>NC_136063.1:1181152767-1181823392 GCF_964261635.1 Lissotriton helveticus | reverse complement strand
GAGGCCATCAACCATGATGCAGACGGCTCAACAATAAATATTTAATTAGGCGACTAAACAAATGCAATAAAACCAGTGTTTTACTATACTGTCTATAATCCATCAATAAGATTAAATAATGCAAGTTCAAAAAAAATAACATATTTGAGCATTGGCAAACACATATATAATAAATAGAAAAGTAAGGTTAGGTTAGCAGATAAATATCAATCTAAGGTATAGTAAATGACAATATAAATATCAATCTAAGGTATAATAAATATTAATATGAGGTTAAATAAATAACATTCTAAGGCAATATAAATAAGAATATAAGAGATTATAAATATCAATCTAAGGTATTATAAACTGGTCTATCAAGTTAATATAAATAGTATATAAAGAGAAAAATTACAAAATATAAAATGTAAAATAACTAGTCTCTTCTGAATTGATGAAAGTCTGGAACAGATTCATATAATACTAAGAATTAATAGAGTATTTAACATTAGATGCAATTCAGAATTCAGACTAAATATACAATGAAAGAAAAAGAGTCAAATCAACAAATAATTAGCTAAATTAATAATTGTATATAGAAAAAAAATCAACTGCATAAATCAACATTTCAATAATAAATAATAACACAGATAAATAATAAACACACATAAATAAGTGATCCCCAGCGTAGAATAATAATAAGAAATAAAAAGTCAAACAGAAAGTAGAATAAATGAATCAAATAGAAAACACTTGTAGAAGGTAGACTACAGCAAAAAAAAAAAAGATGATAGAAAAAAGAAAAAAAATACCTTTATCATAAGAATAATGAGAAAGAAAGGTGGTGAAAAGTCCAATTATAAAGTGTTATCACACCAATGAGATTTCATAATTATGGCCTAAGATAAATGCATAACTATTATAACATTGGTGATGAAAAAAGTCATTACTTAATAAATCAATTAAAGGAGAATACTGTCTAAAATGACCACAGAAAGAAGGAGGGACCGAGTAGGGAGCAACAACAAAATTTGGAATAAGCCAAAGAAAAAAAACACAAGAAAATAAAAAAGATAAGGATAAGTAAGAAAAATAGAAACACATTGACAGTCTTATAATTTAACAATATAGCTCAAGGGTAGCCCCAAAAAATTGGATCAATGAACCTACACCCAACACCTATACCTAACCTGTAAGGAATGTAATCCCATAGAATATTCACAATAGCATAACAAACAGTATTATCCTGTAAAAAGGAAAGTCAGTTAAAAGAGAATAACCAATTTAATACGAACAACATTTCAGTGGGTAATCCCCAATTCAAGGAAGAACACAGAAGAGCAGTTGTAACAGTACATATTGTGGAAAGGCACAAAAAGCAGAGAACCATCATGTATATAAAGAAATGAGACACAGTAGACAAAGACAAAGACAACTCAATTGATGTAGATCATTGAGAGCGAGAGTCTGAGTTCATCTGCGATTCAAAATGATTTTCAAAAAAGATGAGACATCTGATGGTTCATAAAATATCTGTGGACGACCGTTGAATGTTATTCTGACTCTTGAGGGACCAGTAAAGGAACATGGAATATGCATATCAATGAGTCTCTTGCATAGATTCAGGAAACCCTTATGACAAATTACAGTGTCTCTGGCAAAGATTTGTGATATTGAAATTTTATGGCCTTCCTATTGTATTATTTTAATCTTCCTCATTTGTGCCAGAATTTGCTCAGTATGTTTGTGAGGCAAAGGTTTAAAAATCAAAGGTCTTGGAGCAGACATTGTTTTAGGTTTAAAAGTTGGAACTCTATGTTCTATCTCAAAATCCTTGTGAAACGAGATATTCAGAAAATGTGGGATCCAAGTAAGCAAGAAGTCAATCACTGAAGAAGCAGTTTTCTCACAATCTTCTGGCAAACAAAAAATATGCAGATTACTTCAGCAATTTCGATCCTCCTGTTCAGTTTGGTCCCTTCTTAATGAAACCATGCAACGCTCCAAACTTTGGGCTCGATTAGGATCGCGGTTTTCCCGCATCCTCCGGGCCGGCGGAAGCCACCGCCGGCCCGGAGGATGCGGGAAAACTGCTGCGGAGGCACAAAAGACCCACCGCCAAATTAGGATGGCGGTGGGTCTCAAAATCCGTCCGCAGCTTTTCCGCCGCGGTTGCCTTCCGACCGCGGCGGAAAAGCTCTAACATGGCTGGCGGTGTCTATCAGACACCGCCAGCCATATTAGGATGGCGGAAATCATATGCTTTTCCACGGCGGCTTTTCCTCTGTGGAAAAGCATATGGACATTGACTTCCAGGGCCCGTTGCGGGCCCCCTTGGTGAAGGGCGGTCAGGGGGTGCACATGGGGGGTACCTATGGTACCCCCCTGCATTTGTATGCAGAAATCGGCAGGCACCGCACGGTGCCTTCCGCTTTCTGCATACAAATGCAATGTATGCATTTTTTACCATTGCGGCGGGTGCAGCTTGAAGCCGCACCCGCCGCAATGGTAAAAATAGAGGATGTGACCGCCAGGGTGGCGGTCACATCCTAATTGCCCAGGAGGGAACTCCGCAGGCAATGCGGAGGTTCCCTCCTACTCTATGGTGGCGGACGGACTCAGGTCCGTCTGCCATCATAATCAGCCCCCTAGGGTGTGTTTAGTTTATTTGTTTGTGAAGTCTTCAACAATACTTATTCTTGTTTCGGCACAAGTTACACGTAATGAAAGGTTTTTCAATTCATTACGAATTGCTGCCTCTTCCACCTGAAGCAGTTCTGTATTAGTTTTGGTACTTTGAGCTATGTAATGAACCGTATTAAGTTTAAGTAGTATAGCATCTAACCTTGAGGCAGAGTCAGGTCTGTCTTTAGCTGGAGAGTCTGGGCTAGGTGAGGTTTGTTTGGCTCTTTTCAAATTCCCGTTGGAATCTCTGTATTTAGAGGCCACCCCATGCTTTCCAGCATTGAAGAAATTCATAGTGCCCATGAACAAATAATGTACTGTGCATAGAAAATTCCAACTATATATTAAGAGAAACACACCCAGAACAATGTAGAAATCATCAATAAAGCGTTGATGCCAAAGGTGAAGAAGCCAACACTTCTGAGACCATGCGTTAAGAATCCTGCACACAAATGCAGCTTATACTCAGGGTTAGAACCTTACACAAAAGGTATGTCTGTTCCCTAAGGAAGATACTGACAGCAGTTGTTATATTATAGATCAATATACCAAGTACAGTGACCTATATTTATAGATGTTGCATTCAGTACCTCTTAGTCAGAACAAAAACTAAGCCTTCGGGAGGAGTTCAGATGGCAGATCCAACACTCGTATTGTGACATAGCTGCAGCAATATGCACCAATAAAGTGTCACATTCGAAATACTTCATGGATAGTAGCTTTTCAGCGTTAATTCATATCTCAAGGAGAAAATTAGGGTTTTCCATGAGGAATTATTTCATGCGATAAAGTTCCTGTCAGCAGCCACCGTTTTGTGATTACCATATCTGAAAGTATTGCAGGGATTCTGCTCAGACACAGAACTGTTCACAGAGACCCAGGACCTTAGTGAATTGTGGTGGACCCAAAAACTCACCTCAGTATCTAGAACCCCCTAACTGGCTAGCATCAGTGTCTAATTAGCTCTTCGTCTTATAGCAAAGGTACCAATGATTAGACAAGCCAGAACATGCGACGTAGGATACACTCAGGAATGGTGGGAATCAAGAACACGCTTTCGTTATATTCGCATACCAGTCCACAACATGGGTAAAAAGAGACACAATAAAGTTTAAAATGTTTATTTTTAATGATGTGCTCATGAGATCAGTATTCAAAAGGGGATGCACCTCGGTTCGAGTGTTCGCCACATGAAGGATGAATGTTTCACACAAAGGAGTAAGGGTGACTTCTTTTTGAGACAAAAGAGCCCTTATTCGACTCATCTTGTTTAACTCTGCTTTCAAGGTCGGAATGGAAGGCCAGATGGATACATCGAGCTTCCCATGCAGAGGAGGGAATAGAACATTTTTGCAACAAACTATACATTGGGAGACAGTCACAATGTAGAATCTCTGCCAGCATACCACAGCAATCTCATTATTTAAAAGCAAATTAGCCAGGTCGATTGCACGCAATCTAGAAGCTGCTTCTATTTGAGATAGTTTCCAAACTTCGTTGTAAACCGCATATAAACCAAAAAGCCATCTTTTTGACTTGCTTGCTGCAGGGCCTTTAACAAAATAATTAAAATCAACTTCTCCATTTAATTTGGACAAACGGAGTTTAACTGATGCTAAGGTGGAATGTTTAAGGCAATTTTGACATAATTTGCCTACTGAATAGGTAGTAACAGTATGATCTTTTTCAAAAAGGGGATCCACCCTCACCTGTGTATAGCCAGGGGCCAAACCTAGAAAATGATATTTGCATAAATCAGAACTTTTTTGCCATAACAACCAACCTTGGGAATCAAAACTGGAAATGTTGAAAGACGAATTTAGCAGCAGAGACTGTAATTCACTAAGGGACAAATCGGTGTGATTGTACCTTGTAGGGTATTCTCCCAAATCAAGAAGAGAAGGCAAATTTAATTTATTAGACGTAGCCAATCCAAAGCAAGTGGTTTGTGAAATAGTCAAATTCAAAAACAAAATATGGTTCGGGGTGAAGCATGCAGGATGCAAAGCTTCAATGCCCTGTACCTGCCAACTTTTAGGAACCCCAATTAGATTTAAGATCAATAGTATCTTTCCACAGTTTATAGCCCCCTATTGTTAATTGGTCAAGTAAGGACTTAGAATATAATAATTTAGTGTGGTTGAATCTAACTTTGGAAGAAGACTTAGCAGTCATCTTAAAATAAAATGAGTCAGGATTTGATTGACTAAAATCAGTAAAATACGTAAACTTTTTCAAAAGTGATTTTGAGCTGCCCTTAACAGGAGCTGGACAATGGACAATGTTTCCATTATGTGTAATTAACCACATTTCTAAATGTGTTTGCTTTGTGCAGAAAATGATTGCCCTAATGTTGGTAGCAAAGTAAATCAGCATATTTGGCCGAGTCCAAATACAAGCGCTCAGCATCAAAAGCAGCCTAATATTTCAAATCAGAAAACAGAGCCTCTACGGCGGGACATCCCAATCATCAGAGTGTATATTTTGTTTAACCACATCCCCCATTGAAACACGTAGTATATTGGGAACATTTATAACCTCTGTGGGGCAGTGTATCTGAAATTTAACAGCATCCCATAAAATCCCATCTAAAATGGGCCAAGCTGTAATGTTAACAAAAGTCTGGTCCCTCTTCAGAATGTGTAATGCGGAGTGGGGTGCCAAAGTTCCATCAATTAGTCTAATTGAAGTTCTTTCCTTAACATAGTGTCCATTTACAAAACTGAAAAAATGTACCACAAATCCAATGGACATCAATAAAAAAATAGAAAAAAGCACCAGCCAAATGTAAGTCCATGAGGGTATCAAAAACTGTTTTTTAAACCAAACAGCAAAGATCGAAATTTTCGATGGGGACTTTGATGTAGCAGAGTCAGTGTCAAATGAAAAGCGTGACGGGTTGACTGCAGATGTTGGCAAATGAGGCATAAACAAATCTGTATCATAGTATCATCAAGGAGATCACCAGCCGGTGGATTCAATAAAGGATTTGTTACTGTATGCATCTTGATGGCAACGCCAGGCCTGGTGAAACTCGCCGGAGCCAAAACAGAATTTCTCAGCATTGCTGAACAAAAGACCGCTGAAGTCATGCTAAGAAGAATCGGCCACTTGCTGTAATTTGACATTGTCAAGGAGATGTACCTGTTTTCCTTGTGGCCAGGAAGTGGAGGTAAAATGAGTGTTCTTGTGCCCTGCATGCCAAGCACAGTAACTGGTGCATGATATGGGGGGCCAAACTCCTTCTTGTTCTCCACCTTCTCACAGACCAGGTCCCCGACTCAGGGTAGCCAGCCAACTACCGGAATCTGAAGAGCAGCATCAGATGCGGAGGGCAAATGTTCCTTTGCAAGACTGTCTCTGGTCTTTTGTAGGTCTGTAAAACAGCAGAATGTTCATCTACGTCAAAGGATGCAGCAGACGCCGCCATATCTAGACCCTCAAGGTCCGGAACAAATATTTTGATGCCAAAGAGCATTTCGTATGTGGTCCGCCCATCCTGAGACCTTCTAGGGAGATTATTAAGTGCATGTTGAACGCTATAGAGATGGGCCAGCCAGTTCCTGCCAGTACCTAAAACCCTGTCTATCAAGGATTGCTTTAAGTCACAGTTCATCCGCTCCACAACACTATTGCCCTCAGGCCTGCATGGAGACAAAAATTTTACTTGGACCCCCAATGAACCCATGGCATCCTTGTACGCCTTAGAGGCGAATGCTGGACCCTGGTGCGAATGACAGAGCGATATCAGCGCCATTACCAACCGGAGAAGTACGCTGATCCAGAGATTACGTTTCAGAGGTTTCTGAAATTTGAATCGAAAAGGGGCCCACCACATTCCTCTTGTAATGACCAGCCTAGATTCATCTACATATCCGGCTGTCACGTCTATCCGATTTTCATTTATAATACCTACACAATTTTAAAAGATTATAATTAAATTTAAGAAACCTGAAAGAGAAGCATTCTTCCTTCAAACTCATCAGTCATGACGTTAACCCTTTAACAAAAATGAGACGTTCTCCTACATCTTGGGGTCTCCGTTATATAAAAAGAATAAAACACCGTACAGTGTATCTGACAAGTTTATTTGTGGCTATTCCTGACGAAGGCGCCCATAGCGCCGAAACGCACGTCGAAGATCATAATCTTGCTACTTTTTGTTTTGTTGATTTGATGCAATTTTAATAAGATAATGTAATGTAACAAAGATCAACTACAGTCATCATTTTGATATTTCTGTTTTAAATTATTCGTATTTTTATGATTAAAAATAAGTTTTTTATATATATGATTCTGTTCTTGAACTCATTTCTTGTATGTTATTTGGTATATTGTGTTTTTACATATTGTCCTAGGAACTATATTCTCTATTCCGAATGAAAGGTGCCACATGCAAAAATTCCCACAAAGACACGCAAATCCCTGATGACAGTGCAGGCATCAGCACCTCCTTGTGGCCACACCAAAGCAAAGCGTATGCACGAATCAACTGCAAGTAAGATGTACTTATACGCAGGATCTGAGTAGAAAGGACCGCAGGGATCTAAATAAACACACCCAAGCAGTTTATTAGATATGTACAACTGTGTCTGGGGCGGGCGCGCAGCAGTTGAAGGTTTAATCTGCTGGCATATATCACAATAAAGGACATACTCACACGTCTGTTTGTACAAGCCACTCCACCAGTAACGCTGTTGTAAGAGAGATACAGTAGCTGACACGCCGGCGTGTGCCAACGCATGCCCTCGTGAGCTGCTGTTATCAAGGCTTGCCTGCGGTCCGCGTTGGGAATCAACCTGTCACCAATGTTGTTAATTCTCACATAGGGAACTTCATCAGGACTTAAAAGATAAAAGTATTTAGAAGGGAAACCTCCAGGGAAATTATCTCCCTTCTCTGTTGCCGCAATAGCTGCCAAGATGTCATCATCCATCATACTTTTGGAACATGTAACTGCTGCTACTACATATGTTGCAACTGCGGTCTTGGCTGCTACATCAGCAAGACAGTTACCAACAGCGTGTACCCCTACGCGCTGATGACCAAGAGTATGAATTACAAACACGAGTGGCAGTCGTTCTTTAAGCTCGGCCCCTCGAACCCGTAGCATTTTGTGTTTAATGGTGCTACCTAGTCATTCTGAGTCCCCAAAAATAAATTTTCATTGTAGGAATGAACACAGTAGTAAGATTCACTCACAATAAGAGTAGTCACACAAGGGTCAGCGTACTCCAGTGCAATCACCAGAGCACGTAGCTCTGCCAATTGGGCGGTACAGTCCCCTAATGTCTGTGTATGCACGACATCGGACTTGAACTCCATAGTACCTATCACTATTGCGCAGGCCGCTGAATACGCATGCTTTGAGCTGTCGCCGGTTGCACCGAACCATCAGTGTAAATGATACAATGGAAATCCTCCAGCGGGCGCAAGTACAAAGGAGCTGGATGAACAAATTCATACTGCAAGTACTCCTGAGTGTGCAAAGAGGAATCAAAGACAAACATGACATCCGGAGACATCAAGGGTGTGGCCCATTGTATCCAACGTGGATGCAAAGCCTTGGAATTCGGTACACTGGCCTTTGTCACTGACTCCAGGGCAGGATATGGTGTAACAACCAACATGCGTTTTCCCTGTGACAGTGCCCGTTCTTTCAGATTCGCCATCTGCACTGCAGTCAAAACTTTCTCGACAGTGAAAAATCGCATTTCAGCTGAAGTGTACAAGTGTGACTTGTAAGCAATAGGGACTGTGTCATCCTCATTAAAAGTCAGGTACGTGAAACCCACCGCCCCAGGCGCAATTCTTATTACCAGGTTGGTGTGGTTATCACGAGTCAGTAAGTATTTAGACTCAGGAAGATCAGACTGCAAAGATTGCAAAATTGAGGAATGTTCAGGCAGCCAGCAAGATTTGGTGAAAGTAGGTTGTACCAAGGCATAAAGCGGCTTGATACGCTGGGCATAATCGGGAATGTTATGCCCGAAATTCAAAAAACCCAGTAAAGATTGTAGTTTTTTCAGAGTTGTCGGAGCGTGCAGCAGTGCACATTTCTCCAGGAAGTGAGGTGCTAAACCTCGACTTTCATTGTTGAGCTCATAGCTAATCTTCTAAACTGTTTTTGTTTACCGCCACAGGTTAAAGCTGTCCACTGACTACTAATAGAGAAAAGGTTGTGGCTAAAAAAGCCATTGGATATTTCAAGGGTGGTCTTAAACCGTTTACGCACAAGACTATCCACAAGGGCAGAACTGTGAGTATTCTGTACCGCGCAGGTGCGACAATGAGAGTTCAAATGCCGGTAATCCAATACCAAGCAGTACAAGCCATCAGGCTTGGTCACAGTAAAAAGAGGATTATTCATCGGAGACACACACATTTCAATCACACCCTGATATTCCAATTGGTCAAGGATTTCCGTGACGGGAGCTTTCACTTCGCGTTGCATGGGATATTGGGGTTGAGGCTGTGGAATAGACCACAATGGTATCTCATGTTTGGGGAAAAATTTGTCTCGTCCACACTGAGTATGGTACAATGCTGGTGCAAGCACCTTAGCCCTCTCTACTGCAAAATTCAGGGCCTGCTCTGTAGGCACAGTGTGTGCGAAACTAGGGAAGATTACCTCCTCCCCTCTCGGACAGGCCAGAAAACGGTGGGGACCAATCAGCGTCCACCAACAAAATGTCATAGGTAGTAGCCAGGTTTTCCCAAAATACCCCTTTTATAGTACGTTGTATGTCACTTTCATTTGCAGAGTAGTTGAGAAAGAGGGTGGGGCCTCGGACGATTTCCCCTGGCACCAGGCTTTTTAAAATTAATTTTATTTATTGGAGGTGGGACATGCGGACCGCTCCCTGGGGCAATTTCAGCCTGGGGACCCAATGGCCTATCCTTTTTTTATTATTATTTGGGTATCGGGCCATGTGGCCTACCTTCCTGGGTCGATTTCAGCCCCAGGGACCCCAAACCCTGAGGGCCACTCATTATACTTTGCAAAATGGGGCATGCGACCACCCTGCCAGGGCTGATTTTGTCCCTAGGGACTCTATCCCTGGCAGCCTGGCCTCTTTATTCTGAGTGCCCACAGTGCACTCAGTGGCCTCTGTTGGGGACCACCGGGGAGTCTCAAGGCCCCTGCAGTCCCTGCTGGCTTCCAGCCTGCTGCAGAAGCCGGCATTGTTCTGACCAACAGGGGGCTGCTGAAAGGCAGCCACCAGTCTGGCAGACCAAATATTTTCATCTGTTTTCTTGCACGCATATTTGTGTGCATGGAAATAGATGAAACCTCTGCTTTCTACAAGCTGAAGATTTTTTCACAGCTCCGGCAATCATTTTATGATTAGCCTTGGGGTGGTGATGGGCTCTGGGGCTACAGGGGATGATGTATGGGCCCGCATTAAATTGATGTTTCATCCCTAGCAGGTGGTGGTTCCTGGGACTATGTGGGAGATCATGGCCCACACTAATTTTAAGTTTAGACCTGAGAAGGTGGTGGTGGTCTCTGGGACTGTGGGGGGCTGCACGGGCCCCCCACATTCATTTTATGATTTACCCTGGGGCTGCAGAGGGAAGCTCAGACTCCCTGCATTAGTTTATAAATATGTGCCCCAGAGAGCTGGTGGTCCCCGAGGTGCGAGGGCCACATGGGCACTCCTGCATGCATCAAAATCAATGCCCTGGGGAGGTGGTGATCACCTGGCTTTCTTGAGCCCAGAACCTGGACCATTTGGGGGGAAAATCAAAAGTAAGCGCGGGAGCCAGCACCAACCTTCCGGTCTGACTCTGAAATGTATTCATTTCACACTGAGTACACACATTTTTTCTGTTCCTAAATTGGTTGTCCAGGCCTATTTCAAAGGGTTTGCTATCCATGTTAATCACCTAGTGGTGACTGGAGGCACGCATTTCTCAATGTGGACATCTACACACCCCCTTTATCTTCATTCAGACAGCCTGCACACTGGTGGTTGACAGTTTCTCTGCTACTGAGTTAAGAGAATGTAGTTTTGAATGTTTAGCCATTCAGCGAAGTATGCCCTTTCACAGCTCCGCAATTTTCGTTTCTCAATGGCAATCCAGCTCTACAATCTGGACGATTTTGTGACTGGCTTTAAACTTAGTTTTCCAGTAACACCTCAATGAGTCATTAGGGATGCCCCAAAACCTGAGTCTTTGCCCAGAAGCCAGATAAGCTATGAACCTGAGACTTCTCACTTTTTTATGTTGTTATGTCAGTTCAGATTCTTACTGACTATGTCCTTGTTTTGTCTTGTTTAATTTGTTTGTAGTGACCCATTCTAGTTAATTCATTTAGTAATTTATGGGCTCTTTAATCTTTGAATTCATATTGATTTTGCCAAGAACAAGGTGAGTGACAATATTGATTAAACCTTTTGGTTTAACAGGATTATCATTTTCGCTTCAAGGCATTGTACTATTTTTTTTAAACTTACAGCGGTCCCCTTGGCATTCAATACTTGATCAGATCCTTCTCGCATTCAGGGTTAAATAAGGGGCCCTTTGGCCCATTTGTGTACTCAGTTTGTGTGTGATCTTTCTTACAGCACTGAAGGTCTGTGGTTTTTCTTTTAGTTTTTGAAAGAGAAAGAATGTTTTCATTCACTTTTAACTGTACCATACACTTTACACTTATTTCCAGGTTGCTCAGGGTCCCTTTTATCCTGATGAAGAACTGCCAGTTAGGTCTTTAATTGCCACATGTATTATCCAGGTCAAAACGTTGATGACATAATACAAGCCTAGACTATTTTCTTATCATCCTAAAGCAGATGTGCTTAGATTGATCTGCCTCTTTTCACATATATGGATATATTTTGTAAATGTGCAATACCTTTCCTGACATGCTTACCATAGTGACACTTTCCTTGTCACTGTTCTTATTTTTGTCTATAACTTTCAGATTAATTTTCCTTCTCTTCTTCCATGTCAATTGAGGACTCTAACAAGCACTTTTTTTCATCCTTATGCACTTAAAGGAGCAACCTATAAAGAGAATCTAGCAGGTGGTTCAACCACTGGTATGGTGGTGCGGGAGCTGGTTGATCCTGCTCCCGCACTGCCAAACTCGTAATGAGGCCCCTTGTGTTGTGCTGCCTCCAAATGTTATTTCTGTGTGGTTAAGGGTCTAATTTTAAAGAGCAGGAAGACTGTGCCCATGGAGCCCATGCCCTTTGTCTAGGGCGTTGTGTATGTGCAAAGCCTATTTTGGCCTATTGATCCTAATTGAGACCCTGGAAACAGAGTTATCTATGCCCTTGACAGCAGTACATCTCTAACTTTGTCCAATGTGACTCTGGGATAGAAATGTCCCTGCTCATCAACTTTTCATAGGGCACACATCCTGGGCGGTCTACTCACTATACCTGTAAGCATATATGCTGGCAAGAAATTTAATTATTGTAAACATTTATTTCTTTTGTTTCAAGTATTCATAGAGCATGAGTTATCACCCCTACTAGGGTATCTTGGTGGTAAACCTAGTCACCAGAAAATGTAACTAAAGGCCTGAGCAAAATGGCAGTCAACAATCTCTGCCATGAGAAGAATTAGGGAAAACCCAGGTTTTCAGAGAGATGCACAATCCTAAATGGTTTGATTCCCCTCAGAGATGAGACATAAGAGTGTTCCAGTGCTGGGCTCCTGTGTTAGAGAAACTGCAAGACCCTGATGAGGAACTTCAGAACCAGGTAATCATGAGGAAAACTTGGTCAGTAGATCTTAAAAAGTGGGGCAAAAGGAACCATGCAAAATGCTTAGAGCAAAGCCATTCTTCCAATACACAGTCTTGTGAACGAGGCACACACATTTAAAAACAATGCGGGCATATTATCTAGGAAGTGGCGGTGAGAGGCGTTAGCCTCCTTGACTTAACGCCTCTCATCACCACTTCGGAAGCGCCAGGCTGCACCATATTACCAAGGATATATGGTGCAGCCTCGCGCTTCCCCCTGCGATGGTGCTAAGTCTCAAGACTCAATGCCAATGCAGGCACCCTTGCACCAGAGTGCCAGGGTGTCTGCAAGGAGGGAGGTTTGTTTATGTACAGGAAGGTATCCCTTCCTGTACATAAACAAACCTTTTTTTTTAATGCCATTTTGTTACTTACATGTGTGCTGCTACAGCACACATGTAAGTAACAAAATGTAATTAAAAAAAAAAGGTTTGTTTATGTACAGGAAGGGACACCTTTCTGTACATAAATAAATCTTGGCATTTTGCTTTTTGCTTTTTCAATGTGTGCAGCACAAGGCAGCACACATGGAAAAGGCAAAAACCAGGAGAAATTAAGCATTTCTCCTTGTTTTGCCACCTTAAGACCAGGATTTTTCTGGTCTTACGTTTGGAGCTGCCACCAATTATCGCCTCTCTTGATAATAGGTGGCAGCGTCAAAGTGAATGGGTTTTGCAGTGGAACGCCTCCTGCAACACCCACTGCACGCCCCTTTCACACAAATTTTAGCATGAAACGGGCCCTATTAGCAAGGCAGCGTTAAGCCACTTAATGTGGCTTTTAGCCAGGTTATGTGGTTTGAAGCTGCCTTGGTAATAGGGTGCTGACCCTATCGCCACCACAACATCACAAAGAGTGACGTTGTGATGGCTATAGGGGCTTGGTAATATGCCTCTCCATTTTTTGTTGGGAGCCAGGGAAAGGAGCCCAAGGCTCCTGAAATGTGGTCACTGGCTCTGAGGCAGAAAAATAAAGCTTGCTGCATATTTTTGGTTTGTCTGAAACTTTTGATTCAAGTAGTTTGGTATATCCAGACAGGTGCATTGCAATAGTTAAACCTAGCTCAAAGAAAGACATTTAGAATTGTCACCTTTTGTGAAAAAGATAACAAATTGAGAATTCTGTTTAAGAAGTACAGTTGAAAGAAGCACAAATTAACCACAGCATTGACCTGGTTGCATAAGTTGTCAGAGCATACTCAGGTTTGACAGCTTGATTTTTCACTCACGGGGGAGAGAGGGTAAAGTCTGAAAATGAACCAAAGATCTCTGTTATGCTCATGTTCATCTTGAGCTATCTCTTTTGTCTATTTGGAAAGATTGAATTAAAGGCAGGCAATATTATGTGGGTCAATAGCGAGTGTCGCTAGCTTATCAGAAAAATTCAAGCAATGGAAATGAGTTAGTCCTGCCAGTGCAGCCATTGAAACCTAAGACAATACCAAAACCTGAGGTACTTAACAATTCTGCAGAATTATTGCTGCTGGAAGGTTAACATCTGCTCAAATATGTAGTTCACCCAGTGTGACACCACCACTACATAAGTACTGCCACCAACTCTGAACCCAGCCTGGGAGAATTGTAGAAGGCATTGTTATGCTACTCAAAGGCTGTACGATGATAGAAAACTGCCCTCTTGAGCGGCTTAACCAAAACCAATACCAATTTCAATACTCATAAGGGTGCAGAGTGATTTTCTTCATTGGAGGTTTTACAACAGCAACTTTGAAGCGAGGGGGAACTGAACCACCAGAGGATAAACAGTCTTTGATATAAGTAATTGGAAACAGCGTATTGGTACGTTACAGCTCTTTACAAATCCCCAGTGGTAGTGGATCATTCAATGAGCTGAATGGTTTGGTCTTCATCACCAGCTTCAGGAAATCTACTTTGTTTAGTTGGCTGAGTTCAGCCAATGACCTTTGCAAAGTACACGGTACAAAAGGGGGTGGTAATGGAAGGAGCATCTGAACCAAACACTCACACCCAGTCAAAAGATCTGGGTTTAATCCATCACCGTTCTTTAGCCCACTGTGCCAACCCACTTCAGACATGGCTATATGCAAATCAGTCTGACCCTGTGCCTCATGGGAACAGTCCAGCCCGAACTGCCAAGCCATGCCTTCCCTGGACCGGAAACAAGCTTCCGAGGACCGGTTTCTGGCATTACAGCCGTCTTCAGCCCAGCTTGCATGAATCCAGTGGCAAAGTGAGCAAGGGACTCACGTCTGAACATACCCTGCCACACTTATGGCGGCCAAAAGCGGTACAAAAGGGGGTGGTATTGGACGGAGCATCTGAACCAATCAAACACTCACACCAAGTCAAAAGATCTGGATTTAATCCATCACCGTTCTTTAGCCCACTCTGCCACCCCAGTTCAGACATGGCTATATGCAAATCAGTCTGACCCTGTGCCTCATGGGAACAGTCCAGCCCGAACTGCCAAGCCATGCCTTCCCTGGACCGGAAACAACCTTCCGAGGACCGGTTTATGGCATTACAGCCGTCTTCAGCCCAGCTTGCTTGAATCCAGTGGCAAAGTGAGCAAGGAACTCACGTCTGAGCATACCCTGCCACACTTAAGGTGGCCAAAAGCGGTACAAAAGGGGGTGGTAATGGACGGAGCATCTGAACCAAACAAACCCTCACACCCAGTCAAAAGATCTGGGTTTAATCCATCACCGTTTTTTAGCCCACTCTGCCACCCCAGTTAAGACATGGCTATATGCAAATCAGTCTGACCCTGTGCCTCATGGGAACAGTCCTGCCCGAACTGCCAAGCCATGCCTTCCCTGGACCGGAAACAAGCTTCCGAGGATGGGTTTCTGGCATTACAGCCGTCTTCAGCCCAGCTTGCTTGAATCCAGTGGTAAAGTGAGCAAGGGACTCACGTCTGAGCATACCCTGCCACACTTATGGCGGCCAAAAGCTGACCTGACCTGACCTGGTCAGTGCCGGTCGCTCCACCCGCCACGTGGCCCACCAGCGTGTGCCCAGTCCCCGTTGCCGCCGCCACTGCCGCCACTGCCGCCACTGCCGCCACTGCCAGTAACTTTTGTTTGCTTTGCCTGTATTCTGTGATAGTATTCTGTTTTCTCTGTGATTGTGCCCCTGACTGTTGCCCCTGATTGTATTCTGCTCTCTCTGTGCCCCTGATTGTATTCTGCTCTCCCCGTGCCCCTGATTGTAATTCTGCTCTCTCCGTGCTGTTGCCCTTGATTGTATTCTGCTCTCTCCGTGTCGTTGTGCCCCTGTTCCCCCCCTGGTTTCACTACTGTGCCTGATTGTAAATCTGCTCTCTCCGTGCTGTTGCCCCTGATTGTATTTTGCTCCCTCCGTGCTGTTGTGCCCCCTGTTCACTGTTGTGCCCTTGATTGGATTCCGGTCCTCTCCTCTCCATGCTCCCGCTGACCCACCCCGCTCCCCGCTCCCTGCCGCTGCTCCCCCGTGGCCCCACCCCTGCTACTTCAGCCTCTCCTCGCATCGCTCCCCTCCCCACTCGCCACCCCGCTCCTGCCTCCCAGCTGCTCCTCCCTCCCACTGAGTACTTAAGTGGGGTCCGCGAGGCGGAGCGCTGTGACCTGACCTGACCTGGTCAGTGCCGGTTGCTCCACCCGCCACGTGGCCCACCTGCGTGTGCCCAGTCCCCGTTGCCGCTGCCACTGCCGCCACTGCCAGTAACTTTTGTTTGCTTTGCCTGTATTCTGTGATAGTATTCTGTTTTCTCCATGCTTGTGCCCCTGACTGTTGCCCCTGATTGTATTCTGCTCTCTCCGTGCCCCTGATTGTATTCTGCTCTCTCCGTGCCCCTGATTGTAATTCTGCTCTCTCCGTGCCGTTGCCGTTGATTGTACTCTGCTCTCTCCATGCCGTTGTGCCCCTGTTCCCCCCCCTGGTTTCACTACTGTGCCTGATTGTAAATCTGCTCTCTGCGTGCTGTTGCCCCTGATTGTATTTTGTTCTCTCCGTGCTGTTGTGCCCCCTGTTCACTGTTGTGCCCTTGATTGGATTCCGGTCCTCTTCTCTCTGTGCTCCCGCTGACCCACCCCGCTCCCCGCTCCCTGCTGCTGCTCCTCTGCGGCCCCACCCCCGCTCCTTCAGCTTCTCCTCGCATTGCTCCCCTCCCCACTCGCCACCCCGCTCCCGCCTCCCAGCTGCTCCTCCCTCGCTCCGCCCCCCCACTCTCCATTTATGGCAGAGTCCGTGCGTACGCGCAGCGGGCGCGCCCTATGCGCGCCGAAGGCGCGCCAAAGGTAAGCCCGTCTGCGCCCGTCCGCACCTGGACCGCGCCCAGCGCCAGTACCCCTGGCCCCCGCCGATGCAAGACCACCCGACAGACCTACGACGCCGCCGCCCTCATCGCACTCAATGCCAACCGGAACCCCGCCTGCTGCCGAGCCACCCCGAAATGCACCCACGGACCCTTCAACTGCAAAGTCTGCAAGTTCACCTGCCTCCGAACCTGCACCGCACCCGCCAAGCCAAGCACCAGCAGGAACCACCTCAAGTGCATCCTGCGCAACACCCGCTCCGTCCACAGACACGCCGTGGAACTCTGGAACCTCCTCGACACAACATCACCAGACGTCGCCTTCCTCACGGAAACCTGGATGAACGCCTCCTCAGCCCCCGACATCGCCAATGCCATCCCGGACGGGTACAAGATCATCAGGAGGGACCGCATCAACCAGATCGGAGGAGGCATCGCCATCGTACACAAGAACACCATCCGTATCACGACCAACTCCGACGACACTCTCACCACCGCTGAACACCTCCACTTCCAGATACACACCGACCCCAAGACGACCCTCAGAGGAACCCTCAACTACAGACCCCCGGGACCACGCACACAATTCAGCGAAGACATCTCAGACTTCATCTGCCTGCACGCCCTCCCCTCTGATGACTACATCCTCCTAGGGGACTTCAACTTCCACTTGGAGAACATCAACAACAACAACACCACCACCCTGCTGGACAACCTCAACAACCTCGGACTCAAGCAATTGGTGAACACCCCCACCCACTACGCCGGACACATGCTTAACCCCGTCTTCTCCTCCAGCAAGCACATCTCCTTCAGCCACTCCACCGGACTCCACTGGACTGACCACAGCTGCATCCACTTCAGCTTCAGAAGAACCACGACCCACCAACACCCGCAACAGGCTTCGCGCAGAAGCTGGAACAAGATCACTGACGACCAGCTCACCACCTGCCTCAGCCAGAACCCCCCCCGACAGCACAACGGACCCCAACGTAGCAGCCCGCAACCTCACCCAGTAGATCACCACCTGCGCAGACTACCTCGCACCACTGAAGGCCCCTCCCAGCAGACCAGGCAGCAAGAAAGTCTTCTGGTTCACCGAGGAACTCAAGAACTCTAAGAAAAACTGCCGCACCCTCGAGAAAGCATGGAGCAATGACCAGACCACAGACAACATTACTGCCCTCAAGCACGCCACCCGCAAACACCACCAGCTGATCCGCACCACCAAGTAGACAGCATTCAAGGACCGACTGGTCAACAACGCCCACAACACCAAGGAACTCTTCAACATCGTCAAAGAGCTCTCCAACCCCAACGCCGGAAACAATGACATCACTCCCTCGCAAGACCTCTGCGACTCCCTCGCCTTGTTCTTCCACAGCAAGATCAGCGTTATACACAACAGCTTCGACGCACAGACCACGCTCCCCACCACCGAGCCAACGCCCCCCACCACCACCCTCCGCGCCTGGACTCCGATCAGCACCGAGGACACCGCCCGCGTGATGAACACCATCCACTCCGGATCACCAACTGACACCTGCCCCCACCACGTCTTCAACAAAGCTGACTCCATCATCGCACCCAAACTCTGGGACATCATCAACACCTCCTTCAACACCGCCACCTTCCCGGAGAGCTGGAAGCACGCCGAACTCAGCGCCCTGCTGAAGAAACCAACGGCGGAAACCACCAACCTGAAGAACTACCATCCCATCTCGCTCCTCCCTTTTCCCGCCAAGGTCATCGAGAGGACCGTCAACAGTCAACTGACCGCCTTCCTCGAGACGAACGGATCCCTCGACCACTTGCAGTCCGGCTTCCGTGCCAAACACAGCACCGAGACCGCCCTCATCGCAGCCACAGATGACATCAGATCCCTGCTCGACAACGGGGAAACAGCGGCCCTCATCCTCCTGGACCTCTCCGCGGCCTTCGACACGGTCTGCCACCGCACCCTGGTGCAGCGTCTCAACAACATCGGAATCCAAGAGAAGGCACTGGAATGGATCATCTCGTTCCTCACCGGAAGAACCCAGATTGTCCGCCAGCCCCCGTTCAGATCCGAGGCCACCGAAGTCATCTGCGGCGTACCACAAGGATCATCACTCAGCCCCACCCTCTTCAATGTTTACATGAGCCCCCTCGCAGCCATCGCACGCCAACACAACCTCAACATCAACTCCTATGCCGACGACACCCAGCTGATCCTCTCCCTCACAAACGACCCAGTCACCGCCAGAACCAGCCTACACGAAGGGATGAAAAACGTCGCTGAATGGATGAAGAACAGCCGCCTGAAACTGAACTCAGACAAGACGGAAGTCCTCATCCTGGGATCATTACCCTCTGCCTGGGACGACTCCTGGTGGCCCCCTGCCCTGGGCACCGCTCCCAAGCCAACGGACCACGCTCACAACCTGGGCTTCATCTTGGACTCCTCCCTCTCGATGACCAGACAAGTCAACGCCGTCTCGTCGTCGTGTTTCAACACCCTGCGGATGCTTCGAAAGATCTTCCGGTGGATCCCCACCAAAACCAGGAAGACGGTCACCCAGGCACTCATCACCAGCCGCCTGGACTATGGGAACACCCTCTACGCCGGAACCACAGCCAAACTTCAGAAAAGACTTCAACGAATCCAGAACGCCTCCGCACGACTCATCTTGGACATCCCCCGACACAGCCACATCTCCGGACACCTGAGAGACCTGCACTGGCTCCCCGTCAGTAAGAGGATCACGTTCAGACTCCTCACCCACGCGCACAAGGCTCTCCACGACCTGGGCCCCAGGTACCTCAACAACCGCCTGACCTTCTACACCCCCACCCGCCAGCTACGCTCCACCAGCCTTGCCCTCGCCGCCGTCCCATGCATCCGCAGAGCTACCACCGGAGGAAGATCCTTCTCCTACCTGGCAGCCAAGACCTGGAACTCCCTCCCCACCCACCTTCGTCTGACCCAGGACCACCTTTCCTTCAGGAAGCAACTCAAGACCTGGCTCTTCGAGCAGTAGCAGACCCCCCCCGCCCCCAAGCGCCTTGAGACCCCTCCGGGTGAGTAGCGCGCTATACAAATGCTATGATTGATTGATTGCAAAGTAGTACAAAAGGGGGTGGTAATAGACGGAGCATCTGAACCAATCAAACACTCACACCCAGTCAAAAGATCTGGGTTTAATCCATCACCGTTCTTTAGCCCACTCTGCCACCCCAGTTCAGACATGACTATATGCAAATCAGTCTGACCCTGTGCTTCATAGGAACAGTCCAGCCCGAACAGCCAAGCCATGCCTTCCCTGGACCGGAAACAAGCTTCCGAGGACCGGTTTCTGGCATTACAGCCGTCTTCAGCCCAGCTTGCTTGAATCCAGTGGCAAAGTGAGCAAGGGACTCACGTCTGAGCATACCCTGCCACACTCATGGCGGCCAAAAGCGGTACAAAAGGGGGTGGTAATGGACGGAGCATCTGAACCAATCAAACACTCACACCCAGTCAAAAGATCTGGGTTTAATCCATCACCGTTCTTTAGCCCACTCTGCCACCCCAGTTCAGACACGGCTATATGCAAATCAGTCTGACCCTGTGTCTCATGGGAACAGTCCAGCCCGAACTGCCAAGCCTTGCCTTCCCTGGACCTGAAACAAGCTTCCGAGGACCGGTTTCTGGCATTACAGCCGTCTTCAGCCTAGCTTGCTTGAATCCAGTGGCAAAGTGAGCAAGGGACGCACGTCTGAGCATACCCTGCCACACTTATGGCGGCCAAAAGCGGTACAAAAGGGGGTGGTAATGGACGGAGCATCTGAACCAATCAAACACTCACACCCAGTCAAAGGATCTGAGTTTAATCCATCACCGTTCTTTAGCCCACTCTGCCACCCAGTTCATCCCCTTTTGTATCGCTTTGCAAAGTACAGGCAGTATTTGAAAACTGACGGTATTAGGACAGGGTGTAATGAGTTATCCTGTCCATAAATCTTTCAATCTTACCAATGAAATTATCTGCTAATCACTTACACTTAGGGGACAATGCCTCCGTTAGGAATGAGAATGGAAAGTGTCTCAAATTTCTGACAGCTGAGAAAATGACCATTGCTATGTTTGTGGATAAGAAAATATGGAAGGAAAAAAACAGGGTTTGGCTTGGTGAATCAAATGCTTGTGGATGTGATTACATTTGAGTTTGTACACAGATCATAGTTAGTACTCTCACAATTCATTGCAAATATACCATTTATTTGTTGGATGGGAGGACTTAGCTATTTGTAAACAAGAAGGTGAAATACTCCCGAAAGCAAACTCCAGCTGTTAATAATAATAACTTTGAATAGTATGCAGACTGTCAGAAAGTCTTATTGGTTTAAAAGAAGAGATTGTATCTGCCTAAACCTACTCCAGTTTTGAAAAAGTGACTTTTGAGGCTCATGGTTATTGGTTTTGAAAGGTTACTAAAAAACGCAGGTGAAAGCCATTAAGAATTTTCAGACCATGGCACAGGAAGTAGAGTGAATGTTACTTCACTTAAAACCACAATTTGTGATGAGTCTACAAATTAACTTTACATTTTCTCTAATAGGGTTATTTTAATTTCTTGACTTTTTTGTTTTCTACTGGAGTATTTTACAGTACTAGAGGTTGGCCAGTATAGTGCTTGAATTACTCCAAGGATGGTCTGGAGTGAATTTAAGCCTGTTTTAGTACTTTTAGAAATGGTGTAACTTTCAAAATGTGGTATGTGGATTGTAATGGTCTTAATCTTTTCTGGTTTTTTTCTTATTAACATGTTCCTCCCAACTCCCTCCTTAAATTTCTCTTAACCCCACTCACATGTGAGTAATTATTTCAATTTCACCATCAATCCTCTTGGTCCTTCCCATATTTACTAAAATGTGTGCAGACATGTCCACCACAGTAGCATAGATTTTCATACAAAAAATAGGGGAAGCAAATGTTGGTGAATTTCATTTTGTAGCATGTGAGCTGTACTAATGTAGCACTACATTTTGTATCGCAAAATATAGTTTGTGAATCAGGCACTGTGAATGTAAAGCAAGATTACACCCTGGATAATCCAATAATTTGAACACATAAGTGCAATTTGGGGGCACAAACAGCTTTGTGACCTGGGCTCGATATGAGTTGAGTTTGCATCTAAGACACGAGCACACAACATAAAACTATATATATTAAAGCACGTGTGCCTAGGGTCGTAAGACAGAGAACATCTGTTACCACACTTTCTCTGTTGACTAGCTAGCAGTACCTCATAACTAGCCAAAGTCAATCTGAAAATGGCAAGAGAGGAGTGCAGGAACTGTGACGAGGAAGAGTATGACTCGGAGTATGAAGAGTGCATGTATCCGGGGTCTATGGCAACAATCCAGCTTACCTCACAGTGCTCTTACTTTATGTCGAGCTGTTTCATTTTGGTTTAAAGATGAGTAAAAGAATGTAATCAACACTCGTGAGAACATGTATAGGCAAAGGACATGCTTTTTCGACAGTGCCATTGAAGAATGAGCGAGCTCATGCATAGTAGTTTGCCAAAATGTCAATATAGTCAATATATCTATATAGCAAACGTGCATATCGCATTCTTCTTTTAATGGGAGTATTAAGCTGAAAACTCCGAGAGATGGGCGTAAACCTAGACACTAATTATTGATCAGTGAGGACACAACTGAAACATTTTCCATCAGGCTTATGAAGGAGGACACGACATCGTCCTCAGAGCTCCAGTTTACGGTTCCAGGTCATGTAAAGAGGGGTAAAATGTGACAAAACAATTAGCGGGACAAGAGTTCCTTAGTGCAAAATGTAGTGGATCAGTTACAAATTATGTCTGCTGAATAGAGTTATCATACATCAACGCATTTTTTTAAAAACATTGAGATACTTTCATCACAGTGGTTCATCTTATTCCAGAAAAGCATATAAAGCAATTTACATCTTGAAGGAAATAATCGTAATTGGTCACCTACAATTCAATCACGGTGTGTGGCTTCCCTTTGGGGACTCTCATTTCTTGTAGTAGATAGGGAGGGAGGTAGAACGACAAAGATGGTAAGTACTTATTTTGTAATTTAGCATCTGTGCAGCTGATCAAATGTCACCCTCCCACTTCTTATCAAACTATAGTGATGTGAAACACATAGCAAGGTGCAGTGTGCTATACAGTGCACTTCTAATAGAGTTCTCCAAGACATGTATTTGTTTTTACATCATTGCATCTTTAATACCAAGCAAAGTTAATTACATTTTGGCCTCCAGCCAATAAATATGATTACAGAACCTAATTGAAGAGATGCATTCAGCCGTTGAAAGAATTGCTTCCATAAGCATTAATAAAATAATAGCACATTATGCCATCTTTAAAATGTCAGTTGACTTGAGATTCAACTGGGTTTGAGGCAGTTAGCTCTGAAATTACAGTCTCGCAAAGCTAGTTATTACTATGATATGCACTTTAAATGTCCGACCTATCAGTCTCTATATCTATAGGGAATCATTAGAGATGGTAGCATTTGTTTGTGCCTCAAGGTATGTGCCATGCGATAACCTAGACTCATCAACTAGGGAACATTGTATACATGCACTGGTAGAAAACTCATAGTGTTGCAGAACCATTGTTGTTTTGTTATTCAGAAATAAGTCCCCACTGTTGAGGAGGCTATGGTCTGAAAATGCTCAACAATCCGAGTTGGACATGGCAGCCCACCCAACATTACATATTTATTGAAAGTGCTACTATTGTGGAGGTATTAGCGCTTAGGGAAACAACCTTTACCACGCAATCTTAACCATGTATTACCTAAACCACGCAGTCTTAGCTACGGATAAGTCTTTACCATGCAAGTTTTAACCACAAAAGCCTTAACAACGCAGTTGCCTAAATCATGCATGCCTGAACCACACATTTTGGTAAGTTGAAATATTTTTTTATGTTTAATTTAGAAATGTATATATTAAATGTAGTTTTTACATATTTTTAAAATATTCCAGTGTATTAATTAATTACATGTAATTTTAATAGCTGATTGTTAATGTATTTACAAAATTTTTTATATACAATTATTTATACAATTGGAAATAGTAACACTCACCATTAGGGTTGGGATGCAGGGTATGTAAGGGCTATGGTTGGGTAAGGACATTATAACTCAGCTATTAATTTTAATACTTGAGTGTTAATTAAAACTGTTTTTTTAATTAAACGATGTAATGAAACTTAAATGATAATTTTAAAAACCAGTAACACTCGCCATCAGGGATGGGACGCAAGATACATAGGGGCTATGGGTGGCCTAGTGTATTAATGCACAGACATTAATTTTGTCTCACCATTAGAGATGGGATGCAAGATATATAGGGGCTATGGGTGGCCTAGTGTACTAATACACCGGCATTAATTTTGATAGCTGAGTATTAATTAATGAAAACTGATTGTTATTTAAATTTAATCGTTGAATTAAATATAAATATTATTTTTTGAAATAGTAACGCTTATCATTAGGGACCGGATGAAGGGTATACAGGGACTGTGGGTGGGGAAGTGTATTAATATTCAGATAGTATTTTTCTTTTTTAGCAGCAGCAATAACTTTATTCAGTCAGAGACTATAAAAGTATGAAACACATAACCAGTCATACATCCAATTTCCCTGATTGGGTAAACATAAAGTGCAATTGTGTGTTCTTTGAGTATAGTTCCATTGATTTCATAAAGATTTAAAAAAAGATAAAACGTTAAAAGCTATAAATACACCGCCTATACTTGGACAGAATAAAATGTAATTATTATATACAAATCAAGGTCCCTCTAGCGCGTTTTCTCTAGTGGCTTGCTCCACACTGGTAATAAAAAATGAGGTTGTCCTTGTGGCTCGCTGTCCCACAAATCAGAAAAAGTGGCCGGGTCACAAGTAGATTCCGTTCCACTGTTGTAAACAATACGGACACAGCATGAAGCAGGATTAACAATTCCCGCCCCTTGCAGTAGTTTCCTTCTGATATCCCATACATGGCACAAGAACTTGGCAACTGCGCAGGCTATAACTTGTTAAGGGTCTGCTCTAAGCATGCACAAGGCTTCAGTATGAACTCAGGTCCCCATCTGTTTACATAGGGGTCTAAGCCACTTGGACCTGGGGCAGGAGTAAGCTGGACAGGTAAAGAATACATGTGCTGGGGATTCAGGACATGTATTGCAAAGAGGGCAGGGCAGTAAGGATGCACTGGAATTGCGCTAAGCACCAGTGTACGAATTGAGCGGGAGTGGGCCGAACCTGAATTGCATGTACAGCTGCCTATCCATTGGGATTGTAATAAGGTGTAAAAAGGGTTCTAGGAGGCTGACGGACATTAAGTCTGTAAATTCGTTGGATAACCACCCCTCACTAGTCTTAGCAGTAGCTTGATGGGAAACCCAACACCAGTACTGTAGTTTTAGCTGTTGTTTTCAGGGGAAAGATGCAGGGTCCATATTTGCTCTGAGATCCCCATGCCCTTTTTCCAATAAAGCATGCTTTATGTTCTTCAGCCAGCCTAGTTTATTCAGTTTGTCTAGGGAGATAGCTTCTTCCAAAGCCTTGGCACAGGTGCTTAGCTCGGGGGTTGTCCATAGTCTCTGCCAGAGGGCGAAGCTTTGCCTTGTCGACAATTGATTTTTTTCCTCAGGTCGAGTCTTACGGTTGATGTGGAGTACTCTGCGGGTGTTGGACTAAGCTCCTAAGAAATATATTCTCTGCCCTGTAAAGATTGGCCAGCCTATCAAAGCCCCACAGTTCTGCGGGGTAAAGTGCGGTGCTCTATGCTTTCATTTCATAAATCGGTAGAGGCGCCGCCACTGGTTTGCTGTGGGAGGAGCGCTGCTCTTCACTTGTAGCCCCTGCTATTTGTAGAAGTTTCAGAGTGGATTTAGCCACTCGGGGCTTCCATGAGAGGGTGTCAGAAAGAGTGATTCCCAGGTACTCAAAGGATGTTGCCATCTCTAACAAGGTCCCACCCAAGGAAGGTCTGCCCTTATAAGATTTGTGGGGATTAATCATTAAAAGCTTAGTTTTAGAAGTATTGGCTTCAAGACCGCTCAAGTCACAGAAATCCTTAAAATGTAAGAGTAGTTTCTGAAGACCCCCCGGTGTTTTGGGCACCAACAAGGTGTCATGTGCAAACAGTAGCATCACAATTCTGTCTTCTCCCAGCAGTAGTGAGTACAAGGGGCCCTGCTGCAAGAATTGAATGACACTGTTCATGTATAATGAATAGAGTGTAGGGGCAAGCATGCACCCTTGACGGATGCCCCTGTAACTGCTATGGGATTTATCAACTGCCATTAGTCACCCCAGCGGAGTTTTGCGGAGTTTGCATCATGGAGGCGGATTATCAAGGACAGGATCTCCGATGGCATCCCCATGTCAGCTAAGTGTTGCCACAGTTTGTGTCTAGGGACAAGGGCAAATTCTGTTTTTAGATCTATAACATCCACATATAGTCTTCCCCAACCAATTACCACAGTCTTCCACGAGAGTAAGGTTAAGCAGAAGACTTGATCGATTGTTCCCATTTTAGCTCTAAATTCCGCTTGAAGTGGGGAAACGGTGTTATTATTTTCAATCATCCAGATCTGTGTCTTGTTCAGTAGTGCTTGGCTAACCACTTTCTGTATGGGACTGATAAGGCTTAAGGTCTGTAGTTGCTGGGGGATGATCTATCGCCTTTTTTAAAGATCGGTATCACCTCGGCTCCTTTCCATGAGTCGGGGACTGGGGCTCCACCTGCGATGTCATTTGACGGGATTGTGATGTAGGCCGACTAATTTTCCTTATCGTATAGAAATAGGTCGCCGGGAATGCCATCAGGCCAGGGAGCTTTTTCCTGGACAATTGCATTGATGGAGGCGAGGATTTCGGCATTAGTGAAGAGCTCCTCAGTAAAGGTCAGTGGCTGCGCTGGTTGGAGTGGGTCTGTGACAAGAGATGTGCAGTCAAAATACACAAGTATGCACTGGTCTTGCCAGTCAGAAATTGCTATGTTGCTTGCATATTTAAATGGCCTCTGAGCTGCCCCGCACAATACGATCTCCCAAAATAGTTTAGAGTCTTTAGCGCTGCAAGCCTCACTGATTGTCCTCCATCTGTTCTCATCCCACTCCAATTTTGCTCTGACATGGGCTTTGTTGTAGGTCCTTCTAATATTGCTTACTGTCTTAGGTGATTGAGATCTAAGGGCAGATGCTAGTTGCTGTTTGAGTTGCCTGAACTCAAGGTTAAACCAGCCAATCCTCTCTGGTGCCCGTCGGCTGCACCCTTAGGGTGGTTTAAGTTCACTAAAATGGGCATCAAGTTGTTTAAAAAGGCTTGGGTGTCTTAGGGAGATGGGCTCCAGTCCATCTGAATCCTTAGGATATCTTGGAGGTCCATCAGACCTGCAGCAAGTAAGTGATTAATTGGCTGGAGGTTGGACTCATTTAGTTTCACCATCTGCCATTTTAGGTGGCGGCTGTCATAGGACGGTAAGAGATCTCTAGAACTATCGAAAGTTCTGGGCACGGTCGGGGTCCCCTCCCAGGGTGATGTGGGAGTCATGCTTAGGGAGTTATGGTCACTGTGTATACTTGGGCCCACAACCATATCAATAAATATAGGCCAGAGGCTTAGGTCGAGAAGGAAGTAGTTTATACAACTAATTACCTACTCTCTAATAAAGGTGTTAGCACCATTTTTGTCCGACATACTCTGCCAATTTGTAGCCCGTTTGATGGCTTTTAACTGTAATGTGACTTGGGTTCATTTCTGAATGGGAGGAAGATCAAGTTGGAGAGCTAGCCAATGATCGCATTTTTCTCTTTCCTCACTATCCTCCTCCTTCCCCAAGGGTTCGAAGGTGGCGTAGTAATTTTAGTACCGGAGTATTATTTATTTAGGCACTTAAACTTAAATAATATTTCTAGAAATAGTCACACTCACCAATAATGAAAAAAATGAAAATGAAAAATACATTTCTACAGCGCGATTGCTGCCCTGGGGCGTCCAAGCGCTAGGGAACCAGAGGGGGATGTAATGAGGCTGACAGAGACCAGGAGGAGGGGGGGGGGCTGGCATGATTACGGAGATTTGAATAGATGGGTTTTGAGTTGCTTGCGGAAGGAGGCAAGGTTGGGATTAGATCTCAGATGAAGGGGGAGAGAGTTCCAGATTTTTGAGGCGTTGAAGGTGAACATTCTTCCACCTGCTCTAGACCTTTTGATTCTGGGGACTGTTGCCATAAAAGCCTGACTAGAACGTAGTTCACGGCCTGGGTGGTATTGGCTGACTAGGCTGCGCATGATTTTTGGGCCCGAGTCCCAGAAGGCCTGATGGGCGATGCACATTGTTTTAAAGATGACTCTTTTTCGTACTGGTAGCCAGTGAAGGCTGGTCAGTGCCTTTCTGACTGGAGTTCTTCGTGGAATTTGCAGTAGGGTGCGGGCCGCACAGTTCTGCACCAGTTGTAATCTATTTAATGTGTACTCTGGGGCTCCCAGATAAAGGACGTTATTTGAGTCCAGGCGTGATTGAATTATGCCCTGAATAGCTGTTTGTTTAGCCTCCATTGGGAGCAAGGGGAGGACCTTCTTCAATGTCCGGAGAAGTCCAAAGCAGGTGGCGGAGAGCTTTGTGGCCTGGGTGTTAAAGGTAAGATTCCTGTCCAGCCATACCCCCAGGCTTTTGATGTTATCTTGCGGAGCCGGGGGGGGGGCCTAGACAGGTGGGCCATAATGACTTGAAGAGGGTCGGATCAGCCGGGCCTATCAGCATGAGCTCCGTTTTGTCCCCATTCAGCTTTAGTGAGGACAGCGTCATCCAGGACTTCACCTCCTCCAGACATTTGGTTAGGCCCCCCGATGGAGAATGTTGGGCTTCCTGCGCTAGGGAGACCACCAGCTGTGTGTCGTCCGCATAGGAAATGATCTTAACTCCATACGGACGAACTACCTCAGCCAGTGGCCTCATATAGATATTAAAAAGCGCAGGACTTAGAGAGGAGCCCTGGGGGACTCCACACTTCATAGGTATGCTGGAGGAGACGGCTTGTCCGTCAAACACCTGGAACGACCTGTCGCTTAGGAAGGATTTTATCCAGAGCCAGGCCTTGTCCACAATGCCGACGTTTGCTATACGGCTCAGTAAGGTGTTATGACTGACCGTGTCAAACGCCGCACTGAGATCAAGGAGGACCACTGCCACTGATCCTCCTTGATCGATGATTTTCCTGGACTCCTCGACAACCATAAGGAGGGCAGACTCTGTTCCATGCTTCGGCCTGAATCCTGTCTGGGTAGGGTCTAACAGCTGATTGCTTTCCAAATAGTTGACCAATTGGAGATTGATGTATTTCTCCGCGATTTTGCTTACCCAGGGGAGTAGTGAGATCGGGCGGTAGTTGGCAAAGTCCGATGGATCTAGATAGGGCTTTTTTATTAGTGCTCGGACCATTGCCTTTTTCCAGGCAGGAGGAACAGTGGCAGAGTCAATGGACGCATTCACTAGGTTCTTGATGATGGGTAGAACCGTCTGGGATGCAAGTAGCATTGTCTCTGGGGGGGCCGGATCTGTTGGTGAGCCGGATTTCACTTTCCGAGCTGTGGATTCAGTTGTTTCTAGGTCCATACAGGTGAAGTGGTCGAGCGTGGGTGGAGAGGCTAGCTCAGGGTCTGACCCTCCGTTGATGTTATGAGGTGACGGAGAGGCAGTGCTGGTTGGAAAGGCAGTGTATATTTTGTTCACTTTGGCCGAGAAGAATTCTGCCAGGTCGTTACATTGGGCGGTTGATTTCTCCTCGTGAACACTAGAGGGGGGTGGTTTAATCAGGGTCTGCAGGGTTTGGAAAATTTCCCTGGGTTTGGAAGTTGAGGTTAGGATCTTATTCGAGAAATATTTTGTTTGGGCAGTTTTTATCTCCTCTTTATAGGTTTTTATTTCTTCCCGATATCGGGTTTTGTCCTCCATAGAGTAGTTTGATCGCCATTTCCTTTCTGCTTTTCGGCAGTGTCGCTTTTTGTCTCTAAGGGCTTCCGTATACCATGGGGCTGTTTTGTGGGAACGTTTAGCCGATGATTTCTTGAGGGGGAGAATGGTCTCAAGGGAGTGCAAAATCCAGCTTTCGTATTCCTGGTTTGCCAGACAAGGGTCTTCATTATTTGAGGGGGGGTTTTCCAGTAGTTTGTTTATCCATTCATCTACTTGTATCCGTGCCCACAATCTCGCGTATCTAATCGACGGGGTAGGGGGAATGGGTTTCTCAGTGAGCCAGATGAGGGGCACCAAGGAATGATCAGTCCAGGGGAGGGGGACAGGGGGTTCAGTTGATAGCTCCGCACAGTTGCTAAATACTGGGTCCAAGAGGTGTCCCTTTGTATGGGTAGGAGTGTTCACTCGTTGAATAAGTTGTAGTGCGGCCAGGTCATCAGTCAGGGTAGTGGCCGTTGCGTCTGATGGTGAGTCGAAGTGTAGATTAAGGTCACCTAACACGATGAAGTTGGCAGCAGCGCAGATGCGAAGTGCTACTGTTGCTGGGAGACTACTATGAAATTGTTTCGGAGGGCCGGGTGGGCGGTATATCAAGGTGCCCGAGAGGCAGTGGTTGGGGGAAAACTCCAGCGCGAAAGCTAAGTTTTCACAATCTGGGATGTTTTCCGTGATAAGTCGGCAGCGATATTGGTCTTTTATTATAATTGCTAGTCCTCCCCCTCTGCCATCTAGGCGGTCTTGACGAGTGATTTGATAACCAGCGGGGAGAGCGGCAACCACATCGGGATCAGAGTCGGACGTTAACCATGTTTCCGTAAGAAACAGTGCGTCTGGCTTGCGTTCTTCTAGTAGGAGGGATATTTCCAACCTGTGTTTGGGGAGGGATCTGCAATTTAAAAGAAGCATGCGGTATTCGTGGCGTGGGGGTTTTCTCTGCCTTGTGGGGAGGGAAGCACTGCATTTTGGACAGCTGGCAGGAAGGGGTGTGGTATCAAGAGCGTACCTTCGACAGTCATGTTCCAAGGGTCTCAGGTCGTGAAGGGCGGCCGAACTGTAGGCCAGGGTCTGGTTTGCCTGGGTGGTAAGTGGTATGGCCCCTGGGCCAGACTCGGCGCGGACGAGCGCAGACGAGCTTGCCTTATGCGCGCCTTCGGCGCGCATTCGTCGCGCCCGCTGCGCTCGTCCGCTGCGCTTCCTGAAAGGACACATTTTTATAGGCAGTGATCAGGAAGTGCACAAGGGGGCGTTGTCTGTCCGGTGGGCGTGGCCTATGTGGTCCCAATGGCGGCGAAAATAAACAAACACTCTCCGGTGGCAGCGTGTTGCTCAGCTGGCCTCCCGGGGGTTTGTGCAGTGCGAGGTGCTCAGGAGGGGGGTAAGTGCAGCGGATGCTGGATTAAAACAGAGCAAAATACAGTTTTAAAAGATGTCAGCGTTTCCGTTTCTACTCCCGGCTCAAGCCTCAGGAGGTTCCAATTTTAGTAATAGCAGCGCTAGTATTCAGCGCGCTTTTATAGCGAGGAACGAGTGAGGGGGGCGTGGCCTGTCCGGTGGGCGTGGCCTATGTGGTCCCAATGGCGGCGAAAATAAACAAACACTCTCCGGTGGCAGCGTGTTGCTCAGCTGGCCTCCCGGGGGTTTGTGCAGTGCGAGGTGCTCAGGAGGGGGGTAAGTGCAGCGGATGCTGGATTAAAACAGAGCAAATACAGTTTTAAAAGATGTCAGCGTTTCCGTTTCTACTCCCGGCTCAAGCCTCAGGAGGTTCCAATTTTAGTAATAGCAGCGCTAGTATTCAGCGCGCTTTTATAGCGAGGAACGAGTGAGGGGGGCGTGGCCTGTCCGGTGGGCGTGGCCTATGTGGTCCCAATGGCGGCGAAAATAAACAAACACTCTCCGGTGGCAGCGTGTTGCTCAGCTGGCCTCCCGGGGGTTTGTGCAGTGCGAGGTGCTCAGGAGGGGGGTAAGTGCAGCGGATGCTGGATTAAAACAGAGCAAATACAGTTTTAAAAGATGTCAGCGTTTCCGTTTCTACTCCCGGCTCAAGCCTCAGGAGGTTCCAATTTTAGTGGGAGGGAAGCAGGGAATATAGGGGCTATGAGTGGGGAAGAGTATTAATTCTCAGGAATTAATATTAATATGTGAGTATTAAATAACGTAAACAGATTGTTATTTAAATTCAACTATGCAATTGAACATAAATATTATTTTTTGAAATAGTAACACACACAATTAGGTACGGGATGCAGGGAATATAGGCTCTATGTGTGTGGGAGTGTATTCATTCCGAGGTATTATTTTAAAACCTGAGTATTAATTAGATACCGTTTTCAGATAGTATTAAATTTAATTTAAAGATACAAGTTGAAGGAGGTTATAAAGTTAAAAAGAAGTTACTGCCATGAGCAGGGCCGGACTGGGAACCAAAACCGGCCCTGGCAAAGGGATCGGCATGCCCCCCGGGGGAGGTTGGCGGTGCGACCGAGCTCTTTGCCGAGGCCGGTTTTCGGACGATTTTGTTACAGGGCCGATTTTGCAGCTATGCTGCAAAAACGACCCTGTAACAAAAACAGCCATCAGGGGCCCAAAACCGGCCCCCACCCTTGCGGCGCACCTAGGGATTGCCAGGTGCCCACAACGGCCACTCCGGCCCTGGACATGAGAAAATATATAATCAATTAAAATATAAAGGAAAAAATTGTAAATGTTTGTTTATTAATTATTAATAAAAAAAACAGTTACAATATTTATTAGAAATACAATGAATATTGATATATTTTTGAAAGTACAAATTAATATAAAACATTGAAATGATATTTTATTCAATAATGGTTCACATTGAAAAAAAGCTTTAGCACTTTCCCACACTTCCCCATTGACTTCAAGGGGCCAAATTGTCCTTTTTCTGTTTATGCAGCTTTGGATCAAATTTGTGGTGTGCATCTGTTTCGACATTCGGTGGGGAGTACATTTTAACTTTAGTGGGGGCGCACAATTACAAAGTCCAGGATGAGTAAAGTATTTTTGAAGAGTCCTTTCTTTATTCATACAAAAGTGATATAGAAAATGTCATTGATTCAATTACAGAGAACGATCAGCCAACGCGTTCCTCTCCCTTACAGGGAGCTTCCTCAGGGCTTTAAGCTAGTATGAATTCGACTTAAGACAGGAGTTAACTCGATAATTTTGAGGATAAGGAACGATCGGTCAGATTTCGCCGTCCATTAATGCAGTATCTCCTTAGAAGTTTCTAGAGTCGCAAATCTATGAAGGTAGTTCCTGGTAACTTCAACCGGATTTGGGAGGAAAAAATCGCCTCCGAGCGTGCAATATGGATAGTTTGTTGCAGAGCCTTTTGGTAAAGGTGACAAGATTTGCCCTAAGATGTGAGCATGGCACCGTTCCTTCGCAATGTGAAGGGTCTGACTTGGTTCTTAACTTTGTACTGTTAAGATGTCCCTGGATCCGGACAGTTTAGTCAGCGCGCGATGTCATCCAGCGTGGAGGGGTCCGACTTTTGATGGGGAGTAGCAGTCAAGATTGGAAGCAAGGGAGATCTTCATCCAGGTAAGCACAATTTAAGTTTTTATTCTAAGTTTATAGGTGGCTATCTCTAATGTAAAGTGAGAGGGTGGAGGTAGTTAGGTGATAGGGTGAAAAAGTATAATGTTTTAACCCAAAATTAATTCCAATACAGGTCGTGTTTGTGTGCCTTCATCGGGATGGTTGCTTTTATTCCAAACACAGGTTTAAAATAGTAGATATGCAAAAACAGATACTTCTATTTCAAACATTTTTAGAACCAAAGTAACATTTGAAAACTTTTTTTGCGATACGTTATTTGAAGGATGTGTTTCCAAATTTTGAACTTCGTCTGCAAGATTGGAAGATGAGTACGTGGCTGCTATGGGATAAGGCTAACGAAGTTTCCTTTGAAATAAAAATGTTTGGAGTAAGAATACATGGATGCTTTAGGATAAGGCTAAAGTAGTTGCATTTAAAAACTTTTTTTTAAAAAGGTCTTTGAACAAAAAAGGAATACTATGTTGGTGTGTTGGAATTAAAGCTAACATAGTTGCCTTCCACAAATGAATTTTTGGTGGAGAAGAAGACTGGCTAATCTGCATTAAGGCTAAAGTAGTTGCCTTTCGAATAAGGATTTTTTTTGAGAGGATAACAATCCATTGGAAGAAGTCTGCTTGGCTATTGTGGAATGGCTCATATAGTTGCCTTTTTTGCTAGAAACTTTGTTTATTTTGGGTGAAGAGGACTTGGAAAATAGGATGAGATCTATGCGGTTGGTTTGGAATACGGCTAATGTAGTTTCCTTTAAAATATTTTTTTTTTTTTGCAAAGAGGAATGGGAAACATTTAGTTGAATAACTAGTGGCTGTTTTGGAGTAAGGCTAATGTAGTTGGCTTTTTAAAGATGGATTTTTGAAGACCCATGACGATAAGTGAAAGTAAAAAATCAGCATGAGTTGAAAAAAAGAAGACTACTACAGGTAGGAACCCCAACAATCCTCTGTTTAGATTTTAAAAAAATGCAAAAATTCCAAACAAATCAGTCTATGCTTTAAAAAGTAGCAAGTAATGTGGTTAGTGGTTAGTTGGTGTTAGAAATGTAATATGTAAGTAATACTGCCAAGGTAGTCTGAAGCCACCATCAACGAAAGTTACTAAATTGTATCCAATAGTCTTTCAGATATTTCTTTACTTTTTTATACTTGTGGGTTGGGGTTGCTGACAGGGATTGCACAAGCCTCCTTTCCTGAAAATGTTGTTCCTTCTTCAAAAATTCCATCAAATGATACAGAGCTGCTGTTTACCTATTAATTCTTTGAAGGAATTGCGCCATCCCTCAATGGCATTGTTAGTTTTTGCACCTTCTTCTAAGCTGGTCACATAGCAATTCCACCATTCAATGGGATACCTTGGTTTCCTCCTGTGACCTAACCTACCTAGATGACCAATCCATGTATCCTCAAAGCAATTTAGTAATTGAGCCAATGTCCCCTTCATTGTGGGTAACATAACCAGATTCTGTAATGGAAGTGTAGAACTCATCTATACTGTCTGGTGGTACGAAACATAGCACTGCTGGTTGTTGTATTTCAAATTGGAGTTTGCTGCTTGACAAATATCCTTCAACCAAGGATGATGTTTGTATTTTTCGCCAATATGCCTCAGAAAAGTGGAAAAAGCATCCTTGAATATAGTTATCAGGGTACAGTTTAGTCGCTGTGTTTATCATTGTAATTATTTTTCCAGGACTTTTATTCAAAGCTTTGATCACTGATAAAAAATTCGAAGTCTTTTGAGGAATGTTTGTCAGGATTCTATTGGCATTATTAGTGTACAGTTGGGTGAATAGACGGGAATGAAACACATTGGCTGACCTGTATATGGTATTGTGAAAAAAATAAGTATAAATAAAGGTTTTGAAACTACAAGATTGACTGGACTTCATTACCTGGCGCACCTCCATTCACTTTACCGATTAAGGATCTGGAACCCAGAGGCACCACACAACGGCAGGTGCTGGAGTGCTAGTGCGCAGGACTTTGATAATAATGATACTAGCGTGAGGTGCAGAGCTACAAGTCAGCCTTTGTGTTCTCTTTCATTGATATCTATATACATTACCTACTGGCTACTGCCAGTAGGTAGTTATATTTAGGACATACTTCCATAGAAAAAACGTTTTTTCTTTTGCCAGTTACTTTGCCTCTGATTGACTAATCTTTAACATCATTTTCAAAACCAGTTTTCCATTCTTTTCAGTGCTGGGGTGATTCGTCAAGTGGGGACCGATGGAAAGCGGTGTCCCAAACATTTTCAAATGAGTTTTCCCCATCCAGATTTTTGACACAACCGTAGCCCGAACTGCTAAAAGGAATTACAGAAAATTTGGCAGAAAGCTAGATTTGATCCAGAAAGAGTGCTTTTTGTAATTTGGTGTAAGTCTGTTAACTAGTTTTAGAGTTATTAAATTAAAAAGATTAATTTTTATCTAGAAACTTCGATCCGCTGTATGGGATTCGCACATTCACGTGCAACAGCAAAGCCATGCATCGGGAGTCAGTTTCCAAGGGGGAAAATAAAATTTAAAATGATGTAAGGTGTCAGGGAAGATGTGCCCTGACCCCATGGGAAAGATTGAGGGGTCTGTGAGGGACCTCTCATGGGCAAGAAATTGTCCCAAAACCTTTTTTTATCATATGATAATCCATGGATAAGCCGTAACACCCAGCACAACTCCCTGTGTGCTCCACAGTGGATCCGCGGATCCAGACTGTAATTAAAAAAATACATACACCCACGCACAGACCAATATACCTACTCACACACTCACTCACACACGCACACAACTGCTCACACACCCATAAAGCAATTGACACACCCACTCCTAGACCCACAAAACCACTCACACACCCAATCACAGACCAACACAGCCACTCACACACCCACACAAAGGCACACTTATATACATTAAAATAGCATATGTTCGCATTAAATATGTTAATGTTTTACTGTTGAATATGTGTTTCATAAATTGAATGAGAAAATAGGAAAGACTTGGTACATTGCATATATAGAAAGACTACATAAGATACCTTACCTTACTTTTTAATTTTTTATTTTTAAAATATAAGAAAGAATGTGTGAAAAACATTTTTTTATAAACTTGTGAAAATGTATCTGAGTAAATTCGAATTATGAGTCAAATTGTAGTACAATTTATATTCAAACAATACAGTGACTTCACAAAAAAACAAAGTTTACAGGGACATTCTACTTAGGAAATAGAATTAAAACAACCTTAGAAATTCACTGAAAAAAGTACAGGTTACAGGAACAGTATAGTTAAGTTTACATTTTACACACACAAAACCATAGAAATTCAGCAGTTATAGTTACCTGAGCTAACTATAACTTGTGCGCCCCAGAATGCACTGCTTATGACCTCACATATTGCATCATGACATAGTCAGTGACATCCCTAACGACATCACCAATGACATCTCAATGTGACATCACTGATTTATTTGAGAAATACCATTGGCGTGGTTTGAAACACCCCACACTGTCCCCCATCCATTACTTATTACAAAGTTAAAAAAAGAAGTGATTGGAAGACCACAATCACATATTTGTGGTACCCTCTATGGGGAGTTCACATTCCATGGTGGTATTTCTTTCAATTATCACACACAATAGAAAAGGTCTTGCAAACACCCCCCTTCATGTACCAAACTGCCATGCACCCAACACTCTAGAGCAGTGGTTCTTAACCTTTTGACTTCTGTGGACCCCACGTCATCATTACTGGAACACAGGGACCACCAGTGAATTATTATTGGAATCCGGAGAACCCAACAGAGTCAGTACTGGAAGCCAGGGCCCCAATTTGCGATGATTTGAACCCCCCAAAAAATCCACTAAAACAAGCATTTATCAAACAAATACACAAATTTGTAAATATTCTTTTCATCATTATCAAACCAACTTCATTCAGCATCATGTAGGCCATAAAAGACATAATAAATACAATCAATACAAATGTATTAAAAGCAGCATTTCATGTTTGTAAAAAACGGTTCCCGTATTAAAGTGCAGTTAGTGGTAGAATTTTAAAAAACACATATCTCTCAGTCATGAACATTTTCTTTTGCTGTATTACTGAAATGCCTAAAGTCAAATGTAATCATTATTAGCCCAAACCAAATGCCATTGCCCTTAATAAAATACTTAATATAACTTTCTGTTACAGCACAAATATAATTCACATATATGTTCGATGGTACCTCAACCCAGTTGATACTAAACTCTAATAAGGCATACCATTACCACACCAATATTAAACATGGAGAAATTTTCCAAGAGTAAAGTTCGAATTGTGCAGAAAAAGATATTAAAAAAAGCTCAGATCACTCTCCCAAAGACATTTGCATACATTATTATACTAGGGGGACTATTACAATATCGCTTGGACACTCTTCTGACCGAATCAGTTTCGGAAGCCTTTACGACCAAATTGGGATCTGTGAGTCTGACCGACTGATTACGATGATTCCGGACATCGTTCGGTCAGATTCGCATTGACTTCAATGGGAGCTCCCATTGACAAAAGGGGTGGTTGGGAAAAACCTTGCACCCTGTGGCGGGCACCTCATGCTACCTACCACACTGGGCATACATGGAAATAGGGGACCCATAGCTACCCCCACACTCCCGATTCAGAGGGCCCCGGGTGAAGGGAGGCCTGCTAGGGGCCCCAAAGTCAGATTCCGACAGCCGATTTGTGTCGGAACATCCGATTTGGGAAGGCTGTCTGAATCTGACGTCCTAATCGCTCCAATGGAAACGGAGTCTATAGACGACTACTATTCGGCTTAGACCGAATCGGTTACTCCGAATGCCTTTCGGAACCAAGTTGAAAGTCCCAATGGGTTCCAGCCATCATAATTGGTCGTTCAGAGAAGTGTTTAAGTCGGTCAGAAAGGCAGGTTTGAATCGGATTCGGACTAATCGAATGCCACTCTGATCCTTTCCGAAATTACATCAGAATCAACTGCCATTCACTTCTTTCATAATTGACAACAGAGCACTCTTTCTATTTAAAGAATAACATTTTCAAAACAACATAAAGGGCAATGTATACTGTGTGGAAGTCTGATAACATGGGCAAGAGCCTAAGTGGCAAGAGTAGGTCAATGATTCAGAGAAGGTTACCAGGAAATGTATTGTGTTCAGCCTCAGCCTAGTTAACAAATATCTATGATAGCTGTTTGTTATCCACGAGAGACACTGCTCAATTCCTAACATGCATTTGATTTTTTGGCGATATGTTATGTTATACAGTTCATTAAGCGCACAGCTGCCCCAGCAAGGGGGCATGCCGGCGCTAGTCCCAAGTGAAGAAACATAGCTGAAGTAGAGAAAAAGACGGAGAAACACTATTTCTTCGGAAATAGATACGTTTTAATGGTTTTTCTGAATTGCAGTACATCCTTTAACTCTCGAACATGAGCAGGAAGTGAGTTCCAAAGCTTAGCGGCCAGGAACCGAAAGGAACGACCTCCTGCTCTACTGCGCTTAAACCGAGGAACAACCAACAGATTTTGTTCTACCGACCGCAGAGGCCGCGTGGGCACGTACAGATTAAGCAATGGGCTCAGTAGTTTAGGAGTGGATAGTCTAATGATTTTAAAACCAATACACAAAGTTTTAAACTGTAGCCGCTGAGCCACAGGAAGCCAGCGAAGTTTGCGGATAGTGGCCGATCTAGGACTAAAACGTGGCAAGCCTATCAATGCTCTAGCAGCAGAGTTTTGGATACGTTGAAGGCGGATAATTTCCGCCTTATTAGCACCAATAAGTAAAGAGCTGGCATAATCCAGCCTTGAATGTACCGTCGACTGAACAATTAATTGTCTGGTGGCAGGGTCGAAGAATTTCAAAACTGGCTTAAGGCTGCGCAAAATGCCAAAACATGTGGCAGCAACCTTCTTCGTATCGGCAGAGAAACTAAGCTCTGATTCTAACCAGACTCCCAAATTCTTCACTTCATTCTTCGGTATCGGGGCTGTCCCCAGAGAAGATGGCCACCACTGGTCGCCCCACAGACTCACATTCCTACCAACCAACAATACTTCCGCCTTAGCAGCATTTAATTGGAGACAGTTGGCTGTCATCCAATTAGCAACTGCTGCCAGACCTGCTTTGAATCTATTGTGGTCCATGGTAAAGCCTTCCGTTAGGGCTACCACTAGCTGCATGTCGTCAGCATAGGAAACAATGTTAAGACCCCAGGTTTTAGCGACCGCAGCCAGTAGTTGAACATAAAGATTGAACAGGGTGGGGCTTAAGGCAGAGCCCTGGGGAACACCCTGCTCAATCAAACGTGCCCTAGAAAGGAAGGGAAGAGTGGAGACACGGAATGTTTTACCGGTCAGAAATGAACGGAACCAAGCAAGAGCCCTATCCGTGATCCCAGCCTCTTCAAGACGGTGAAGAAGGATCTGGTGGGAGACAGTGTCAAAGGCGGCACTGAGGTCCAACAGGACCAGTGCCGCCATTTGACCATTGTCCATAGTGGAAGGAAGGTGCTCAGTCACAGCCAGGAGCGCCCTCTCTGTGCTGTGGCCGGACCGAAACCCATGTTGGGTGTCATCCAGAATGTCCCCAGCACTCATAACGCTGGTAAGAACTGAGTTCACATGAGACTCCGCAATCATCGCCGCCCAAGGTAGCAAAGATATGGGTCTGAAATTTTCTGGTTTTAGTGGATCTAAAGTGTTTTTTTTAAGAATAGGTGACACCCAGGCCTGCTTCCACCTAGCTGGGACAGTAGCCGTAGCAAAAGAGTTATTGACAAGGTTCAATAGGGGAGGCAGGCAGTGAAGGGACAGCTCTCGGAATTGGTCTGGTTTTAAAGGGTCTGCTGGGGAACCAGATTTAATCTGTCTAGTAAGCCTATCAAACTCTTCTCGAGATAGCTCGGGAATATTTGGCATCTTAGAAATTGAACCCGATACGGGACCAGGAACAGGGTTCTCTTGTGGCATCGGGTCAAAAGCTTGATAAATGCCCCGAATTTTGTCCACGAAAAAGGTAGCCAATTCTTCACATAGTACAGCCGAGGTCGGGGTAGCATTATCCGATTTTTTCATAATGAGCTCATTAAGAATTTTAAAAATAACTTTGGCAGGGTTAGTGCTGGCTTTTATTTCAGAGGCATAGAATTCTGCTCGCACCCTACAAATAGCTTTATGGTAAGCCTTTAGCTCCTTTATATAGCTGATTTTTTTTCTGTAAGGAATAATCCTTTCTCCAATCCCTCTCATGTCTCTTGCAGTGAGTCTTTAGGGCAGCCAAGGTATCATTGTACCAGGGATTGGTATCTTTTGTACGTCCTTTAACCCATCTTGCTGGAATAAGAGTATCCAGCGCCCGGGTAAGCCTGGTGCAAAAGGAGTCATAGCCTGTCTCCATATCCGAGAAAGAATCTAAAGGGTCAAGATCCAGCAGAGCTTGAAACTCCTCCAGCCGAAATTTGTGGCAAGGTCTTTTGCATATAGCCCTTTGATTTTTACATGCAGTGGTGATAGCAACACATACGGACAGCTCCACTAAAAAATGGTCTGTCCATGCTAACGGCTTAGAAGTGGCAGTTCTAGAAAGGTCTATATTAGTAAAGATGGGGTCCAGCACATGGCCTCCTATATGGGTAGAGCTTTTAACAAGTTGGAGAAGCTGAAAAGCCTCCAGGTCAGAAATAAGAGTACGTACATTCCGATCTTGATCAGAATCAAAATGAAAATTAAGGTCACCCAATATACTAAAATTGGCTGACCCCACCGCATAAGCTTCCACCACTTCCAAAAGAGATGTATTAAAGCTCTGCATGGGTCCAGGGGGCCTATATATTAAGGATGTACCATGTTACTCCGCATACTTTTACTCCGCATACCGTTACAACGCGACTTTTACAACGCATACCATTACAACGCATAGCGCTTTGGGGTGCTGGATAGTGGTAAGTATAATTTACTATTCTAACTCCAGTCCCCGTGGACCCTAGGGAAGGTGTTGGATAGTAAATTATACTTATTCCCTATCCTAGAGCGCCCCCCAGCGCAATGCGTTGTAATGGTATGCGGAGTAAAAGTCGCGTTGTAATGGTAGTGCGGAGTAAAAGATGCGTTGTAACGGGTGTATACCATATATTAAAAGTCCAGAGAAGGTAAAACGGTTGTTAACAGAGATGCTGAAGTGTGCACATTCGCCCCCTTTTAAATCGATTTTCTCAAATGTGCAAGTGTAACTAGATCTAGTGATCACAGCAATGCCGCCCCCTCTAGTAGTTCTGTTCACTAGCATAATCGAATATTTAGGGGGTAGCGCTAGATTGGGAATGGTTGTAAGATCATCCCTCATCCAAGTTTCGGTCATAAAAAGAATATCCGGGGCTTCGTCAACTAAAAGGTCAAACACCTCCGCGTGATGCCTCGGGAGTGACCTAACATTCAGCTGTAGTACTTTCAACCATTGCTGGGCAGAAGAATTAACACAGGCGCCTATCATAGTAGGAGCTAAAAGGGTAAATTGGGTACAGGCACCACTCAACGGATCGAGCGGACCTAGGCATCCTGGAACCTTAGCAGGATGCAAGCCTAGCAGCTCCACTTTAAAATAGACTATATTAGCTGGGGGATTAGGTCCAGCATCTCTGGCGGGAGGCGGCGGACTGGCGCGGACAGGCGCAGATGGGCTTGCTTGAGGCGCGCCTTCGGCGCGCCCGCAGCACCCGCCCGGTGCGCGGACGATATCCAATGCACATTTATAGGGTGTGAGGAGCGCGGGAGGAAGTAAAACAACTAGTCCGCAGTTCTGAATGACCCCCCCAAGATGGCGGCTTACCCCTGCCCAATCCGGCGTCAGCACCTGATCGGCTGCGCTAGGATCAGAGGACAAGCTGAAGTGGGGCAAGACAAATGGAACCGCACCAGTGCAGGTACCGATTACAAATGTGCCGAGAAGTCAGTAAGTTTTAAAATAAACACAACATATGTAAATTCACAACAGGCTAACAACGTTCAAGGATTGTTTAAAAAGACAATAATAGTCCCTCAGTCTCCCGGCTTCGGCCTCAGGAGTAGCTACACAAAGGAATAGCGCGCGGGCGCTTCTGGCTCGGTTTTTAAGTCCAGGGAGGGCGGGAGGAAGTAAAACAACTAGTCCGCAGTTCTTAATGACCCCCCCAAGATGGCGGCTTACCCCTGCCCAATCCGGCGTCAGCACCTGAACGGCTGCGCTAGGATCAGAGGACGAGCTGAAGTGGGGCAGGACAAATGGAACCGCACCAGTGCAGGTACCGATTACAAATTTGCCGAGAAGTCAGTAAGTTTTAAAATAAACACAACATATGTAAATTCACAACAGGCTAAAACGTTCAAGGATTGTTTAAAAAGACAATAATAGTCCCTCAGTCTCCTGGCTTCCGCCTCAGGAGTAGCTACACAAAGGGATAGCGCGCGGGCACTTCTGGCTCGGTTTTTAAGTCCAGGGAGGGCGGGAGGAAGTAAAACAACTAGTCCGCAGTTCTGAATGACCCCCCAAGATGGCGGCTTACCCTTGCCCAATCCGGCATCAGCACCTGATCGGCTGCGCTAGGATCAGAGGACGAGCTGAAGTGGGGCAAGACAAATGGAACTGCACCGGTGCAGGTACCGATTACAAATGTGCCGAGAAGTCAGTAAGTTTTAAAATAAACACAAAATATGTAAATTCACAACAGGCTAAAAACATGCAAGGATTGTTTAAAAAGACAATAATAGTCCCTCAGTCTCCCGGCTTCCGCCTCAGAAGTAGCTACACAAAGGAATGAACAATATAAAACTGTTTATTTACTAGCCTCTGTTGTGTCTCTTTCATTTCTGCACATCAATAAATGTAGACTTTCAAAACTGATTTAAAAGTTAGAGAGAAAGCCTCAGGGTTGCTAAGTAAATCCAGCAGATTTAAATTGTGATTAGTCATGCCAATATAAGTGACCCATGGGATCTTTGTGGCATTTTCAAGCCTTAACCCCTTCGACGCGCATGACAAGGTCAGCTCGTCATGGGCGTTACCTGCGCTGCGCGTGTGACGAGCTGACCTTGTCACGTAACGAGGGTTTTTGCGAATCGCAGCGCGCAGCGGGAAAACCGCTAGCGCGCATGCGGTTTAACAATCCAATAGAATCAAACGGTTAAAAGAGGTCTATTCCTCGACCCAAATAGACAGCCATAGGAAAAGTGGGCTCAACCTGATATAATCAGAAAAATATTCTAGACCCAATTCTGAGTGTCATGTGCGTGAGACCACTAACAATCCTCTGTAGAAACCATTTTCTATCTGCTGAATTGAGGTTAAGCATTGGTCCCCCATATCCCTGCTCTGTATTGAGCAATGTTTTGCCCTAAACACCTCTGTTAATTCCTTCAGATGCTTTGAGACTAATTTTATGGCGAATTGTACAAGTGCATCAACCCTACTCTCTAGCTTAGTTCTTACTGTAGCTTTTAATTGTTTCCGTGTACATCTATCATCCAATACGACCCCTAAATATGGGAGTGTTGCCACTGGTTGAATCTCCACAAAATGTACCCCATACAATCTGCTTTTGTTACTCTTAGAGCCAAAAGGCATGACATAAGTATTTGATTCATTCACCATCAGGTTCCAGCCCATCATAAAGTGTGTAAAGTGGTGTAAAAGAGCATGTAGTCCCAAAGGAGTCCTGGCAATTAACACAGCTTCATCTGCCTATAGAAGCATCTGAACGGGTTGAATGCCCACATGTGGACAGTCTACATTTTGCTTCACTAAATAGCCTTCCAGACCATTGAAGTGTAGCATAAATGAAAAAGGGGCAAGTGCATAAACCTGCCTCACACGTCTATCTGTATTAAACTGATGCATTGTTTCCCCATTCCTGACAGATCTCATACTTGCAGTGACATCTATATGTAACTGCGAGGGAAAACGCACACTAATGGGCTCCACACCTAGTCCTGTCTTAATGTCCTATAATTTGGACCGATTGACAAAGTCAAAGGATGAGGTAAGGGCAGAAAGTGCTCAGCATTTGCACCCCCTCTTTAGCTTGCACATATTTGATAAATATTTAAGCACTGTTCTGCAGTATGGCCGGAAGGCATGCTGCAGATCTGAAAGGACCTTGTTGTCTTATACCCACACTTCTAAGCACTCTAGTAAAATCCTGCCAATTACTTTTGCATTTGATAGGTGATAACATCTAGGGTCACCTTTACACACTTTTTTGTTTAAGTGAGGACAATCATAGCATGTGAACAAGACTTCGGTGGGCTAATCCTAGCACAAGCATTGTAAACGCTAGTTAGAAGTGGTGCCCAGAGTGTTAAGTTGTCCTTAAAAAGATCTGATGGCACTTCATCAGGCCCTGAGACATTATTTATTTGGCACTTGTTCAGTGCGACCACAAACTCACATAATTCTACCTCTAGCCCCTGGTATTGTCCAGTGTCTTTATATTCACTAGTCATATTCTCCTACACGACCTGTATTGAAACACTATATATATCAGATACATTTTTTAACAGGATATTAGACTGAATTACAACATATAAACCTCTATCATCAGACCCACTGAACAACGGCCGCTTCACCACCTTCCAAAATGCTTTCGAGTCGTTCTGTGTGCTGGCAGCCAATAATAATTCATATGCTTCGCTTCCGATTTCCTTAAGTAAATGGCCCTCTTGTAGGCTGTCCTGTATTCCTGCATATTCCATGTTTCTAGGTGTAATTTATATGGTCTTATCAGATTTCCATGGCATTTAGAGCAATTGGAATCAAACCTTCTATATGCTCTACTCTATCTGGGTCACATGGGGGGCAAGCTGAAACTCTTTAGCAGATTTGCATATCTTATGGTAGGACCTAATAATACCAATGGGTGCAGCATCCTCTCAAAGACAAGTTAACAATTCATAGTTATTGGCTGTGATGATGGTATTCAATAATTTGAATGGATCAATGCAGTCTCCCTTCTGAAGTGCCCCCTTGTTCATTGTGACAACTATAGGGACCGCAGCACTTGTAGCCTTTGTGTTGGGCAAAATATTACCATATGAATTAAAAATTTGATTGTAGTTAATAAATATATCCTATATGATATTATACTCGGAGAAATATTTTAGCAGATAGCCAGAGAATGGTATGAAATACATTATGCTATTATAATTCCTCCCTACATATGTAGAGGTAATGATTGGTGTAACTGTAAAATATTTAAATGCAAACTGTAAATACTAATTTACAATTAATTGCTTATGTATCTCCACAGTTGGTTTTGAAAGCCCTCTGTCAAACTATTATGCCTTTCCAGTTCCCTATAAAATGCACTGACAATATTGAAATTGTTGGCATTAAACTTATTATAATAAAACATTTTCTCTCACGGAACACAATACTAATGAGTTGGAGATATGGTGACCATAGGTCTGACTGAACAATTCTCCCAGGGAAGGAGGGAGACATAAAGGTTATTAAACCTCCTTTATCTCTACCAAGTAGGGCCAGGGTGCGAGAGGGAAAACAGTTGCGTAACTCTGCAGGCTCTAAATTCACAGTTTCTTGGCAACAGATAATGTCATACATGTTTAGAAACTCCCACCATTCTACATTATCAATCAATTTTTGAGCCCAAGCCCACTAGGTTCCAAGCGAAAAAAATTCCATGAAGGGTTGGTGAGCTACATTTACATTTACTTGCCATTGCATCACTGGTTAGTAGAACATTGGAATCATGAGCGCTCCATTGAAAAAATTGGAGTGCTCCTGGCTTCGAATTGGCAGGTAGAAGTCCGGAGCATCAACAATACAATGTTTAATTACAGCAACAGCTGTGAACAAAGGTCATTGGAGCCAAGGGGATTTCAAGCCCCTCGAGCGCCCTGAGGTCTTTGTTTTACAAATTAGAACATTCTGCCCTCTAGGGGCAGATTGTTCTAATAGCCATAGAGCCCTCCATAGCGAGTGGGCATGAATATTATCTGTTGCCGTCACCCTCAAATGTATATGTCTATATATTCCAGGCCCCCTTGTGGCACACTCAACCCCCTTTTTCCTATTTGGTGGGGTGGTGTAAAGGGCAACTCATAAATGGGCTTTTGAAACAAAGGCTCCACATGGCTAATATCGTTCATTCGCTAACTTTATTTCGGCCACCACGGACCATAAAAGTTCATAAAAATGCATATAATACAAGATTTAAGATAATAAATAAGAATTACATTTAAAACACTTAAATTACATTTAAAACACATTAAATATACAGATTTACAAGTAAACATACAATACTATGCACAGAATACTATGCACAGAATAAAACAAGATAAAACTTAGAATTGATTTTCGAACATCACATTGAATTTAAAACAGGAATTCGTACTAAACACTGGGTACAGTAATCAATTTCCTACATTTGTGCAACATTGCATTCAAAAAGCGGGAGACAGCAAAAATAATGGTGGGGGGGCGTATCATATTTTAACACCCTAAATGCATGTGCACACTGGCGGAAACCTAATTTTTCTACAGTTTGGAAGTAGCCAGTGCTTACGTGAACCCTGGTACGCTGGGCAAAATGAATTTCGGTTTCAGGTAGAAACCACAGGCAGGGCACTCCTCACTCCTAGTTTTGTCCCATTTACTGGTGAGCACTCTGAGAGGAAGAGTACCTAATCTCAATTGCATATACAATTTTAGTGCTACTGCAGGGAATATTAAATCTAAAAATTCATCTCTCTTATAATCTACTTTGATTTGGAGGAACTCGTGGTCAATCTGCCCCCTCAGAACTCGCATGCAGGGATGCTAAATTATGGTTCTTATAGTGGCTGCTCAAATCAGCTTTGGATAGCACCGGACAAGCGACTTCCGGGGTTTCCCAGAGCTCCAATAAGCCTAGCCTACAAATGGTTAGCTTTATGTGGGCCAGCCACCTAATATTCTTACTTCTTAATGCATCCCAAATTTCCCTGAATTTAATTTTGTAGCAGACAAGTTCTGGCACGGACCACAATCTTTCCCAATGTATTAGCAGGCGTAAAGGCATAACCTCCTCAATAGGGAGTATCCCTAGGTCCATGCTCAAGTAGGGTACTCAAAGGAAGACCCAATATGTTCCTCACAAATGCGTGTTCCACCTTGGCTAAATTGTGGGATTTTTGATGCCCCCAAAGTTCGGCCCAATATAGAGCTGCTGATCTAGCCTGTACGTTGTAGATTTTGATTACTGGAGCCGCAGGCTTGAATTTGGACTCTCTATGCAACTTCTGGATCCCCCCCACGACCTTTGTTAGCTTAAGTGCAGCTTTTGCCAGCTGTGAAACCCATTCCAGGTGTTCTCCCAAGGTGATTCCCAGATATTCAAAGGTCTTCACTCTCTCAAGTGGGATTCCACCCAGGAGGGGATTTGGGCGTGTCTACCTCGGAGGGTTAAAGATCATGAACTTAGTTTTATCTAGGTTTATCTCCAATCCCCTAGATAAACAGAAGTCGGCAAAGCCATCGAGGATGCGTTGGATGCCCGTTGATGTCTTGGACAACAACAAAGTGTCGCCCGTGAACATCAGAGAGGGCACCCGGCCGGTGGCTAACCTCGGGGCATCTATGTTCATTGCTCCTAGGAGGTGATCAACCAATCCATTTATGTAAAGGCAAAAGAGGGTGGGAGCCAGGACACAACCCTGGCATACCCCTTGGTTGACCGGGAAGCGGCCTGACAATTCGCCATGCTTCCCACACCTTACCTGAGCGTAAGTGCCAATATGAAGCCTCATTAGAACGTTGAGTAGATAGCGTGGTAGACCCAATTCATGTAGTACCCTCCACAATTTGTTTCTAGGCACCAGGTCAAATGCCGACTGCAGGTCAACAAAGATCATGTAGAGACTGCCACCCTCTACAGTCACAGTTTTCCAATATAGGACCTGTAGTCTAAATAGCTGGTCCACAGTTGATGTACCCTGCCTAAAACCAGCCTGGAAAGGAGATAGAATCTCGTTATCCTCCATCCAACTCTGTATTCTACCTAAAATAATTTGACCCATCAATTTTTGCGTCATGTCTATCAGGCTAATTGGCCTGTAGCTAGACGGTTTAAGGGGGCAACCTTTTTTGAAGATATGAACTATTTCAGCTCCCCACCATGTGTCCGGGGGATCCATACCGTTTAATATAGCATTGAAGAGAACACATAAATAAGGGGGGGCCATATTTTCGGTTCGGAACGGTAAAGTTCTCCCGGTAACTTATCCAGACCAGGCGTCTTGTTTGTAGCTAACTTCAAGATAGCAGCCTCTACCTCCATAGATGTAATATCCCAGGCCCCCTCCAGTCGATACTCGTGGGGGAGGCATGGGAGAGGGGTTACGGGGCTATCGTTACTCAAAGAAGAATACAAAGCCCCAAAGTGCAATTCCCAGGCCGATGCAGCTATATTTGGTTCATTGGCCAGGTTACCTACCCTACTCCCAGAGCTAACAATTGTCCAGAATGATTTAAAATCTTTGGACTTTAATGCAACTCTAAGGTATTCCCAATTATCTGCCTCCCACTCTTTCCTTCCCTTCTGGATAGCCTGCTTGTATAAGCGCCGGAGATACTTAGTCTTAGTTTTGTCCTGTGTCTTGACCGCAACGAGCAGGTCCTTTTTGGCTTCCCTACAGCGGGCATTATACAAGGGATGAGCTACAACTGGTTTTGCCTTTGGTCTTCCTTCTGGATAGAACACATCAGAAAGATTCTGGATGAGCCCCTGATGTATATTCAAGGGCTCATCACTAATCCCCGAGTGCATGGCTTTGTCCAGCACCTCACCCATGTCACTCAGACTTGGCAGAGCCCTTCGGTATACATCAGCGAGTTTATTTGGAGAGCCTAGTATCTGTGGCCACTTGACTCTCCGCCTGTTGTTGGTTAATAAGAGCGGTGGGCCTATTAAGTTTTGATCAGGGACTAGATTTGACATACCCATACTCTCAGGTTTTAGCATCATAACCAATGGATTGTGGTCGCTATCTTTCCTATCATGGATCTTGAAATCCAAGACCATTCCCCAAGTTCTGGGTTCCACCAATACCAATACCAATACCAGGATGGAATTTTGGCCTTCTCTATTAAATGTCATGCGCCCCGGTCTGTCTGATTTTGTCCTCCCATTACAAGTTCTAAGAGGACAAGAGGGTGAAAGAGTTAATTTGTAACACCAGAGGAGTCCAAGCTCTAACTACCGGGATCTGCGGTTCCGGAATGTGCCAGTGCTGGTCCTCGTCATCTGGGCCATCTTGGGTTACATCAGTGAGTGGCTCGAACTGGCAATTAAAATCACCACCCACAATTAAAATATTTGATGGGTCAAGAGTTAGAGTAAACTGCCTGAGTTGGTCAATAGTTCCAGACTCCTTCCCACTCGGGGTTGGTCGCGAGTAAATGTTTATAAAGGCAGTTTGTCTATTTCCTGGGAATGTAAGCAGGACACACTGCACATCTAGCGACACAGTAGGGATCTGGACTGCCTGGGCCCCCAGGTGTGTACCAACCCAGATAGTAAGTCCCCCTGATGGTCTGCCCCTACCCTTCGTGGTTGCCAGTACACTAAAGGTAGAATACCCTCTCCTTTGTGTATCAGCCAGTGCCCAGGTCTCCTGAAATAGGCAGACATCACTTTTCTCCACAAATGCTCCCCATTCTGGGCACAGCAATTTGTTTTTAATCCCAGCCTCATTCTAGGAGAGAATTTTAATTGATTCCTTTGTCTCACCCGCCCCCATTTCTGGTCCCTCTAGGTTTGCGCTACCCCCCAAAGTGGCCAAATCCTCAGTAATATTCCCAATGGCAGTTTGGCCAGTCCCTTCACCCTCCCGCTCAAACATTCTACCCACAACCACTGGGGACGCTGCACCACTGAACGACCGCCTGAGTTACTAAGTATGGAGTTCCAGTATCTGGGCAAGTATGGGCTATACGTGGGCCCTTCGAATCACCAGGGGGAAGTTGGAATAGGCCAGTAGTTGGCTGTCAATCTATCTGGTCTAGGACACTAAATCTATTGCTCAAAGCAAACAAGTCACATCTGCGGGAATTGTTGTTTCCCATCCGGGCAGCTTGTGTATCCTGGGTCCTAGCACCCCGACTGTCACGTCCACCCCAAAACTGTTGCCCTCTGACCCCAATTGGAGTGGGATAAAAATAAGTCAGGGGTAGTGATTGAATTTGCGTGCCAAGGGTGGCATGGGGCCCAGTTAGAGATGTGGTTCACCACCCTACTGTCCCTAAAATGAATAAATATGCAATCACTCCTAATATTTTTCACCCGTGTCCCTACCCATTCTACACGTCGAGTGAAAAGAATTTCACTTGATACGTGCAGTGGTAGTGGCCTATTGGAGTTGAGACAGTGGATGCATTTATTTTTGAGGTCACCATAATCCTCCCTTTTCTCCTGGTCCAGGACAGGCACCCCAGAGAGAACTATTACATACGGGGTGGACTCAGGGGGAAGATCCAAACATTTTAATTCTGTCGCTAGATGGTCACAACTAACACTCCTAGTAGGTTGGACTTGGGGATTTGATGCCCCTCTGCCCCTCTCACACTCGTGAGTTCTGCTCCTCTTAGGGTTATTTACAATGCTCACCCTGGTCTGGGCCACCTGACCCAGTGCCGGGATGCTTTGGAGCGTCGGGCCATCTAAGTTATTTACTTGCAAAACAGGAGGGTTACAATTAACATTGTCACTCCCTGGGGGCATTTCTATGATATCATTAGCATCTGTTGATTGAACAGCAACACCCTCCCCTGTAGCAGCTGGATACAAACGTTCCAGGTGTAACAGTCTGTTCTCAATAGCATTTAGTCTTTCATGCAAGTGGCGACAAGTCTTGGTAAAGATGTTTTCCATTTTAATCCAGAACTCCTCTCCCTGTTCCTTGGGTAATGGGGCATTATTAGCTGAAGAGGTCGTAGGCGTTTTTCAGACCACTGATCAGTAACTGGACTCTCTGTGGCCGTGGGCATTTGCCCATCTCCACCATTATTGCATTTTTGGATTTTTGCTTTCCTCTTGTTCAACGGGACATCCCCTCGCTTCCTTTTGGCCGCTGCTACCACAGCTTCTGCACCCCTCCTAGAACTGGTTGCAGATCGAGTTTGAAGTTTCGTGGAAGGCGAACCCAGGGGATTGTTCCTGTTGGCTGGGCCCTGAACGGGTGATACAGCATCCACCCTAACTGGGGAAACCGAGGGTCTAATTTCTACTTGGACCTGGTGTAGACCCTCGCTGCCGGCCCCCCTTGCAGGTATACCAAGAGAGCCTTGCCGATTTGGCGATGGTACCTGCACCAAACATCCCAGAGAAGACCGTTTATCCAAGTTTGGGTCCAGGGATAGCCTTCCTTCCGTAATATCAATTTGGTGGGCCAGCATGGATGATGCCCTGGTAAGAAATTGGTCCAGGGAACAACCCCCCTGGGATCGACTTTCTTCCCTTTCCCACATTTGAAGTTGCTCAAACGGGCCCGCCCTTGGCCCGGGCTTCGCGGGAGGGAGGAGGCACTCAGTTAGGTACTCCCAGTTGCAGGTGGGAGGGGCGTGTGATGTGCGCGTCGCCCCAACGGCCTCCTGGGGGTTGCAGTCCGTGCTTGTGCCCCGTAGCCTCTCTGCTCTCCTTCACCACTCAGCCTGCGCAGGGTCAGCTAATATGACTTCAGGAGATTTGTTGACTGTGTTACATGGTTTGGGCGGGTATGGAAACGTCAAGGCATTTTTCCATAAACAGGTCAGTCATTATGCTTGATTTTCCCTGTGTTGTGTTGTTCCCAAGATTCCCCTGATTTAACCCTTTTTGCTATTTAGTTTTTCCATTACATCAATCTCATGATTGATAACGCCCATGGCATTGATTAGAAAATAATAATAGGGTAATAGTGTTAGTCACTAGGCATTCTTTATCCATTGGAAGGATGGATTTTCTTTTCCACAAACGCCAGCAGCTATATCTTGGGAACAAAAGGGGTGGGCCAACCTCTTGAAAGCTCTGACGGGCCCACTTTTGTCCTGGTAGTTGTTCAGAGACATCCCTGGCTTATCTTGCTCTGTGGACGAGACATGTGCGCTATATAGTGGTGGCTGACAATTCCGCTCCTCCTGAACCCTCCTGCCACAAGTGATTCTGGGCCTGGGAGACCTTGGCTCTGTTGCTGGCATTTCTCACTGCGGAAGAGAGATGTGTGCTTAACCCTGGGCAGAAATGTTCATCCTTCTGCCCTCTCCTGCCATAAGTGATTCTGAGATTTGGAGTCGCTGGTCCCATTGCTGGCATCCCACACTGCGGAAGAGAAATGTCCGCTATATAGCCCTGGGCGGCAATGCTCCTCCTTCTGCCCCCTCCTGCCACAAGTGATTCTGGGCCTTGGAGTCCTTGGTACCATTGCTACATCCTGCACTGTGGGAGAGAAATGTGCGCTATATAGAGCTGGGTGCCAATGCTCCCCCTCCTACCCCTTTCTGCCCTAAGTGATTTTTGGCCTTGGAGTCCTTGGCCCCATTGCTGGCATCTTGCTTTGTGGGAGAGAGGTGTGCACTGTATAGCGCTGTTTCTGGGCCTGGTAGTTACTTAATTCATAAACAAAATACCAAATCAAGATTTTAATTATAATGGAAAGATTGGAGCTTTTCTAAATTTATATTGAGTCCACTCATTGTCCATTCTATTTTCTGTTTGGTGCATTTGCTCTGCCCCCACGAATGAAACTGAGGATATGTTTTGTTTCTTTATTTTTGTACACTTTATTATTCTGTTAATAATATTAAATTCTCTATGTAGTCTCAGACTCCCAGAGGTACTTGCACCACGGGTCAAGAACCACTAGTCTAGAGTGATAAGACAATTTTAGGGCATATTATTATAATTATATAGTTAACCTTTCGACTCTAAATGGGCTAGTAGTGGGCTGGTATTGGGAGTTAACAGCACCCTTAGGATTCCTGTGGGAACACTCCGATCGGGTGTTCTCAGCTGGACACTGCAGCTGCTGAAACTGGTCCTACATTTTCAGTGGGAATCTCTGGAGGAAAATGTGGAATAGCCACAAGAATGAGGTATGGTATTCATATTGCCCTGGCAATTTTTAATTTTACAAGGGACCCTCAGGGTCAACAGGTGAACTTTTGGCATTCCCACAACCTCAGAGTTACTGATGATGTCTTCAATTCTGGTCAAGAGAAATGCGGGGCTGGTTTACAGTAATTATATAACATGGTGGGTCACTCAAAATTTTCCACATTACATATCTAAAAATGACTATCTACTAAAATCCTAGGTCTGTGTTTATTGTCTTCAACATTTTTGTCAAGCTTCATAGCTTCAAAAAATGTATTGATTTCTTTGAGCTAAGAATTTAATGGAAATTTGAGTCATTCTAAGATCCCAAAAACCTTTTGCTTGCAGCCAAAGACTCCTTAAAAAGGCAATTGGTTTCATAACTTCAGAAATTCAATGAGCCCTTTGAAGCACCTTTTCATGGATCTGTTTCATGGATCTAATTCCAATCCAGAAGCCATGACTAGGCTTCACACTCGTATTATACTTCTCACAATTTTTTTGGTCCCCCAATACTTCATCATTAGGATACATATTAATTTTGATAACATACATCCGCTTTATATTTTTGGACTCCATTCAGATTTGTACTTCCACTTGAGAGTTTTTCATTTTCTTGATTTCTGCAGACTGGAATTTTCGTTAATTTCAGTCCTACATTTTCTTGACTTTTCATGTTCCTGGTGATACAGTTTGACTGCACATTGTATGCAATGAGCCACCACTCTCACCAGATCCTCACTTTCCTTAAGATTTTTGTTTCTTCATTTTTCTGTCTCAATGTTTGGAATAAATTAAATGAACAAATGAAACAAAATGCTTATTTATCGTCCTTTGCAGAAACCATATGTTGGTGCTATGGAGAATTAAGACCGGCAAGAGGCAGGCATGCTACTTGCACCTCCTGAGGGGTATGTCTTTTATTTCACTGCAGACAGATGGAAAGAGTGAGAATGACTCTTCTGAGAAACCTCAGGCCTTCTTAACTGATTGACTTTTAGAGCCACATCACTGAACCACTATTTGAAGCTGGAGACCATGGCCCAAGCAGTTTTTAAGATCTGAACCTCAAAGCACCACACAATACAAATATACATCAAAATACCAATTTATGAATTTTGTATTTATTGCACACAAAGATTTGACAAATGTAAATTTTTATTTTAATGGAAAGGTTGGAGCTTTTCAATTTTTTTTATTTCTAAAAAAGTGCAGAATTAGGATAGAGGTAGGATGTAGCATATCCCTTTTTATTTTTGTCCTAATCCATGCTCTTTTTTATCTGTACATACCAGTGCTTCAATTGAGGGCACTAATCGTTTGTACTAGATAACCTTTATGGTTGTTGTGCAGCTCCCATAAGTCAAGGTTAGGATATACACAACACGAGAGGTACCAGACGTCTATACATGGGAGCCTATAAAGTGCTCACTCTGTGAAAAGACAAAACCAACAGGTCAGTGTGCAGTTTATCTATGATTGAGATATATAATAATAACAGGAGAACAAAGAGAGAAACCTAAAGGGAAAGAGAAGCCCCAAAGGTTCTTGGAAAAATTCCCATCAGCCTGCTCAGTAGCAGAATGTCGTCATATGGGTAGAATGGTTGACAAAGGCAATGTCCATGATGCCCTTCCTTAGGAAGCACCCAAGGCTAGCAACAACTTTGGACCATTGTATTGACCCTCAACCAACATAGACACAGACTGAAAAGGATTGAATTGCAGTGCTCAAAAGAATATGTGATAAGGAAAAGAAACAAAGTTCATAATCCAAGTGTAGTTAAAAATACCTACCTTGATGTCATAAAAAAACTTTATTGGGTCTGACCATCAAGGTGGTATAGTTAAAAGCAGAGTGCCAATAGCATGCAAGAAATTGCTATTAATCATGAATTTTAATTGGTCGACATGTTTCAGCCTTGTAAAGGCTTTCTTCAGGACCTATGATGTACTACTGCAATATAGAAAAAAACGTGAATACACTTACTGGGTGAAAGCCTCAATAAGTGTGTCTGTCCTCCAAAAATAAGGAGTCAGCAAACTTCTCCTGTATATAAGACAATCAAAATACAAAGCGACAAACATGATTTCTTATTGTCTGCAAAGGAAACATCTAAGTGTGAAGTACACTACAGGCTCCTACATAAATCCACTCACCCGAATTGCAGGGAGGAAAAACCTCACCTCACCTGGCACTTGCTCACAGTGAAGGAGGCCACGCACTAAGAAGAAGGAAGAAAAAAGTGCAACAGCATACGTATCATTAAAAGAGTTTTGTATAGATCAACATCCACAATGTGTAAATCGGGAGACCCTGTGTCATGGCGACCCCTCTGACCCAAAGACCTCTAGAGGGTATGGCATCCCTCTACAAGGACGCAGATCAAGTTTAAGATTGTCAGCCCTAGAGGGCCAGAAAACTATGTAGAACTAAATCTAGACTAAACGAGTCAGTCCCATTCAAAACATTAACAAACAAACATTAACAAGAAAGACCTCTCCTTACACTTAAGGTGTCTTAGAGATCTGAGGCAGGTGCCTGGAGGTCAAAGAAAGTACCTAAACCCCAGCTTGTAATTATCAAGGCAGGTCTACCCAGCACATGCTCGTAGAATGCAAGCAGCCCCCGTGTCCGGCCCCAAGCGCTCACCTCTCCGTCGTTACCTCGCTCAAGACTGTGAGTCGAGGGGGAGGTGAGGGCATCAGGACAGCGACACGGTAAAGTAGTCTGGATGCGGACCTGAAAGGGAACGAGGCCGTCTCTTTTGGCGGCCAATCAAATGCGAGCAAGCCAAGGCGGACCTCATTCTATATGCGTGCAGGCCTCGGGGGCTGTTCAAAGGCGAACAGGCCCCGCTATTGTTCCGATTCCGGACCAATCTATACAGCGCACAGGGAAGTTAAATATGTAATTTCAAAGCCGTGCCCTGATTGGATCAAATTTTAGACCAATGGAGTCGTGTTAAGTGAAATGTACACAGACCGGATCTGTACAGCGCGAGTGCGGCCATACATAAAGGCAGAATACTTAACATTACTCTGCAGGGACAAATAGAGATGAGACCGAAAAAAGAATTAGACCAATGGAGTCGTGTTAAGTGAAATGTACACAGACCGGATCTGTACAGCGCGAGTACGGCCATACATAAAGGCAGAATACTTAATATTACTCTGCAGGGACAAATAGAGATGAGACCAAAAATAGACTGATCATGCTTGAAAACGGACCACTTTCAGCGCTCCGTTCTCTAACACTCCCTGGACAAGGGCGGGCCATCTTTTTTCGAATGCGATGCAGCTTCGAAAAAGCTCACACACAGTCAGACCATATGACGCGGATACATAAAATCATATGTCCTCCCTCAATGCCCTATGATGGTATGGTCTCGCCCTTGAATTAAGGCATGAACCAACGTTAAGAACAAGCGTGAGAGGGTGTACACACGCTCACATCACATCACAACTTGTCCAATGGTATAGGCCAGCAAAAGTACAAAGAGCCACAAGGCAAAACGCCACTTGACTCAAAAGTAGAACAGATCGAGGGATCATGTCAAATTCATGAAAAACTGGTACCCATGGTGTACTAGACCAGCAGAGCCTTACAGTTGTAACCACGGGATGTCATCATTCAACCCCTCCGTGTCACTCCGTAATTTATACACCCACTTTTGTTCCCTTCTCAGTAAAAACTGTGAGATATCTGTTATGTGGTCAGGTATATAAGGCTGTTCCAGGACCACCCACTGTAAGTCATTTGCCGTATGCTTCGCTTGTATAAAGTGGGATGTGAGGCGAGTTGCTTGTTTACTGCGTCTGATCGTACTCTTGTGTTCTTGGACGCGTAGTTTGATCTTCCTCGTTGTCATCCCAATGTATCTCAGCATGCATGGGCAAGTGATCTGGTAGATAACTCTTTCGCTATTACAATTTGTGTGGCGTTTGAGTATCCACGGTCGAGAGGTGCCTATGTCCACTGATGTAGTCTTCCTGGTCTGAGGACAAACTGAACAATTCCCACAGGGATGATGGCCCTGCACGGGTGGGAGGTTCCACAGAGTGGTCGTGGAAACATCTCCCACTCTACGTGGTCTAGTGTGGACCAGTTCATCCTTAAGGTTAGTGCCTCTTTTAAACGCAAAAAGAGGCAGGGGAATCTTGTCACCAGAACTGTTCAAAATCTTCCATTTCTGTCTGACAATCTTCTGAAGTTTGGACGAAGAGGTGTTAAACGTTGTAACACAAACCATTTGTCCCAGGGGTGGCTTGTCCACAGGTGCCTCTAGTAGTGACTCACGATGGTTATTCGCGGCCCGTTTACATGATGTCTTGATCAGCCGGCTGGGGTACTGTCGCATCCTCAATCTGGTGGAGAGGTCCCTGGCCTGCACCCGAAAATCTGTTTTCTCTGAACAGTTTCTCCTCACTCTTAAAAACTGCCCAAAGGGGAGGTTCTCCCTCAATGAGCGTGGATGATGACTATCAAACCTTAAAAGTGAGTTCCGTGCCATTGGTTTTCTGTACAGTGAGCTGGCTAGGTGACCGTCTAATGGAAAGACCACCAAATCCAAGAAAGGTAATGGTGATAGGTGATAGCATGGCGATGCACCAGGGATTGGCTGATTTTGATTATAGCCACAGCCAAGAGAGCTGCAGACGCCATTTTGGTGGAAATCCAGGTCTTGGAAGGTCAGATCAAAACTACACTCACCGCCAAGAGATTCGAAAAACAGCAGGAGGATTCTAATAAGGCCAGCAAAGAGTACAAAGACCCTATTTTCTTTGCAAAAATCGAGAAATTTAAGAAAGATCTGGCTAAGTTTTCCCATGAAAAAATATACCCCTACACAAGTGATAATTACACTCCCACTGATGCCAATAAACACAAACAGGCAGCAGGTTCCTCCTATGCTACATCCTCTGACACAGATTCTTCTGATTCAGATAATGGAGGAAACAATATGGGAAGAGGGAGGAGTCGTGGCGGTCGAGCGAATCGCAGACAAAACACACGTGGCAACATGTACCAGTCAGGTCCATGGTGGCCTCCAGCCCCTTGGGGTTATCCACAATTTCCAATGCCCATGGCTAACTACCCTCCACAATACCCTTACAATCAGCCTCCTTTTTTAGGACAGGGCAGGGGAGGCAATCGGGGGAAGCGGAGAGGACAAAACGCAGGTCAAGTCCAATGGGCGGACAATCTTTAACACAAGCAAATCCAGGAGACACAGTACCAGCAATGGACACACCCAGGATCACGGGTGATCTGGTTGTAAACTTGAGTGCACGAATATTGACACCCTTGGAGAAAATAGTGCTTAATAAGGGTTTAGGTTTTGTCCCTACCAACTCTGGTGATTCGTTCCAAATCCGATCGGAGATGGAACGATTCTTTAGGACAGTCAGACTACATTTCTTCTTTAAGAACAAGGAATTGGATGTAGACGCTGACAATAACACCGGTCTAAGGGTGAAGTCCACCTTCATGCCTTTGCTCCAACAGGTTCCACCTAAGGTTGGAGCCTTTGAGGCCGCAGTGCTGGAAGACATGAAAGCTTTGGACTTCTCTAGTCATATAGGCTATCAGAATCTGTCCAAAAAAGAGAGATCTGCACTTGAGACTTTGTCCAATGATTCTGGTATCACGATTAAACCAGCAGACAAGGGTGGGGCCATTGTCATCCAGGACACCACAGCGTACCGCGTGGAATGTCTGAGGCAATTAGGCAACACCCAGTTCTATGCATTACTCGATCAGGATCCAACCACTAAGATCACCAATGAGATTAAACATCTAACAGAGGAGGCTAGCGCAGAAGGCTGGATTACCTCCCAAGAGGCGACTTATTTGGTGGCAAAATCCCCCACAGTCCCGTACTTCTACACCCTACCCAAGGTGCATAAACCAACCAGACCACCTCCGGGTCGGCCTATCATCTCTGGCATTGGTTCCCTTTTGGAACCGCTATCATCTTTTGTTGATGTCTTCCTACAACCATTGGTCAAACGGATGCCGTCATACCTTCAGGACACGAAGGATGTCCTTCGTCTGTTACCAGAGATTGATTTCAATACAGATACCGACATCTTAGCGAGCTTTGATGTAGAATCATTGTATACTTGCATACCCCAGAGGGAGACTCTGCAAACTGTACAGGAACTTTTGGAAGAGTCCCCCCCAGTCAGTGTGACACCTGTCCATTTCATAATGGAATTGGCCAGGATCGCAATGACCCAAAACTTTTTTGCTTTTGAGGAGTCCTTATATTTACAAACATCTGGGACCTCGATGGGCAGCAAGTTTGCGCCGAGTCTGGCGAACCTCTACATGCACAACTTTGAAAGCCAGCATGTATTGAGTACCACCAATCCACATCACCAGCAATTGGTGGTGTGGAAAAGGTATATAGACGACATCTTGGTGGTGTGGCGCGGCGATGAGCCTTCTTTACTAGCTTTCCACGTCTGGCTTAATGGCCTTAACCCGTTTTTGAGGTTCACTCAGGAGCACAGTAGAGACCAATTACCTTTCTTGGATTTGGTGGTCTTTCCATTAGACGGTCACCTAGCCAGCTCACTGTACAGAAAACCAATGGCACGGAACTCACTTTTAAGGTTTGATAGTCATCATCCACGCTCATTGAGGGAGAACCTCCCCTTTGGGCAGTTTTTAAGAGTGAGGAGAAACTGTTCAGAGAAAACAGATTTTCGGGTGCAGGCCAGGGACCTCTCCACCAGATTGAGGATGCGACAGTACCCCAGCCGGCTGATCAAGACATCATGTAAACGGGCCGCGAATAACCATCGTGAGTCACTACTAGAGGCACCTGTGGACAAGCCACCCCTGGGACAAATGGTTTGTGTTACAACGTTTAACACCTCTTCGTCCAAACTTCAGAAGATTGTCAGACAGAAATGGAAGATTTTGAACAGTTCTGGTGACAAGATTCCCCTGCCTCTTTTTGCGTTTAAAAGAGGCACTAACCTTAAGGATGAACTGGTCCACACTAGACCACGTAGAGTGGGAGATGTTTCCACGACCACTCTGTGGAACCTCCCACCCGTGCAGGGCCATCATCCCTGTGGGAATTGTTCAGTTTGTCCTCAGACCAGGAAGACTACATCAGTGGACATAGGCACCTCTCGACCGTGGATACTCAAACGCCACACAAATTGTAATAGCGAAAGAGTTATCTACCAGATCACTTGCCCATGCATGCTGAGATACATTGGGATGACAACGAGGAAGATCAAACTACGCGTCCAAGAACACAAGAGTACGATCAGACGCAGTAAACAAGCAACTCGCCTCACATCCCACTTTATACAAGCGAAGCATACGGCAAATGACTTACAGTGGGTGGTCCTGGAACAGCCTTATATACCTGACCACATAACAGATATCTCACAGTTTTTACTGAGAAGGGAACAAAAGTGGGTGTATAAATTACGGAGTGACACGGAGGGGTTGAATGATGACATCCCGTGGTTACAACTGTAAGGCTCTGCTGGTCTAGTACACCATGGGTACCAGTTTTTCATGAATTTGACATGATCCCTCGATCTGTTCTACTTTTGAGTCAAGTGGCGTTTTGCCTTGTGGCTCTTTGTACTTTTGCTGGCCTATACCATTGGACAAGTTGTGATGTGATGTGAGCGTGTGTACACCCTCTCACGCTTGTTCTTAACGTTGGTTCATGCCTTAATTCAAGGGCGAGACCATACCATCATAGGGCATTGAGGGAGGACATATGATTTTATGTATCCGCGTCATATGGTCTGACTGTGTGTGAGCTTTTTCGAAGCTGCATCGCATTCGAAAAAAGATGGCCCGCCCTTGTCCAGGGAGTGTTAGAGAACGGAGCGCTGAAAGTGGTCCGTTTTCAAGCATGATCAGTCTATTTTTGGTCTCATCTCTATTTGTCCCTGCAGAGTAATATTAAGTATTCTGCCTTTATGTATGGCCGTACTCGCGCTGTACAGATCCGGTCTGTGTACATTTCACTTAACACGACTCCATTGGTCTAATTCTTTTTTCGGTCTCATCTCTATTTGTCCCTGCAGAGTAATGTTAAGTATTCTGCCTTTATGTATGGCCGCACTCGCGCTGTACAGATCCGGTCTGTGTACATTTCACTTAACACGACTCCATTGGTCTAAAATTTGATCCAATCAGGGCACGGCTTTGAAATTACATATTTAACTTCCCTGTGCGCTGTATAGATTGGTCCGGAATCGGAACAATAGCGGGGCCTGTTCGCCTTTGAACAGCCCCCGAGGCCTGCACGCATATAGAATGAGGTCCGCCTTGGCTTGCTCGCATTTGATTGGCCGCCAAAAGAGACGGCCTCGTTCCCTTTCAGGTCCGCATCCAGACTACTTTACCGTGTCGCTGTCCTGATGCCCTCACCTCCCCCTCGACTCACAGTCTTGAGCGAGGTAACGACGGAGAGGTGAGCGCTTGGGGCCGGACACGGGGGCTGCTTGCATTCTACGAGCATGTGCTGGGTAGACCTGCCTTGATAATTACAAGCTGGGGTTTAGGTACTTTCTTTGACCTCCAGGCACCTGCCTCAGATCTCTAAGACACCTTAAGTGTAAGGAGAGGTCTTTCTTGTTAATGTTTGTTTGTTAATGTTTTGAATGGGACTGACTCGTTTAGTCTAGATTTAGTTCTACATAGTTTTCTGGCCCTCTAGGGCTGACAATCTTAAACTTGATCTGCGTCCTTGTAGAGGGATGCCATACCCTCTAGAGGTCTTTGGGTCAGAGGGGTCGCCATGACACAGGGTCTCCCGATTTACACATTGTGGATGTTGATCTATACAAAACTCTTTTAATGATACGTATGCTGTTGCACTTTTTTCTTCCTTCTTCTTAGTGCGTGGCCTCCTTCACTGTGAGCAAGTGCCAGGTGAGGTGAGGTTTTTCCTCCCTGCAATTCGGGTGAGTGGATTTATGTAGGAGCCTGTAGTGTACTTCACACTTAGATGTTTCCTTTGCAGACAATAAGAAATCATGTTTGTCGCTTTGTATTTTGATTGTCTTATATACAGGAGAAGTTTGCTGACTCCTTATTTTTGGAGGACAGACACACTTATTGAGGCTTTCACCCAGTAAGTGTATTCACGTTTTTTTCTATATTGCAGTAGTACATCATAGGTCCTGAAGAAAGCCTTTACAAGGCTGAAACATGTCGACCAATTAAAATTCATGATTAATAGCAATTTCTTGCATGCTATTGGCACTCTGCTTTTAACTATACCACCTTGATGGTCAGACCCAATAAAGTTTTTTTATGACATCAAGGTAGGTATTTTTAACTACACTTGGATTATGAACTTTGTTTCTTTTCCTTATCACATATTCTTTTGAGCACTGCAATTCAATCCTTTTCAGTCTGTGTCTATGTTGGTTGAGGGTCAATACAATGGTCCAAAGTTGTTGCTAGCCTTGGGTGCTTCCTAAGGAAGGGCATCATGGACATTGCCTTTGTCAACCATTCTACCCATATGACGACATTCTGCTACTGAGCAGGCTGATGGGAATTTTTCCAAGAACCTTTGGGGCTACTCTTTCCCTTTAGGTTTCTCTCTTTGTTCTCCTGTTATTATTATATATCTCAATCATAGATAAACTGCACACTGACCTGTTGGTTTTGTCTTTTCACAGAGTGAGCACTTTATAGGCTCCCATGTATAGACGTCTGGTACCTCTCGTGTTGTGTATGACTTAGTTGGGGGACAAGGTACCATTTAGTCTTTAAACATTTCTCCCCTTAGGCCCTCCCCTACCCAGTTTGGTTTGTTGTAAGGTTAGGATATACACTTTTTTGGGCCACCAATGCCAAATACCTTTACATTTACAGAGCACAGCAGAGGAGATGCACCTGTTTTATTGGATCCACAGAGGCTGGCACACCACCTTAAACCCTCTTCCAAAGGTCCAGGACTGAGATGGCACCACTTGTCAGGGTAGACTCAGAGATGGCAGAGTCCAGGTGCTGATGCAACGTTGTTTGAAGCCTGCTGTGTCACTAAGGCTTCAGATCAGAATCAGCAGTCCAGCAGAGCAGCAGTCCTTTTAGCAGCACAGCAGTCCTTCTTCCTGGCAAAGTATCCATATGTCCATAAGTGTGCTCAAGAGTTGGTGTTTGAGGTCCATTATTTATAACCAGTTGTACCTTTTAAATGGGGAGATCCTTGTAGAGGCATGCCTTTGAAGTGCACAAGTACCCTGCTTTCCTGACCCTGCCTCCAGACTAATTACAGAGGGTTTGCAGCAGCACATCCCCCACCCACCTGTGCCTGCCCCCGCCAACTGCAGAGCATGCCAGCTGCCCCTGTTCAGGAGGTATGTCAAAGTGGTTTGTACCCCAGCTTTGTTCCTTAGGTCCCACAACTTGCCCCTGTCCATTGGATCAAACATACTGGAAAGGTCCATGAAAGCTTGACGTAGTGAACCTTCCTCAGCCTTAACATACTTTCCTGTGATCATGAGCAGGTTAAGGGACTGTTCCACTGTTTCATCCAAGCCTGACTGAAAGCCAAACTGTACTCCAAATTACACTTATAAATTGTAATAAGGCAACCCCAATGTTATCCTATGGGAGAGGTAGGCTGTGCAGTATTGAAAAACGAATTTAAGAGTTTTTCACTATCAGGACATGTAAAACTTAAACGTACATGTCCTATTTTTTAAATACAATTCACTATGCACTCTGGGCTATCCAGGGCCTACCCTAGGGGTGACATATATGTATTAAAAAGGAAGGTTTGGGCCTGGAAAAGGGTTTTCTTTTCCAGGTCGAAATGGCAGTCTTAAAATGGTACATATGCAAGCTGCAATGACACGCCTCAGACTTCCATAAAATGCTACTTAAGTGGGTGTCACAGTCAGTGATGCAGGCCCACCAGTAGCATCTAATTTACAGGCCCTGGGTACATTTAGTAGCATTTTACTAGCAACTTATAAGTCAATTAAATATGCCAATTGGGTATAAGCCAATGTCACTATGTTTAGAGGAGGGAGCACAAGCACTTTAGCACTGATTAGCACTGGTAAAGTGTGCAGAGCCCTAAGGCCAGAAAAACATGAAGTCAGCAAAAACAGGTGGTTGAATGCAAAAGGTTAGGGAGAAAACCAGCACCAAGGGTGCCAGGTCTAACAGGCATTCATTAAAACAATGAATAAAGAGATACAACTGTACTAAGGAGACTGAGGTAAACACTGGCTCAGTTTGCAAGCTGTTGAGCTTTAGGTTTGTGTTTTACATATATTTGTTACACGTTTTCGAGTGTTTCTTACCACATATACCATGATTATAACTGATGCTGTAACTCATTTTATTAGTTGCTACGTGTCAGAGACTGTGTGAGTTACCCAAATTTAATCAGTGGTTTATTTTTTCTGGGATTAAGATTGGTTTTGAGTTGTTGGTTTTTGCGCACAGAATATACAAATTTTCAAAAGTCCAAAAATTAAAGGTCTGTCCTGGAATCCTAGAGCTTTGGAAGTTTTCGTTTCAGTCTGGCAGAGGTTGTAAACTGTGTGCTAATTGTTCATGAATACTCTTTATCCAGAACTATCACGCTGTACATTATGTCAGCATGAGAGAAGGCAGCAAGAGTGTTCTGTGGATTTCAAATTGATATCTGCTCATTTTCTGGCAGTAATAGGAAAACACACATTGGCAAAATCTGATAGATCTCATCTGTGAAACCTTTTGGCTTCGCCAATGTTTTTCCCCTCATTTTGATGCCGCACACATGTCTGACTTAAATAAAAATTCATTCCGATGACCATAATATATGCCTGTTCATACATTGTGGCCATATTTAAATGCTTTGTCTTTTGTTTCATGGTGGGCATCTTTGCTAGTGGTCTGCTAGCAGTGTACCACTGCCGGAAGCTAGGAAACAAAATATAGTTGAAAAATTGAATCAAGGGTTATGGAATGGAACTGCATACATAGAATAAATGCAAGAAGCCCAAGAGCAATGTGCAGGCTGCTTAGCTCTCACTAAAATCCAGAAATGAAATATATAAGAAAAATAATAAAGCATGGGCAATGGGGAGAGATTGTGGAACATGATGCACTCCCATGGGGTGCTGACAGCAAAATAAAAAATAGTCCCCTCGCATCAGCAGTGGAAGAATACAAATCAGCAAATCAAACCATGGTGAGACAAACATGTGCCTTGTATGAGACAAACGCAAGAATAAGAAGAAAAGCCATTGATTTAGGAAGCAGGGAACTGACAGAGACTAGCAGGCTATGAGCCAGGGAAGGCCACAAACTACATTCATAATCCATATTCACTAAAATTACATAGAGTAGAGCTGTTTAGCGATCAACAGATGAGACTGTCTGTGCGTTGAACGTTAAATCAAAAGATGTGTGTATTCACAAGTATTTTTTAGATGACTCAGTGAAAGATAGGTGTGTAATTTAACTAATAAGTACATGGACTACAAACCGCTACACGTGGCTGTGGGCTTTGAACGAACTTCTACCAAACGGGCCATATTGCACCTTATCGAGATATCTGCAACGTCCTTCGAGGCTTGCACTTTCAAACCATTGTGTTGTTTTATAGAAAAACGTGCATTCGAATTACATACATGTAAAGTAAGGAAAGGAACACTTTTAATTGTTTTTACTACTTTTGAATTCGAATGCCATGCTGCTATTTTGGCCCCTTTACCATAGTCGACTCTTAGAATCTCATTGCTGAGAAATGAAACTAACACCGTTTCCTTAAGATTGCAGACACTGCGGTGGCGTTCCCTACTGCACAGAATCAAAAGCTTGCATTTGAATTCCAGATAGGTTGCTGTGGCGCACATCTGAGAACAATACGGCATTGTGGGACATCGCCCGACATTAGGCGAGAAATTGCGGGACATCTTCGAATGCAAGGTAAATTCGATAGCGTCTGCTGAGACCCTGCAATGCTTTGCCCGAAGCATGTGATTCTCTCTGTCTATAGCAAAGCGAGTACACCAGTTTAATCGTGTGCATTTTATGGATGTACTCATTTGCCGCCCAAACACTCAATTCTCTCACGGAGTTCATGCCGAGGGAACCATTTTCAAAATCAAAGCAAATCGTCTATGGCATTGATTTTGTCAACCATCTTCAATGTTGGTGCAATCTGAATTTCTTTCTTGTAAAATAGAAAGACCACTGAGCAGAAAGTCTTTAGTTTAAAAATATAGAAGCTTTTTTAAACTGAAATATCGAAAGACCACTGAGCAGAAAGTCTTCACTTCAAACATATAGAAGCTTTTTTAAGACGCAAATCATATTTTCAAATGCATGTGATAAAAGTTTGCGTGAAGTGATACAATGATATATATATTTATACATATATATGTATATATATATTTAATTGTGTGCGTTAACTGTATGCAGTTTGCTGTTAAGCAATATCGTTTTACAGTCTTTAGGTTTTGAATTAGCAGGTGATCTGCACATAAAGGAGATATGGATACTAAGAACAGAGCACATCTGACTAGTTGCTGCGGAACAGGGGTGTCTGTGCAAATTGCAAAAAGCAAGCTGTCTGCTACCCATGTGGTTGCTCACTGAGATAGTGCAACAGTGAACCATGAGGAGCTAGGATGCCAGGCGGTACAGGTTTCAGTGGGGTTGCAAACGCAGAGGGGTCGGTCCCCCTTTTTGCCCCCTGCGATAGACCTTTCTTGAGTGCTTGAAGTATTGAAGAGTTAGGATTGATTTCAAGTCACAATTACAGTGCAACCCATTTGGCCACACAATGCAGCTCAGAGTTATTAAGTAGGATTATGTATGGGTTTATTACAAATTCAAATCAAAAATCATATCAATCAATCTCGGAAACATAGGATAGCAATACAAGATTGTCAACGGAAAGCCAAAACAGCCGACAAAATTTGTCCTCAATAGCAAGTACCAGATGAGAATTTCAGTAGCAATTGTACCAAGTATGAGAAAAATGGCTTGGTGGTGGGATGGGAAGCTTCTATTCTCCTCCCGATAATGAATGAGGAATTCTAATTTTCTCTAACTAACCTACACTAAAGTGTGCAAATAGGAACTCTAATTTGATCAATTAAAATAGAAAGTTGTCATCATAGAAGAACTCCTGTTGAAGTTCCTTCAAGAAAAAGTATTGCATAGCATGGAGCCAGGTAATGTGAATAGCGCATGGAAGTCTGTACTCCTCCTAGTCTGAAAGGAATCAGAACAAAGCTAAAGAGTATTCACTAGTTATACCCTAAGAAAGAGCCTTCTAGAATCACTATCAAAGGTCTCATTAGTGCCCACCTTCAAAATATACTCTTCACATGTAATTCTTCTTTGATCCACAAATTTGAAGCAATCTTTGATTCAATCTCCTCATTTCACACACAGTAGTCCTTATGCTCGTTAATTTTATCATCCTGGTCTCCCCTCAAGTACCTCATCTCATTCACACAATGTGCCTTTCTCCATTCATTAGGTCATGTGCACGGAAACCGCAGAGAAAAGATAAACACTGTAGCCAAAGAAAACATTTGTGTTGAAGGTTAAACACTGCAAAATCCTAATGATAAAGGCCTTTGGTCAAGTTAGTAAAGCAAAGATTTCAATACACTTTGTAACTGTGTAGGGACAGATAAATAGATGGTCATAATATAAGTGTAAAATGCTATTCAAATAAGTACATATGCCATTATATAAGAAATGTATAATACTATCATATTAATAAGTAAATACATGACAATTAACAATGCTATTGAAACTTCGCATATGTTCTGTTCCTGAATATACCTCCTAGGAATAAAGCCCTTTTGGTCCATGTTTATCAGCTGCGGGACCAACTTTATCAATCTCCCTGCCAGAATGCTCATAAAGATCTTGTAATAAGCATTAAGCAGGGAGATTGGCCTGTATGAATCGGCTTTTCCTGGCTTTAAAATAGGGACGATCGTAGCCTCCTTCCAGGAATTCGGGACTCTACCTTCTGAGCAGTAGACATAGTTAAATAGTTCACACAGCCTAGGGGCCAATTCATCCTGAAGGATTTTATAAACCTCACCTGGGAGAGCATCAGTCCCAGCGGCCTTGTTGTTCTTGATCTTAATAATATGCATTTTTATTTCACCCTCAGTAATGGGGCATCTAAAGAGGCTCGACTAGCCTCAGTTAAAACTGGTAATTATTTAAATCTCAGCCAGTTTCGGATGTTCTCTGGGCTGGGGGTAATCTCTTCCCTATAAAGGTCCAAGAACAAGGAGAGGAGACATCTTCGCATATCTTCCTGTTTACATGAAGTTGCTCCACTCTCATCAATGGTAATTCATTTATATTGTTCTTGGCACGATCTGCGTGTGCCTTCCAAGCCAGAAGAGCCCCCGCCTGTCACCATATTCGTAGTGCCGCATGGTATGAGCAGACCACTGGGCTTTTACTTTTAACTCCAATGTTCCCCTATATTCCTGACGGAGGCGATCAAGATCATTATTGACTTGAGCCAATTTAGGTGCATAACTGAGGACTACTCAGCCTCACATCTTCCAACTTCCCTATCTCTTTTTCTAACTTCTGAAATTCCAGAGACTCTTCCCTTTTTTTTGAGCAGATCAGACTATGAAGCTGCCAACGTAAATATGCTTTAAAAGCAACCCAGACAAAGTCTAGAGAGGTTGAACCAATATTGAGGGCAAACTAATCTATAGTGGAAGCTTTAAGTGCACTAACTATGTCAGCATCAGAAAGCATTGCCCTTTTCAGAGTCCACCTGGATCTAAGACTTTGTATACCTCTTACATACGAAAAAGAAACAGGGGCATGGTCAGAAAGAATACTAGGTAGAATAGAGATATCACCAACATTCTCCAAACCCAGCCTATCAGTTAGGATATAGTCAATTCGCAAAGAGTGACCATATTTTTATTAAAAAAGGTAAAACCCATTTTGTCTCCCTTCTTGGCCCTCCAAACATCAGCCAGCCCAAGATCATGTATCATATTGATCATTGCTCGGCGAATACGTGGGGCACCCACATGAAAGCTGTGATTAGATCTGTCGCGTAGGGGATTGAGAAGGACATCAAAATTCCCTCTTATAATTATTGGGGTAGTGATTTCTGTTAATTTAGCCTGCATACTGCAGATAAATGCTGGATCGTCGACATTTGGGCCATAAAATGACACTATCGTCAATTCAGTCCCCCCTATCAAAATCTGTGCTATAATCCATCTCCCAGACTGATCCGAGGAGACTGATTTGAGATTACCTTTTGCCGCTGACCTGATTATAATTGCCACCCCCTTATTATGTGCAATCTATTCAGAGGAGCAAAAAAGCTCAATCCAACAATATTTGCCAAAGATGGTTCTGCACTCCAAATGGCTCAGATTCGTCTCTTGAAGGAGGCAAATCTGGGCAGAAGATTATTCAAGGTACTTCAAAACCAAACTGTGCCTACGTGGACATCTGAGCCCGTTGGTATTCCATGAGATGAGTTTAATTTTGCTACCCATTGAGGCCGTAGGAGTCTGCCCATTAAGAAGACAACATTCAAATGATCTAAGGATGGCTTAGTTTCTAAAGCAAATCTGAGATTGAGGATATTTTTATAGATTTTCTCCTAATGCACCCACAACCCATCAGTTGATCAGTAGTATTGATATGGCTGTGACGCGGTCGATGCCTTTGGCGGTGGCAGCATTTGACGTGGCTAAGGCATTTGACCGTGTCTGTTGGGCCTTCATGTGGGAAATCTTAAAGACAATGAGATTTGGTCCAATTTTTATACAAACACTGATTAACTGTTATCAGGGTGTCTCAGCAGTGATTCTGCTAAATGGCATCTTAACATCAAGTTTCAATATTGCGAGGGGAACGAGGCAGGGCTGTCCCATCTCACCCTTACTTTTTGATCTATATATAGAGCCTCTTGCCCAAGCAATAGGATTGGATGAATCAATTGCTCCTTTTAGTGTCCATCTTTATAGCAGCAAGATAGCCCTCTATGCGGACGACTTGCTGCTCTATACTGACAATCCAGCCGATGTGCTTCCAAGAGTGGATGCCATTTTAGAATAATTTGGCTCATACTCAGGATACCTCACAAACTCCTCCAAGACAGAGGGAATGTGTTGGAATGTCGACAATTGGGTTGGAAAAATAAGTAAAGAATTTAGATACTTTGGGATAATCATAGTAAACAACTTAGATGACATCCCTAAGATCAATCTAAAGAAGGTGTCTAACGGGCACGCCAAAGGCAAGCTCGTCCGCCCTGGCCCGGGCCGAGGGCCAGAACCCCTGCCCCACAAAGCCCTGTGCACATCAGCTACTCCCAAGAGGACTTAGTTAGCTGGAGACCCAGGTCGGTTCCCCCCTGCTGTCCTACATTTGACCCTCTGATGGAGCTAAAAGAGTGTTTAAACTGTAAATTACAATTTTCCTATAATACATTCAAACAGCTGTCGCCTCTAATTAAACTAAAACAGTCCGAGACCACCAAACAGATAAGAGCTATGCTACTCAATACACGCTCGTTAATTAAACACAATATGGAAATGGCAGAGATGATAGGAAGTCACAGACTCGATTTAGTATTCGTAACAGAAACCTGGGGCAATGATACTTCCGACCCAGACCTATTACAAGCACTTCCCACAGACTTTCAGATCACCAGAGTAGACAGAACTAATAAACGGGGTGGCGGACTTGCCATTATTGCCAAAAACAAAGTATAAGTAATCGCATCCTCTTTGGGCACCTCACAAGACTGTGAAATTCTTTCCTTCCAGATTCTACCTAACCCAAATGACTCCTTGAACGGCCTATTAATCTACCGCCCACCTGAAACCCAGTCTCCTTTGCTGGATCAACTTACCCCGTTTTTGGAAGATAGTGTAAACCACACAAACTACACCATCCTTGGCAACTTTAATTACCACCTAGAGAATGCCTTAGACCCCAATAACTTCGAACTCCTTGATGTAATGTCAGGTTTGGATATAGAACAACTGGTCAAAGAGAGCACCCATGTTGCAGGACATACCCTTGACGGCATATTTACCTCCAATCCTAAGATTAACATACACAAGGTATTACCTGTTGTGTGGTCAGATCATAGAGCTATCATATTCACGATCAAGGCCACATCCCAATCAAAGGCAGGGACTGAGCCTCCCGTGACACATACATATCGAAATTGGGCAACAATTGACCTCGACTATTTTTAGACATCACTTAGGGAAAATGAGCCTAACTTGGTGGCAGATACCAATACGGCTGTGCATAATCTAACTACATAGATCACAAAGGCTGCTAATACAGCTGCACCTCTAATAACTGGCTCTTCGAGAAGGAAAAAAACCTTCTGAACCATGATTCTCAGATAAGCTGAGGAATCAAAAACAGCTATGTAGAAGAACTGAAAAACAGTGGAGGCTAAATTACAATAAGGATCTGAAAATGAAGTATGCCCAGTCTTTGGGTACCTATAAAAAACTAATTAGGGAGGAAAAAAGCAGATACTATTCAACCAAAATTTCGGCAGCAAAGAACTCTAGCAGAGAGCTTTTTGCTACAGTTAAAAAATTGGCCAAACTTCCGAGCAAAGCCATAACAGGCTACAACCCAGATTTCTGTAATGTACTGGGCCAGGCTTTTGCTGATAAGGTGAAGTCAGTTTATAAAACCTTTTTAAACTCCCCTAACAAACTGCCTTCTGAAAGGAGTGGCCCTGTTTCAACCCCACCCAATTTCTCTTTCTCCCCTCCCATTAGGGAACAGACCTTGCAAACCATAAAGGAAACGAAATCTGGGATCCTGCAGACCCATGCCCCCATAAAATATTTCATCTCTGTCCTGAGATTCTCAGCGTACCGCTAAATGAGCTGTTCTCTGGGATTATACTCCATGGAAAGTTCCCTGAGGCGTGAGGCGTGGAAGATAGCATCCGTGCTACCCCTGTTGAAAAAACCTCACCTGGACCCAGATGACCCCAACAAATATCGGTCAATCTCCAGAATTCCTTTCTTTTCAAAGGATCTGGAGAAACTGCTTAATATCCAGCTCACCACCTTTATTTCCACAAATAATCTGCTAGACCACTCGCAAAATGGGTTCAGAGAGGGCCACAGAACAGAAACTACCTTAATCACTGCGAGTGAAGAGCTCAGGAAATCCTTGGATGGAGGCGGGAAGGTCGCCTTGATATTACTAGATCTATCTGCGGCCTTTGATACCGTCAACCACAAATTACTAACTGCAAGACTGTCTAAGCTGGGCGTTCATGAATATGCCACGACTCTACTGACATCACATCTCTCTGGGAGATCCTTCCGAGTTGAATTAGGCGGAATCAGCTCTCAAACTTTCAATCTGCATTGAGTAGTGCCGCAGGGCTTGTCCTTGAGCCCTATGCTTTTTAATGTTTATGTGGCCCCTCTGGCCGCATTGATCAGACAGTTCGGATTTTCTGTAATTAGCTATGCAGATGATACGCAAGTGGTCGTTACAATAACCAACAATTAGGATGAGGTTGCTGACCGTTTTAACAACTGGATGTCCCATGTTAACACCTGGATGCAATCCAACTGTTTAAAACTAAACGGTGGCAAGACCGAAGTTCTGTTGTTGGGAGCCAATCCGCCAGTCTGTTCTCCGAAATGCTGGCCCATAGAGCTGGGTGAGTGTCCTACACCGGTTCCCAAGGTGATCTTTGACTGTCAGCTAACTTTCGACAGCCAGATCAACTGTCTTACTGCCAGATTCTGGGTTATCTTAAAATTGATTAGAAATATCCGTTCCTTCATTCCCCATGAGGCCTTGAAAACCTTGGTGACTGCCCTCGCCATTTCTAGGCTAGATTATGGAAATGCACTTTATTAGGGGATCAAAACACAATGTCTGAAAAACCTCCAACGTCTGCAGAACGCAGCAGCAAGACTGAACCTGGACATTCCCAAACACGAATCAGTATCCCAGCAGCTAGTAGCTTTGCACTGGCTGCCGGTTCGGAAAAGAATAATCTTTAAGTCACTGTGCATCACGTTTAAGGTGCTCCAAGGAAGGGGCCCATCTTACTTGACATCACGGATAAAATACTATGTGCCATCTAGGAACCCTAGATCTGCACAACTAAACCTGCTGCAAGTCCCCAGGTTCAAGCAGACATACTGGGGAGGAAGGAGCTTCCTGCTAAGATCTGCAAAAATGTGGAATCTTATACCACCAACAATTAAAAACAGCCTGAATCTTACATCATTCAGGAAATCACTAAAACATGGTTATTCCTAGCAGACCTCTATTTCCACTCTGTCACCCCACCTTGCACTACCATCTCAGTCCTCAGCGCCAAGACACCTCTGGGCATTAGTTGCGCTTTATAAATCTAAAAATTAAATCAATCAAATTAAAGAGATCGACCACCTTTTTGCTAGATGGAAAAACTTGCGTCTTACAATATACAGCAGGGTCAATTTGGTAAAACTTGTCATCTTGCCAAAATTGACCTACTTATTAAGTACCATCCCCCTTGATTTTCGATGTAGAGATATAAGTAAAATCCAAGGTAAAATAGGCAGTTTTATTTGGTCAAATAAAACTGCAAGGCTCACATGGAAGAAATTAAGGCGTAAGCTCCTGAAAGGGGGCCTTGCACTTCCTGATATACTTTGGTATTCTTTTGCTTTTCAGGTTAAAAACATTCGAACACTACTTGGTACGGCGGGGAAGTCTAATTGGGGGAAGATACTAAACAAAATGGTTATTTTCGAGGGTGGTGGAGAGGGTTTTTTATATAAATTTGGTGCACCGAGGTTCTTCAAAAAGGTTTGCCTGAAAGTTTTAAAAGCAGCTTTAAATGTATTGTATGGGGTCAGGAAAAAATGGGGGATTGGCTGTTACTCCAATTTTGCTCCCTTTTGGGATTCTCCTGGGTTACCTGTCTGTCTAGAGGATAGCCTTGCACTGCCTATCAAGAAAGCCGGTATCCTGATCTGGTCCAATCTTACATCCCCAGATGGAATTCATCCCTGGGAGGTATTAAGGTCAAAAATAGGAAATTCTTTATCAAGATTTAAATACCTACAACTGGCCTCTTGGTGTACAGCAGAGAAAGACTTCATCGGGGGAAATTGGGAAATTGAGCCTCGGTGTCAGAACACAAATCTCATAAAAAAGGAGGTTGGGTTTTGGTATAAGAAGCTGCAGGATGCCGACGATACAGATCTTTCCCCACAGCATGTAGTTTGGAATATGTCAGCCCTGGATGCCACTGCTGTAGATTTATAGGAAACCTCTCTCCAGATATTATATAAGTCTGTTAAACCAGCCACATTAAAAAATAACCACTTCTATGTAATTAACAAGTTGTATTCTACCCCCATGAAAATAGCTAAATTTGCTCCCCTCTCCTCTTCAAAATGCCCAAGATGCAATTTTTTCCCAGCTGATGACCTACATATATTTTTTGAATGTGGTATTTTAAAGGGGTTTTGGCAGAATGTGGAATGCGCTCTTGGTGCTATTTTTAAAGTCAAGTTCAATTTGAATCTATCTATTGTGATATTTGGCATTGATAACAACTTGATGACTTCAATGTCAGTAACACAAAAAGGCTTGCTTCTTTATTTGATTCTTATTGCTCGGAGGGAGATTTCAAGTTATGGAAGGATTCACGGCCCCCGCTGTATGAGAACTGGCTGAGGGCCTCACTGGGTATGGCTTGCTTGGTCTTGGGACATTCAAATGATAATGGGTGTAACATCTGGTCACAGCTCTTAGTATGGGGCACAGAAATGAGACTGATCTAATGCTCCTAAGTCCAATGATTACACCAAGTTTCATATGAAGAAGCTGGCCCGGTTAGGCCTACAGCCAATGCATTAGCTGAAGCCTGGGGCACTTACGATGGAAGGATGGTTTCTTGCTTATATTTGCAGGCGCTATATGGTGAGATGAGGACAAAAAAAAGAAACTTAGCATATGTTATTATATATGAAAGCTTTGGCAGCGGGAGGGGATCTAGATGCACCAAAACTAGCGGGCCGCGAGGTATCAGCCTTGATGTTCACAGACGATACCATCCTGCTGCCAAAATCACCAATGCGTATTCAAAGGGCACTGAATATTTTTTACCTATTGTGTAAGAACAGGGTCCTGGAAATAAATACCCAGAAAACTAAATATATGGTGTTGGGGCACCAGAGGGATTTCCTTTCCCCCTAAACAGCCTCGGGAGCTGAGAAATAGCTTACCTAGCTCCAGACGTTGTTTAGTTTGTTTCACTGAAATGACGATCAGCGCGCACGTGGCACTGGCGTCATTTCAGAGAAACCAGAACTGAAATTAGCTGATAGACTCATTTCAGCTTAATTTTCTATGTGCTCATGGGGCTATCTCAGCCCCCTGAGCATGTAGAAAGACAGGAGAAGAATCATTGGAAAGGGGGGGAGAATCTCTCTAGTGGATCCCTGATATGAGATTGCCTCAGGACCGCAATCTCCAAGCAGAGATTCACCCTGCTTTATTATTTGGGCAAATTATTTGGGCAAATTCAGTCTTTCTTCTCCCCCTTGGGGGCAAATGGGGGCAGTAGTCCCCAATCTGCCCCCGTCGGGGACAGGAATCAGGGATTTTTCTTAAATTGTATTTAGGGGTGGGGGCTGCCCTAAATGTGCATGCAATTGCCCCCACTCCCCAAATAACCTCCACAGACTTTCTGCTCCTCTAGGAGGCAAATAAGCGGTATTTCCCCTGATCTGCACCAGGGGGCAGAAAGCGTACTAGACACCAGCGATTTTGTAATTGTTTTTAACAAATGAGGAGTGGGGTCTGCCCACCAAGAGCAAGACCATGCCCCCACCCAAATATATTTTGGAACAGTCTTTCTGTCTCCCCTGGGGGACAGATCGGGGACAGGAGCCCCCAATCTACCCTCTGGGGATGGCAAAAAGCACACTAGATACCAGGGATTTATTTGATAGTATTTAGGGGTGGGGACTGCCCTAAATAGGCATGCCAGTGCCACCCCCAAACAACCTCAACAGACTTTCTGCCTCCCCTAGGGAGTAAATGAGTGGTATTATCCCCAATCTGCCGCCCAGGGGGCAAAAAACCCACTAGACACCGAAGATTTTCATTGTTGTGGGGGCTGCCACCAATGGCAAGACCATGTCCACACCCAAACATTCTTTCTGCTGTCCCTGGGGGGCAGATGGGGCAGTGGCCCCCTTCTGCCCCTCCTGGGGGAGCAGTAAGCACACTAGATACCAGGGATTATTATTGTAATGTTATTTGGGGTGGGGGTGCCCTAAATGGCCATGCCAATGACCACAGGAGAGTATTATAAAAGAATTCTTTTATATTTTTTTGTTCCTAAGCAGTAGCGAGATATGGTCCAGAAGAAAGCAGCGGACACCATTATAGGTCCACTCACTGCAGAAACATGTTGACCTTATATGAATATATATAGTAGCTATTTGTTAAATCTACTATTTTTTCCGCACTGGTTTTTAAGCATTGGAAACACGTGAGGTACCTAATAAATAATTTTCCCTCCCGGTTCTCCAATTTTAGAATTTGCCCTTGGTCACACACTATTATTTTCACTTTAATTTTCTTATGCACTTCTTTGTAGTTATCAGTCCATGGTCACCTCCCTGAAAACAATCCACACACGGGGGCACCCACTTTTTACATCATAAGTGGCTGCAAGAATACTCTCCTTGGTGTGAGGAGGCCCAGATGATGACAAGGGCGGTACCGGACGTTAACTGATGGGTACTTTTTCAGCACATGGGAGTACCCGATTGTGCTTAATTCACGTTTTAGCAAATTGTTTAATTTAAATTAGAATAGAGCTACACCACAGACACTGTGTCATGGATTATGTTGTCTAGACCCACAGTTACTTTAAGTTGTAGGATTACCACACAGGCACGCATTTCCTACTACCCAGCATTCTACTTGGTCTCCCAAACAAAATTATACCTCAATTGTGTGGGTGCCCCAAGTAGTATCGGCCTAAAAACGAATAAGCAAACTGCCCTTTTGCACCTGCTTTGGGCCCCCCTCAATCTCTACACATTTTTGTCCATTCCATTTCATAAGCACTTGGTCCATCCACACAAGTAAGGCATCATTCCTAAAGGAAGATTGAGGAGAACGCTGAGTGGAAGAAATATTTGTGCCACACGGTGACCACACAACATTCCCACACAGATATTAGAGGAAAATGTTACTTTTTAGCAACATTTGAGGTTTGCAGCAGATTCTGGGTAGGAAAATGTTGGGGGACGAACACAAGCCACACCTCGTTAGACTCCCACAGGTGTCTAGTTTTCAGAAATGTCTGGGTTTTCTAGGGTCCCCTAGATGTCTGCAAGCCCGGGACCAAAATTAGGTGCTCACCAATCTATCACAAAACAACCTGGTTTTTCTAGGGGGCCACCTGCGTTTTTGATCCAGGGCTCAATGGCCATCTAGGGAAACCTACCAAACCCAGACATTTCTGAAATGAGACACCCATGGGAGTCCAGGGAGATGTGGCTTACCTAGATTTCCCAATAGTTTTCTACCCAGTTTCCCCTGCAATTCTGGAATTTAGCACCAAAACCCCCCACAGTTTTCTCACTTTTCTGTGTTGTCAATATGTGTGATCACCAGGCCGCCACAAATTTCCTTCCACTCCATTATGCGGGTAGTGCCCGCAACAGGAAATGGCCCAAAACGTACTGTGGAGACTTCAAAATTATCTATCGTAAAATTACCTGGTTTTGCGAGGTAGTCACCTGCGTTTTTGGTCTCGGGCTCAGCGGCCATCTAGAGAACCCTACAAAACCCAGACATTTCTAAAAACTAGACATCTAGGGGAGTCCAGGGAAAAGCAGCTTGCATATATCTCCCAACATTTTTCTACACAGAATCCCCTGCAAACCTCATATTTAGCTAATAAATCATATTTTGTCTGTTTTCTGTGTGGGAAAGTTGTGGGATCAATGAGTTGCCAGAAATTTCCTACTCCTTAGCATTCTCCAAGGTCTCCTGAAAAGAATGGCACCTCACTTGTGTGGGTGGGCCAAGTACCCACGACAAGCAAGGGCCCAAAATGTATTGTGAAGATATCAAAATTACCTATCACAAACTGACCTGGTTTTGCAAGTGAGGTCACCTGGATTTTTAGCTCCAGTCTCGGTGGCTATCTAGAGAAAACCAGCAAACCCAGACATTTCTGAAAACTAGATACCTAGGAGAATCCAGGGAGGTATGGCTTGCATGGACCCCCCAACGGTTTCTTACCCAAAATCAGATTTTTCTCACATTTCTGTGTAGAGAAGTTGTGGGATCACTCAGCTGACACAAATTTCCTACCACACAGCATTCCCCTCAGTCTCCCAATAAAAATGGTACCTCACTTATGTGGGTGGGGAAAGTACTCGAGATCGAAAAGGGCCCAAAATGTATTGTGGAGACATCAAAATTACCCATCACAAAAGGACCTTGTTTTGCAAGGGGGGGTCACCTGGAATCAGAATATATAATTTGCCTCAACAGCAAGCACCCGAATATTCTAAACCAGGATGAGGGATTTTATATACATCTGAGTTAATGGTTTTATTTTGTTGTCTCCTAGACCCCATGAAATGATAGCTCCCTGCTACCCCACCTCCCTTTTTCGATTATGCTTTGGAAGCATGATAGGTTCCTGGATTGGTCCACTCCTCTAATTTATGTAACATACATCTGTATTCCCATGTTGGGCATGTGCACACACTATGCTTTACCTATGTTCGAATTTATAAGCTGATCTGACTTAATTGTATGTCTGTTGTGGTGTGTCTTTCTCGTTTTATTAATCATGTCATGCACATTTTTTTGTGCATCAGCACATTTTTGTCTTTGTGTTTTAATGACTTCAATGTGGGGCTCTTTTCTATGTGCATAATTCCTTCAGGTTTACGCATCCTATTTGTTTTTACTGTCACTTGACATTGTATTGCAGCTACTGGTCAGAGATAAAAGTGGTATCATAGTATGTGGTGCAAACATGCACAAGGGAAGGACACTATATATTTTATCTGGAATTTATTTGTGACATGATATGTTACATGGATACTGACACAAAATAAATTTATATTTGAAATAATGAATTTTCCTTTCTTTTTAAATGTTCATGCATGATAATCCTTCAGGTGAAGGAGTGTAATGATTGCCATGTGCTTTGGTCCAATATTGTATATTTACTTTTTCATATTAAATTTTTGGAATATGAACGCATTTAATGGTAAAAACATACTTGTGTAGATAACTATCTGCACATACTCGTTGACCTTGCTTATCTCAGAGAAACTAGTCTTTCCTTCCAGGGAACTGAGTGGTGGGACCCGTAAGACTATTCACTATGTTTGATGATGAGGCAGATTTGTGTTTAAAGGTGATACAGCACTACCACCATCTGTATAATGCTATGAGAAAGACGGAGAAATTCAGCAGTTATAGTTATTGGAGCTTACCAAAACTAATGCACCCGCAATGCACTTCTTCTGACCTCACATATTACATCACCTATTATTACATGGTCAGTGACATCACTGATGACTAAATGAATAGCTCCATGGATAGTGAATCACTGATGTGATGACTGCCTGAGTAGTGGCTGGGTGATCGCATGAGTCCCTGTATATGGCCAGTGATGTCATCAGTGATGTCACTGACCATGTCATGAGTGATCTAACACGTGACGTCATCAGCAGTGCATTGCGGGCGCGAGTTATAGTTAGCTCAACTAACTATAGAGGCCGAATGTCTCTGGTTTTGTACGAGTGAAATGTCCAACTAACTATAACGTCCCTGAAACCTGTGGGTTTTTTCAGTGAATTTCTAAGGTTCTCTAAATGGTAATTTCTACATGTAACGTCCCTAAAACCTATGTTTTTTTCAGTGAATTTCAAAGTTTTTTTTAACTGCTAATACCTAACTGTAACATCCCTGAAACATCTGTTTTTTACAGTGAATTTCAAAGGCTTTTTTAAATGCTAATTTCTGAATTATGCCTACGTAGGGAGGACATGTACAGAAAGATGTAGAAAGGCACAGAAAGAAGCAAGACATGTTCAGAAAGAGGCAACAGAATTCTAGAAAGAGGAAAAAAGGTGCATAAAGATGCAGCAAGAGAAGTGCAGAAAGAACCAACTGAGGTGCATAAAGAGGCATACTTTGACTGTACCTTACAACATACTCATACAAGGTAGCCTAATCACTAATCCCTCTACCATGATGTCTTGAACCTCACTTTTCTCTTGAAGGTTCACTATTAATCGACTGCTCAGAATGTTAGGCCTACCTACCAAATATAAAACAGCAATCCTTAGCATATCACTGATGTAAGTCTGACCAAGTATGTGAAGGTATTCATGCGTGTCTCTGCTTTTACCGACATAATACATAAAAATAAACATAGAAATACTTGAATACTTGTGTTTTAAACAGTGTACTCTGTCAATATGTGTACCAAAAGGTGTATGTATTTCTTTTTGTTCATAATACAGGGCACATGGCTATTCAATAGTATATTTGAGGGGTTTTATAACACCTATATACATAAGGCATGTCTGGTGTACAACTGAATGACAGAGCAGAAATGAGAAGATTTAACCCCCTATAGAAGAAGTTACCCACTTTTTAAGCTACCATCTTCAGATGCATAACACATGTGAGAATACATATATTAGACACATACCTCAGTCGCAAGAGCACCGAGACCTTTACACTTGACGGCTTGCACTTCCCATTTGAGTACAAAAAGAAGCAAGAGAAGTACAGAAAGCAACAGAAGTGCAGAAAGAAAGAAGGAACAGAGGTGCAGAAAGAGGCAACAGGGGTGCAGAAAGAGGGAAGAGGGGTGGAGAAAGAGGCAAGGGGCTGCAGAAAGAAGCAAGATAACTGCAAAAAAGAAACACAAGGAGTGCAGAAAAAAGGAAAGAGGTGTAAGGCAAGAGAAGTGCAGAAAGAAGCAACAAAGGTGAAGAAAGACAGATGAGGGGTGAAATAAAAGCCACTGGAAGTGCAGAAAAAAGCACCAGAGATTAAGAGGGGTGCAGAAAGAAGCAAGAGGGGTGCAGAAAGAAGCAAGAGAGGTGCAGAAAGAAACAAAATAAGTACAGAAAGAAGAAACAGAGGTGCAAAAAGAGGCAAGAGGAGTGCAGAAAGAGGGATTGATGGGTGCAGAAAGAGGCACGAGGGATGAAGAAAGAAGCAAGAGAGGTACAGAAAGAAGCAAGAGAAGTACAGAAAGAAGCAACAGAGATGCAGAAAAGGGGGTAGTGGAGTGGGGAAAGAGGCAAGAGGGATAAAGAAAGAAGCAAGAGAGTTGTAGAAAGAAACAAAAGAAATATAGAAAGAAGGAACAGAGAGGCAGCATAAAGAGGGAACAGGGGTGCAGAAAGAGGTGCAAGGGTTGCAGAAAGAATAGACAGAGGTACATAAAGAAGCAAGATAATTGCAGAAAGAAGCAACAGGGGTGCAGAAAGAGGGGTGAGGGGTAGAAAAAAAGGCAAGAGAAGTGTATAAAGAAGCTACAGAGATGCAAAAAGGAGGAACTGGGGTGGAAAAAGTGGCCAAAAATGTGCGGAAACAAGCAGGAGAAGTGAGGAAAGAAGCACGAGTGGTGCAGAAAGATACAAAAGAAGTACAGAAAGAAGCAAAAGAAATACAGAAAAAAGAACAGAGGTGCAGAAAGAGGCAAGAGAGGTACAGAAAGAAACAAAAGAAGTGCAGAAAGAAGGAACAGAGGTGCAGAGAGAGGCAAGAGGGGTGCAGAAAGAGGAAAGAGGGGTACAGAAAGTGGCACATGGGTTGCAAAAAGAAGGGACATATGTGCAGAAAGAGGCAAGAGGGGTGCAAAAAGAGGGAAGAGGGGCGCAGAATGAAGCAAGAGTGGTGCAAAAAGAAGCAAGAGAGATGTAAAAAGAGGGAACAGGGGTGGAGAACGTGGCAAGAGGGGTGCAGAAAGAAGCAAGAGATGAACTGAAAGAAACAAAACAAGACCAGGAAGAATGAACAGAGGTACAGAAAGAGGCAAGAGGGTTGCAGAAAGAAGGGAAGAGGGGTGCAGAAAGAATCATGATTGGCACAAAAAGAAGCAAGAGAAGTGCAGAAAGAAGCAACAGAGGTGCAGAAAGGGGGATTGGGGTAGAGAATGTGGCAAGAGGGATACAGAAAAAAGCAAGAGGGGTGCAACAAATTGTGCAGAAAGAAGCAAGAGGGGTGTAGAATGAAACAAAAGAAGAGCAGAAAGAAGGAACAGAGGTGCAGAAAGAGGCAATAGGGGTACAGAAAAATGGACGAGGGGGCATAAAGAAACATGAGTGATGCCAAAAGAAGCAAGAGGGGTACAGAAAGAAACAAAAGAAGTGCGGAAAAAAGAAACAGAGGTGCGGAAAGAGGCAAGAGGGGTGTAGAAAGAGGGAAGAGGGGTGCAGAAAAAGGCACAAAGGGTGCAGAAAGAATCAAGAGAGCTGCAGAAAAAAACAAAAATTGCAGAAAAATGCAACAGAGGTGTAGAAAGAGGCAAGAGGGGTGCAGACAGAGGCATAAGGAATGCAAAAAGAAGTGAGAGGTGCAGAAAGAAACCAAAAAGACAGAAAGAAGGAAAAGAGGTACAGAAAGAGGTAAGCGGGGTACAGAAAGAAACAAAAGAAGTACAGAAAGAAGCAACTGAGGTGCAGAAAGAGGCAAGAAGTGTGTAGAAAGAGGGAAGAGGTGTGCAGAAAGAGGCACACGGGGTGCAGAAAGAAGCAAGAGAGGTGCAGTAAAAAGCAAAAAAAGTGCATAAAGAAGTAACAGAGATGAAGAAAGGGGAAAGTAGGGTGGAGAAAGAGTGAAGAGGGATACACAAAGAAAAAAGAGAGGTGCTGAAAGAAACAAAAATAGTGATGAATGAAGGAACAGAGCTGCAGAAAGAGGCAAGAGGGGTGCAGGAAGAAGAAAGAGGGGTGTGAATGAGGCACGAGGATTGCAGAAAGAAGCAAGGGAGTTGCAGAAAGAAACAAAAGAACTGCATGAAGAAGGATGAGGGATGGAGAAAGAGGCAAGGGAAGTGCAGAAAGATGCAAAAGAGATGGAAATAGGGGGAACAAGGGTGGAGAAAGTGGCAACAATGACACAAAAAGAAGCAAGAGATGTGCAGAAAGAAACAAAAGAAGAGCAGAAAAAGGAACAGAGATACAGAGGTGCAGAAAGAAGCAAGAGGCATGCAGAAAGAGGCAAGAGGGGTGCAGAAAGAGGCACAAGTAGTGCAGAAGGAAACGAGAGGTGTAGAAAGAAGCAAGAGGAGTGCAGAAAGGAGCAACAGAGGTGCAGAAGCAGGCAAGTGGGGTGCAAAAATAGAGAAGAGGGTACAGAATGAGGCACAATGGGTGCAGAAAGTAGCAAGAGACATGCAGAAAGAAAGAAAAGAAGGGCAGAAAGAAGGATCAGAGGTGCAGAAAGGGGCAACAGTGGTGCAGAAAGAGGGAAGAGGGGGTGGAAAGGTGTATGGGGGTTCAGAAAAAAGCACGAGTGCTGCAAAAAGAGACGAAAAAAGTACAGAAAGAGGTGCAGAAAGAGGCAACAGGGGTGCAGAAGGAAGCAAAAGGGGTATAGAAAGAAGCAAGTGGTGGAGAAAGAAAGACTAGAAGTGCAGAAAGAAGGAACAGGGTGCAGAAAGAGGCATGAGGAAAGCAGAAAGAAGCAATATGAGTGCAGAAAGACGCAACAGAGGTGCAGAAACAAGCAAGAGGTGGCCCAGTAGAGGGAAGAGGGATGCAAAAAGAGCCACTTGGTTTGGAGAAAGAAGTAAGAGATGTGCAGAAAGAAACCAAAGAAGAGCAAAAAGAAAGAACAGCGGTGCAGAAAGATGCAACATGGTTGCAGAAAGAGGGTGGATCTAATAGCTACCACATAGTGGGATTGCTTGGAGCTTGTGGGAGGTCTGCCCTTTTCTCCAACACTCTGTACACTTGCCTCCTAGCACATTGCTGGTTGGGGATGAAGTCCCCTTGGTAGCCAACAAGCCCTCCTATTTCCAGCAGTAGGTCCCACACAGCAGGATTACTGAGAGCTGGTTGGAGGCCCAGGCCCCTTTCTCCATCACTCTGCAAGCATGTCTAGTTGTTACAAAACCATAGAACTTCACGTAAAATAACAAAGGTTTCAATGACATTATAGTTAGGAAATAGATTATTTTTTTAAGTAGAAATTCATTTAAAAAAATCAAAGGTTACAGGGATGTTATAGATAGAAAATAGAGTTATAAAAACTATAGAAATCAACAGGGAAAAAAGGTTACAGGGACGTTATAGTTGAGCTCAGATTTCACTCGCACACTCGCACAAAACCATTGAAATTCAAGAGTTATAGTAACCTGAGCTTACTATAATTTACGCCTGACAATACACTGCTTAGATCTCTCATGACTTGGTCAGGAACATCACCGGTCCCAGGATGCTTGTTACCAGTCCAGGGTGGACCTGGCTTGGCAGTTCGGGCTGGACTGTTCCCATGGGGAACAGGGTCAAAACTGATTTCCATTTGGCTGGGTCCAAACTGGGGTGGTGTGGTGAGCAAATGAAGATGGATTAAACACAGATCCTAGTGACTGGGGGTGAATGTTTGCATTGTCCAGCATTCCGTCCATCAATTGGTTCTTTTGAATTTTTTAAAGCATCAGCATCCTTTCAGATTTTTCATCATGCTCATACTGTGTAATGCTTTGCAGTCCTCGTCTGCCTCATGAGTTTTATCAAGTATTAAAAAAGAAAAAGAAATGAATGTGTCCTCATGTAACGCAACTGGTGCTATGTAAAGAACTCTGATACCTGATTTGGGCCAAGTTCGCGCTACATACTGTATTCTAATTCCTTTTAAAGAGCATTGTCGAACTAGATTTGTAGGCATTTTAAATACGCACCTCCCAGATATTCAAATTGCAGGAATATTAGACCCAAGTGGGCTCAAATTAAAATCATGATCATAATGATAATGTATATTAAATTGTGGTATTTAATTTCTTTGGACTATCTACCTTTTCTTCATCTCCATGCAAGGACACACACACACATGCACATGCAGAATCACACATATATATTTCTCAGTGGTGGTCGGGCATTGGGGCACCCAAAAAATAATAAAAATAGCATAGAAAGAACAGTAAATGAGCATTACTAGCTGCTCATTTATTGTTCACTGCTCTGTACAAAGAGCGCCCAATAATGCCCTGCAAGGGCTTTTTAATAATATTTTAATGTGTTAGTGATGCCCCCATAAGGCACCACAGACCAATTTTTCAAATGTTTCTGAGTGCAAACAGTTGGAACAACACAGGCCCAGCCACGTGTTTTACGACAATGTAAGCACTACCATGCTTGGCTTAATCACGTGTATGCCTTAACCACACATATGCGTGGTTAAGGCAGTGCGCTGTCTAGCTGCTTCTTGGCAGAAGCAGGAAGGATCGGGAAAACATTAGGAGGCAGTAAGGTAAGTATGGCTGGTGCCGGGTTTTGGGGGGTAGTTTGTATGGGTTGAGGAGTAGTTGCAGGGCTGGGGGGTCAGGTACATTTCTGGGCAAGAGGGTCAGGGTAGTTTTCAGGGCTGGGGTCGGGGTAGTTTTAAGGGCTTATGGGAGGGCGGGGTAGTTTAAGGACCCAGGAGGGGAGGGAAACATTTAGAGCTAGAGGGCAAGGGCTCTGTTTTTAGAAGGAAGGAGTAGTTTTAGGTGATAGGATGTGGGCTTAGGGACCCCATTTTGGGCTCAGGGAAGGGGGTAGGGATCAGGTTTTTAGGGCATGAAAGTGTTTAGGGCTCAGAGGGGGTTGGATTATGTTTTCAAGAGGCAAGGGGTAGTTTTAGGACTCAGGACAGGGGCAGGAGTCGGGGGTAAGGCTTACCGGTCAAGTCTTATCCACGGATAAGTCTCTGCCATACTTGCATTAACAATGCATATTTCATTGTCAAGGCATGGATGGTAAAGGCCTATGCGTGGTTAAGAGTTATGGGATGTAGGACGTTACAACGCATACTTTTACAACGCCTACCTTTACAACGCATTTTTTACAACACAACATCCATTACAGCGCATTCCATTACAACGCATGCATTTACAACGAATTTTTAAAAACTACTTTTACAACGCATTCCATCACATCGCATACTACCTTTACAACGCATACCATTACAACGCATAACATTACTTTCCATTTAAGGTTAGTATTGGATAGTATAGGGGTAATAAATACTATTCTAACTCCAGGGGGTGCAACAGTAGGGTAAGTGTTGGATAGTGTAGGGGTAAAAATTACTATTCTAACTCCATGGGGTGCAACAGTAGGGTAAGTGTAGGATAGTGTGAGGGTACTATGTGTTGTAATGCTATGCGTTATAATGGTATGCGTTGTAATGACTGCATTGTAATGACATGCGTTGTAGTGGTGTGCGTTGTAGTGTCATGCGTTGTAATGGTTGAGTTGTAAATGCATGCGTTGTAATGGATTTTGCGTTGTAAACGTTTCGTTGTAATGGTAGTGCGTTGTAAAAGTTGCGTTGTAAAGGTTGTATACCAGAATTATGTGGTTGAGACCACATGAAAGCTGCATGCATCGTAAACATCCCTCCAGTAACACCAAACAAACACAGTAAGTCTCCTGGGCCATTTATTTCATCACCACAGGAGATCTTAACATAGTTTTTAAAGCATTCCAGGTGGGAGCTGAATAATATTCAGCTGAAGTTAAGGGATCTCTTGTAGTTGGCTTTGTGCCTGCACTTTGTCGCCTGTATTTTATTCAAATAAGACTCAAAGATATGTTAAATTTTTTTTGTTTGAATATGTTTATTGCATTTTGTTGTTGTACAACATTACACATATGCATACAAAGATAATAAATGATGCTGTAGTGTAAAATATTGTCCACAGGTTGTTACAGTCAATCATACCCATGTGAAGGCATGGTAGCAAGGATCATGAGAAAAGTAACACAATTAAACAGCATGACAGATTCGCATAATACCGGCATATGTGCAAAAGAATAATGATCAATAGTGGCGTGCTCAACAACGGAGAAAGTAAAATCTGTTTCGTGACTGCATATCTTAGACTTGTTCAATTCAGAGCACAGGCTATGCCATGGCAGTAGAACCAAAGGAGTTGATCACATTGACAGTATATCGCATATCCAAAGCTTCATTTTAAAACAATCAAATATAGAGAACAATCTAAAATATACAAGGAACAAAAGACTGGGTGGTGATTAATAACAATCGTGTGTGTATGTGTGGAGTCTTCGAAGTAAGCGGGGAGTAGGTCCATAGTGTCTCGCGTCAGTGGTAAGGAGCAATTCGCAGGCTACATCTTGTATGTGACAGAGTGTGGGGGGTTCTTTGAGGGGGGGCAGAGAGGGGGGGAGAGAGGGAGAGGGGGGGAGAACATTTATTAGTAGCTGAGATGAAAAGAGAGGTGTAAATGATTACACAATGTTATTCTGCTGGCACACCTGGTGGTAGGTCACCAGGGTACTATCCCAGTCCAGCGCTATGGGGTACATCCGGAGCCCTGCCGTCTCTTCCCTATGCAGCGCCACACTCTCCGCTCTCGCCCAATTATCCAATGAGTTACGCCACTGTATCGCTTGAGGAGGCATACTATGTTTCCAGTGTCTAGTAATGAGGCGCTTCGCTGTGATCAGCCCCAGATCCCAGAATCTCGCTTGGACTTGCGTCTGCGTGTCCTTTTAAATAAGCCCAATAGGCAAGCTTCCCAAGTATTCGGTAAGGTGCCCCCTGTCGCTTTTGCCAAGACAGTTGATACCGCAGTCCAGTAGGTCTGCAGTGAAGGGCACGTCCAGAGGACATGCAGGAACTGCGCATCCACAAGTCCGCATCTGGGACACGCCGATGTAGTGGGCCCAAAATATCGATTAATTTTGTCTGGGGACAGATACGCTCGATGCACAATGTAATACTGTATGATCTTGAAGCGTGCATTGCGCGGCACATGCAATGCCCCAGCAAGTATCTGCGCCCATTCTCTGTCAGTCCAGTCCCCGCCTTTGTCAGCTGTCCATTTGTCTTGCAGGCGCTGAGGGGAGAACTGTGTGTGTGTGTGTAATGCTTGTGCGAGCCAGTGTATTATGTGGGAACCATTTCCCATCACGTCCAGGTATTGAATGAGCAGGTGCGTAGGCGGTTCCTCTGTTAATGGTCCCCATACCCGTGTCAGTGCGTGTAGAAGTTGTGCATGAGTCAGGAATTGTCCGGCCGGTAGTCCCGTAGTGTCCGCTAGTGTCGCAAAAGGGAGCAATGCACCCTCTACAAACAAGGCGCCCAGACTTTCCAGATCGGCTGCCCCCCAGCTGTCTAGTACAGGCGTCGTGAGCACTCCGGAACCCCAAGGCGTGCCCAGCAGTGGCAGATTGGGCGCATACGGTTTAGTCGCTGCGGTGAGTTTCAAGCTTCTCATGTAGCACTTTCTCGCTACCGCCAGGTGCAGCTGGTCCAGAGCGTGGGTCTTAGTCAAGGGATGAAACAGCGCATGTATCTGCGAGACCGTCATGATTGCCTCTGCCGTGGCCGTATCTCCCAAGTTCCTCCCACTCAACCAGTAAGCCACCCATTGCAACTGCGCAGCCAGATAATATAGCTCGTGGTTAGGGACCGACAGTCCATCACTCTCTGTCGCAGCAAAAAGGGTTTTCAACGCCATTCTGGGGCGCCCCTTGTTCCAGATCAATCGCCTAGTCAGAGATTCCAGTTTGCGAAAAACGCGGACCGGGACGTATACCGGCAGATTCGCATAGTAATACAGCAACCTGGGCAGAGCGATCGCCTTTGCCAGCGCGATGCGGCTGGGTACACTTAGCAGGAGAGTATTCCAAAAGGACACTTGGGTCGTAAGTGACGATATTGCTCTCGCGAGATTGCCTTCCAGTAGGTCGGCAGGGTCACGGTAAATATGAATTTCCAGGTAACGAAAAGCAGTTGGGTACCAAAGGAGCCGTTCGCCCATCACCGTGATCTCGCACTCAGGGGTATTCGCAGCAAAAGAGTACACGCCCGATTTCGCCCAGTTAACACGCAGCCCCGACATTTCACCAAAGTTGCTGAATATGTCCGTGAGCACGCGCGGAAAGCAGGTTAGGTCACTAATATAGATCAATAAATCATCGGCATACAGTGATACCGAGTGTATCCCGTCAATTAAAGGAATACCCCAATCCTCGCCAGAAGCACGTAGCTGTGCCGCCAGTGGCTCCATCATGAGTGCGAAAATTAGGGGAGAGAGGGGACACCCTTGTCTCGTGCCCCTGCGAACACGGATCGGGTCCGAGAAAAGCCTGTTCGTTCGCACGCGCACCACGGGAACGGAGTAAAGGAGCTCCACCATACGAAGGTAGGCTGCACCCAGACCAAATTTTTCCAACACCAGTGCTAGGTAGGGCCATTCCACTGAGTCAAATGCTTTCTCGAGATCGAGAACTACACATCCCGAACAGGGCCACCGGGACACAGCCAGACTCTGCACCCGAAACAGCCGCCTGATATTATAAGATGTGCTGCGGGTGGGGACAAATCTGTTTTGGTCTGCGTGTAACAGTGTAGGAACCAGAGGCGCCAATCTCTGGGCCAGTGCTGATGCTAGTATTTTATAGTCTGTGTTAAGAAGGGCAAGAGGCCTATAGGATCCCATGTTTAGTGCGTCTTTGCCGGGCTTCAAGAGTGAAATCACATTCGCCTCATTCAAGGACAGAGGGAGGGCAGCATCTTGTACTGCTGCCGCGTACACCCGTAATAGTTCAGGGATGAGAATGGTAGAGTATGCCTTATAAAACTCCGCCGGCAGCCCGTCGGGGCCTGGGGTCTTATCGTTTGAGAGAGAGAATATAACAGCGCAGGGTTCTTCCGCTGTGAATGTTGCACCCAGTTCCTCACACTGTGCATTAGTGATCGTCAGTAACAGTAGGTCTAATAAGTACTCAGCGATATCAGCTCCAGTGGCTCTCAAACGGGAACAGTACAGGTTCTCATATTGACTCATAAATGCCTCATGTATAGCCCTCTGGGTGTAGACCACAGTACCGTGCGTGGTACGGATCGACATCACCGGTAATGTTTGGGTGTCTCACTTATCAGCCAAGTCAACAGTCTGCCAGACTTATCCCCAGCGTGATGCGTGCGTGCCGAGTGTGCTGCATAATTTCAGTTCTTTAATCTATCAAGAAGCTGTGTATGCTTCCCGCAGGCGTTCAGTAAGCTCGTATCGTCACCCTCCACTCCTTCTCGCTCGCCTATCAGTAGCTCTGCCTCTATCTGTGTCAGTTCCCTGTCCACCTGGCGCCTCAGTCCCGCCTGCGCTCCCAGACAATGACCTCTCGTGACCACCTTAAAAGCTTCCCACTCAACTTGTGGGGTGGATGCAGTATCAGTGTTATCCTCAAAATATTGTAAAATGCGAGCCGAAAGCAATTCCCGGAATGGGGCATCTAATAAAACATCTGGCTGAAGGCGCCACGTGGGAATCGGTGGGTGTGGATGTTCCCAGGCAAAGTCAAGTGTGTGTGGATTGTGATCTAAGTGGGTGCGACCCAAATAGCAGAGTCAGTGACTAAGGGTAGTAGGTCACTAGTTAGCATGAATCTGTCGAGTCTGACATGTAACGCATGAGCGCCCGAGTAGTATGAATAAGTTCTTGTGTTGGGATTGCGGCTGCGCCAGGCGTCAATGAGATCCCATTGCGTCGCCCAGTCAGCAAATGCTCTCGATATACCATGCATCGTCGCATTTGCCAAAGGGGGAAAGGACCTGTCCAGTGTAACATCGAGGACACAATGGTAGTCGCCCCAAGCAAAAGTGGCCATGACGCTATCGCTGTCGACAATTGTCCAAGGAAACGCCCTTGGTCGATGTTGGGAGCACAAATAGAGGCTATGACTATGTGTTGGCCATCCAGGCTGCCCTGAAGTAGCACATATCTGCCTTCTTCGTCAATGTTGCTATGTGTGAGAGCGAAGGGGACCCCCGGATGAATCCATATCAGAGCCTCACGCGCGTATGCCGAGAAGCCTGTGGCGTATAGTTGCCCCCTCCATCGGCGGTGCAGAGTATGTATCTCTGTGCCTGTCAGGTGCGTCTCTTGTAGCAGTGCTATCTGTACCTGGTGACGCTTGAAATATTAATACACCTGATAACAACGTGAGGGGGTGTGCATACCACGCACGTTCCAGGTGCAAAATTTAATCGCAGACATTTCGACATCGCTTTCCCACCTCCCAGGCCCACCACCCGCCCTCAGCACAACGATCAGTAACCCAACAGATCAAATTGTTACAAAAGGCACATCGTTTGGACCACATCATCACACCACCTCGCCAACACACATCAGAGGGAAGGGAAATAAGCATCAGACCCATAACTATGAAATACAGAAAAATAATGCCAAAAGGTCGACTGCGAAACATGCCGTCGTCCAAACGCTCTAATGAGCACTAACTGTTCGTAAGTTCAAGGGGGGGGGGGTTCGCTGAGCTCGTGCACTAAATGTACAATTGGTTCATGCAGGCATGACGAGGGTGCACTTCCCCCATCACAGGCATCCATTGTCGCACAGCCCTTCATCAGCAAGAGTACTCGGTATCAGGTGCAGTCTAAGCGGCAGATGACCCGCAACCACATTGGACAGTTCGTGGGCAAGCACTTACCACTGGGGGATGGCACGTCTGCGCCCTCCGCAGAAACTTACCAGTAACAGGACTATCTACAGCAGGGCACCAACATCAGACTCGGTGTCCAGAGCCAGAGCCCCCGAGTCCAGACCTCACCACGGTACCTGCAAAGCACCATCAGCAGCTCCTTCGTCCAACAGCAGCGCAGGTGCACAGAGGTCGCAGGCGGGTGGTGTGTGCTTCTCACTGGCGGCAAGTGAGCCTGTAGCAAAGTCAATGAAGCAAATCAGCCATCTGCGGTGTGACATCTGGGAGTTTGGCTGACAACTAAGAATCCGGCAATCCATATATATACTCATCATCGCTCACCAGTTCTTCAGGGCTAGCTCCCGGGGCTGGGATTTCCGTCAGCGAACCGATGATCTCCGCCACTCTGCGGAAAGCCTCCTGTTGCTCTTCATGACGGTGTTCAAGGGTAGGGCCCACATTCGCCTCTGGGTGCACCGAACTCGCCACCGAGTGTCTCCTGCGTCGGCGTCGGCGGGCTCCTCCGCCGCGGCGTGGTCTCGGGGGTAGGCCATCAGGTTCCGTAACAACGCCCGAGTCAAGCCAAGACTCAGTGGCCTCCGGAGTATTGAAGAAGTGTGTTTTGTCCTGGGCAACAACACGTAGGCGAGCAGGGAACAGTAATGAATACTTGAGAGCTAGGCGGCGGAGTCGCTGTTTGACTCCCATAAAGGAGTGTCGTTGACGCTGCACCTGTATTGTGTAGTCCGGGAAGAACATAATCGTTGCGTTGTCAATCCTGACCTCCGGTAGCTTTCTGACCTCACGCAGAATAGCGTCTCGATCGTGATAGTTCAGTACGCAGATGAGCATGGGCCTAGGGTTGGAGCCCTCGGGGGGAGGTTTGGTTGGAACGCGATGGGCGCGCTCCACAACAAAGTGCTGTGAGAGGGTGCCTTCCGGGAGAATGTCTCTGAGCCACCGCTCCATGTGTTCCGGTGCTTCTCTGGGTTCCCATCGTTCCGGCAGGCCCACTATGCGAATGTTGTTCCGTCTCGCCCGCCCTCCCGCATCCTCCGCACGATCCTCCAGGAACTCTACCCTGTTAAGGAGGTCCTGCACGTGTTTATCCATCAGGGACATTTTGGGAGTCAACTCCGTCACCGTGGTCTCCAGAATCGACGTCCTCTCAGAGAGATTTTTGTGGTCAGCTCGGAGGTGTGTCATATCTATGGCCACGTTATCAATTTTAGTCTCTAAGGAGGCGCGGGTCAGCTGCATTGATTCCTCAAGCCGTTCCATAGCTGCCAACATCGTATCTAGCTTAGAGGCAGTTTGGTCCGTCTCAGCCTGCTTCGCCATTTTCCCCTTCGCCAGCGTGTTGCTTGTTACAGCCCTCGTTTTAGGCCCCACCGACATGGGAGACGGCGACGTGATCAGCCAGAGATGTGTTCCAAAGGTTCTCGCTATGACACGTTCAAAGGGAGGCCCACTGACAGGATAGGGCAGATCAAGAAAATCAGGCAGATTAGTTCGCAGGCCCCTGCAGCCCTCACGTGTGTCGTGGGGTATCCGCCGATTGCCTCAGGCGGCTCGCAGTCACGCTCGTGTGTAGGTGTCTCAACACTAGTACCACAGAGAAGGTCGCGGCGTGGAGGAGCAAGTGAACTTGATGAGTCGAGGTAGCCCCAAGGGCTGTCGTTATTGTCACATGGTGGTATGGGGCAGAAAGAAATGCGTGAATCCCAGGGCGGGTCTGTGGTAGTTGTCCAGGCCCAGAGCGCTCAAAGATATGTTCAATGATGTATATTAAATAATGCTTTATTACAAATATAATCCTCATTATCAAATACTGTTATGTGTCAGTGTATAAAATATTCATTTGATTACAGTTATTGGTGAAATTTTGACAAAGTAAGTAGGTCTCATTTATAAATGTTATATATGTTGATGAGCTGTCCCCGTGATAAAGCCAATAAGTGTGCTGACTCTTTGCCACAGACAATATGACTGTCTTACTTAAAATGATACCTTTTATATTGTTACCTGACATAGTCAGCCATGCACAGCAGGGCCTTACTTAATTGACACCATCTATATTGTTAAATGGCAAAGTCAGCCATACACAACTGGCTGGGTGGGCACCCGTTGGTGGGTTGGGCAGAAGGCTTCGCCACAGGCCAGGCCCTTCACGCAACCCAATCCTTGTGCAGCCTTCCACAGGCAATTGGCCACAGATTATGCGCAGCAGGGGGTTGGATGCCAGGAGGCGTTGGGTGCATTGCCTACTTGCACCCAACCAAATGCCGCAAATGGAAAAAGACATCTTATTTTACATTTTAAAAAACATAGAAATTTACTGAAAAATCCCCAAGTCAATGTCCATTATAGTTAAAAATTGTAATGGTATGTTAATTTATAGTAAAAACTCCTTCGAAATTCACTGGAAAGAAAGCAACGGTTAACGATATATAATACTGAAGTGAAAATGTCAGTTGAAACATACCATTTTATATTAACAAAACCCCTGAAATTCACCAGTTATAGTTACCTCAAATTACTATATCTTGTGTCTTAAAGGCCCTAAAACTTCCTCTCTCAATATACATAGCTAACTACCTTCCATATTCCATCACTCATGGCATTCAATGACATCATTAATAACAAGGCTGCAGCATTGATGAAAACACAGTACATGGCAGGGATGCGAGTTATAGTTACTTAATGGCATACGTGATTTAGGCAATGCTGTGGCTGCAGCATTAACCCCATACGTGATTTAGGCAATTCTGTGGCTGCAGCATTAACCCCATAATTATGGGGCTACATATCTGTCACATAATTTTCCACATATTTGGGAAAGTTTATCAATAAAGTAAAAATTACAGAGAAGACATTACTAATTGGTGAGACGAAATGCTACACAAAGGAGAAAGAGAAAGAAAGAAAGAAAGAAAGAAAGAAGGAAAGAAAGAAAGAATTATTGAAGGTTTTGCTATTTTTGATTCATGTTTGCTGATTAGTCAACTAATAATTATTTACGAATGGTGTAAAGTTCTCAAAAATGAACAATTTTACTGTGCCCTGAACCGTAATTATCATTTGTTATGTATATTGGCTGGAAAAATAATAACCTCATTATGATGCAGCATTTTCATTGCTTTTTAAGCCTCTTTCATGAAAAAAAAGAATCACGATCCAACATTTCTGCAGGGGAATTGGCAATCACAATGATCTTCTTAGACCCATGGACAAAGTTGGGTGGGCCACCAGCCCAACATCTCCCCACCACAACTACATTCAACTTCCTGCATGATCATTACATTGCACCTATTGGTTGAGTGGAAAGTTAAAGAAGGGTAAGAGGGTGGAGGCTGGCAGCTACAAATCTTCACTGGTTGCTGCTGACATTGCTGTAATACTCTAGCAAAACAACAATGGGAGAGGTAGGGAGAGTCAAGGAGGCTTCTCTCAGTCCCCGGTTCAATGTACATAAACAAAAATAGAGAGGCCAAATCAGTCTCAGAATTGCCACTTAATTGGAGCGAGATAGATAAGGATCACACACTCACTTAGGGTGAATAGGAAAGCCCTCACACACCGACCTGGTCAGTGTCATGCTTCATCATCGGGCCCCACCAAAGAGGCCGAGTGCCTCTTTGGTGTGCTACAAGCGGAGCTGGTTGTGTGAAGAAGGGCGTATTGTGAGGGTGAGTGAAATTAAAAGTGTCTAGAAGAGTATCAAAATAAAAAAATTTTAATAGGTGATCCCTAAGACACGAAATTACAAGTATTATGTGTCTGAATTTAATTGCCGAGGTTTAGGAATGGTAAAATTCAGAGAAATACAATCAGTTAGTCAGTCAACATGTTTCTGCCATTTCAGAGGCGTAAATTTACCAAGGCATTCATCAGGACTATACCCCGGCGGTATGGACTCTCTAATCGTCCACCCTAACCAAGGGACGTGAAAGTGAAAAAAAGGGGGTGAAAAAAGTGCATAAAAAGGGGAGAGCGAAGGCTCGATCCCCAAAAAAACCTCCAAATTCAGGAGAGTTTCTGCACCTGTGAAGTGAAAGTACACATACAAACACAAACACAAACAGACAACAATTAATAAATGCCATTGCGTTTGGTTGTCGTGCTCCTTATAATGTGGCAAAATTCGTGTGCCCAAAGTAAAACTAGGTTTAACACCATCCACATAACCCTATAGGGATGATATCGGTAACTCTGGGAAGTGGAGTGAAAAGGGTGTCTTAAAAACTCAATTATCTGGGAAGAAATCGTTAAAAACATCCTCTATGTACTCCTTCTGAAGGGATCAATGGACCAAAGGGTCAGTGACCCCCTAGGATGGTAGTATCACACATAAATCTCACTTTAAAATGTGGCGCTACTTGCACCATGGGTCTCGGGAGGGGGGTTGGAGCGTGCCTGGCACATCCTGAAAATGAAAAGAGGTTTAGCCATTAGATCCCCGTTTCCAGGCGGTACTTAGCTTTGTTTTGTAGCAGATCGGCGTTGTGTATGATCCAGGTACACTCACGCCCTTGACGCTCACAGCCCGCTAGACACCTAGGATCTCCCTCAGAACCGGACCCCGACGATGGAGAGCGGGGCCGGTAACTGAGTATTAGAGCAGGCGAGCAGCGCGTCGCGTTCTTCCTGGTGGGCGTGTCCAGCCAAAACGAGGCTTGGAACGCGCCCTTCCCTTGCTGGAGAGGAGGTTTGACACGCACCAGCCATGAATAGGAGGGACATGGCTTCACAGAAACAATAATGAGTTAAATCTGAGTCTGTCAAAATTAGGGAAACGGATTATAAATCCATTTACCAGCGTCCAGATGACAGAAACGGGCGTCTGATCGAATTAGCAGATAGCGCCCTGGCTGTACACTTTGGTTGTAGTGGTAGTGTACTGAATTATAAGCAGTATGAATAGTGGGAAACCTGAAGCTCTGTAAAGTATTGGCACGTGGCACAGACTCTTATTACAGGTATGTGCTGAGGCAAAAAGTCATAATAAAGGGCACAAAAAAGGCATTTACTTAAAGGGAACCTTATCCTTATACAGAGCAGTGAATCATATTGTCATATAGGTGCTCAGGCATCATGTTCAAGATAAAACAGTATTCCATGGGATGTCATCGTTAAGGCCGTTGGTATTTGTGCCCAGACGGTACACCCAGCGTTGCTCTTTTTCAAAGAGTCTGCTTGTGATATTAGTGGTCCCTTGGAGTGCTTCAATTACAGTCCACCTCATATCATTGGGTGTGTGATTACTGTCCAGAAAATGGCGACTCAGCTTAGTGGTTACTTTTTTGCACCTTATGTTACTTCGGTGTTCGCATATGCGCTGTTTAACCCTGCGCGTGGTCATGCCAATATAGCGAAGCTGGCACGGGCAGGTAATCAGGTACACTACATTCGTAGAGTTACAGTTAGTATGTTCTTTCTGTACCCAGATTTTCCCTGGTTCCAATGATAAAGTTTTAGTAGCCTCTGTCAAGTGGCAGACAACACAGTCAGAACACGGGTAGTGCCCAGTGATTTTTGGTAGACCCCATGCTGCGGTTATTGATGGCACATTATTGGTAAGTTTCTCTTTTGGCCGAGTGTGGACTAAGGCATCTTTCAAGCTTCGACCTTTTTTGAAAGAAAACAACAGTTTCTCCCAGTGTTCTTTGCAGGATGTGATAATATTCCAATGTTTGTTAATTGTCTTTTTCATTACATTGGACAGGCTATTGTATGTTGTCACACAAGTCAGTGGTATTGAATCCGGGTTCTTTAACTTCTCTTCCAAGAGTGCCTCTCTTGGTTGGTTTCTTGCTCTTTTCAGACCCTTGCTCAAGATTGGTGCTGGATAACCCCTGTCTTTCAGTTTCTCTGTCAGACAGATGGACTGTTCCTTGAAATCGGAAAGGGCACTACAGTTTCTTCTGAGTCTCAGATATTGCCCATACGGGAGATTCTCTTTGAGTGGGCGAGGATGAAAACTTCTAAAGTCAAGAAGATTGTTTTTAGCTGTAGGCTTGTGGTGGGTCTTAGTGGTGAGACCAGTGCCAACAACAGAAATGACCACATCAAGGAAGACAATATCCGTTTTGCTTGTGGTGTTGGTGAATCTCAGATTCTGGTCTAGCGTATTGATCCAGATCAGAAAGGTGTCCAGTTCACTATCACTCCCTGTCCAGAGAAGCAGAATGTTGTCGATGTAACGCTTCCATAGAAGCATGTAAGTAGAGAAAGCTGCAGTTGGGGGCAATATGAATGTGGCCTCAAAGTCCGCAACATACAATCCGGCCACACTGGGAGCAAAAACACTGCCCATGGATGTCCCAGAGCATTGTAGGAACAGTTTGTCTTTGAAAGAGAAAAAATTCTCTTTCAGGGCTATGGCGGCACATTCAATGATAAAGGCTTTAGGTGTCTGGTAGTTCCATTCGATGGAGTCTAGTGATTTTCCAAGGACATTGATGGTATCGTCCTGTGGAATGCTCGTGTAGAGGCTTTCTACATCGAGGGTCACTAGGGTAACTGAGTTTTCAGTGAACGTGATTTCTGATAGTAGTTTCAAGAGGCTCTTGGTGTCTCTGAGGTACGTGGGAGTGGATTGTACTAGAGGTTTCAAAAAGTAGTCACAAAATTGTGACAAGGGTTCCAAAAGTGAACCGATCCCTGACACGATGGGACGTCCGGGGGGTGGCAATCGGTTTTTATGCATCTTGGGCAAAGTGTAAAAGTATGGTACAATGTTGCTAGGACTATTGAGGAAGTCCGCTTCGTTTTTAGACAAATGCCCGCATTCCTCTGCATGACGGACCAAGGTTGTGATCCTGTTGGTGAGATCTATTGTGGGATCTCTGGTGAGTGGGGTATAGTTTTTAGTATCTCCGAGCAGGTCAGTACAGGTTTGCTCGTAGTCTCTAGTGTTTTGGATAACTATCCCTCCACCCTTGTCTGCCGGCTTTATGGTTATGGAGGTGTCACTCTGTAACGTCCGTAGCGCTTGATGTTCGGCAGTGCTGAAATTTCCAAAGGTCTTAGGATTCTGGTGTATTTCCAGATCTTTAAATACGGCATGCTCAAAGGCGGTGATTGCCGCCGGGACAGTATGGGTGGGAGGGGTGAAAGTGGAACTTAGTCTCAGTCCCGTGTCACCTTTCCTGACTATCTCATTAGGGTCTGTTTTGCCTTCAAAGAAGGCTTTGAGTTTTAATTTTCGAAAGAAACCTGCGAGTTCGCAATGTAACTTGAATTTGTCCGGTCTTGCTAACGGGACAAAACCCAAGCCTTTCTCAAGTACTTGGATTTCTGTGGTGGTTAATGACCTATCAGACAAGTTCGTCACCAAACTCAGATCCCGCTCGTTCCCGGCTGTTGGTTGCTGCGGGTGTGATTCGCTACAGGGTCTTCCTCTTCCCAGGTCACTCTGTTGTTGCCTCTTCTTTTGCCTCTGCCCCTTCGGCCGTTCTCTAAAAAAGGCTGTCTGTATTGATTCTGGAAGTGTGTTGGAGGCATAAAACCAGGGTTCCAACCCATGAATGGAAATTGTGGGTGTTGGAAGGCATAAGGGTGCGGGCCCATTCCCATTTGGGGGGGATACCATTGGCGCTGGTTGTCCTGGTTACCTTGCCTACCCCTATTGTTCCTATTGCCGCGGTTACCTCTTTTCTTTGTCTGTCTGAATGAGTTGTTACTAGACCCACTACTATTTGAGGAGTCATCATCCGTGTAGTCGGATTTACTCTCATTACGTGCTGGTGGTGTGAAGGTTGCCGCAGAGTATGGGTACACTTTCTCGAAGTCAAATTTCTTCTGGTCTTTCTGGAGTTTAGTAACTTTCGACTGCATGAGGTTGTCTTTATATTCATTTAGATCCTTGTTAATTTCATCAAGTCGTTTTTTGTACCCCGTTATTGTTGCCTTAAAGTGAGACTCAGTTTCTCTGATTTCCACCATTAGTGTTTCAGAGAGTCTCAGTGCTGTTTTTATTATCAGGACCAACCAGTCGCGCGTGCAGTGCCACGCGATCATTGCCCAGTCTTTTCTAAATGCTGCATCGTTGAGAAAAATGCGGGGGGCATTAGTTACCAGCAGGCCTTTTGGCGCTGAGTTTGAGACAAGGTACTGTTTAAGGATGGTGCCATGCAGGATGGTACGTATGTGCTCTCTTTTTTTCTCAGTCAGGTTTTCCCATTCAGTAGTATTTGCTATTGCTTGTGATATATGTGGATCTGCAAAAACTGCAGGATCCGACATTAGAGCCTCAATTTCAGATTCGGAGAATGTTAGGCCAAAGTTCGCCATAGTGAGATAGCAATTGAAGGAGGTATGAGTATGTTGCTAAAACAAACAATATAAATAAAATATTATATTGCTTGAATAAAATTAGGCTCTCACAGCTGTGCGCTGCTATGATACAAAACAACAATGGGAGAGGTAGGGAGAGTCAAGGAGGCTTCTCTCAGTCCCCGGTTCAATGTACATAAACAAAAAAAGAGAGGCCAAATCAGTCTCAGAATTGCCACTTAATTGGAGCTAGATAGATAAGGATCACACACTCACTTAGGGTGAATAGGAAAGCCCTCACACACCGACCTGGTCAGTGTCATGCTTCATCATCGGGCCCCACCAAAGAAGCCGAGTGCCTCTTTGGTGTGCTACAACGCCAGAAAGACTGCGGAGCTGGTTGTGTGAAGAAGGGCGTGTTGTGAGGGTGAGTGAAATTAAAAGTGTCTAGAAGAGTATCAAAATAAAAAAATTTTAATAGGTGATCCCTAAGACACGCAATTACAAGTATTATGTGTCTGAATTTAATTGCCAAGGTTTAGGAATGGTAAAATTCAGAGAAATACAATCAGTTAGTCAGTCAACATGTTTCTGCCATTTCAGAGGCGTAAATTTACCAAGGCATTCATCAGGACTATACCCCGGCGGTATGGACTCTCTAATCGTCCACCCTAACCAAGGGACGTGAAAGTGAAAAAGAGGGGGTGAAAAAAAGTGCATAAAAAGGGGAGAGCGAAGGCTCGATCCTCAAAAAAACCTCCAAATTCAGGAGAGTTTCTGCACCTGTGAAGTGTAAGTACACATACAAACACAAACACAAACAGACAACAATTAATAAATGCCATTGCGTTTGGTTGTCGTGCTCCTTATAATGTGGCAAAATTCGTGTGCCCAAAGTAACACTAGGTTTAACACCATCCACATAACCCTATAGGGATGATATCGGTAACTCTGGGAAGTGGAGTGAAAAGGGTGTCTTAAAAACTCAATTATCTGGGAAGAAATCGTTAAAAACATACTCTATGTACTCCTTCTGAAGGGATCAATGGACCAAAGGGTCAGTGACCCCCTAGGATGGTAGTATCACACATAAATCTCACTTTAAAATGTGGCGCTACTTGCACCATGGGTCTCGGGAGGGGGGTTGGAGCGTGCCTGGCACATCCTGAAAATGAAAAGAGGTTTAGCCATTAGATCCCCGTTTCCGGGCGGTACTTAGCTTCGTTTTGTAGCAGATCGGCGTTGTGTATGATCCAGGTACACTCACGCCCTTGACGCTCACAGCCCGCTAGACACCTAGGATCTCCCTCAGAACCGGACCCCGACGATGGAAAGCGGGGCCGGTAACTGAGTATTAGAGCAGGCGAGCAGCGCGTCGCGTTCTTCCTGGTGGGCGTGTCCAGCCAAAACGAGGCTTGGAACGTGCCCGCCCCTTGCTGGAGACGAGGTTTGACACGCACCAGCCTTGAATAGGAGGGACATGGCGTCACAGAAACAATAATGAGTTAAATCTGAGTCTGTCAAAATTAGGGAAACGGATTATAAATCCATTTACCAGCGCCCAGATGACAGAAACAGGCGTCTGATCGAATTAGCAGATAGCGCCCTGGCTGTACACTTTGGTTGTAGTGGTAGTGTACTGAATTATAAGCAGTATGAATAGTGGGAAACCTGAAGCTCTGTAAAGTATCGGCACGTGGCACAGATTCTTATTACAGGTATGTGCTGAGGCAAAAAGTCATAATAAAGGGCACAAAAAAGGCATTTACTTAAAGGGAACCTTATCCTTATACAGAGCAGTGAATCATATTGTCATATAGGTGCTCAGGCATCATGTTCAAGATAAAACAGTATTCCATGGGATGTCATCGTTAAGGCCGTTGGTATTCGTGCCCAGACGGTACACCCAGCGTTGCTCTTTTTCAAAGAGTCTGCTTGTGATATTAGTGGTCCCTTGGAGTGCTTCAATTACAGTCCACCTCATATCATTGGGTGTGTGATTACTGTCCAGAAAATGGCGACTCAGCTTAGTGGTTACTTTTTTGCACCTTATGTTACTTCGGTGTTCGCATATGCGCTGTTTAACCCTGCGCGTGGTCATGCCAATATAGCGAAGCTGGCACGGGCAGGTAATCAGGTACACTACATTCGTAGAGTTACAGTTAGTATGTTCTTTCTGTACCCAGATTTTCCCTGGTTCCAATGATAAAGTTTTAGTAGCCTCTGTCAAGTGGCAGACAACACAGTCAGAACACGGGTAGTGCCCAGTGATTTTTGGTAGACCCCATGCTGCGGTTATTGATGGCACATTATTGGTAAGTTTCTCTTTTGGCCGAGTGTGGACTAAGGCATCTTTCAAGCTTCGACCTTTTTTGAAAGAAAACAACGGTTTCTCCCAGTCTTCTTTGCAGGATGTGATAATATTCCAATGTTTGTTAATTGTCTTTTTCATTACATTGGACAGGCTATTGTATGTTGTCACACAAGTCAGTGGTATTGAATCCGGGTTCTTTACCTTCTCTTCCAAGAGTGCCTCTCTTGGTTGGTTTCTTGCTCTTTTCAGACCCTTGCTCAAGATTGGTGCTGGATAACCCCTGTCTTTCAGTTTCTCTGTCAGACAGATGGACTGTTCCTTGAAATCGGAAATGGCACTACAGTTTTTTCTGAGTCTCAGATATTGCCCATACGGGAGATTCTCTTTGAGTGGGCGAGGATGAAAACTTCTAAAGTCAAGAAGATTGTTTTTAGCTGTAGGCTTGTGGTGGGTCTTAGTGGTGAGACCAGTGCCAACAACAGAAATGACCACATCAAGGAAGACAATATCCGTTTTGCTTGTGGTGTTGGTGAATCTCAGATTCTGGTCTAGCGTGTTGATCCAGATCAGAAAGGTGTCCAGTTCACTATCACTCCCTGTCCAGAGAAGCAGAATGTCGTCGATGTAACGCTTCCATAGAAGCATGTAAGTAGAGAAAGCTGCAGTTGGGGGCAATATGAATTTGGCCTCAAAGTCCGCAACATACAATCCGGCCACACTGGGAGCAAAAACACTGCCCATGGATGTCCCAGAGCATTGTAGGAACAGTTTGTCTTTGAAAGAGAAAAAATTCTCTTTCAGGGCTATGGTGGCACATTCAATGATAAAGGCTTTAGGTGTCTGGTAGTTCCATTCGATGGAAACAGACCCTAATGAGATAGTCAGGAAAGGTGACACGGGACTGAGACTAAGTTCCACTTTCACCCCTCCCACCCATACTGTCCCGGCGGCTATCACCGCCTTTGAGCATGCCGTATTTAAAGATCTGGAAATACACCAGAATCCTAAGACCTTTGGAAATTTCAGCACTGCCGAACATCAAGCGCTACGGACGTTACAGAGTGACACCTCCATAACCATAAAGCCGGCAGACAAGGGTGGAGGGATAGTTATCCAAAACACTAGAGACTACGAGCAAACCTGTACTGACCTGCTCGGAGATACTAAAAACTATACCCCACTCACCAGAGATCCCACAACAGATCTCACCAACAGGATCACAACCTTGGTCCGTCATGCAGAGGAATGCGGGCATTTGTCTAAAAACAAAGCGGACTTCCTCAATAGTCCTAGCAACGTTGTACCATACTTTTACACTTTGCCCAAGATGCATAAAAACCGATTGCCACCCCCCGGACGTCCCATCATGTCAGGGATCGGTTCGCTTTTGGAACCCTTGTCACAATTTTGTGACTACTTTTTGAAACCTCTAGTACAATCCACTCCCACGTACCTCAGAGACACCAAGAGCCTCTTGAAACTACTATCAGAAATCACGTTCACTGAAAACTCAGTTACCCTAGTGACCCTCGATGTAGAAAGCCTCTACACGAGCATTCCACAGGATGATACCATCAATGTTCTTGGAAAATCACTAGACTCCATCGAATGGAACTACCAGACACCTAAAGCCTTTATCATTGAATGTGCCACCATAGCCCTGAAAGAGAATTTTTTCTCTTTCAAAGACAAACTGTTCCTACAATGCTCTGGGACATCCATGGGCAGTGTTTTTGCTCCCAGTGTGGCCGGATTGTATGTTGCGGACTTTGAGGCCAAATTCATATTGCCCCCAACTGCAGCTTTCTCTACTTACATGCTTCTATGGAAGCGTTACATCGACGACATTCTGCTTCTCTGGACAGGGAGTGATAGTGAACTGGACACCTTTCTGATCTGGATCAACACGCTAGACCAGAATCTGAGATTCACCAACACCACAAGCAAAACGGATATTGTCTTCCTTGATGTGGTCATTTCTGTTGTTGGCACTGGTCTCACCACTAAGACCCACCACAAGCCTACAGCTAAAAACAATCTTCTTGACTTTAGAAGTTTTCATCCTCGCCCACTCAAAGAGAATCTCCCGTATGGGCAATATCTGAGACTCCGAAGAAACTGTAGTGCCCTTTCCGATTTCAAGGAACAGTCCATCTGTCTGACAGAGAAACTGAAAGGCAGGGGTTATCCAGCACCAATCTTGAGCAAGGGTCTGAAAAGAGCAAGAAACCAACCAAGAGAGGCACTCTTGGAAGAGAAGGTAAAGAACCCGGATTCAATACCACTGACTTGTGTGACAACATACAATAGCCTGTCCAATGTAATGAAAAAGACAATTAACAAACATTGGAATATTATCACATCCTGCAAAGAAGACTGGGAGAAACTGTTGTTTTCTTTCAAAAAAGGTCGAAGCTTGAAAGATGCCTTAGTCCACACTCGGCCAAAAGAGAAACTTACCAATAATGTGCCATCAATAACCGCAGCATGGGGTCTACCAAAAATCACTGGGCACTACCCGCGTTCTGACTGTGTTGTCTGCCACTTGACAGAGGCTACTAAAACTTTATCATTGGAACCAGGGAAAATCTGGGTACAGAAAGAACATACTAACTGTAACTCTACGAATGTAGTGTACCTGATTACCTGCCCGTGCCAGCTTCGCTATATTGGCATGACCACGCGCAGGGTTAAACAGCGCATATGCGAACACCGAAGTAACATAAGGTGCAAAAAAGTAACCACTAAGCTGAGTCGCCATTTTCTGGATAGTAATCACACACCCAATGATATGAGGTGGACTGTAATTGAAGCACTCCAAGGGACCACTAATATCACAAGCAGACTCTTTGAAAAAGAGCAACGCTGGGTGTACCGTCTGGGCCCGAATACCAACGGCCTTAACGATGACATCCCATGGAATACTGTTTTATCTTGAACATGATGCCTGAGCACCTATATGACAATATGATTCACTGCTCTGTATAAGGATAAGGTTCCCTTTAAGTAAATGCCTTTTTTGTGCCCTTTATTATGACTTTTTGCCTCAGCACATACCTGTAATAAGAATCTGTGCCACGTGCCCATACTTTACAGAGCTTCAGGTTTCCCACTATTCATACTGCTTATAATTCAGTACACTACCACTACAACCAAAGTGTACAGCCAGGGCGCTATCTGCTAATTCGATCAGACGCCCGTTTCTGTCATCTGGACGCTGGTAAATGGATTTATAATCCGTTTCCCTAATTTTGACAGACTCAGATTTAACTCATTATTGTTTCTGTGAAGCCATGTCCCTCCTATTCATGGCTGGTGCGTGTCAAACCTCATCTCCAGCAAGGGGCGGGCGCGTTCCAAGCCTCGTTTTGGCTGGACACGCCCACCAGGAAGAACGCGACGCGCTGCTCGCCTGCTCTAATACTCAGTTACCGGCCCGCTCTCCATCGTCGGTGTCCGGTTCTGAGGGAGATCCTAGGTGTCTAGCGGGCTGTGAGCGTCAAGGGCGTGAGTGTACCTGGATCATACACAACGCCGATCTGCTACAAAACGAAGCTAAGTACCGCCCGGAAACGGGGATCTAATGGCTAAACCTCTTTTCATTTTCAGGATGTGCCAGGCACGCTCCAACCCCCCTCCCGGGACCCATGGTGCAAGTAGCGCCACATTTTAAAGTGAGATTTATGTGTGATACTACCATCCTAGGGGGTCACTGACCCTTTGGTCCATTGATCCCTTCAGAAGGAGTACATAGAGTATGTTTGTAACGATTTCTTCCCAGATAATTGAGTTTTTAAGACACCCTTTTCACTCCACTTCCCAGAGTTACCGATATCATCCCTATAGGGTTATGTGGATGGTGTTAAACCTAGTGTTACTTTGGGCACACAAATTTTGCCACATTATAAGGAGCACGACAACCAAACGCAATGGCATTTATTAATTGTTGTCTGTTTGTGTTTGTGTTTGTATGTGTACTTTCACTTCACAGGTGCAGAAACTCTCCTGAATTTGGAGGGTTTTTTTGGGGATCGAGCCTTCGCTCTCCCCTTTTTATGCACTTTTTTCACCCCCTTTTTTTCACTTTCACGTCCCTTGGTTAGGGTGGACGATTAGAGAGTCCATACCGCCGGGGTATAGTCCTGATGAATGCCTTGGTAAATTTACGCCTCTGAAATGACAGAAACATGTTGACTGACTAACTGATTGTATTTCTCTGAATTTTACCATTCCTAAACCTTGGCAATTAAATTCAGACACATAATACTTGTAATTTCGTGTCTTAGGGATCACCAATTAACATTTTTTTATTTTGATACTCTTCTAGACACTTTTAATTTCACTCACCCTCACAACACGCCCTTCTTCACACAACCAGCTCCGCAGTCTTTCTGGCGTTGTAGCACACCAAAGAGGCACTCGGCCTCTTTGGTGGGGCCCGATGATGAAGCATGACACTGACCAGGTCGGTGTGTGAGGGCTTTCCTATTCACCCTAAGTGAGTGTGTGATCCTTATCTATCTCGCTCCAATTAAGTGGCAATTCTGAGACTGATTTGGCCTCTCTCTTTTTGTTTATGTAATACTCTAGCACCATGGAGGGAGGAGTAGTGTCCTCAGCATCAAGTAGCCTAGACAGGAATTAAATAGAGTGGAGACCTGCTAACACTTGGCCTTCTTCTGACAAAATAATCATGATGTTGTCCACAACTAGCCTGGATGATTTGTTTGAGGGATGCTGAGTGATTCTCTCCGACTGACTGCCTTGGAGCAAAGATGTGTGCATGTTGAATTGGCGGAAGAAGAATGAAGACTTAGGTCCTTTTCTTGGCAGAACAGGTAAGGAAAGAGGTGGAGCCACAACACCAGTGTTCCTCAGTGGAAAGTCTCAGGCAGCACCTTTAAAGAACAGACCCAACCTGGCTCTCTTACATTGATATCAGAACATTTTCCTTGTTTTCAAAGCTTTTATTTTTTACACAGAACGTTCTATGTTAAATTATTCAGTCACATCAAACGGGCAACTAAGAGTGCAGATTTTTTTTCTCTTTAGCCAGTCCTGTATTTCTAACAATCATTAACAATAGGTATTCTAGTATGTTCCTTTATCAAACATTACAACAAGAGGTGCACCAACACAAAATATTTACAATGATTATGAGACATGACATTTGTACAAACAGAAATTTGTAAAGCCATAAGTGATCTTCATTTATTTATACGTCTTAAATACGCTGTAAAAGCCAGCTAACACATTTTGTCCAAAAACAGAATAGACTTCTTCAAGGAAGCAATGTGATAAATTTACAACATATATAATTATACACTTAACATACAATAACAGTTCTTTCTATATGTTCTAAACAATGACAGGGACAACAATACTTAGTGACATTTGGACAAGCCTGACTTATATTCCAGTTTGAGAATAGAATATGTGTACCATACAAGTAGCAATACATAACAAACACTGCATATGGAACCGAATGATGCACCCAAAGTGACAATCAAAAAACCTAGGACTTTACATTCTCCCACAGTGATATTCGTAAAGGCAATCAGTGGCAGATGTAATTGACAAAAAAGGTGTGTGGTAAACAGGCAAGAAAACCCCAGGTAGTAAAAAGAGTGAACACCGAAGCATATGAAAGGTTATTGGATGTGTAAAGACAAGAGGATAAGAATTAACTTAGAACATCAAAGCGAGTACATACCAATATTATGGTAATGTGAATATGGACCATGTGATTCAACTGTATGTAATGCATCTAGGTTGGCCTGATAATTCGCGTGGTGAAATAACCACAATAGTCCATCTGATAAAAGAAAAAGTGAGCATAAGAATACACAGCACACTGTGATAAAAAGATACATTGTCAGTCCTATTGTAATGGTTAGGAAAACGTAATGGGAGAGAGGAGGTGGATGTAGGTTGGGGAATGTAAGATGTAACTAGAAGAATCAATTAAAATACATACCCGATGGTAAAAAGAACAAAAAGTCAGGAGATAGATGACAATCCGCCTGAGTGTGGCATAGGCAATTACAAGAATCCTGTGTTCAATAAACAAAAGGAATATCAGCCTCTCGTCAGACACCTGTCAATGTAATTAAATAATATAAACCACATATAGCTAGACCCATTCAAAGGCAGTTGGGTATTTATTATGTGTTATAATGTATATGCCAAAACTAATGACATGGGACTAGATGGTTCATCATCAACTTCATTGGTGGCTGTGGAGATTACTTTATGGTCATGGGTAATCCCCTTGGCATAACCATAGTGTATTGGAAACATAGAGGATGGTTCAGTTTCATAGGGGCCTTGTTATAAGTAATCCACATTGTTATATCTGTAAAGTTTCAAGGTAACTGTATGGATCAAGAGTTTCAATTGTACATTAATACATTCCAAAAGGGGGCGGTATGTACCAAACCTATGTCCAACCCCAGCTCCTAGCCGATGGGTAATTGACAAGAAAATCTAACTGTAAACACATTAGCCAATGTCTATATTACTCAACCCAATTCCCGTAATTCTAGCAAGATAGAATCTGAGTCACTATCCCCTAGTGAGTATCTCCTGGGACGTCGTTGAACTTACTGCAATTAGTGTTGTTGTATGGGAAACAGATTATTCCTCCCAGTCTTGAGCCAGTGGTCAGAGTGTGCAGATTTGTATATCCGACGGCCAGCACTTAAGAACTCAATACAGTGCATACCTATTACAGGTCAGTGATTTGAATACGGCCAGTGTATGATTAAATGTTGACATTTCGGCCATCTTGGAAGGGTGAAGATTGTACATTAAGTTACATGTTTTGACACTGAGTTCTAGGAAGCAAACAGGTAAAGCGAACTATCTTGGATGCTCAATAGTATAATTTAATGTGGAAAAGAAAGAGATCGCCATGTAGTCATGTCTTTTCGATATGGTCTACATTTCCGAATCTGTGTAGAATTCCATGGCCAATTGGAGGTGAGATAAAACCAATATACCCCCACGTTCAAGATCATCATTCCATTTCAACTGATAATTTTATTAGTGTCCCTAACTAAATAGAGCAAAGCTTGAGGAGAGCAAATTAAAGATGAAGGTGCCATTCTTAAGCCACTCCATCAATATATTTGGTAAGATAAGAATCATTCCATTTCAAACAATAATATTGCTTATGGCCCTAGCACTGTTTAAGTGTGTAAACAGAGAGCAATGGTCAATAAGCAAAGTAATGTGTAAGGAAAACATAATGGAGATAAAGATACCCTCCTTGCACAACTCCTTGTGTGCTATTCAGTAAGAGATGTCACCCATAGGGTTGCATGATCCATGTCACAGTAATTGTTCTGAAGGAAACCAACAATAATTATGCATTGAAAATGGTTAGTCAATCAAACAATTATTAAGCCACATTATTGTTTTGTATGGCTTACAGATATTGATTAGCCTTTGACATATACAAAATCCCAAACAGCACTTCCCAATCAACAGTGAAAATGACTTTGAGGAAATGGGACATGTTACAGATAAAAATCCTCATAGAAAGTGGTCTAATTGTCATCTGTGTTATATTCCATTCAATGCAGCATAGGCAGCATATCCATGCGGCCTTCCTGCATCTCAGTGCCAGCTCACGGTCCCCCCCCCCTCGGTTCTGTGGGGGATATAATCTATATCATGAAACCAGATTCTATCATCCTCCATGTGATGTTCCCCCATGTGGAATGTCATTGGATAGCTCAGGTCATTGTTCTTAATTGTACTGATGTGTTCCTGAATGCATACTTTCAAAGATCTCACGATGCTGCCCATGTATATATTTTGTTGCACCCACATCCTATAATGTAGACCATAAATTTGATTTTGCAACTGATGTGGTATCTTATGTCATATTCCCTGTCAGAATTTTATCTAAATCGTTTGGTTTTATTTTTTACTAAGGGACATACATTGCTCTCTTGCCAAGTATAGAAACCATGTACTATCTGTGGTAGCCATGTGTTCTTTACCACAGTGTTTTTATAGCTGGGGCAAAGCCTGTTTCTTATGGTCTTCCCCTATGATAAGTCACTTTGGGAGATGTGGTTATATTGTCTCTGAGCCTTGGTTCCTCACTAAGCAAGACCCAGTGTTTCCTCAAGATCTTATATACTTTATCACAATGAATAGTGTACTGTGTGATAAAGGCAAGATGTAAATGTGTACCCTCTTTTTTCTTTTTCATATCGGGTCTTTTTACTAGTGTGGCCTGACTGGTGATCGTCCCAATTCTTGTCTCTGCCATTTTTAGGGTGCCATGGTCAAACCCTCTGTTCTTAAATCTGTGTTTCATGTGGGTAATATTAGCTACGAAAATGTGTCAAATGAGCTGCAATTGCACCTCATGTGTACCATTGCACCAAATGGTTTGTTCTTAATAACAGACATAGGATGGACACTTGTTGCATGCAGAGTGCTATTGCATGTAGTCGGTTTTCTGAACATTTTGCTCTGTATGGTGCTTTTCTCCATGTAAAATAGGAGGTCAAGGAACTCAATTTCTGCACTGCAGTACTTGAGTGTCAACCTAAGATTACATGGGTTGTCATTAAGGAAAGAGTGGAACTCCATCACTTGATCCACTGTACATTTCCATAGTATAATGATATTATCAATATACCTTCCCCAGAAGACAATGCAGCCTTTCAAGGGGGAGGCATATTGACCCCATGCATGCTCGCATTCCCACCACACTATGAATAGGCCAGCCTTAGATCTGGCGGTACCAATTACCATCATGGAGGAAAAATATTTTGGACAGTATGATGTCAATCATTTTGAATAACATTGCATTGTGTTCCAAATGGTCTGCCACCCTGGTGCACAGAAAAGATTGAACAGCCATCATCCAAAAATGTTTTTACATACAGATGTATATTCCTGTGACATCCATTGTCACAAACATAGGGTCCTGAGACCATGAGACATCCTCAAATGTATGCAGTATGTCTGGGCTGTCCTGTATATAAGCAGGTAAGTTGCACACAAAGGTCTGCAGAAAAGTGTCCATATACTGCAAAATCCATTTAATGGGCTAGGCGATACCAGAAATGATGGTTCACTCTAGGGGAAACCCACCTCCTTTGATCAATGTTTTGGCAAAATATAAATGCAGGTATAACGTGGATCCTTCACTGATAGGTAGCCTTATTCCTCATCAGAGGTGAAAAAATTCTCACGCCAGTCAAAAAGTCTCATGTTTATACGGATGACAAGTGCCTTTATGGAATTGTGTGTAATGTGCTCATAACAACTAGTGTCTGAGAGCTGCCTATTGATTTCCTGAATGTAATCATTCGTATTCATGATCACAGCATTTCCCGCTTTATGTGATCACAATTGTATCATCACTACTAAGGTCATGGAGTACAACCCTTCCATTTCAGGTAAGATTTTGGCTTTTCGTAGTCTGTTGTTTAGTAATTCCCATCATTGTATATATGTCCTTAGTTACCTTTTCTCTAAGTAAGTGAATGTTTTTCTACGTATCAGTGGGTGTGAATTTGGAATGGAGCTTGAGCCAACTGTCTATTTGTATATCCTCCATGATGTTAAACTCATCTCTAAGTGTGTCAATGTCCACACAGTGATACCTGGTAATGACATTAGTAGTTGTAAATCGTACATGTTCAATATTGTGTGTGTAGGTGATTGTATTGAAAAATCTTTTCATTAAAACAAGCATGTATATTTGTACGAATCCACAATGCGGTTAACCGGATTCCCTATTTGCGTGGGGCAAAAGCCCAGATTCTTACCCAGCACATTCTTTTCTGATATTGTTAGAGAATGGCTAGAAAATTAACAATTGTAAGGTCATTGGGTTGCTGTACTTGGGTGTTAGACCTGACATCATTGGCGTGAGTCTCCCTTCCATTTTTGACGGATTGCCTCCTCTGTTTTGACCTATTTTTGCTGGTTGTATGTTTTGGGCCCTGTGCCACTGCTAATCAGTGCCACAGTGCAAGTGCTCCCTCTGTTAAATTGATATACTGATTGGATTCCATGATTGGCTTATTTGATCTAATGTCAGCCCCTAGTACAGTGCACCATGTGAGCCCAGGGCTTGTAGAGCAAATGCTGCTGGTGGGCTTGAGCACTGGTTGTGCCACCCACAGAAGCAGCTTGTAAAGTGTGTCTCAGGCCTGCCATTGCAAGGCCTGTGTGTAGTCTGTGACTACCATGTCGAATTGGCCAAGTGCACCCACTTGCCAGTCCCTAAAACTTCCCTTTGCTTCATATTAGACACCCCTATGGTAGGCCCAAGGGCAGGGTGCATTGTAAGCATAAGGTAGGACATGCTTTGATGTGTGTAGCATGTTCTAGTAGTGAATTACAGCCATTTTTGTTGTTCACTATTGAAGGCTACCTGTTCTCATAGACTAGAATGGGCAGGGAAGGTTGTTACATCCCTACAATCCTAACTGACTCAGGGAACATGGTAGAAATTCGAGTTTAGTATACCTGAACTCAGAATAATAAAATACATCTTTTAGTAAAGTTTATTTTAATATTCTGTGTTTGCAAATACCACTTTTAGAAAGTATTTGCTTGCCTAACCATCTGAGCCCGCCTCTGCTGACTTGTGTATTCCTTGTCTGGGTTTGTGTGTGACAGGGCTGGGGAAATTCTAGGAGACAGTTTGGGACAGCCCAGTGGTGAATAGGGAGATTTACCTCCATATGGGAGGGGGAGAGTGCACCTGGAACCTGAATAGGGCTGGGCCTTCCCTCCACAATGCTGGCTCCACCCCCTGTGGCTTGTCTGATGTCTCTACCCTGCACAGTGAAAGGAGAAGGGGAATCCTGTCAACAGAGTCCTCCAAAGCTGCATCTTCCCCCCCCTGTGCTGGCTCCATGTCCTGTGGGGCGTCTGATGTTTCTGCCCTGCACAGTGAAAGGAAGAGAAGAGTTATGTAAGCACAGTGCTCAGGACCTGGTTTGAACTAGGCTGAGGCCCTCTCTGCCTTCAGAGAACAAAGGATTTTTTGGTATAAATATTGGGACCCAGTCCCACAGACATTAGATCACTTCTGGAACAAGAAACCTTTCTGCCAAGGAGAAGAACCAAGGAAGCTGCAGGAGTTTGGACAGCCCCTCTGTCAGTGTGCTGTTTGCTGGGTTGGCCTGCAGTGGTTACTTCATTAACAAGGGAAAGGAGAAGGAACTTTGTAAGGACTTTCATCTACAGAATATTCTCCAAGGGCTTGAACTGTGCTTGCCTCCTGCTGAAGTCTCAGGGTCAAAAGAATTCACCCCCAGCTCCCTCCTGAATTTCCTTGCTGGGAATTCTTACTCCAGTCACTTGCGTGCCGCTGGGAGCTGGAAGCGCGATGAATCAAGAAGAAGCGTGTCACCGCCGCAGCTGAAATCATCGCAACGCCGGAGAAGCGAGAGTTCATCGCATCTCCCTGGAAGCATGTGTTCATTGAAGCTGTCTGCTGTCGCATCGCCGGAGAAGCGTGACACATCGAAAGAGTCGTCATCGCATCACCGGAGAAGCGCATCGCAGGGCCTGTCGCGGCTCTAAAGTACAGAGTCGTCGCAAGTTGCCAGGGCGTCATCGCATCGTCATCGCATCGCCGCATCAAGGGCGCCATCTTCTCGCATCGCAACTGGATCATCGCATCGCATCAAGGCACCATCTTGCGCACCGCAACAGGTCGAGAATCTACGCATCACCTCCGCACCGGTAAGGCTCACGACGAGTCCCCTACTCTGTGCAAGCATTGAGGAAGGACGCAACCGTTCCCCCGGGTCACGGAACCGACGCATCTCCCCTTCTGCAAGCCTTTTGTTTACTTTGCGTGCCGCATCCAAGAACTTTGTTGAGAACTTTGTCGCATTTACCAACAACTTGAACTAAGAGACTATTATCATCCTTTAAGTAACCTTTAGTATAGTATTGTGTATTTTTGTCATTTGTGGTCTTGTGTTTAAGTCTATATAAAGAATACCTATTTTTATAAGACCTGTGTTGTGTCCATCTGTAGTGTTATCACTGTATTACTGTGTATCTTCACAAATGCTTAACACACTGCCTCTGAGATAAGCCTGTCTGCTCGTGCCAAGCTACCAAGGGGGTGAGCAGGGGTTATTAAGGAGAGTAATCCCCTTGTCCTGACTTAGAAGTAAGGGTCCCTATTTGGACAAAGGTGATAACCATTGCCAACTAGAGACCCCCAGATCTAACATTGGTGGTCAGCAGTGAGGATTTGGACTTTGCATTTGTGTTTCATATACACAAATTGGTGTACACTACTAGTGAGTGCAGACCAAACGCGACCACATACTTTTTTTGATAGAATCCTTTTTCCTTGGAACTGTTATTTTTTCTAAAGACTCCCAATTCTTACTACAATGAGTAAACCAGCATCTGTTGCACCTTTGGATCTTGATTTTGAGGAAGAGAGGTTGGAAACCTACACTGTGAAACAGCTCAAGTATCTCTGCAGGAAATTGAAAGTTGCTACACAGGGCATTTCTAAGAAGGAAGACTATCAAAAGGTGCTGAGGGCCTGGGTAGAAGCCAGAAATATCCCTGATCTTGTTGTGGAGCCTGTTGGGGATGCAGATGGGCAAATTGATGGGCAAGAATTTCCAGACAGGGGAGGGGTCCCGTCCCCACCTGGCAGCAGCATCTCTTCCAAAGACCTGTCCCCCAGACAACTGTAAGACAGGGAGAGAAATAGAGCACTGAAGCTGGAGTTGGCTAAGCTTAAGATGGAGGGTCAGAGAGAAGCAGATAATAACAGGTTGTCCTTGGAAAGAGAGCGAATGAGAATGGAGCATGAGAGAATGTTGAGGGAGTTAGAGATCAAGGCCAAGGGCTTAGGGATCAACTCCTCTGGTGGCAGCGCACCATCTGTGCCTTCAGAAGGCTGGGTACATATTCCCAAGGATGTCATCAAAGATTTTCACAAAGGTGAAGATATTGGTCAGTGGTTTGCAGCCTATGAGATAGCAATATTGGCCCACCGGGTCCCTGAGAAGGATTGGGGAGCGGGGTTGTGGGGCCGCTTCGTCACTGAAGGTAGGGACACTTTGTTAGACCTGCCCAATGAGCATAGGATGTCTGATAACCACATGAGGGAAGCACTGATGGCAAGGTATGGGTTAACTCCAGGGCTCTATAGACAGAGGTTTAGGAATTGTAAGAAACTGGAGGTAACCACTTGGGTAGAATATGTGTCTTTCTTTTGCAGAGCCATGGATGGTTGGGTGAGGGGTAGCAATGTTGATACTTTTTCAGCTCTCTATGATTTGATTGCCAGGGAGCAATTCTCTACTAATTGTTTTCCAGAGCTATGCCAGCACCTTGTTGATAGCAAGTTGACTAATCCTAGAAAGCTTGCTGAGGAGGCAGACCGCTGGGTCAGTACCAGGGTCCACAAGGGTCTTGTGGGAGACTCCGCCAAAGGTGGGCAGGGTCCCCAGCAGAAGAGTGGGGGGACAAGGGTAAACAGAGGGAGTTCCAAAAAGGTCCCCAAAGTAATTCCCAAGGGAATCAGGGTAAGGGTTCCCAGCCTTCCCCTGAAAATAAGTCAGGGCCCCCAACAGGTACACCTGTTCATAGGGGGCCTGTTACCTGCTTTCAGTGTAAGCAGGTGGGACACCGTTGGTATGATCCCCAGTGTCCTCAGAAAGGACAGTATGTGCCACCCCGTACACCACCCTGTCAGATGGCAAGTGTAGCCCTGGGTGGGGAGGAGATGGGTGCCCAAGGTGGGTGGGGTCCCGCAGAAATGTCCCTTGTCTCATTAGGACATTTTGAGATGGTCTCTAAAACTCAGCTGCCTGATAACACTGAAAAATACAGGCAGTGTGTGACCATCAATGGCCATAGAGTGGAGGCTCTCAGAGACACAGGAGCAAGTGTGACAGCTGTCAAGTGTCACTTGGTCTCTGAGGAGCAGGTAGTCCCTCATGCATTCTTCCCAGTTGTTGCCGCTGACAACACAGATAGCCATTGCAAGGTGCCTCAAGTTCTCTTTGAGTGGGGGGGTCTCTAGTACTCTTCAAGTGGCTGTGAGGCCGTCCATGCCTGTTGATTGTCTGTTAGGCAATGATTTAGAAAGCTCCGCTTGGGCTAAGGTGGAGAGGATGGCAGATTTGGAGATGTTGGGTCTGCCTGAGTGGGCATGTGTGACCACTCAGTCTATGGCAGCTAAGGGTGTTCAAGAGACCCTGGTGCCTGAAAGTATGGCCTAGGGATCTGCCTTAAAGAGAAGAGGTCAGGGGCGTGGGAAACCAGCACCTATTGTTCCCACTGTCCAGGAGGAGGCAGACCCTGAGGGGGATTCCCTGGAACCCACTGGTGAGCAAGTTTCTGAACTGGGGAACCTACCTGAGCTGACCTATTGGCAGCAAGAAGGGGGTCCTTCCAGGGAGGAATTTTGTGAAGAGCGAAAGAAGTGCCCTTCTCTTGTGGGTTTGAGGCAACAGCGCACACAAACCAGGCAGCAGGTGATCAGTCTGGATCACATTGGATCTGCTGGGAGAATGGTCTCCTGTATAGCGAGCCTAAGGTGGCTGAGCCTGGGTCAGCCCGTGTGCTGGTGGTACCCCAGCACTTCAGAGCCTTCCTACTGGGTTTGGCTCATGATGTTCCATTAGCTGGTCATCTGAGGCAGAACAAGACCTTTGAAAGGCTTGTCTCCCACTTTTATTGGCCCCAGATGGGAATGAGTTCAGATACTCATTGTAGGACTTGTCAAACTTGACAGGCAAGTGGGAAAAGTGGAAGAAGGCACAAGGCCCGTCTCCAACCTTTTCCCGTAGTAAGTACCCCCTTTGAACGGGTGGGCATTGACATTGTGGGGCCACTGGATCCCAAGACAGCCATGGGCAGCAGGTTTATCCAGGTCTTGGTGGACCATGCTACCCGGTACCCGGAAGCCATTCCACTCAGGACAGTGACGGCCCCCGTGGTGGGACGTGCACTGATGGGGATTTTCTCCCGTGTGGGGTTCCCCAGAGAGGTTGTGTCTGACCGGGGTACAAACTTAATTTCCAATTATATGAAGTCTCTGTGGAAGGAGTGTGGTGTTACCTACAATTCACCACTCCTTACCACCCACAAGGTAATGGGCTGGTTGAAAGATTTAACCGGACCCTTAAGGGCATGATCATGGGTTTGAAGAACCAATGAGGTGTAAGTGGGACGTCCTCTTGCCATGCCTTCTGTTTGCCTACCGAGAGGTGCCGCAGAAGTCTCTAGGGTTCAGCCCCTTTGAGCTTTTGTATGGTCACCCGGTAAGAGGACCTTTGAGTTTGGTAAAGGAAGGCTGGGAGCAATCTCCCAGGAAACCTCCCCCGGATGTATATAGCTACATGCTGGCCTTCAGAAACCAAACCAGGCATTTCAGGGATCTCGCTCAGGCGAATCTGGAAGAAAGCCAGGAAGAGATGAAGCGGTAGTACGATCAGAATGCCACTCCGATTAAGCTTCAGCCTGGACAGAAAGTTTGGGTCATGGACCCTGTGGAGCCTTGTGCGCTCCAAGACAGGTGGACTGGTCCATATGGGGTGGTGGAGCGCAAGAGTGATGTCACCTATCTGGTGAACTTGTGTCTCCAAGGAACCCTTTGAGGGTCCTTCATGTTAACCGCCTGAAGCCCCACTTAGAAAGGGCCGAAGTGGGCATGCTCCTAGCGACAGATGATGGAATGGAGGAGGAGACCGAGTCTCTTCCTGACCTCCTGTCTGCAACAGAGCAAGATGGGTCAGTGGATGGTGTCAGCCTCTCTGCCTCACTGACCCCTGAGCAGCAGCAAGATTGTCGCCAGCTGTTGGGGCAATTCTCTGATCTATTTTCCTTGGTTCCTGGTGTCACAGATTGGTGCGTCCATGATGTGGACACTGGTGACAGTCCTCCTGTGAAGCACAAGGCTTACAGAGCGAATGACAAGGTTAGGGCTTACATTAAGGAGGAAATCTCCAAGATGTTTGCTTTATGGGTCATTGAGTCTTCCAACAGTCCTTGGGCCAGCCCAGTAGTCTTGGTCCCAAAGGCTGCCTTGCCGGGTGCCACACCTGAACTCCGGTTCTGTGTGGACTACAGAGGGCTCAATTCAGTCACCAGGACTGATGCACACCCCATCCCCAGAGCTGATGAGCTCATTGATCGGCTAGGAGCTGCACGGTACCTCAGCACGTTTGATTTGACGTCTGGGTACTGGCAGATCACCTTGACCGATGGGCCTAAGGAGAGGTCAGCATTCTCCAACCCAGATGGGCACTCCAATTTCGGGTTATGCCCTTTGGGATGAAGAATGCCCCTGCCACCTTTCAGAGGTTGGTCAACCAGGTGTTGGCTGTACTGGAGGATTTCAGTGCTGCCTACCTGGATGACATTGCAGTGTTCAGCGCTAGTTGGGAGGAACACTTGCAGCACCTCTGGAAAGTGTTGATGGCACTGCACAAGGCAGGCCTCACGATCAAGGTAAGTAAGTGTCAGATCGGGCAGGGCTCCATTGTGTACTTGGGTCACCAGGCAGGAAGCGGCCAGGTGGCGCCCTTACAACCCAAGATTGATACCATCCTGGCATGGGAACCCCAAAGTCTCAGACACAGGTGAGAGCCTTTTTAGGGCTCACCGGGTACTACAGGAGGTTTGTCAAAGGGTATGGCAACATTGTTGCACCTTTGACTGAGCTGACTTCCAGGAAGCAGCCCAAGAAAGTGAACTGGACTGACACCTGTCAGAAAGCTTTTGATGCCCTGAAGACTGCCTTGTGCACAACACCCGTGCTTCAGGCACCCAACTTCTCAAAATAATTCATTGTTCAGACAGACGCTTCAGGGCATGGTGTGGGGGCTGTTCTATCACATATTACTGAAGAGGGCTTTGACCAACCTGTAGCCTTCCTCAGTAGGACATTACTTCCACGGGAACAGAGGTGGAGTGCAATTGAGCATGAGGCATTTGCTGTGGTTTGGGCACTGAAGAAGTTGAGACCATACTTGTTTGGGACTCACTTCCGGGTTCAGACCAACCACAGGCCCCTCAGATGGCTGATGCAGATGAGGGGTGAGAACCCAAAGTTGTTGAGGTGGTCCATCTCCCTACAGGGTATGGACTTTACGGTGGAACACCACCCTGGTACAGAACACTCCAACGCTGATGGTCTGTCCACATTTTTCCGCCTTAGTGAAGAGAACTCCCAAGGGGAAGGGTAGCTCTCCCCACATTTCAGCTGGAGGGGACACGTGTTAGACCTGACACCATTGGCGTGAGTCTCCCTTCCATTTTTGACGGATTGTCTCGATTGTTTTGACCTATTTTTGCTGGTTGTATGTTTTGGGCCCTGTGCCACTGCTAATCAGTGCCACAGTGCAAGTGCTCCCTATGTTAAATTGATATACTGATTGGATTCAATGATTGGCTTATTTGATCTACTGTCAGCCCCTAGTACAGTGCACCATGTGTGCCCAGGACTTGTAGAGCAAATGCTGCTGGTGGGCTTGCAGCACTGGTTGTGCCAACCACAGAAGCAGCTTGTAAAGTGTGTCTCAGGACTGCCATTGCAAGGCCTGTGTGTAGTCTGTGACTACCATGTCGACTTGGCCAAGTGCACCCACTTGACAGTCCCTAAAACTTCCCTTTGTTTCATATTTGACACCCCTATGGTAGGCCCAAGGGCAGGGTGCATTGTAAGTATAAGGTAGGACATGCTCTGATGTGTGTAGCATGTTCTAGTAGTGAATTGCAGCCATTTTAGTTTTTCACTATTGAAGGCTACCTGTTCTCATAGACTAGAATGGGCAAGAAAGATTGTTACATCCCTACAATCCTAACTGACTCAGGGAACATGGTAGAAATTTGAGTTTAGTATGCCTGAACTCAGAATAAAAAAAACATCTTATAGTAAAGTTTATTTTAATATTCTGTGTTTGTAAATACCACTTTTAGAAAGTATTTGCTTGCCTAACCATTTGAGCCCGCCTCTGCTGACTTGTGTATTCCTTGTCTGGGTTTGTGTGTGACAGGGTTGGGGAAATTCCAGGAGACAGTGGTGAATAGGGAGATTTACCTCCAGATGGGAGGGGGAGAGTGCACTTGGAACCTGAATAGGGCTGGGCCTTCCCTCCACAATGCTGGCTCCACCCCCTGTGGCTTGTCTGATGTCTCTGCCCTGCACAGTGAAAGGAGGAGGGGAATCCTGTCAACAGAGGGCTCCAGAGCTACATCTTCCCTCCCCTGTGCTTGCTCCACCTCCTGTGGGGCGTCTGATGTTTCTGCCCTGCACAGTGAAAGGAAGAGAAGAGTCATGTAAACACAGTGCTCAGGAACTGGTTTGAACTAGGCAGAGGCCTCTCTGCCTTCAGAGAACAAAGGATTTTTTGGTATAAATATTGGGACCCAGTCCCACAGACTTTAGATCACTTCTGGAACAAGAAACCTTTCTGCCAAGGAGAAGAACCAAGGAAGCGGCAGGAGTTTGGACTGCCCCTCTGCCAGTGTGCTGTTTGCTGGGTTGGCCTGCAGTGGTTACTTCATTGCCAAGGGAAAGGAGAAGGAACTTTGTAAGGACTTTCATCTACAGAATATTCTCCAAGGCCTTGAACTGTGCTTGCCTCCTGCTGAAGTCTCAGGGCCAAAATACTTCACCCCCAGCTCCCTGCTGAATTTCCTTGCTGGGAATTCTGACTCCAGTCACTTGCGTGCCGCTGGGAGCTGGAAGCGCGACGCATCGAGAAGAAGCGTGTCACCGCCACAGCTGAAATCATCGCAACGCCGGAGAAGCGAGAGTTCGTCGCATCTCCCTGGAAGCGTGTGTTCATCAAAGCTGTCTGCTGTCGCATCGCCGGAGAAGCGCGACGCATCGAGAGAGTCGTCATCGCATCACCGGAGAATCGCATCGCAGGGCATGTCGCGGCTCCAAAGTACAGAGTCGTCGCAAGGCTGCCAGGGTGTCATCGCATCGTCATCGCATCGCCGCATCCAGGGCGCCATCTACTTGCATCGCAACTGTCGCATCGCATCGCATCAAGGCGGCATCTTGCGCACCGCAACAGGTTGAGAATCTACGCATCACCTCCGCACCGGTAAGGCTCACGACGAGTCCCCTACTCTGCGCAAGCATTGAGGAAGGACGCAACCGTTCCCCCGGGTCACGGAACCGACGCATCTCCCCTTCTGCGAGCCTTTTGTTTACTTTGCGTGCCGCATCCAAGAACTTTGTTGAGAACTTTGTCGCATTTACCAACAACTTGAACTAAGAGACTTCTATCATCCTTTAAGTAACCTTTAGTATAGTATTGTCGATTTTTGTCGTTTGTGGTCTTGTGTTTAAGTCTATATAAAGAATACCTATTTTTATAAAACCTGTGTTGTGTCAATCTGTAGTGTTATCACTGTATTACTGTGTATATTCACAAATGCTTAACATATTGCCTCTGAGATAAGCCTGTCTGCTCGTGCCAAGCTACCAAGGGGGTGAGCAGGGGTTATTAAGGAGAGTAATCGCCTTGTCCTGAAATAGAAGTAAGGGTTCCTATTTGGACAAAGGTGATAACCATTGCCAACTGGAGACCCCCAGATCTAACATTGGGCCTCCATAACCGGTGCCTCTAGTTCTTTTTTGAGCGTATTATCAAACTAGACTTTAAGTCATGCTTATCCAAATGTCACTATGTATTGGTGTCCTTGTCATTGTTAGTAAATATAGAAAGAGTTGTTATTCTATGTTAAGTGTATATTTATATCCGTTGTAAATGTGTCGTATTGCAGCCCTGATGAAGTTCATTTTGTTTTTGGACGAAACGCGTTGACTGGCTTTTGGTGTATTTAAGATGCTTCACTAAATAAAGATCACTTCAGGAATTACGAATTTCTGTTTGGACAAATGTCATTTCTAATAATCATTGTAAATATTTTGAATGTGGTGCACCTCTGGTTATAATGTTTGATAGAACTGTCTCCCTATGGCAGGGTAGCACCCTTTTGGGCAAAGGGTGCCTGCAGGTAGTGCACTCCGTGAATACATACCTCTTAAGGTAAGATATAGGAACATAACAATGTGGGTGCTGCAATTTGTCCAGGTCACTGCCCTTCTTCTTTTGTCTTCTAGAATGTTCCTTTGTGATGAGAGCTGATAGGGTTTTAAGACCTAATGTCACAAATGGCCCCTTTCAATGTTAGAGGCAATCTGATGCAATCAAGGGAAGGGCTATTAAAATGATCGGTTACTGAACTTGGGGTCTGCTTTTAAATTTTACATTTGTGGTACTGTCAGTAGGAGCACCACACAGTGTAAGCCAGTTGTCCTTGCTGTCAGGACAATACTAAGATTGAGCAATCACCCTGCTTCTTCATCCATTTCCCCACACCACCCATAGCAGATCTGAACCTGGAGTCCCAGGGATATTAGTTCACTTAAATTCATCTGGGGGTCTGTATTTATCTGTCATCACCACACTGTTTTTCACAAAGGACATAAAAACACATAAAAAACAGCTGGTCTAAAACGTCCTACAAACCTGCAGCCAAAGATAAATCCACATTTCTTGTCCATGGTTAAAATTTCCCAAAAGATTAGTGATGGAAAGGGCTCTTTTCCATTATTAGGAAGCCAGTGTTCTTCTGGAGGTGTCTGAAGAAATGTCCATATTTACAACAGGTTTTCTTGACTACAATGCATAACGGAACACTTCCCATAGGAAATCATTACATTTGGAGCAAATAAAAGATGAAATATCCTTGAATCCACTTCCACTATTTGAGTCGAACTCACTTTTTAGAATCACTTGATCATTTTAATGAGATTGTTGGTTGTTTAATTGTGGCACAATAATTACACACCAGTGGGTATATCTATGAGAACCCTGCATCACTTTTGCACCAGGTAAAGTGGTACATGTGTGACAAAGTACTCTCATGAAGATTTCTGAAGCCACGCAAAACCACTCTACATAGCTATGAGTGACTTCATGATCATGAGTAAGGTGACGCAACACACATTGCTGTGTCACCTTACTTTGCTCCAGGTTGGCCTTGCAGTGAATTTTCACATGGAACACCCATAGAATTTGACAAAAGATTTACAAAGTGAAGTAAACCTGGGGAAGCAACAAATCTGTATAAATTCCTAAGGTGAGGCGTAACAAGGAGAAATATGGTAATTTCTCCTCATATTTTCTCTTTCCATGTGTGCTGTATTCTGCAGCACACATAGAAAAAGGAAAACGCCTCATAGTGGAGTGTAGCTCCTAAAAATACATAGGATCTGCATGTTTAGACAACATAAACTAAGGAATCGGTGTCCAGAATAATTCCAGGCACCCCTAAACAATATTGTAACCTTTAGACAAGCTAGTCTACACAGCCACCATAAGTCTCCTAAGCTTAAATAAGGAGTTAAGGTGACAATGAAACATGACAACCCTTGATCCAGTAAACATCATTTACAACAAAATTGATACAACGCATGCCATTGCAACGCAGTCATTATAACGACCGCGATGTTACATCGCATACCATCACAACGCAAGTCATTACAGCAACTTGCTGTAGGGGGCAGAAGGTTTGGATTTTAAATCCAACAACTTCCCTACTGTTGCACAGACAGGAGTTGGAATCATAAATTATGCTATTCAAAATTCCAGTGCCCCCCCTACAGCAAGCTGTTGTAATGGCTTGCATTATAATGGCAAGGGATGTCAAACCACTGCGTGCTGGAGCTTCTGCGTACAGGCACCTCAGCGTTTTGTGTCAGCGTGGAAGCTTCCCTTCTGCCTATCTAGGTTAGGTGTGGTTCTTTTATACTATAAAGATAGGCTCAGGGATCCTTACTCAACTGATGTGTTGTAAGTACGAAAATGTAAATGAGAATAAATCAATGCCTGTAATTATGCAAAGCAGTTCTTTTGCCCTAGGATGAATATGACCATGACTTTTATACAGAGTATGTTAAACCTGTTATGTACATCATGTGCAAGGGACTTTTCTAAGAATTCTCATGCATAATAAACGAGGCTAGCTTCAAGGGAACTGATTGACATTTATTCAGCACATAACTGGGTAAAAGGGCAGTGCTAGAACCATTATGTAGAGCAAGGTAGGACAAATGTAGGTAAAAGGTTGTGTAGCTACCTAGGCCTATATTGGGGTGCATTAGGGTACATACCAGTAGGATTTTTTTCATGCAGGAAAGTTCTCCTTCCTGCAAAAATACAATCCTGTCTGCAACGGAGGCCCCCTTGTACCACGGTGCAAGGGTGCCTATGTTGGCGCTAGGCTGCGAATATGGCACCACCACAAGAAGAAAGGACCGGAATGCACCATATTGCTTAAATACGATGCATTTATGCCCTTTCAATTTGGCATAGGGCAGCGAAGCAAGGTGCCATGCTGTGCTGCCCAAGTCAAAATGCCATAAATTAGGCCCCAAGTGTGAACCAAGAATTATGAATAAATATGTTACCTGCACTCTTAGAAAGCCAGTGTTATTGAGTCCTGATGCCTAAGGGCCAGATGGCCTAAAAAAAAATCTAAAAAAGCACGATTTTTGTATGAATTGATTCAGGATTTTGTGCACTAATCTATGCACTATTAGCTTGGATAAAGAAATATAGTGAGTCACAGAATGACCTGCCTCAATTAATATTCATCATGCAGGTTTTAATTTGTGACTTACTAGGATTGGACACAATTGTGGAGATAGAGTCCTGCAAGGGTGGGTAAGCCACTATCCCTGATTGCTTTTCAAAAATGAAAACCTTTTGCTGTTCAAAATAGCGTTAAATCCTTGAAAAAAATTGGGCTGCTTAAAAAAATGATGTTGAAACTTTTCCGAGATGGTCGGTAGTGACTGTGGCCCCCTGGGCCATTGACTATTCCTCCTAAAACTTGCACCCAAATTCGCAAAGGAAAAGGAGGAGTTCAGAAAGGACCATATTGCAATTTGGATGGGGCACCCAGAACATTCCTATTCTAAACTGTGATTTGGTAAACATTCAGAATTACATTTTAGAAGCCAGTAAATGATTACTAACTGATAAAATAGGATTCTACATCAGAAAAATCTATTTTGTTGTCGCTAATACTATGATTTTGTGAATCAGATTGTTTGCAAAATAAGTCAAAGCCTCTGGCAATATGCCACCAAGAATCCTCTAAAAGGGATTTAAGAGTTTATAAGATATTCAGAACATGTCTCGTTTGTTCATGTTTGTTGGCAGAGGGGGTCTTTGGTCAAATTTCAACCAGGTACTCCATCATATCAGTCCTTATGCATGTCTGCTGAAGGTGTCAAGAATTTAGTGTCTAGCATTCCCTTGGGGGACCCAAGCCCTATATTCAAAAGAGATACGAACATTGCACCAGCCTATTCTGTGTGATCAAAAGCATAAAACCAATCATTGTTTCTACTATGGCATGTTGAGTGCGGGACTCCACCAATAGTATTTCTTCTGGTGGCAAACCTGGCACTAAAACAGCATCGAATGTAATGTACTCCAAAATAAACATATCAGGTATAGAGAACAATAGAGATCGAGGTAGTAAACTTATACTGGAGTATTGAGAAAGATAAATGAGAATGTTTCACGCGAGTTAACATCCAACTTGCCAAAAGGGAACAAAACATATCTGCAGAAATCTATTAAAAAGCACACGCTATTTTTCCGTGCTGACAAAATAATTTACCACGAGTAATGGATGAGGTGAGGTGAGGTGATCCAAGGAACCTGCTTACGTCTTTCTTCTCTTTCCGTGCCAACTCCTGCTTGGAGCGTTTACATAGCACTCGAGTCTGAGAGCATCTGTCGAGCTGAACCAATCAGGTGCTAAATTAGCTTCACCCACTGGACCTAGCTGCTGAAATACGCCCCAGGCCCATGTTCCTTGGACTGCTAAGTTGTTTGTTTCCTGCTCCTACACCTAAATATAATTCTGTGCATTTGTTTCGGGTTTTCGCAGTTTTTGTTCTATTTTATACCTGCACAGGAGTTGATGGGAAAATCACCTCTAGCATTAATATGCACATATTTTATAATGATGTTTGTGGCAGACACATTAATATTTCACCTTTATTACCCCGATATGCCTTTTTTTTATTGAAAAAGTTTTTAGTGTGTTATACCTCACTGTATCAAAATGTGCATTTTCTATGTTTTATTACTTGTAGAGAATTTATTTTTTAGTTATACATAAATAAGATTTAGTTTAAGGTGTTCAATTTGGCTATTAATCAGGTTACATTTCTCTAACTAAATACTATACTTTTGAAAAACAATGTAATAATCACAATGTAAATGTCCACCATTAGTTTTTCTCTGGAGTTCAAATGCCAGTGAGTATCCTTATAGAAAAATAGTGCATTTACTATTCCATACCATTTTTCAACTCCATCATCTTTGGACTCTTTTCTTAGTCATAATCAATCAATCAGAGTACTTATAAAGTGCGCTACTTACCCTTTAGGGTCTCAAGGCGCTGAGGAGAGGGGTGCCGCTACTGCTCGAAGAGTCAGGTCTTGAGGAGTCTTCTGAAGGCGAGTAGGTCTTAGGTCTGGCGTAGGTGGGATGGGAGGGTGTTCCAGGTCTTGCCGGCGAGGTAGGAGAAGGATCTGCAGCCGGAGGTTGTTCGTAGGATGCGGGGAACAGCGGCGAGGGCGAGGCTGGTGGAGCTGAGCTGGCGGGTGGGGGTGTAAAAGCTGAGTCTGCTGTTCAGGTAGGCTGGTCCGGCGTTGTGGAGTGCTTTGTGTGCGTGGGTGAGGAGCTAGAAGGTGATCCTCTTGTCGACGAGGAGCCAGTGTAGGTCTCTCAGGTGGGGGGTGATGTGGCTGCGGCAGGGGACGTTGACGATCAGTCGGGCGGAGGCGTTTTGGATGCGTTATAGTCATCGTAGGAGTTTGGCTGGGATTCCTGCATAGAGTGCGTTGCCATAGTCCCGTCTGCTGCTGACGATGGCCTGTGTCACCGTTCTTCTTGTTTCAGTTGGGATCCACTTGTAGATCCTGCGGTGCATGCAGAGGGTGTTGTAGCAGGAGGAGGAGACGGCGTTGACCTGTTTAGACATGGCGAGGGAGGAGTCAAGGATGAATCCTAGGTTGTGTGCATGGCCGGTGGGTGTCGGTGCTGTTCCCAGTGTGGTCAGCCACCAGGAGGCATCCCAGGCTGAGGGGGTGGGTCTGAGGATGAGTACCGCCGTCTTGTCTGAGTTCAGCTTCAGACGGCTGTTCCTCATCCAGTCGGCGACGGCCTTCATTCCCTCATGGAGGTTGGTTTTGGCGGTGTGCGGGTCCTTGTGAGGGAGAGGATGAGCTGGGTGTCGTCAGCGTAGGAGATGATATTGAGGTCGTGCTGGCGGGCCACTTGTGCGAGGGGGGCCTTGTAGACGTTGAATAGCGTCGGGCTGAGGGATGAGCCCAAAGGGACGTCATGTGCTTAAAATATTTTAATTCTACAAGGGGGCCTCTAACCTTAAAATACATGACAGGGAATGAGTATCTATCTATCTACATATCTATCTATCTAGCCATCTAGCTATCTATCTATCTATCTCAGGGCTAAAGTCCTAAAAAACAGAAGTTGGTAGACGCACCAAGTTAGGCAGAATGGGTGTGACATCATTGTATGTGACATCACAGGAAGTGAAATCACAGCATGTGATATTGCATGTGGCATCACAATCCATGACCTCACAGGAAGTGGCGTCAGACCTCACATATGTTTAGCAGGTCTATCATCAGTGCATTTGATTGCCTTACCGTAATTAACACTTTATAATCTGCATTGGGTTTGTGGTAAAACATATTATGCAACTACGATGAAAAATCTGGTCTTGAATTTATAAATTTTCTTTTTTAAACCCTGTCACAAATAAATTAACAACAAGGAGAAATGTGGCAGTAAATCTGTTCTGCTTAATGTCTGTATTTTAAAATATCTTATGGAGTTAAGGAACTTGCTGCAGAAATCTTTGTGTGCCAGATAAATCGTAGGGAAAAATAATAATGGTAAGAACTTTGCTGGATTTGCAGGAGAGATCTGTGTTTTGCCTAGTCCTAGTTTTAAATCAAAGTAGCATATAGGGTTAATATGTCTCCAGCAAAGCACATTATATAACACGCAGATGAACGGTTTCTATTTTATGTAAATGGGTAAGTGGGTTACTGCTTTTGAGTCAGAGAGCCTTTTGTCATGTGCAGTTCATAAATTCTAATCCTTCTAATATAGCACAGTGAGGTATAAAAGGACGCATGGCTTCTACACCTTGCATCCCTCCCTGTCTTACCTAGCAGATCCTTTATATCGATGTACACACATATCATTTATTGTCAATCTGTGTATGTCATGTAAAGAACTCTGAGACCCTACATTGGGATGTTGGTGGTATTTGATTTGATTAGATTTAGGATTTATAAAGCGCATGAATCACCGCCCCAAGGGTTATCTCCGCGCTTGCAAACTGCATAGTTGGACAGAAACAGGGTGTAAGTTAGAACAATGAGGTCTTCAAAAGCTTGTGAAATCTCAGGAGGTCATAGAATTCACGCAAATTAATTGGAAGATGGTTCCAGTAGGTAGGGCCTAAGTGGAAAAAGGCTTTCCCGCCTAGCCGAACTTTCTTGCAGCGTGGAACCACAAGTAGAGATTTGATCCTTGAGCGTAGTGTCCTGGGAGGCTGATTTTTAAAAATGTCTCTGCTAAATAACTGGAGCCCTTTTCATTTATGGCTTTATGCACTATGCAGCAGATCCTGAAGCGGATTCACTTCTGGACCGGTAACCAATGCAGTTTCTGCAAGAGAGGGAGAGAGGGGGTGAAATTGTCATTTGTGTAACTACTGGGGTGACCAACACATCTGAAATTCTTACATGTTTGCATAGCTCTTATATACAGGTACTGAACAAAGTCAAAAGCATTCTTCTCTTAAGTACCTGTGAAGAGATAAGATGTAAGCCTATGTTTCCCTTCCATTGCATCTAGGTGTAAGGCTCTCAATAGCTCCCAGCCAGGACACTCTAACAAAAAGAGGCCTAATTGCCCCATAACTCCGGCTTTTGTTAAGGGTGAAGCTGGAATCTGATGAGCCCCTTCCCCGCCTTTATGTGCCCCTTCTCCTATTGCACTTTGCAGCTCAGAACAAAAGCAGACTGCGTACAGGCGCTGCTGAAAGTGTCCAGTGTGAGAATATTACACCAGGACAACTTTAGCACATTTCTGTGAATTGCGATACAAGTAGGAAAAAGATCTATCTATCTATCTATCTATCTATCTATCTATCTATCTATCTATCTATCTATCTATCTATCTATCTATCTATCTATCTATCTATCTATCTATCTATCTATCTATCTATCTATCTATCTATCTATCTATCTATCTATCTATCTATCTATCTATCTATCTCTCTATCTCTCTATCTATCTATCTATCTATCTATCTATCTATCTATCTATCTATCTATCTATCTATCTATCTATCTATCGATCTATCTATCTATCTATCTATCTATCTATCTATCTATCTATCTATCTATCTATCTATCTTTTTATCTATCTACATGTCTGTCTATCTATTTATTTATTGATGTGCTTTGTGTAGACTTTAAGTCACCTACCCCACTTTGTTGCAAAAGATTATAACGTTCTCCAATTTGGAGACGCTCTTTTAGTGAAGACAATGCTCCAATTACCTGGATATGGAGGAAGTTGATCCTGTGCTTGAAAGCAGTTTGAAAAAGGCTTCCTTCAACAAGCTGTCTTGATGCAGGTAGGATGCACTTAGACCTGTAGGTGTCTTTTCCTGTGCATTTTTTCCTTTTTCAGGATGTCAATGTAATCAGTTCAGAGCAATAATGTTGTAGGGTGGCAGTCTTCTGAGGTAGCCTGATCTGTTTCAACCGAGATCCTTGGACTCAGTGCACACACTTGTGTCAGTCTTAGACTGCTCTCGAAACCTGGAGTGATGGGGGCCTGATCACTTCCGATTGAAACATAGCATAAGCAGCTCCTCCTGGACCTCAAAGTTCTAGCGTTTCACTGCTGATTTTGTGTCTTACAATAAGGCGTAGCAGCACTTACGCTAAAAAATAGCGGATGTCTTGTCTGCTGGTTTAGAGTGTCATTGATACCAAAGAACTCTCAATACAATGGACAGGACATCTGATTTGGCATATGCCCCTCATTTGCTGCTCTCTAATTAAGGCCCTATGTTACCATAGTCTAACCAAGACAGATTAAATGTCTCCCTCCAAATCTACTGTGTCATTCCTTTGCAGTAATGGTGGAAACCTCCTGAGCACAATGGGCTACAATCGACCATTACATACGACTGCCAAACTTTGACATAACTGACAAAGGTCAGCCCCAAAGCAGATGCCTCATTCTCTGCTGCCACTGAATCTCTTATCAGGGAATCCCCAATGCTTTCCTATGAGAGGGCAGCATCACAGCAGTGAGAAACCAAAATGGCTGTTTGTCACTACCATGATATGCCACACACTTAAGGTACATGTCCTACCTTTTACCTACAATGCACCCTGCCAATAGGTCTAGCTAGGGCCTACCTTAGGGGTGATTGGCATGCAGTAAAATGGGGGTAACAGATGTGACACACACTTTAGGTGTCACGTCACAGCGGCAGTAACACTGCGCGCACAGGCCCTGAGACAGGTTTGAAAGGCTACTTTGGTGGGTGGTACAATCAGTGCTGCAAGCCCACCAGTAGCATTTAATTTACTTTTTCTGGGTATCTGGGATACCACTTTACAAGGGACTGACAGGTAAATTAAATTAGCCAAACAGGTGTAGACCAATCTTACCATGTTTACCCAAGAACACAACACTTTACACTGGACAACAGTGCTAAGTGCCCGGAGTCCTAGAACCACCAACACCATGTCAGACAAAAGGCTATGAGGATGGCAAAAAGTTTAGGGATGACCCTGCAAAAAGGGCAAAGTCCAACATTTATATACCTCATGTCTCAAACTATTGATTGAACTCCCGTCCCTACTTCAGTTCTCCCGTGTACTTCCAGGTTTGCAAGAGGGCTCACTACAGTGAGGCTCCTTGCTTCAGCTGTTAAGCATACCACATGTTTACTGTGAAACTCTATCACTTGTAGGACCTTGCATATTAACGCATATGTTGTGCTCAGTATCTCACTTCTGTAAATCAGAGTCCAGTCCAGGTCTTCCAGCACCCAGCCTGCTGCAAGGAGTTTCTCTCTCTCTCTCTCTCGCTCTCTCTCTCTCTTTCTCTCTCCCCTACTCTCTCTTTCCACATACCCCATGCCCTCTTTTCTCTTTCAAATATGTTATTTACACTTCTATGAGTTGTATAGTTTAGCTAAAGTGGGTTAATCTACAAGGGAAGAAGGTGAGACTGACCTTGTTTTCTGATGGCAAGAGATACAAGATTTGTGACAGCCATTAGCAGTAGCAGATGATTTACAGGTAGAGGATAATCATTTGTGGCATTTGCACAAAAGCAGACCTGGCTGGATGCTGTTTTTCACCTGAAATGGTCTTTTACATGGTTAATGAGTGAGAGCAGTAGCTCACCTAATTTCTAGATCACTTCCACACCATTCTTACACATGGTAAACTACTGGCTACACTCTACTTTATGGTCACTGCATCCTTACAGAGGGTCAGTGGAGACAAGGTTGGCATTTTATATGTAAGTCAATCACAGTGCTTGCGATAAGTACTGAGAATCTGCACCAGCTGGGTTGTACAAGTCCATTGCCATGCCACAGTCACTGTTGGAAAGGCAAAGGGTGTCAGAGAAATTCTAGTCCATTGTACACCACCCTGTTTGATGATGTGTCTTTGATTGCACATATGTGCCACTTCTGCCACCTAAACACATTAAACACTTTTAACACAACAGACCTCGCTGGTACTCCATCAACATGCAAACTGTCTGTGATGTAAGGGGATAGTTCGCTAATGTGTTCACTGACTTGATGCTGGGGGATATGGTGGAATGTGGCTAATAAGTATGTAGAAATAACTCACACTAGCACTCCATGTGTATAAGGAAGATGGCATTCCATAGATAGTCACTCAGAACGTCTACTAAAAACAGTCAATAGAAAGGCATTGAGATTTAATGCATGCATGTATAGCTCAAGTAGTCAATTTTAAAGGTAACCAAAATATAACGTTTCATATGATTTTTTATGAGTGATGTTAGGTGTTCCCTCCTCAGCATCTCCTTACACTTCTGACATCCACCCACACAACTTCAACTGAGGTGCAGTGAGATACACAGACGTACATGAGACAGTGTTGAAGGGGGCGTGGCCAGGAGGCAGATGGGAGCGGACGCGTGAGCAAAGAGCTCCGCTCCGACCCCCTATCTTATCCTGAATAGGGGCATAATATAAACCCACCCAAAACCCAGGGGTGAAAAAGAAGGGTGCCTGGAGGCACCGGCGGCCGGTACACCAAGCCTGGAAGCGGCGTGGATGGAGGGACTGCTAAAAGTAAACTGATACGAGGAGCGGACCCAAGATGACGGTCGGAGCTCTGCAACCCGACAGGCTGTAAGGGCTGCTCGTCCTGTGAAGACTGTCGGGGACGGCCGGTGGTGCTGCCTACCCCCTTGCTATGGCCCGAGGTGAGAGTTACTGTGGAAATTGGGGCCACTGAGTCGCTGAGACCCTGGCGGGCTGATGGCACAGGAAGCAGGGGCGATGCAAAAAGGCGCCCGGAGCGGCCGGCGGAGATCACACGGTAGCGGTGAGCTGAGGCTGCGAGTGCGATTGGGGGACCGCAATGCTACCATACAGACTGGACAACTGCTGGAGATCAGGGGAGGCGAGTTGCCTAACTTTACGTCTCCTAAATGCCTTCTGTGAATACAGAAAGTCTTAAAGTTAGGGTTTTTCTCAGTTTAGGAGTAGTAAAGTTAGGACTTCTAACTCTAAGACTTCTAAATGCCTCTTGTGAATACCGGAAGTCTTAAAGTTAGGATTTTTCTCAGTTTAGGAGTAGTAAAGTTAGGACTCCTAACTTTAAGACCCCTAAATGCCTTCTGTGAATACCGAAAGTCTTAAAGTTAGGATTTTTCTCAGTTTAGGAGTAGTAAAGTAAGGACTCCTAACTTTAGCAGAAAGTTGTTGTGTAGTTTTCTTTCGTGGCATGCCTGTTCTTTGTGTGAAGGAAGCTTGCACAGAAGTTGCCTCTGCTATGCCTATTTTGCATCAGGAATTGCATTGCTGTGCTATTTCTCTTTTGTGTGAAGAAAACTTACAACGGTGCTGCTTGTGCATAACGTGCATGAGGACATTTTCGTCTCCTTTGCAATGCTTCTCCCTGCACAGTACATGCTGTGGGTGTGTGAATGAAGGTTGAACTGCTGCTACCTATGGGCAGCTTTTTTTGTGTGTGTGAGAAACCTGAACTGCTCCTACTGATGCTGTACCTATTGTTTGGGTAAGAATTGTGCTCTATTGCGGCTTTGGCACTTGCATTCTATTCCAAGTTTTGAAAATAATCCTGTACACTTAGGCTGAGGATCATAAATAACCTAGTGTGTAGAAGTATGTGACAAAGGGTGTAGTAGTTAGGAGTCAAGCATAGTGACATAGAAATGCTAAGACAATAAGAGTTAAAAGAAAGAAGAGAGAAGAAAGGGAATAGTGTAGGAAAAGGAACAATCAAGTGGAGGTAAAGGGAGAGACAACGAATGGGGAAATGAAAAGCGAGGAGTTGAAAAAAGAAAAGAATGAAAAACACCTCTATGTAAGAGAATGAAGGAATGGGGATAACACATGAGAAAGAAATCATGTGCTAAAGGAAAAGCAAAAGAGATATAAGAAACGGGGTAATAACTAAGATACAAGATGAATAAGAAATCGGAAAGAAAAATGAAGGGGATAGAAATAGACATAAAGAAATGAACTGACTGGAAAAGAAAAAGGAGATAAAAAAGAAAGTAAGGCAGAAAAAATAGAAAGGGTAAGACCAAAGGGTAAGAACAAAGGCTGAACAATGGCAAAGGGCATGGGCAGCAGCCTGAGCCCATAAGGAAAAGACTGTGCAAGAATGGGTGGTAAACACGAAAGGGAGAGAGATATACATTGCAAAGAGGTAAGAAGCTTAGACTGGATATGCATGGGTGTTAAAGGATGAGTGAAGTTATGGAATGCAAAAGAGAGATGACACAAGTGTAAACTATGGAATTAAAAATGGTAAGGCGTAAGGGAGGCTGAAGTTGAGTAAGCTGAAAGGAACATTTTGAGTAATAAAATAAAGCCCATACCAAGAAGTAAGTAGGTGAATGGGAATGAGAGTGGTATCTGTGTGATAGGAGTTTGGAAATGAGCGAAAGGGGTAATGAAGAAGATAGTTTGGAAACTGGGGGTGCAGAAGCAGGAAAATCATAGACAGTTCAGAGAGTAGCATTGAGAGGTGATAGTGAGAGATCGAGAACAATAAAGTGAAAAGTAAGAGACGGACTGAAGAGAGATATTTAGTGGTCAAATGTAAAATTAAATGTGAGAGGGAGGGGTAGTATAGATATTAGAGTATGTGGTGTGTGCAAGGTGAAGGTAAATATCAGGAGGGAGAGGAGAATGAGCATAGTGTGGATAGATAAAGGTGAGTACGAAAAGTTAGAGGTATAGTTTAGAGAAGGAGAGAATCAGAGTTGAAGGTAAGCAGCCAATTGGAAGAAATAGAGTGAACTAATGAGAGAATGAGGTGCAAAGAAACCCAGGAGGAATAGAGCAGAGGGAGAAATTGTCAGAACAAGTAGGGGAAGAGTGAGGGATCATGACAGTAGCTTGAGATGAGGGACATAATCTTGTGTTTGAAGAGGAAACTCAAATAAATTGATGAAACGGGAAGACAGAAGTGGAATTAAGAGGACTTGGAGAGAGACGAGAACAAGAAAGGGAGAGGGGAAACTGGGAATGATAGAAATAAGAATGAAAAAGGTAAATGACATCAGTGCTAGTGGGAGGGAGGCCTAATTATACTGAAGAGGGGTAAAAGTGCTGGAAGAATAAGAGATCAGGTGAACTGTTCAAAGCAGAAAAGGTGATGTAAGAATGAGGGCTAAAGATGAGAGACTGATTAGGAAAGATTGAGCGAGAAATGTGAGAGATTAAAATGACCGGTAACAAGGTCCATTGGTGCAATGCAAATGGAATTCTCAGTAGCACAAAGGCATCACTTTTGCTCACTACTAACTTTGAATTTCTCATAGCCATATGGCTGTGCCCTGGGATCCCTTCATGTCAGCAAGCATTTCCCCCTTTTCCCCTATAGCTCCATTTTTTAAATCAATTACCCCCAAAAACTGTTTTTATATACTCCAATGTCTCCCTGAATACAGAGCTTGTTGATTTCTTTGAAGCTCATTGTATCAGTGAAAACCCTGCTGCTAGCTTTGAGGTAGGTTATGAGGGTGAGGTGCTTTAAACCAGCGGGTGGTAGAGTGATTGAATAAGGGGGCCCCCTTGCAGTACATTGTAGGGGGCCCCCCTAAGGTTTTGATATGCCACTTCTACAGAATGAGGTGTAACACGGGGCAATGTGGGCAAAAACGTCATGCTGTGCAGTGCAGCAACCTATGTCCTAGTGCTCCACTGTGCTGTGTTCAGGGATTAGGTCAGGAAACTGAGAAATGTACTATTATACATCGCATAAGTGTAAGTCACACTGCCTAGTTACATGTGGCACAGCTCAGTCCAGCTCTGCCACATTTCTTGCTCCCATGTGTGGAGTGCAGCACTAGTCCAGGTTCACCTTTGTTTACTGGCATTTGTAGTGGCATGTACAACATGAGTCACCAGAACTACAAGTCCCAGAAAAACAAAAAACATGCACTGAACCAAAACATCATGCATGGACACATTAACTCGGCCCAACCTGACTGTTACAATGCAGGCCCCCTTGCACCATGAGGCCACTGTGTCTAACTTGGGCCTATATTGGGCCCATGCACACACATCTGCACTGTAAAGCAATGGAATTGTCTTGTCAGAGGAGAAACTGCATACCTGGGAGGGGATCAGGTGTGGGTCATGTGAAGGATCAACACATTGGAACATGCCAAGAGCCATGTGTAGAGTAAACTGTGTGAAAGTTTATTGCATGCAGCTCTCCCAACATGCGGTATGAGAGTGCACAGCTGTCAAATGCCATGGTAGGGAGCAGCCAAAGTCCTGTCATGTACTAAATCAGACAGGGTATGGGCATCAATGCAATTAATACCCACCAGGGGAGCATGCATGTTTAAACAAAAAATGGTGTGTGGCACTGGTGGGCCCCTGGTAGTGCAGTGCATTATAGGCAAAGGCTGAGCATGTTGAACTGCCACTGTGTCTGAATGGGGAGACATTGATGGGATATGTGTACTGCAAGGTAGGCTGACCAATACAAACGCATTGGTATGTCTGATAGTGTCACACTTGTGTGCAGCAGGGAACGGATTGCAGAGAAGAAACCATTGTGGAAATACATCCTACATGTGAAGTGAACCTGGGTGAAGATCTAGCATGTGGCAGGAGGGAGTCTGAAGGCGATTTGTCGTACCATGCTACATATGTCAAAGTCGGAGGATGTGAAACAGGGATCCGTCACGGTACAGGATTAAGAACCACAAAGGGTAGCAAGGTTGGAAGCTGTGTAGAGGTGTGCAGGATATGTGTTAAGAAAAAATAAACCTGTGGCCACATGAAAGCACAATGTCCATGCAAGTCATCACAACAATGCAGAGTCTACTGTGTGACCGCAGAATGCAGGATCATAACTAATTGATGACCAAACGCACATCACCTTCACAGGAGCTGTGGACTGAGTGCTGGTCAAAGGGAATTCAGGCACCCTGGGGACTAGGTTCAATGTGCACAGTTGTAGTGTCAAAACATCAAAACACAATCAGCATAGGCATCATGAAAACCAAATCAAATTACCAAGGCAGAAGAGGACCTTACCCAATATCACATATGCAGGAATAGCAAGCCAAGTGAGCTCTGTAACAGTGTTGCAATATGTGTCATGACAGGATAAGTTAGCCTTGTCACACTGTGGTTGCGTGACCAATACAGAGAGACAGCCATCTGAAAGGCAACTAGAAAGCAACTTGCCCTCAAACCCTATGAGGAACAGATGTCCTAAGCATCAATGTTGACCTGAAGGTGAATAGTAGGAAGTCTGATTGTCAAGCAGATAACTCATGTCACCATCAAACATATATCACCATCAACATATATCTGTGTAATTGTAGAGGATGTACCAACAACTTCTGACCAGCTGTCTGTCATGGATGAAGATCCTGCTGATGATGACAGCCTGCCATAACTGGAACAAAACACCCTCCAGCAAATCCTGTACTCCATTCAGACACCATCTCTGGGCACAAGAAAGTCCAACAGTGTTGCACAGTCTCCAGAGGATCTGCCTAATACCCAACAAACACCACCAGCCATCCCAAACCCAGCCCTCGACTTTGAGGACCCCCTGTTTAATTCCAACAGAATGTGGTAGTGAAGTAGTGTGGCTCACTGGTTAGAGGCGGCAGACCCGAGAGCAGAGGACGGCCCGGGACCAGGGTTCGATTCCCGGCGCGGCAGGTTTCTGGACCAGGGTCAGTGGACTCGATAATTCTCTCGCCTCGGTGCCCACTCTGATCAGCGTTCACACTCGGCAACTCTGGGCATTAGCTTGCCTCATCTTCACTAACGGCCCCACCAGACCGCCGGGGATGCCTGGTCTCACCCTGGAGATACCCATTAAGGGACCATCTCTCATGGAAGCCAGGAAGGGTTTTGCAGCGGTAGAAGCGCCTTGGGACCCTACGGGTAAGTAGTGCGCTATATAAATGCCTATACATTTGGTAGGAGTCCAGCGGGAGCTGGCAGATGTGGTGCCAGCAGCAAGGCAGATCAGGGAGTCCGTTAGTGCCTTGGTCGCAATAAGGACACTTTAGAGACTATCAGAGGCACTTGCCCTCCACTCCATGGCTTGGTTCAGTACCTGGCTGACATTGCTCGTGTCATGAGGCAGAGGTATGAACAACTCCCCTTCTGAAGTGGCACCAGCAAGATTGCAAACCAGCTGGGGCTGATCCACAACATCCTGGAGTCCATGGAGTGGAAGCTGGAATCCTACATAGCAACAATGGATGTCATACACCACAATGTTGCTGCTGTGATGGCAAACCAGCAGGCCCTTCTTAGTGGTTTGCTGCCCTACTTGGTGCAGAGAAATGCTGCTGTAGATAGGGAATCCACATCTGTGTTTTATAACATTTAAATAGAAATAGCAGGCATGTAAATAAGCTCCTATTAGTGTGTAAGTCTAGACTTCAGCACAGTATTATTGATCAAATTGTTTATCCGAACCTCACACTCAATTAAAAGAGATCTAAAACAAAATGTGGATCCTATGTAGTAAGTTCAAACCTTAGACACCAGGCTTTACTCTTGAAGAAGTATAATTCATATTGCCTAACTGATTGTTTCGAGTTTCACCACAACTGTTTGATGAAAAATGTAAAATCAAAATACAACCTTGCCACTTGAAGTATAATGCCTTGTACCATGGATAGCAAAACTCATGGTACTACACTGTAGACCTTTGATAAAGCAATGACAAAAGATATATTTCTTGAAATAGTTAAATATGAAACACAGTTTTGTAAAGAATTCTTGAATCTGCACACAGCCTTCAGGTGTAGTATGCTTACAAAGCTTATCTCAAGGCATCACAACAGAGTTGTTGTTAGGAAGTGATAAAACCAAATGTCAAAAGAGACAGTATTTGTTCAGGAATTAAAAGGTTGCATCCCAAATGGGCTGCTCCCAGCAAAAAAGTAAATCATACAAGATTACTGAAGCACTAGGAAAATACTTTCAGTAGGAATTTGCCCTGACAACTGGAAAGAATGTTATATGCACTGTTAGATCTGGGGGTCACTAGTTGGCAATGGTGTTTACTTTTGTCCAAATAGGGACCTGTAGTGATTGAGCCATTTTTATGGCTAATTGGCTCGATTATGACTATTGCCCACTACCATCTCAGTATATTTTGCTCTAATATAGTGCTATGCATGCCTGCATAATATAGATTAGCTGTAAAATAGGACCCGATAATGTTCTTTCTCTGTCTGACTATATCTTGCTTAAAGGCAGGGCTTACCTATTGGCTCTGGCATACTCTGATGCCATCTTACATACTAAGTTGGGCTCTTTGCAGGAATTCTAAGCTGTCGCCATCTTCTAAGCCTTTCTGGGTGAGGAGTCATGTTTTACTTCTCACTTGTTTTTCGCACTTCGTATACTAGTAGGAACCGGTTCTTGTTAAGGGAATGTGCTCACTCTGCCTCGAAGTCATAACAGATGCCTAGCTAGCTGAAGCTATGACCTTGGCGTGGAGTGGTACGGAATCTGATGGGAATGGGGGTGAGGCTTGCTAGAAGCTTTGACCAACGTTTCCACTTGCACTTAAGGGGGTGTTTGGGTCTCGACCACTGGTAGTCCATCACATTGCAGAAGTGCAGCTGTGACAGTGGAGCAGAGAATTCTGATTCGGCTGGAGAAACGGACTCCCCTATGGCGAAGTGGAAGTGGGATGTGTAGAGACTTGGTGAGATGTTCCACTAACTCTTATTTCCTAACTGTTCTTATCTAACTATCGTCTCCTATTTTCAGGTTATATGCTGATTGACATATGAGTTCTATATATGTATATTCTAATTGTATTAGCAATTGCTTAGGGATTGATGTGAAGAAGGCCTATCGTGACATAGTAATGATTTCTTTCTTTTGTCCTTCTATCATTGTGTAATAAAGAAACCCCAGAATAAATACCATTATTCGTCTGTATTCCTTGGGATGGGAGGTCGGGGCCTTTTTGGTCCAAGTGCTGTAGCATCGGAAGGATGGTAAGTTTCCCTTCCTGCAGGTAGTTGTTGAAGGTTGGGCTCCGTTCCTATCTAGGGAAACCAAAACCAATAAGTAATCCACCCCGGGGCCTTGTTAGGAGGAGTACGCATTGTTTTAGCTCCACCAGGGTGGGCTATGTTTCGCATTGTTGTTCGCATTGTTGTTACCCTGTGGCTCTTGGTATTGTGTTGTGTTTTTGTACCCTAGGGTACGTTGTTACCTTGTGGCACTTGGTTTCTTGCTTTGTTTTACCGAGAGTTGTTGTTTTTCCCGGGTTTTTGTTTTTTCGTCACTGGTATTGTTTTTGTGTTGTTGTCGCCAATGGGCGTTGTTTTTCGCAAGCTCCCCAGCAAATGCCATTTATCTTTAGTTATTCGTTGGTATTATACCTTTCTTAGGTAAGTATTGTGAAGTGTGGTATCTTTTTGGGTCCTGAGAAGGGATAAGGTAAGTATGCCCTGGTGATTGGCAGAATTATCAGGTTATTACATCTTGGCGTCTTGACTCACAGGATCGAAGAGGTGGATTATAGGGGAAAAGAGAAAATTATGTTTTCTAGGAAAACAAAAGTTGACTTGCAATTGTCAATGGAAATTCCCGTATGGGAATCGACTCCATCTGGAGTTTTGGCTCATGAATGAGCTAATTCTGCTGGTTTGAGTGAAAACTGGAATGCGTGTTTGTTTGAAGCCGAACCGGCTCAAGTGGTTTCATGTTTGCAGAAAGTGCCGGTAACGAGAGAAAAGCTTCCTATATTAGGACGGAGAGGATTACTCCTAAATGCTTATAGAATAGTACATGAGAAATATGTGAAGTTACAGCGTGAGTGTAAAGAATTAGAAGAACAGAATGTTGTAAGCATGGGCGGATTTTGCGAATTGGCAATTCGCAAAATTGCGTATTTACGGATTCGCAATCCGCAAAATTCGTGAGGATTGTTTTTTTTTTGGGGTTCGCAAGTGTTTCTGCCGTTTTGCAAGGGGTTTTTACCAGTTCGCAAATGCGAACTTACTTGTCGGGTAGCAACGGTCGCGACCATGTTGTTTCTACGTCTGGTTCATCACAGCACCCTCTTTTTCACCACTGCCACCCTCTGTTTCACCACTGCCACCCTCTGGCTCACCCATGCCACCCTCTGTTTCATCACTGTAGATTATGGGGGGAAAAGCACACCTGCCCTGCCTCAACTGACATGAATGAATTAGGGGCTGATTGATTAATGTGTCACTGAATTTGAACTTCCAGTCTGGCACCTGCTTCCTTATCTGTAATTGCTTTCTGTTGCAGTCTAATTTTTTTTAGCAGGACCTTTGTGGCATACTTGTAGCTATTCTCTGAGCCTGCTGTGAGGGTCAGAGCAGGGTCATAGAATAGTTGCAAGTAGGCAACTGAACTCTGGAGGGGCCCCTCAGGAAGCACTAGAGGGAATGGCTACTAATGATAAGATTGAACTTTTGCACCTGCTGAGTGCTTTCAGTTTTGCAAAAATCGTTTTTCTACAATTTCACGCGATTCGCGGGGCGCGAATTCGTGCGAGATCGATTTCGGAAGCCGCGAATTCGTGCGAATACACGATTTGTTTTTTTTGTGGCGTGTTTGTTCGCGTGATTTTTTGCGGGTTCGCAAGCCGCTTGTAGCGCAACGTTTGCGAAGTTACCCTAGCGGTCGTACATGGGCGCGGCCATCTTGTTTGCGTGACGTAATTCAGTTTCCGGACGCTATGTGTAATCTCGCAAAGTGTTCGGCTCGCTAGTACATGTTCGCGTGTGATCGCGGGGGAAATCTCGCGCGAACTTACCCACGCGGTCGTGAACAGGGGCGGCCATCTTGTTTTTCATTCATTGCTATGGTTCTGGGCATGCTTTCTGTATCCTCTGTCAATCTCTGCCTTCCTTTGTTTGTTTGAAGTTTTTTTTAATCTATTTTACTTATTATCTATCCCTCTATTTTTCTAGCTCTATATTTTTGTGTGTTCTGCTACTTTTGGTTAATTTTAAACTTAGTTTAAAGTTAACTCTTTTCTTTTCTTCTTCCCTATTCTATTTCTTCTTTATTATTTAGCTTCCTTTCTGCCCAGACCATGGTAAAGGGAGCCGGTTAAGCAGCCCGCGAAGGGGAAGGGTCCCGCACCCCGTGCCCGGCTCACGTGCGGGCGTTTGAGGGGGGAGCTAGTTATAGCTCGGAGACTTTTAGTGCGGAGGAGGTGGCCGCACTAGTCTTTTATGCCAAGCGCCGCCTCCCCAGGACCATCATGGGAGGTGGCAAGATTGCTACCGGCTACGGGCTCCGGGAGCGCCGGAAGCGGTGGGAGAAGGTGTGCCGGGCCATGTTTGAACACTCTGGGGTCCGGCGCACCTACAACCAGGCCACCCACCGCTGGACGGATCTCCTGGACCGGGAACGCGACTTGCTGGACGTGCTCGGCATCGAGATCCCCGGGCTTGGTGAGTAGTAGTAGCTATTTCTAGCTATTTCATCACTACTCTGTTTTCTCCCACTCTGTGTGTTAATATATTGCAAATTTTTGTTTTTTACCAAGAGCAATAATGCTGCCGATTACATTGTAGGTAAATTATATTTCAAAATCTTCTTTGCATTTCAGGTGCACTGCTCTCCTTCTCAGTAGTGTTGCTACTATGCTTATTTGTTTTCTATTTTGTGTTCATTTCATTGGCCTGAGAAATTATGTATGAGTGTATTGTAAAGAACTGCGTAATGCTAGACACTAAGGTTCAGATTTTAAATTACCGGCGCATCCCTGCAATGTAGCAGGGATGTGCCATGGGCCCAAAACGTCACAGAAGCGTTACGCATCTGTGCCGTAAAGGCGGCGCATTGCTGGAGTTGCGTCACAACGATGGTGCAGCTCCAGCAATGCTCTGGGGTGCCCTATCTCCCCAATGCTGCGTCAAGCCGTATGTCTGCTTCAAGCAGGCGCAGGGTTTGAGTCATTGTCCTAAAAGTGACTGATTGAAATTATGTAGATTTCCCTCAGCCATTTTTAGGATGCGTTACTGCGCAGGAACGCCCTCCCTTGCACCGGAACGCCCCCTGATGACGCAGGGCTTTACAACGTGATGCATCTCCCATATGCGTCACGTTTTTAATATACGCCGCACCATGGCGCCTCTTTTGTTCTGCCGCTGCGTCACAAAAGTCACGCAACAATGGAGCAAAAGAGCTGCAAGGGGCTTGTAAATCTGCCCCTACAGACTCAAGTCCAGTCCTTCCTTTGTACACCTGGCAATAAGAAGAAATAGTGGTGGTGGATTGATAGTTTGAGTTTTTTTATGACTGGTTAATGTAGTAGGAAACTTTTTAGTGTTGTCGCTGATCTGCAATCACGATGGAGTTTGTCTGTCACTTCGCGTGCTGCGGACTGCTGCCTGCCAGTCCTAGGCGAACCTTTTTAGTAGTTTGGTTAGTTAGTTACATAACTTTCCAAGTCGACGGTCCGCAAATCAAGCAATACTAATATCGTAGTAGACCACATGAGATAGGTCAATATATCGCGTGGAATAGTTGTCTATTTGCTATTTCGCCAAAATATTTTGTTATTGTTCTTTTGAAATGTTTGATTTGGTTGACAACAATCATCCATGTTTTCGGGTCTTTCTTTCTTTCATGTTGTACATCAGGGCCCCCCAGGGGCAAGAGGACAGAGGAGGAGGGGTCATCGGCTGCTGCTGCTGTACAAGGCCAGGATCGGTCAGGCGAGGGCTCCTTTGCTGGCCCCGGTAAGTTTTAATTTTAATATAGAGTACCTTTTTTTTCCTAACGTTCCTCATTTGATTTTTTCTAAATCGTCTTTGATCTTCTTGTAGACTGTATCTAAATTCTTATCCTGCCTCTACTATGACTCCCTGTGGTATTACTAGATTATTCTTATTAGTCTGTCTGTGTAGCTAACTAAGATTGCACCGTTGGCAAAAGGTGTTAAACAAAACTCCCATTCTAGTCAGCAATAGCTCTATGCACTGAGTGCAGTCCTCTGGGATTGTCCGTAATGTCTTTTCAAGTCTTCTAAATGTTTATGCTTTGACAATTACCAACAATAAAAAGGTGAATGACCACCAAGAAAGAATAAGATACTATTTACTTTTAGTTTGGATAGGAGGACAATCCATACTACTACTATTGCAGGGACAAATCTGCACAAACAGAACTATGGACACTAAATAGTGCATTGTTTATCAATTATAATAGGCGCAGGTAGACTTTCCACATACCTCAGTGATATCAGACTTTGAAGAACCCCCAATCTCCTTACTGACTAGATAGTGTGGCAGAGTCATTTAGCTCCCGAATTCATCAATGATTGATCCCCAATGATGATTATCCAATGCAGGGCAAAAGTACGGAGTCAGAGTCCAGAAGTGTCAGAGGCACGGACTCATGCTTGGAAATTGCAAAACCTTTTGCTCAGTCACTCTTGGACAAAAACCACAGAGTCTATTTAAGTTTTAAAGCTTTATTAAAAGTAAAAATATTTATTAAAATCAAGCTTGTCATAAAACATAAACGGTTGATTAAAAAAGGAAAAGTGCTTAGTGATTTATTTCACACATTTATTGTGGGCGAGCCGAGCCCTCACCTGGTTTGACTTTGAACTTTAAATTTTCTTTTTGGTGCTGAATCGTTGGTCACTCCGTCCTAGTGATGATGATTTGTTCTTAGAAGTGAAGCTTCTGTTTGTTATGAGAAAAATGGTGCGTGTTAAAAAGCAAGGATTCATCAGTTGTGCCAAAAAGTGCAGTAAGACAACACCCTTCCCTGGAAAAAGGGACAATTTTACTTTAGAGTAGACAGTCACAAATTATGAAATTGTTTTCTGTATTCACATTTCTTCATTCCTAGACAAAATACTGGTGTATTTCTATGACATCTAACATTCTTAAATGTACTTTGTAGGTGGAACATCTGGTGCTGGGCCCAGCGCGGAGGTGGAGGACAGTTCTGGTGAGGAGGCGGTGCAAGTGCCGGACGAAACTGCTGTGCGGGTTGCCACGGTAGTGGCGGGCAGTGGTAAGCTCTTATATTCCTTACTTATTGAGATTGCAGACTGCATAGTGTACTCTCTGCACGGGTGTAGTAAATATGTTTTACAGTTAAGTTACTATACTGTTAAGCAGACTTTCACATTTAGAACAACGTTTTTTATCAATCAGGTAGTAGCCTCCTCTAAATTTACTTCAACTCAGCGGTGAATTTTTTTTCGAGAATCCAAATCAGATCTGAGATGAACTTGATAGATGGGATGAACGAAAAGCGAAAGAAGGGTGTAAGTATGTGTGGAAGGACGAGCAAGTTAAAAGTAATGATGACTGACAAAGAAGAATGATACGTGTTTGATTGGTGCCCGAGGTGGCTGGGAAGGAATATGATGCATGGCTGGGTGAAGGATGAAGCAAGGATGGGTGGAAGGAGAACAGCCTGGGTGGGTGAAACAGAAACTGTATGTGTGCGCAATATATGCTTGGGTTGAAATTCACTGGAAGTCAAGCACCGATGTATGGCTTGCGGTTTCCCAAATGAAATGAAAAGGTTGTTTTCCCGTGAGAAAACGTAAGGTTTGTCCCGTTGAGAGACATGAAGAAGAATGATTGACATATAGTTTGAATGGATGGATGCCTGGATCATGGTACTATCTGACTCTTAGATAGCATATGTGTATCTAGAGAGAGTAGACGGTCACTGGATGAACTAAGTGTTACTTTGAAGAGCATGTAACACCGCACCCGCACGTCCGTCCCAGTGTAGGAAAGGCAAAGGAAAGAAGTTGTAATTTTGTCCGAATACTACCATGAATAGTAGCAGTAGTTTGTATTGCAAGCACAGCATATATCCGGCTATTACTATGGACACTCACTACCTCTGTTAATAAGTTCAGTAGAACTCGGTCATTCATGTGTGGATGTATCACTGTTCACTTAATAAAAAGCAAAGCACCTAACGTCATCCCATATGTAAGCAAATACATACCATGTGCAGTGATAGATAATCAGATTATTTATCTTCTTCATTTTCCTTTTCTAGTATTCATTGGCACTGTAGGGTGAAAGTTAAATTAATTAAGCAGTAGCCCTTGTAACAGAGTATTCTCAGTGCCACCGTAATAGAAAAGTAAGAGCATCACCACCTGCATGTACTGGACTGGTACAGTAACGCAAGTCTGTCTCACTCATCATGGCGGGCGTCTGTTTTTCTCGGGCGCAAGTTGACTGCGCTGGCATTATGCCGGCTTGCAGAAGCTAACGTACCAATTTTGCTAAACAAGAGAGAAGAAGAAGAATAAGACTGGTGTACTGTCATAGTCGACTCTAATGGAGTGAGTCCATAGTGCTCGTAGAATTGATTCCTTAAACTCCCACTAATGTTAGAGCAAGGGTGAAGAAGTGGGAGGTTAGATAGATACTGGCCACAATAGGTATGTACTGCGCTTGCAAGTTGCTAGTTCTACTGTGACACAACTTTCTGCTGAATCATTTTGTGTTAATCTTAAAGAGCATTGGTTACAGACTATGTCTTTCTTTCTTCATATAGATGCTCCTTCCAAACCAACACGGAAGGAGCTGGCTAACAGGGCCCGGCAACGGAGGCTGGAGGCCACTGTCGACGAATATCGGCGGCTGGTGGCCCAGGAGGAGGAGGACACGCACAGTACGTCGACAACATCCACGGCGACACGTGCATCCTTCTCCGCGCTCTCTGGGTCAGCCAGTCAGCGCAGCAGGTCTCCAGCGGTATGGAGCCGGGGTACCACAGCCACCCGCCACCGCCGAGCAGCAAAGAAATCAGCTGGCCCCCCACAGCAGGTGCAAGGCACGCGTGCACCGCCTTTCACTGAGGGTGTCCTACCTCGAGCAGGAGCTCCTCAACACCAAAACCCTGCTCGAGACCCTCCGCAAGGAGCATGCAGACCTGGCCCGAAAAGTCAACAGCAGCAGCCAGCCTTTTTTAAAGACTTCTGGGGGGTGGGAATTGGGATTTGGGTTTTCTATTTTTTTGGACTTAGTTTTCACGGACATTCATTGGGGTTTGGGGGGGTGGGTTGGGTCTTGCGGGAGATTATTTATGTTAGGGATATATAAATATACTTTAAACTTTATCTTAGCATACGTGTTTTTTACTGCTTTTGAGGCTGGTGGGTGGGGGTTTAACAGTAAGTTTGTTTTCCTGAAACTTAAGTGGCATCTTGATTCAAGTTGGGTAAGTACTAGTAATTGCCCAAATGTTTTCAAAACTAAGTGCCTGTCACAGAGTAAGTGAATTCAATAGTCCTAGGACCTTCAGTCTATTGTCTCTCCTAATACTCCATTATACTACCTCCCCCCAAACGCTTATCTTACCTGTAATTTGTGTTTGGGAATAGGGCTAGGCACAGGGCTGGCTGCACGGGAAATGGCGATTAAGGTTGGCAATCCTGGGCGGATGAAATGTCATCATTGCGGTGGTACTTGTGGTGTTACACAGTGGCAGTTGCAGCATCTGAAACAAAAGAAAATGAAACCTTGTTTGTCCTTACCGTAGCATTAGAACGGTACGATAGAGAATATAGCAGGTGACAGTACACTAGAACAGTGCCACAATGTAGCCGAACAAATGGTAAAGTATTGAAAGTACTTGCGTTATATTTCTTTGACATTGGCTACTACTACAAGAAATAGTACTGAAGGTGAAGGACACAGCAGCGTAATATTAATTTGCCACGTCTAGGAGGAGGATGTTCTTGATGACCAATCAAGTTGATGGCGCACATGAAAATCTGCTTTCATTTGCCAATAGTAACTCAGTATCAAGCTGAGTAAGAATATATCCTCGGATTCCTTTACCAGCCTGTTGCTATGACCTTATCCTCCCCAGCAAGTGTGTGGAATTCTTGCTGTCATTTAGTCACACATCAATCAAAACCACACAGCCCGGGGGAAGAGGGTTAGGGTTTGGAAAATGGATGGGAATGGGGTTTTTGGGAAAGTTTTGTTGAGAGAAGAAAAAAAAAGCACAGCATGGACAAACAATAATTGAGGATAAACAAATATTTGGGTACAAAGCTAGCCATAAATCTTGTAAGTGAAATAAAGGAAGTGCATGCACTACTGCATGCATGGTTACTGAAAAGTAAGTAGTACTTTCGACAACCGTGAATGAAAGGATGCGACAGTACAGGGCTGCAGTAATAATTATGCGTTTTTCACTTGCCTATCTCTGATCTCGGAGAAACACTGCTTACATTAAATTACGTTTAAAAAATAGCAGAAGTAAAATCTATAGAATGGCTGTAGGGATGAATTTAGAAGCAGAGATCAAAGAAATGCAGAGTCACACTCATATAAGTTCACAGCAATAACATTACTTAAAAGAGAATTAAAAAAGAACGGATACTGTATCTGTATGTTTTTGTAGTTGCCCTGTTGAATTTGGTAAGTTGCATGCATCCAACCATTCCTCTTATTAGCGGGACTCCTCCATTCCATCTGACGCTCCGTCCATCAATGTTGGTGACTAGAAGACACCCTGTCCACTGCCTGCCTGGCGAATGCTGAATTGCGGCTCGCTAATGTGAAGCCTGACTTCATCCTTTTTTTCCCATTGCACAGGCTGAAACCCGGCCTGTAATTATTGATGGAAAAACAGGAAGTGATATTCGAACACCACTGACAAATAAATATAAGGTATGTACGCTGTGTAGTGCAAAAAGTCACACTTTGAGTTTCCTAATAGACAGTACAATATTTTTGAAAGTGCCTACTCTGTCTGAGTCTCCTTTTGAAGGATAAATAAGTATGGTCAAATTAATTTAGCGGATCCTTCCCCTCAAGCTAGGTGTACTGTAAACTGTGTTTTAGAGCAAAATTAGACCTTCCCAGCAGTGCTCCCAGACCCTTACTAAACCCATTCGAAAATGGTGACAAAACGTACCTGGAAAGTTAAGTAGGCCCAAATCCTCCCTTACCCACCATGGATTGTATTGAAACCACTTGCAAGCAAGCAAAAGTATCCATACCCAGCATTGCTCCAAGACTCGCAAACCCCCCCCACAAACACCAGGAACCCCCACAAAAAGCCCCCCGAAAACGGTAGAGTGAGCGAAATCTCAGGAAATGCAAAAAACTTTTTCCCCAGGGATTGTCTCCAAAACACTTTCTTTCGGGTATTAGACCTTTCCAGCAATGGCTCCAGAACTGTCAACCTGGGCGAAAACAAGTTTAACCCCCCCAACAAGCCAAAAGGAAAAAACTTTGGGCCTACCTGGAATTCAGTCCAAATGCGCACTGCAGCTAGGCCCTAACGCCCCTTTTCCACCATGGATTTCCTGAAAAACAAATGCAATCAACATTGACTGTGCCAGTAGTGCTCCCAGACCCCAAAACCCACCCACAACAACCTAAAAGCCCGCCAAACAGCACCCCAAAGACAGGCAAGTGATCACAAGCGCAAAATCTTTTTCTGATCCGATCTTCTCCAAACCACTTTTAGCCGGTATTAGACCTTCCTAGCAATGGCCCCGAACCCGTCAACCCAGGCGGAAAGAAGTAGAAGACCCCCAAACAGGCAAAAAGCAAAAATGGGCCTACTACCTGGAATTTAGTCCAAATGCGCTCTGCAGCTAGGCCCTAACTCCCCTTTTCCACCATGGATTTCCTGAAAAACAAATGCAATCAACATTAGACTGTGCCAACAGTGCTCCCAGACCCCAAAACAAACCCACAACAACCTAAAAGCCCGCCAAACAGCACCCCAAAGACAGGCAAGTGATCAAAAGCGCAAAATCTTTTTCTGATCCGATTTTCTCCAACCACTTTTAGCCGGTATTAGACCTTCCCAGCAATGGCCCCAGACCAGTCAACCCAGGCGGAAAGAAGTAGAAGACCCCCAAACAGGCAAAAAGCAATAATGGGCCTACTACCTGGAATTTAGTCCAAATGCGCTCTGCAGCTAGGCCCTAACTCCCCTTTTCCACCATGGATTTCCTGAAAAACAAATGCAATCAGCCTTATACTGTGCCAGCAGTGCTGCTCCCAGACCCCAAAACCCACCCACAACAACCTAAAAGCCCGCCAAACAGCACCCCAAAGACAGGCAAGTGATCAAAAGCGCAAAATCTTTTTCTGATCCGATTTTCTCCAAACCACTTTTAGCCGGTATTAGACCTTCCCAGCAATGGCCCCAGACCGGTCAACCCAGGCGGAAAGAAGTAGAAGACCCCCAAACAGGCCAAAAGCAAAAATGAGCCTACTATCTGGAATTTAGTCCAAATGCGCTCTGCAGCTAGGCCCTAACTCCCCTTTTCCACCATGGATTTCCTGAAAAACAAATGCAATCAACATTAGACTGTGCCAGCAGTGCTCCCAGACCCCAAAACCCACCCACAACAACCTAAAAGCCCGCCAAACAGCACCCCAAAGACAGGCAAGTGATCAAAAGCGCAAAATCTTTTTCTGATCCGATTTTCTCCAAACCACTTTTAGCCGGTATTAGACCTTCCCAGCAATGGCCCCAGACCCGTCAACTCACCCGCAAAGAAGTAGAACACCCCCACAAGTGCAGAGTCCTTCTTTATTGGGCGTAATCCAGCCATCTGCTTTGAGGGAAATAGGAGTCTGGAGGAGGAGGAGGATAGAGGAGCATGTTCTTGTGAACTGGTGAACATGAGGAATGCAGACTGCGGCACCTTCAAATCAATAAGCAAATAAATGAAGACAGTTCTGCTGATGGGCTTGTTTTTGTGATTAGGTGATTAAAGTTTTTTTATATAGATTTTGCAAAACAAAGAAAGACAGACACACAGGAATAAAAGTGAATAAGGACGAAAAAGAAAGTTAGTGATTCATTGACTCATTTTCAGGGCTCGGTGTCAGGGAAGAAGAGCTTACCTCAAAATCTGCGAATTCATACGGGAGTAGGTCACTTAACAGAGAAGAAATTCCCTCATCTAAGTTGGCGACCTCCTCCTCGTCTTCTTCCTGCGTGCATTCTCGTATTTTGTAATCTGGTGGTATGAGGTGCTGATTCATCTTGATCATTGTTAACCTCTCCACATTTTTGGGCGAGAGGCGGGTCCTTTTGGAAGTTACAATGCCACCGGCAGCACTGAAAACACGTTCAGAAGACACGCTTGCGAGTGGGCAAGACAGGTAATTTATAGCCAGGTTGGTGATCTCTGGCCACACAACTGTTTTCCCATGCCAATACGCCAATGGGTCATGAGAAAGATGGACCTCTGTTGAGTCATTCAGATAGGCCTGCACCATCAACTCAAGGTTCTCCTGGGTTCCTCCACTTTGCTTACTTTTTTCTGGGACCATTTCAGAAGCAAACCCAAGCTGAGTTAGCCAATCCTCGTCATCACCCAATATTACTGTTGTGTCTGGCGCAGATGATACGGTTGCTGGTGTCGTTAACGGCTGAGAGGGAAAATCACTCACTTCTGCCACAGCCACAAATGCAGAAGTGGATTTTTTTGACTGCGGACGGCCTGCTGATGCTGATGTACTGCCTTTTCCTTCAATTTCCTGCCGTTCTCTTTCAAACCGAGTGGCTGACACAGCTAGCCAATGTTTGTACTTTGTAACATCTGCGTCATCAAAAGGAAAGAATACTCTGCCTGCCACTGCCTTTTTGTACCATGGATCCAGAATAGTAGCACAAATGTAATGCTGTTCTGTCTTGATCATTTCAAGACGACCATCGCCAAGTAGGCGGCGTAATAACTTCTCCGCCAACTCAAATGCTTCTTCCTTTCCATCTTTTTCAAACTTAGAACACATCGCCTTCAGTTGGTGCTCTAGCATGCTCAACAATGGGATAGCTTTTCCCAAATTACAGTCCTCCCTGCTGACTGCACGCGTGAAGACCTCAAAAGGACGAAGCATGTCTGTCAGGCTTTTAACTAGGTGCCATTGCTCCACCTGTATCCTCATGTCTATCATAGGTGTACCCAGTTTAAAGAAATACTGAGCGACTACCGCATACTGCTCATAGAGACGCTCAAGCATGTAGAAGGTTGCGTTCCAACGTGTTGCCAACTCCTGGATGAGTGCTTTCGCTGGCAAGTTACGTTCATGTTGCAGGCACCTCAGATGCTTCCGGGCCTTAAAAGTATGGTTGAAATGTGCGCACATTCTTCGGCAGGTGGTCAGTAACTCGGAGACTGGACTTTCTTCACTCAAGAATTTTTTAACAACCAGGTTTATACAGTGCGCCAGACACGGCACTCTGAAATAGTTACCCATATCCATGGCCTTAACTACATTGGCGCCATTATCCGTGGAAACATAACCAATCATGCGTTTTCTTGGGGACAGCCATTCAAAGACCTTTGTGTTAAACTCATGCAAAATGTTTTCTGCTGTATGACTTTTCTCCATGGCAAACATGGCTATTGTTACATGTTTCCGAGCAGCTTTATAAACTTTGTCCTCGTCAACACCTGCGTTTATCTTTGCTTTCACCCCTGAAAAAGAGACCCAGTGTGCAGTGATGCACATGTAATCAGTGGCTGCGCAACTGCTCCACATGTCTGTTGTCAGATGTATAGTGTGAACAGCACTCTTCTGCAAAGCTGCCCCAATCACCTCCAGCACATCTTCATGTAGTGCTGGAACCGCAACTCTGGCAAAATAGAACCGGCTAGGAACCTTCCATTTAGGGCAGAGCATTGCCACCATTTCAAGAAAACCCACCCCTTCCACAAAAGAAAAATGGAGAAGGTCCAGCGCTAGCCTTTTAGCCAGCTTATTGTTATACAGACGCGCCATTGGGTGGTTGCGTTCATATGGCGTTTCTGAAAACAACATGCTTTTAATTGTGGGCTGCACCATTTTACAGGATGATGATGACTTCTGCGACCCAGTTACGCTCTGTGGTGAACTTTTTCGCGTTGGTGTCTCACTCTCTCCCACACTCTTAGTGTGGCTCATAGATCTGCTGCTGGCAGGGGTACTGGGTGTAAGTGAAGAAATGTTTGAAGCTTCTTCTTCCTCCTCGTCATCAGCAGATGAAACATCAACGGATACAATTTGTTGACTTGCAATTCGGGCATCCTTGATCTCCCTTAGGTGCGCATGCCATTTGACAGTGTGCTGTCTCTCAAGATTACCTCTCTGGCCTCCGGTACCATAGTTGGTACCAAGCTTACCACGACTAACTCGAACCTTACAAATGGTACAAATGGCTATGTTTTCCCTTGTTGGGCTAACACTAAAGAAGTCCCAAACTGCGGACTTCAAATGTCCGTGGGAAGCGGAGGAGGCGATACTGGGAATGCTGCTAATGCCAGATGAACTGGAGGATGTGTGTTGCCAAAATTTAGTACGTTGTGCACTTACAGCACCACTAATTGAGGAAATAGAGGTCGAAGTGGATGGAGGTCGCTTCTGGCGAGAAAATATGGAAGCTGAAGGTGGTGGTGTACTAGTTAACTGCATTGGTGGTGGTCCCTTTGCCACGTCGCCATCATCACGCTCAGCAGCATTTCGGGATAGGGTAAAAATGTCTGTTTGCTGCATGCCCGCTGAGGCTGGAGTGACGCCTATGATGACTGCATCGTCGTCGTGAGAGTCTTCATCAGCAGGAGTACACCACTTCTTCTTCAGTGTCATCATCACACTCCTTAACTCTGAGACTTTCGGGGACCTTCCTTTTACGCTTAGCTACCTTTGTCGGATCATGGTGTGCCTCACTCTCAGACGGCCGTGGTGGTTCCCAAGTTTCATCCATATCATCAGAAGGAAGGGGGCTTGAAGAAGAAGTAGACACCATCCTTGATCTTTTCCTTGCTGGGGATCTGGAAGACAATGAATCATCAGGAGGAGTGGCTTCCTCATGTGATACCTTGGCTTGAATGTCTATTTCCTGATGTGCCCCTACTTCGGGAGGAACAACTATTGTGGGCACTTGTGCCGCTCCATGCACCTCTGCTTGCTCCTCTCCTTGCGCCGCCTCTCCTTCCACATGTACTTGGGCTTGTACTTGCACATGTGGTTGTTGTTGCGGCTGTGGTTGTTGAACACTCGTCAGATGAGTTACAACAACCTGTGTTGATTGAGGGATGCTGCTACTTTCTTGCGATGAGCCAACACCACTGGTCGATGGTGATTGCACAACTATACTGGCTGCCTCTGCAGCACTCAAGGGCTTGGACCTAAGTTGGCGTGGTGGTGGTGGCACTGAGCCCAATGGAGCGGAGGTGCTGCTCCCAGCTTGGTCCCCAGCAGCCCCCGCTGCTGCTGCAGGCGTACTTTTTTTCCCCCAAAAAATGTGGCGGTCTTCACACCAGTCTCCTTGGTAAGTGGCGCCATTTGCTTCTTCTGCTCCTTACTGGCAACTTTCTTGCTAGAGGAGCTACGGGCAACTTTTTTTGGGGCCATCTTCTTCAGATGTCAGAACAGCAGGCCGCAGTTGCACAAGTTGCAGAGTTGTCTGTGGCCACACGTGACGTTGTGCTGCACACACCGCAGCAGGACTTCTTCCTGGCACTGATGAGGAACGATGAGGCTGATGATTTGTGTTTCTGCACCTAAAAGCAAACGAAGCCAGAGGAACATCAGTTAAATAAATGTTGCATATGTAGCGCTTCAATTAATAGTTTGCAAGTAAGAATTTTTATTATACCCACCCCCAAAATGGAAAGACCAATCAAATGCACCACTGACAGAGTACCCCTGGGCATAATGGATGAAAGCATGGCAGACTGGGTGCAGGCCTATAACACAACAAATCACACTGCCTGGCTTCAAAATTGCCCCTAGACCCCCACCCACATGGCCAGGCCCTGCCTGGACCAGGCCTCAAAATGGCCCCCACCCACATGGCCATGCCCCATCAACACCCCCAAAAATCGAAAAACACATAGAAATCACCACAATCCAATGCCATCCATGCCCTCCATGATGTTTACATTCAAGACACCCCACAGAAAGACTAGCCCATGCACCACTGAGTGAGTACCCCTGGGCAAAAGGCCCCATCAACACCCCCAAAAATCGAAAAAAAAACACACAAAAATGACCACAATCCAATGCCATCCAAGCCCTCCATGATGCTTACATTATAGAAACCACACAGAAAGACTAGGCCCATGCACCACTGAGTGAGTACCCCTGGGCAAAAGGCCCCATCAACACCCCCAAAAATCGAAAAACACACAACAATCACCACAATCCAATGCCATCCATGATGCTTACATTAAAGAAACCACACAGAAAGACTAGGCCCATGCACCACTGAGTGAGTAGCCCTGGGCATAATGGATGAAAGCAAGGCACATTGGATGCAGGCCTATGGCACAAAGCACACTGCCTGGATTCAAAATGGCCCCTTCACCCCCACCACATGGCCCTGGATCAGGCCTCAAAATGGCCCCCACCCACATGGCCATGCCCCATCAACACCCCCAAAAATCGAAAAACACACAAAAATCACCACAATCCAATGCCATCCATGCCCTCCATAATGTTTACATGCAAGACACCCCACAGAAAGACTAGGTCCATGCACCACTGAGTGAGTACCCCTGGGCAAAAGACCCCATCAACACCCCCGAAAATCGAAAAACACACAAAAATCACCACAATCTAATGCCATCCATGATGCTTACATTAAAGAAACCACACAGAAAGACTAGGCCCATGCACCACTGAGTGAGTACCCCTGGGCATAATGGATGAAAGCAAGGCACATTGGATGCAGGCCTATGGCACAAAGCACACTGCCTGGATTCAAAATGGCCCATTCACCCCCACCACATGGCCCTGGACCAGGCCTCAAAATGGCCCCCACCCACATTGCCATGCCCCATCAACACCCCCAAAAATCGAAAAACACACAAAAATCACCACAATCCAATGCCATCCATGCCCTCCATGATGTTTACATTCAAGACACCCCACAGAAAGACTAGGCCCATGCACCACTGAGTGAGTACCCCTGGGCAAAAGGCCCCATCAACATCCCCAAAAACAGAAAAACACACAGAAATCACCACAATCCAATGCCATCCATGCCCTAAATTATGTTGAAATTCAACAAAACAGTTGTATTATGCACCCATAACTAACCCTGGTCCTACTGGATACTGTGGCTACCCACAATATATTTTATTTAATGTTCTGAAAAAGTTCCAAAATTGTAGTTGCAGCAACTGTAATGCCCCAAACAAACACCATCAAATTACTTGTGAAATTTCTAATCCAAAAGTGATCCAAAGAAAGTCAAAAAGGCCTCAAATCCAAATATCCAGCAGCATCCACAAAAAGTAATCCTTCCAGGTCAATATCCAAATCAAAGTGACCAGCTAATGAAGAAAGCACTGGGAGGAGCCTGCTGACAGGAACAGGAAGTTGGAGACTGTGGGGCACTTCCTTCCTCCCCCCCTCCCAAAATGGATTCCTTGCAACAACAAAAAAGTGCAGGCAAATGTCAACCTGAGGAGTTATTCCGATAAAAATCATCATTTTTATTCTGCTGGTGAATTTCTTGTGCGAAATTGCAAATTTTGCAATCTCGCAATTGCGAGATTATCGCTGCCTGCCGCAGCTACGTGTTTGCAAGTGTTTACTCCCGCGATGCGTGATCACGGCCCTTTATAACGTACTCGCGTTGACAAACTCTCGCTGGGCAAGTTGGCAAGCTGTGATGACGTAATCGCGGCCGACAAACTCCCGCGGGATCCCGCAGTAAGATCCAAAATGGCGCAGCACACGCAAACATGGAGAAAAACAACTCTTCAAATGCTGAATGATGGTAAGTGAACGTTGCGTGCCGCAAAATTGTATAGTATTCTATTTGGCAAGTGGGACCAAGCAAAAAAATCCGCTTCGCGCGGATTTGCGAATTTTCGGCAAATTCGCGAGAGTTTGCGTATTGCGAATTTGCCGACAATCCGCAAAATCCGCGAGCGGAACGGATTTTACGCCCACGCTTAGTAAGTTGAAGCCAAAAATGCCACTACGTTGTTAACATATCAAAATAAATTCCTGTTGGACAAGATAGAGACTTATCAGATCGTAGCGGAAAGGGCTGCAGTGCGTACTGCAAAATACAAGTACAGGAACAAGCGAGGGAGAGTCAGTAAAAGGAAGGTACATTTAGTCATCGCAAAAGCAGAGGAGCGTAGAGAGGTGCATGCTCAGCCGATACATCGGAGAAGGTTACAGGGTGGTCCACAACATCCCCAGGGAATAGCTTGAGATAGCTTTGAGGATTTTACGCAACAAGAAATTAATGACATTTTGGACAGGTTTCGGCAGAGACCTGGTGAGAATTTGCTTACATGGATGGTCCGCATTTATGATTTGGGTGCGGCAGGCGTAATGTTAGACCAAGGAGACGCCTTGAAATTTTGTACAATAATCACAGACCCGACAATTCAAGAACATTTCAGAAACTATGGGCTTACGATCTAATTAGCCTATTACAATTGGCTGTGGCTGGATGCAGTCATAAATACCCGACTGAATCAGATTGGCCAGCAAATGAAAAGCAATGGTACACGTTGAGAGCTGCGACACAGAGATAAAAGGAAGAGGTAATGAAAACCTCTATTTTCCTAGATACTGCACACAGACTAATGGAGCGACTACTTAACACTTCAGTAAGAAATAAGATAATTTGCACTGCTCCTCCTGATTATAAGTAGGTAATGATGACATTGTTAATAAATCAAACAGGTAACACATTAGCTCAAGTGATTGAAGCGGTTCGTGAGTTGGGCGAACTGGGGAATGGATGAAAACAGAAAGACCATCTAGATCTGAAGTCCATACAGACAATAACAAATTGACTAGACGAGATCTGTTTACAGCCCTAATGAAGGATGGGGTGAGAATGGAAGACATAGATGGGGAACCTACTCAGAAGCTATGGACAATATATCGAAAAAGAGGTTTGGATAGAAAAGAAGGGAGTAGGAGAGTTAATAAACAGGATCATGAACAGAGACATTCAGAGGGAAGTGATGACGAGCTATACAGGGGAAGAAGGGGAGGACCCCCCCAGTATATAGAACATGATATGGGAGGGAAGAATCCTCAGAACGCAGGGCCAGAAACGAAAGAGGTAGATCCCCTGAACTGAGAATAAGACATGAAAGAGGTAAATCTCCAGAATGCAGAATGATAAATGAGAGAGGTAGATCTCCCAAAGGTAAATAAGATATTGCATGATTAATAACAATCTTTGCAATTGGTATAAAAGGTGCTTGTCTTGAGCACTTTTGCAAGGCACATAAAATAGCAAAGGATAAAAGGAGTACATTTCATTACAGTCACATTAATATAAAAGCATTTCAAGATTTAGCAATGTTAATAAATTGTAAATAAATATGTGCAAAAATAATCTTGTGCTATCTTTAAATAGAGAGAAATTAAAAGCCCAAGGATTCCTATGAGGCACTGTCAGTGTGTGATTTCTGTGCTTGCTATAGCAGGAAAGAAAAGGACACTGTCAAACATTCGCAAATGAAAGTTCTTTTCATGTAAGGGTTTTTCGCCGGTCATAGTTATTCCAGATCATGGACTAACGGCTGGGTTTTGTGCGGTATTTGCTAGTTTCATGAAGCGAACCAGTCTGCAGGCTAATTGAATGTCCTCCCCGTTAAAGCATGCCAACAATGCCTGTCGACGAGTTCGCAAACGTCTTTGGTTCCACAGCTGTGTTAGTTGTCTCCTTCGTTCACTGTCCAGGGCTTTGCAGCTGCATAACAAGTGCAAAACGTCCTCTTTTGGATCTTCGCAGAGTCTGCACTTTGTGTTGGATTCCGAGCGTTTCCACAGGGGAAGATGTTCTTTTGATGGTATTACCCCCATTCTCAACTGCAAGAAGGATTCCTTCATCGCCCTGGAGAAGCCAGTGCCTAGATAGGCCTGTGATTGGGGCCTGGTGTGGCTCTGGATCACGAACCACCCGTGAGTCCTACTGTTTAGTGCTGCTTTATCTTCTTCCAGGGATTGATACTTCACAGTTTTGTTAGCGAGCCGTTTGAAGCATTTGTGTGTGGAGCTTGTATCCCAAAGGTCTTTTAGCGCAAGGGTGCTTATTGCTGATTGAAGATAGACCATTGCAGGGCTGTCCATGTTTCTTTCCAGCTCTCTCCATAGTTAAGTGTTCAGGGTGCCCATCTCAGAGCTCTTTACTTTGTGCCAGCATTTTGCGTAAGCACCCTTACGTGCTATTTGTTGTTTCTGTAGGCCAAACTCAAGCCTTAATTGAGCTGGCGAGGTGTACGGTGGGAGACTGAAGAGTATTCGCATTGATTTTGCTACTACTTTGTCTAATGTGGGCTCGTCTCTCCCTCTCATACATTCGCTACCATAGGTTATCGATGGCAGTAGTCTTGCTTGTAGAACGTTTAACAGAGGGATTAGATTTGGTCCCGCTATTTTGTTCTTAATGATCTTTAGAGCAATTGCCAGGGATATCCCTCTGGTCTTAATTGCCATTTTTTGTTGTTTGAATGAGCCTTTTGAGTCGAAAATTATGCCCAAATATTTATATTCTTTAACTGTTTCCATCTTCTGATCTCGCAGGAACCATTGTGGGTGCGGCTTTTTAGATTTTTGATTTATTATCATCGCCTATGATTTCCCCAAGGTAGATCTCCCGATCGAGGATCACAGAGTGGCAGGAATATGAGAAATTCATATTATGAAGCAAGAGTGTACGAGGAAGACGTACTTCCTAAACGCAACGAAAGTCTATATCCTGATTTGTCCTGGGCACAGGACATGAACAAAAAAGACTAGGAAATAGGTCAAGCTCCGGTATAGAATTGGGCTCGTAAAGATCAGAGACCCTATGTAGACATAGAGATTTTCTGGATGCATCGTAACATTCAACCGGCCCGTGCTTTAGTAGACACAGGTATATTTGTAAACAACAAGGGCACCTAATTAAGTCGGCAAGGGACCTTGGGAATTGATTAATTCAGACAACAACGGTCCCTTACAAGCATAAGAGTAGAATCAAATAAATATAGACAAAATCGTTGCTATATTGGTTTGACATGTCCAGCCGGACAGAGGTCTGGTATTTACTTAGTTAGCGATGTAGGACAGAGATTTACTCATTATATACAAGACGGGGCACAAACCTGTACCCAACTTAACGTACACATAACATAAACGGAAAAAACAAACAAAGGGCTTTTAGGCAAAAGCTTAGCGTTCTGTTATACTGTTGTTTTCACAGTTATGGATGTAAAACAGAACAATACTAGCACCTTTACACTTGAAAGGAAAAAAAGAAAGTTTTACAATTGTATAAGGTGCTCATATTTGTCGACGGCGTTTCGACGTATGTCAAGGTCCACAGATCAAATTTTATGCTTAACAGTAATAAGCCTCATATGCCTACAGGAGAAACGGGGGAAGGAAAATACAACAATTCACCATTAAGAGGATTCAAGGAGTTTGCATACATACATTGAGGTCGTGGATTTTAGAAGTGGAATTAAGAAATCGAACCGTGAAGATACACTGGTGTGAGATGATACACGGGTGAAGTTGGTGAGACTGATCGGAGCTGGTGAGGGGCGTCGTAGTGTGTCATGCGAGCCTATGCAAGGGAGAAAGTTTAGCCATAGAGACGGGTGCAGTGACGAGGTTCAGTGGTGGTGACTGGCCTGAAGTGGAGTCGAACGGAGAGCACGGCGATCACGGCTCATGTGGAAGGTACTAAACAGAGAGAGCGGTTGTCCGAGTGTGTGATTCAACCAGGAACAGGAGAAGTGAGTTTCTGGAGCATTTTTTAGACCATGATATATTCCCTGAAGGACGAGGATATAGAAGCTTACCGTGGGCATGCCAGTTAGAGTCAAGGCAGCGGTTTTGGGAAGCGGTTACGGGGTTCCGATGGAGACCAACGAACCTGTAACAAATAACTTACTCTCAGCAATGAGCACACGAGCGGTGAAGGGGACGCCGCATGTGGAGCAAGGATGCAGGCTTACCAATTAGTTTGATGACCAGTACTACCAGCAGGTACTAGGTACCTCGATGGGAGCCATTTTTGCTCCTACCCTGGCAATCCTGTACATGGATTCATTGAAAAGCAATATCATCTTGCCCCCCAGCAACCCGTTTCATACATGCATAATAAATTGGAAAAGGTATATAGATTATATTTTCCTTATTTGGTCCGGGGAGCTCGATGCCCTTGAGTCGTTCTTGCACTGGCTCAACAATAACTGCAATGGTCTGACATTCACCCAGACTCACATCAAAACCAATATCCCTTTCTTGGACCTCACAATTAAACATCAAGATGGAACACTTTTCACAGCCCTTTTTCGCAAACCCACAGAACGTAACACCCTGCTCAGTTATAGTAGCTGCCATCCTAGGGCACTCAAGGATAGTCTCCCATACTCACAATTCTTGAGAATTAGGAGAAATTGTTGTTATGAGTAAATCTCCGTCCTACATTGCTTACTAAGTAAATACCAGACCTCTGTCCGGCTGGACATGTCAAACCAATATAGAAACAATTTTGTCTATATTTATTTGATTCTACTCTTAGTAGACACAGGAGCGGAGGCCACTTTGATATATGGAAATCCTAAGAAATTTAGAGGACAGTATTTTACAATTACAGGATTAGGTTGTAAAGAGACCCCAGCAGTACTAACTAATCTCCAATTAAATATCGGACAAATACCACGAAAATAATACAGTGTACTAGTTGTGCCCCTTTCTGAATATATTATTAAAATTGACATTTTAAAAGGAATGACACTATGTTTAGATGATTTATATTACCACTTTGGAACGAAATGCTATATCTCAGCTAATACTGTGAGAGTAGGTCGCTTGAAAATTCCTCCTGTGAAGGTGCCTCAGGCGACTAAGGTAATCTCAATCAAACAGTACAGAATTCCAGGTGGGCATGATGAGATCAGTGCTACTATCCAAGACTTGATGGATGCCGGGGTTGTGGTTCCGATTACTTCTGCATAGAACAATCCTGTGTGGCCGGTGCCCAAAAGTGATAACTCATGGCGCTTGACAGTTGATTACCGTGAATTGAACAAACATACTCTGTCTTTTACTGTTGCTGTCCCTGACACTGTCACTTTAATTGAGAGAATTCAGAAACATTCAGGGACTTGGTACTCAACTATTGATATTGCCAATGTCAGAAACAATTCATTCAGTTTTTCATGGGGTGGCAGACAAATGACATTTCAAAGTTTGCCACAAGGCTATTTACACAGTCCGACAATGTGTCATCGGCTGGTGGCAGAACATTTAGATGAGGTACCAATAACTTCTGGTGTGCAAATTTGTCATTACATTGATGATATATAGATACAAGGTGAAACACAGGAACACGTTCAGACACAATTAGACCAAATTGTAACTCATTTGCAAAGCAAAGGATGGGAGATTAATCCTGATAAATTACAAGGTCCAGCACAGAGTGTGAAATTCCTAGGTATTCAGTGGAAATCGAGAGGTAATCCTACAAGTGAGACAGAAAATTAAGGAATTTGCAGTACCCCGAAACAGGAAAGAGACTCAGAGCTTTATTGGCTTGTTTGGGTTTTGGAGACAATACATTCCATATTTGAGTCAGATTTTGGCCCCTTTGTACAAGATTACCAGAAAGAAAAATGCGTTTGAGTGGGGTGAGTCACAACAGACTGCATTTGAGCTGGCGAAAGAGGCTATTCAGCATGCTTTGAATTTGTGGCCAGTGCGTGATGGTGATGTCGATTTAAATGTGACTGTACAAGGTTTATATGCAAATTGGAGTTTATGGCAAAAACAAGGTAAGACAAAAGTACCTCTAGGATTTTGACAAAGAAATTGCCCGACGCTGGTGAGCGTTATACACCTTTTGAGAAAGTTACTTGCATGTTATTGGGCTTTGGTAGACACGGAACAATTGACTTTGGGACACAATGTTAATCTGAGACCTGAGATTCCGATCATGCAATGGGTTATGTGCTCCCCTAAAACTCATAGAATTGGACATGCACAGGAAGCTAGTGTGATCAAGTCGAAGTGGTACATACAGGACAGGGATTGAGTGGGTCCTAAGGGCACCACAATGTTGAATGAGCAGGTGGCACAGGCGCCAATAGAGGAGACTGATGTGGAGTAGAACGTACCTATAGTACAGGAATCACCTGTTATGTGGGGTAAGCCGTTTAGCGATCTCTCCGAGGAGGAGAGGAAGCATGCATGGTTTATGGATGGTTCAGCCAGGTATGTTGGAGCAAAGAGACAATGGAAGGCGGTATCCTATAACTCTGCTACCCAGAGAATATTGAATACAACTGATGAAGGAAAGAGCAGTCAGTTTGCTGAACTTTATGCTGTTTATCAGGCTTTGAAACAGGAATTACCGGGGGTTTGCCATATTTACACTGACTCCTGGTCGACCGCTAATGGATTGGCGACTTGGCTTCCCACATGGCATGCTCACAATTGGTTTATATATACCAAAGAATTACGGGGAAAAGAATTGTGGAAAGTAATGTGAGACATGCTTCCTCAAAGTACTGTAACTGTTTTTCATGTTGATGCACACTCTTTTGTTGATTCACTTGATAGATTGTTTAACCTCATTGCAGATGAAAATGCTAAGATCTCTGAGGCAGAGGTGGAAATGCAAAATTCTAACTTGGTTGGATGAGCGAGATGGGCAGATCAAATGTGTGGACATGTTGGAGAAAAGATTACTAGCAGGTGGGCAGCAGATAGAGGGATACACCTTCCCCACGACATAGTTAAAACAGTAATTTTGCAATGTCCTATTTGCCAACATTCTCGACAACGTGAGGTACCACAGATAGTGAAGGGTCAGTTACATCGAGGTAAGTCACCAGCACAGATTTGGCAGATAGATTACATAGGTACCTTGCCAACATGCTGAGGTTGTCAATATGTATGTACAGTTGTAGACTCTTATTCATTATATTTGGTTGCATCCCCTTATAAACCTGCTACTCAGGTAAATACACTGACAACTTTGGATTTGATTGCTCTTTTTATGGGGTGCCTTTACAAATTCAATCGGACAATGCCACACACTCTAAAGGGAGGATGGTGCAAGAATATTGCGCTCAAAGCAAAATCAAGTGGGTCTTTCATATTCCTTATTACCCGCAGGCAGTGGGATTGATTGAGAGAATAAACGGCCTTTTAAAACATCAATTGAAAAAACTATCTAATGATTCTTTGCATAATTGGAGAATTCACCTAGTTGATGCCTTACAAATAACAATAGACCTGTACATAATTCTGAGACACCCATTATGCGAATGTTGTCCCCTTCTGTGAAATTGCAACCGCATACAGCAGTAGCTACCATTGTTTATTGGGAAATTACTCATCGAGCCTTGGCTCCACACAGACCGACTCCTGAAGCTGCTGGTTTAGATTTGTATACATTGAAATCTCATGTATTAAAGCAAAGAGATATTGTCCTCATCGAAACTGGAATTGGTGACCAAATACCAGTAGGACACTTTGGTTTGATCGCTTCACGCTCTGGACTAGCGCTGGAAGGCATCCAGGTGCTGGGAGGTGTGATTGATTCTGACTATCAAGGTGAAATCAAATTTATACTGTTGAACAGTGGTGATCTGGATTTGACAGTTCAACCTGGTGATCGAGTTGCCCAGTTGGTTATAATGCCAGTCCTTGGAGGGGTGGTGAGAAAAGGAACTACCCCAACCCTCCTAACTGTACGTGGAGAAGGAGGTTTTGGCTCAACTGAGAAAACCCAGGAGCCAAAGTGTGGGTACAGTCGCCTAATCGACCCCCTGAGCCGGCTGTATTAATTGCCACGGGCGGTGACAACACAATATTAGTCATGAAACCTGGACAGGAAAAGTGGGACTACGTTCCCGCTGACAAATGTTACCTTCGAGAATGAATAATGCCTGTTTTTGACTTGTTTTCTTTAGATCATTAGATGGATTGTCGCTGCGGGATGTGTCGTTGCTGGACTCCTTTCGGCATGGTGCGTTTGTGGCCGAGATGGGCCGTGGAGGATCAACAGCGAGACGATCATCAGAGAGCGCAGGACGGATTCGATCCTTTTTGATACAACAAACATCTGGGAAAATGTGGCCAACAAAATATTACCTAACTCCTATTTTTGTATCTCCAACATGAGAAGCGTCCCTGAGATTGTGTCCACGTGCCTCATTTCAGTTTCAACTCCGACAGCAGTCTTCATTAAAGCCTTCAACGTTACGAATATTGATAGCAATGATGATATCGACACGGTGAAGAGTCAGCTGTCGGTATATGACTATTGTGCCTCCTACACAGTGTTACCTGATCTTGACCCGCCACAGACTTTTATTGTCACCACTTATGACATTGCAGAAGGTGATGATTGCGTTGAATTTACGTGCAATCCATGATTAATTGGCAAATGTATTCAATCTAAATTAGAGAATGTTTCCATGCTTCCCCGACATGTGCAGATGTTGTGTTATAATCGTAAACCCCATATGTGTCTTTCGGTTCGTAACTCTATGTCCTGTAGAACGACAATTCTTTCAGTTAGTTATTATAAGCAAGTTCTATTGCCAAATGGATGGTTATTTTCCTGCGGGAATATGTCTTGGTCCTTTATTCCTGCGAACATTTCCAGTGGACCTTGTGCCTTAGGCAGACTCACCCTGGCTATGTTTCCTTTGCTACCCTCTATGCAAATTCAAACTGTACGTGAGGCACATCCATTGTATGAACATTCTGAATCTAATTTGCATTTACTTTCTAAGACTGAATATATCAGCCTTGCTGCTTCAATTGTGGGAATTCCAGGGCTTTCTATTTACAATTCTAAAGCTATTAGTAAATTAGCGTGTCTCATGGTCAAATCTATCAATCACACTTCAACTGCTTTATCAGAATTTTTATTAGATACACAGGGTGAACGCCAAGCTATTTTACAAAATAGATCTGCCATTGATTATCTTCTTCTGAAACATGATCATGGGTTCTCTGACTTTGAGGGCCTATTTTGTTTTAACCTATCAGACCATTCGAGATCTATTCAGTCCCACATTAATGCTCTGCATAATTTGTCCATGGAAGTGTGTCAAAATTTGAATCAAGGGTGGTTTAATTGGCTTTTTGGGTGGTTGCATGATTTTAATTTCCTTCGTTCTACTTTAGGTGGTGCACTCTTGGTAATTTCCTTTCTTATTGCTATATGTTGCTGCATCCAATGTGTACCCAATCTTTTAATTATGTTTCGACCTGGAACTTTATCGAGATCTGTTAGTTATGTTTCCTATTATTCTAGCAATGATTTACGACCTGTTTAATGTTTATATACATTCGTTGGAATTGGACAATGGTCATGGGTGGAATGTAGTGATTGGGCCATTTTTATGGCTATTTGGCTCGATTATGACCATTGCCCACTGCCATCTCAGTATATTTTGCTCTAATATAGTGCTATGCAGGCACGCATAATATAGATTAGCTGTAAAATAGGACTTGATAATGTTCTTTCTGTGGCTGACTATATCTTGCTTAAAGGCAGGGCTTACCTATTGGCTTTGGCATACTCTAAAGCCATCTTGCATACTAATTTGGGCTCTTTGCTGGAATAGTGGCCTATGCTTGAGGGAACGGTTGCGTCCTGCCTCAATGCTTGCGCAGAGTAGGGACTCGTTGTGAGCCTTACCGGTGCGGAGGTGATGCATAGATTCTCAGCCTGCGGCTTACTTTGTTCTTCTCCTTGGCAGAAAGGTTTCTTGTCCAGAAGTGATCTAATTTCTTGGGATCAGGGTCCCAATAATTATACACCAAAACCCTTTGTTCTCTGAAGGCAGAGTCCAAACCAGTTCCAGAGCACTTTGTTTACAAGACTCTCTTCTTCCTTTCACTGTGCAGGGCAGAGACATCAGCCGCCTCACGGGAGGTGGAGCCAACACAGGGGAGGGAAGATACAGCTCTGGAGCACTCTGTTGACATGATTCCTCCTCTCCTTTCACAGTGCTCCCTCCCATCTAGATGCAGAACTCTCTAGTCACCACTGGCCTGCCCCAGCCTGTCTCCTGGAATCCCCCAGCCCTGTCACTCACAAACCCAGACAAGGAATACACAACCCAGCAGAGGCAGGCCTGGATATTTGGGCAAGAAAATACCTACTTTCTTAAAGTGGTATATTCAAACACAGAATATTAAAACCCACTTTACTAAAAGATGTATTTTATTATTCTGAGTTCAGGCATACTAAATTCGAATTTCTACCATGTTCCCTGAGTCAGTTAGGATTATAAGAATGTAATAATCTAACTTCCCATTCTGGCCTAGGAGAAATGGTAGCCATCAATGGTGAAAAATGAAAATGGCAGTAATTCACTATTAGAACATGCTACACACATCAGAGCATGTCCGACCTTATACTTACAATGCACCCTGCCCTTGGGCTTACCATAAAACTGTCTAATATGAAGCAAAGGGAAGGTTTGGGACTGGCAAGTAGGTGCACTTGGCCAAGTCGACATGGCAATGCTAGACTGCACCTAGGCCTTGCAATGGCAGGCCTGAGACACATTTTACAAGCTGCTTCTGTGGGTGGCGCAATCAGTGCTGCAAGCCCACCAGCAGCATCTGATTTACAAGCCCTGGGCACACACGGTGCACTGTACCTGTACTAGGGGCTGACAAATAACCCAACCATGGAATAACCAATTAGTACATTAGTTTAACATAGGGAGCACTTGCACTGTGGCACTGATTAGCAGTGGCACAGTGCCCAAAGCATAAATCCAGCAAAAACATATCAAAACAGAGGAGGCAATCCGTCAAAATGGAAGGGAGCCTCACGCCAATGATGTCAGGTCTAACACGTGTTCCCTCCAGCAGAAATGTGGGGAGAACTACCCTTCCCCTTGGGAATTCTCTTCACTAAGGTGGAAACATCTGGACAGAACATCAGCGTTGGCGTGTTCTGTACCAGGGCGGTGTTCCACCGTAAAGTCCATACACTGTAGGGAAATGGACCACCTCAACAACTTTTGGTTCTCACCACTCATCTGCATCAGCCGTCTGAGGGGCCTGTGGTCGGTCTGAACCCAGAAGTGAGTCCCAAACAAGTTTGGTCTCAACTTCTTCAGCGTCCAGACCAGAGCAAATGCCTCACGCTCAATTGCACTCCACCTCTGTGCCTGGAAGCAAACTCCTACTGAAGAAGGCTACAGGTTGGTCTAGGCCCTCCTCAATAATCTGTGATAGAACAGCCCCCACACCATGCTCAGAAGCGTCTGTCTGAACAATGAATTATTTTGAGAAGTTGGGCGCCTGTAGCATGGGTGCTGTGCACATGGCAGTCTTCATGGTGTCAAAAGCCTTCTGACAGGTATCAGTCCAGTTCACTTTTATGGACTGCTTCCTGGAAGTCAGCTCATTCAAAGGGTGCAACAATGTTGCCATACCCCTTTGCAAACCTCCTGTAGTACCCAGTGAGTCCTTTAAAGACTCTCACCTGTGTCTGAGTCTTTGAGGGTTCTCATGCCAGGATGGTATCAATCTTGGGTTATAGGGGTGCCACCTGGCCGCTGCTTACCTGGTGACCCAAGTACACAATGGAACCCTGCCCGATCTGGCACTTGCTTGCTTTGATCGTGAGGCCTTCCTTTCGCAGTGCCATCAACACTTCCCAGAGGTGCTGCAAGTGTTCTTCCCAACTGGCGCTGAACACTGCAATGTCATCCAGGTAGGCGGCACTGACATCCTCCAGTCCAGCCAACACCTGGTTGACCAACCTCTGAAAGGTTGCAGGTGCATTCTTCATCCCAAAGGGCATAACCCGGAATTGGTAGTGCCCATCTGGTGTGGAGAATGCTGACCTCTCCTTAACTCCATCAGTCAAGGTGATCTGCCAGTACCCAGACGTCAAATCAAATGTGTTGAGGTACCGTGCAGCCCCTAACCGATCTCTGAGCTCATCATCTCTGGGGATGGGGTATGCATCAGTCCTGGTGACCGAATTGAGTCCTCAGTAGTCCACTCAGAGCTGGAGTTCAGGTGTGGCACCCGGCGAGGCAGCCTTTGGGACCAAGACCACTGGGCTGGCCCAAGGACTGTTTGAGGACTCAATGATCCCTAAAGCAAACATCTTGGAGATTTCCTCCTTAATGTAAGCCCTAACCTTGTCAGTCACTCTGTTAGCCTTGTGCTTCACAGGAGGACTGTCTCCAGTGTCCACATCATGGACGCACCACTCTGTGACACCGGGTTCCAAGGAAAATAGATCTGAGAATTGCCCCAACAGCTGGCGACAATCTTGCTGCTGATTAGGGGTCAGTGAGGCTGACACCATCCACTGACCCATCTTGCTCTGTTGCAGACAGGAGGTAAGGAAGAGACTCAGTCTCCTCCTCCATTCCATCATCTGTTGCTAGGAGCATGCCCACTTCGGACCTTTCTAAGTGGGGCTTTAGGCGGTTAACATGCAGGACACGCAAGGGATTCCTGGGAGACCACACGTTCACTTACCTGTCCTGGAGCACACAAGCTCCACAGGGGCAATGGTCCAAACTTTCTGTCCAGGCTGAAGCTCAATCAGAGTGGCATTCTGATCGTACCACCGCTTCATTTCCTCCTGGCTGGCTTCCAGATTCACCTGAGCGAGATCTCTGAAACGTCGAGTCTGATTCTTGAATGCCAGCATGTAGCTATATACATCCTGGGGAAGTTTCCTGGGAGATTGTTCCCAGCCTTCCTTGAGCAAACTCAAATGTTGTCTTACCGGGTGACCATACGAAAGCTCAGAGGGGCTGAACCCTGGAGACTTTTGTGGCACCTCTTGGTAGGCAAACAGGAGGCATGGCAAGAGGACGTCCCACTTACGCTTCATTGATTTTTCAAGACCCATGATCATGCCTTTGAGGGTCTGGTTGCATCTTTCAACCAGCCCATTACCTTGTGGGTGGTAAGGAGTGGTGAACTTGTAGGTAACACCACGCTCCTTCCACAGAGACTTCATATAATTAGATATTAAGTTTGTACCTTGGTCAGACACTGCCTCTCTGGGGAACCCCACACGGGAGAAGATCCCTATCAGTGCACGCCCCACCACGGGGGACGTCACTGTCATGAGCGGAATGGCTTCCGGGCACCAGGTAGCATGCTCCACCAAGACCAGGATAAACATGTTGCCCATGGCTGTCTTGGGGTCCAGAGGCCCCACAATGTCAACCCCCACCCGTTCAAAGGGGGTACTGACTACAGGGAAAGGCTGGAGAGGGGCCTTGTGCCTCCTCCCGCTCTTCCCACTTGCCTGGCAAGTTTGACAGGTCCTACAGTGATTATCTGAACTCTTCCGCATCTGGGGCCAATAAAAGTGGGAGACAAGCCTTTCAAAGGTCTTGTTCTGCCCCAGATGGCCAGCTAAAGGAACATCCTGAGCCAAACGCAGTAGGAAGGCTCTGAAGCACTGGGGTACCACAGCACACAGGCTGACCCAGGCTCAGAAACCTTAGGCTCGCTATACAGGAGACCATTCTCCCAGTAGATCCAATGTGCTCTAGACTAAGCATGGGCGGATTTTGCGGATTGGCAATCCGCGAACTTGCGTATTTACGGATTCGCAATCCGCGAAGATCCGCGAACTCTAGCGGATTTGCGGATTTTTCCGTTTTTTGTGTTGGCGCGTGTTCGCGCCGATTTTGGGACAAGTTCGCAATTGCGAACTTACTTTTCGGCTTGCAACGGCCGCGACTATGTTGTTTCTACGTCTGGTTTATCATCACAGGTTCACAGCACCCTCTGTTTCACCACTGCCACCCACTGGGACACCCATGCCACCCTCTAGTACATCCTCACTGGCACCTATTAGGTTTATTTATCACTGTAGATTATGGTGGTTGAAAAAAGCAAGCACACCTGCCCTTCTTCAACTGCCATCAATTAATTTGTTTCATTAATGTGTCACTAATTTTGAAAGTTCCAGTCTGGCTGGCACCTGCTTCCTTCCTTATCTGTAATTTGCTTTTTGTTGCAGTGAAATTTTTTTTTCACAGGACCTTTATGGTGCTATTCTATGAGCCTGCTGTTTGGGTCATAGCAGGGTCATAGAATAGTTGCAAACTCTGGAGGGGCCCATCAGGAAGCACTACCTTGAATGTTACTAATGTTAAGTTTGAACTTTTGCACCTGCTCATTGCTTTCATTTTAGCTAAAATCGTTTTTTCTGCAATTTCGCGCGTTTTTTGGGGCGCGAATCCGTGCGAGATCGATTTCGGAAGCCGCGAATACGTGCGAATACAAAATTGTTTTTGTTGCGACGTGTATGTTCGCGTGATCTTGCTCGTGTTCGCGAGGCGCTCCTAGCTATTCGTTTGCCAAGTTACCCTATCGGTCGTACACGGGCGCGGCCATCTTGTTGGCGTGACGTAATTCCGTTTCCGCCCGCTATGTGTAATCTCGCAAAGTGTGCTGCTCGCTAGTACAATTTCGCGCGTACTCGCAAGGAAAATCTCGCGCGAACTTACCCACGCGGTCGTGAACGGGCGCGGCCATCTTGTTTCTCATTCATTGCTATGGTTCTGGGCATGCTTTCTCTATCCTCTCTCAATCTCTGCCATCCTTTGCTTGTTTGAAGTTTTTTTGATCTAATTTTACTTATTATCTAACCCTCTATTTTTCTAGCTCTATATTTTTGTGTTTTCTGCAGCTTTTATTTACTTTTAAACTACTTTTTTAAACTCTTTTCTTTTCTTCTTCACTATTCTATTTCTTCTTTATCATTTAAGTTTATTTCTGCCCAGACCATGGTAAAGGGAGCCGGGAAGCACCCTGAGAAGGGGAAGGGTCCCGCACCCCGTGCCCGGCTCCCGTGCGGGCGTTTAAGGGGGGAGCAAGTGGTCCCGAGGGAGATCTTCAGCGCGGAGGAAGTGGCGGCACTGATCTTCCACGTCCAGCGCCGCCTCCCCAAGACGATCCTGGGAGGCGGCAAGATCGCGACCGGCTATGGCATCCGGGAGCGCCGCCAGCGGTGGGAGAAGGTGTGCCGGGCCATGTACAAGATCTCTGGGGTCCGGCGCACATATAACCAGGCCACCCACCGCTGGACCGATGTCATGGACCGGGAGCGGGACTTGCTGGACGCGCTCGGCGTAGAGGTCCCCGGGATTGGTGAGTAGTAGTAGTGGTACATTTACTACTCTGTTTTATCCTGCTCTGTTATTTGCAAATCTTTGTTCTTTACCAAGAGCAATAATGCTGCCGATTACATTGAGGTAAATTATATTTCAAAATCTTCTATGCATTTCATTTTCAGGTGCACTGCTCTCCTTCTCAGTAGCCTTGCTTGCTACTATGCTTCTTTGTTTTGTATGTTGTGTTCAGAAGCATTTCATTGGCCTGAGAAATTATGTATGAGTGTACTGTAAAGAAAAGAACTGCGTAATGCTAGACAGTAAGGGTCATATTTTCAATTACCGGCGCATCCCTGCAAAGTAGCAGGGATGCGGCAGTAATTGTGTGCCATGCCACCACCACCCATTGGCCCAAAACGTCACAGAAGCCTTACGCATCTGTGCCGTAAAGGCAGCGCATTGCTGGAGTTGCGTGCCAACGATGGCGCAGCTCCAGCAATGCTCTGGGGTACCCTATCTCCCCAATGCTGCATCAAGCCGTACGTCGGCTTCAAGCGCGCAGGGTTTGAGTCATGCATCATTGTCCTAAAAGTGACTGATTGACATCTTGTAGATTTCCCCCAGCCACTTTTAGGATTCGTTCCTGCGCAGGTACGCCCTCCCTTGCGCCGGAACGCCCCCTGATGGCGCAGGGCTTTACAACGTGATGCATCACCCATATGCCCATATGTGTTTTTTTTTTTAATATATACGCCGCACCAACACCATGGCGAGTCTTTTGTTCTGCCGCTGCGTCAGAAAAGGCACGCAACAATGGAGGAAAATCAACCTCTTTAGTAGTCTGTTTATTGAGTTACATAGGAACTTTCTAAGTCAACGTTCCGCAAATCAGGCAATACGAATAACGTAGTATACCACATGAGATAGATCCCGTGGAATAGTTGTCTATCTATTTGCTATTTTTCCAAATATGTTGTTATTGTTCTTTTGAAATGTTTGATTTGGTTGAAAAATCTCATCCATGTTTTCTGGTTTTTCTTTCTTTCATGTTGTACATCAGCTCCCCCCAAGGGCAAGAGGACACAGGAGGAGGGTGCTGAGGATGCAGGCCAGGATCGGGCAGGCGAGGGCTCCTTTGCTGGCCCCAGTAAGTTTACATTTTAATAAACAGTACATATTTTTTCCTAGCGTTCCTCATTCGATTTTTTCTAAATCATCTTTGATCTTCTTGTAGACTGGATATAAATTCTTATCCTGCCTCGAATATGACTCCCTGTGGTATTATTAGACTATTCTTATTAGTCTGTCTGTGTAGATAACTAAGATTGGACATTTGGCAATTCCATTGGACTCCCATTATATTCAGCAATACCTCTATGCACTGTCTCCTTACTGACTAGATAGTGTGGTAGAGTCATTCAGCTCCCGAAGTCACCGATTATAGATCCCCAATGATCTCTAGATTATCGTACGCAGGACAAGAGAGTAGTACGGAGTCACAGCACAGTCAAGAAGTGTCAGAGGCACTCATGCTTGCAAAAATTCCAAAACCTTTAGCTCATCCACTCTAGTCTAGAGGAACAAAAACCACAGAGTCTATTTAAGTGTAAAAGCTTTATTAAAAGTAAACACATTTATTAAAATCTACTTTGTCATAAAACTATTTAACTGTAAACGGAAAAGTGGTTAGTGCTGACGATTAATTGGACACATTTCTTGTGGTCGAGCCGAACTCTCACCTAGTTTGAACTTGATCCTGGTCATGTTCTTAGGACTCAGTCAGGACAGGAGTCAAGCTTCTGTCTGTTAGGAGAAAAAGTGGTGCGTGTTAAAAATCAAAAGCAAGCATTCATCAGTTGTGCATAAAAGTGCAGCAAGACAACAGCCTTCCCTGGAAAATGGGACATTTTTACTATGGAGTAGACAGTCACAAATTATTACATTGTATTCTGTTTTTTTAACATTTCTCCTAGACCAAATATTATATAGTAGTGAGTGGTGTATTCTAACATTCTTAAATGTACTTTGTAGGTGTAACATCTGGTGACGGGGCCAGCGCGGAGGTGGCTGTGTTGGACTTGGACTCGGAGGCCTCTGGGGAGGAGGCGGCGTTAGAAGAGCTGGTGGCCGTTCCTGTGGGGGATCAAACGGTGGTGGCGGAAACAGGTAAGCTATATATTCCTTACTTATTGAGATTGAAGACTGCATAGTGTGCTTTTTGCACGGGTGTATTACAATTACAAATCAACCAGGTAGTAGCCTCCTCGAAATGTACTTCGACTTAGCTGTGAAGTTTTTGGTGAGAAGAATCCCAATAAGTTCTTAGACGAACGTGATGGATGGGATGAACGAAAAGCGAAAGAAGGGTGTAAGTAAGTGGGACGCGAACTTGTATGATGGCTGGCAAAGAAGAACGATATGTGTTTGCTTGGACCCAGAGGTGGCTGGGAAGGAAAGAATATGGTATGGTGCATGGCTGGGTCAATGATGAAGCAAGGATGGGTGGAAGGACAGCAGCCTGGGTGGGTGAAACAGAAACTGTATGTGTGCGTATACTTTGAATGAATGGATGCCTGGAGCATGGTATTCTCTGACTCTTACATAGCAAATGTGTATCTAGAGAGAGTAGATGGTCGCCAGGTGAAGTAAGTGTTACCTTGAAGAGCATGTACCACCGCACCCGCACGTCCGTCCCAGTGCAGGGAAGGCAAGGAAAAGAAATTGTAAATGTGTCCAATACTACCATGAATAGTAGCAGTACTTTGTATTGCGTTTGCATTCACAGCATATATCTGGTTATTACGGTGGACACTCCGTACCTCTCTTAATAACTTTAGTTTACTTGTAGTACGTCATTCATGTGTGGGTGTATCACTGTGTTCACTCAATATTAAGCAAAGCACCTAAAGTCATCTCATCTGTCATTAAATACGTCCCATGTGAAGTGATAGATAATCAAATTAGTTAGCTTCTTCAGTTTCCTTTTCTAGTACTCATTTGCACTGTAGGGTGAAAGGTAAATTAATTAAGCAGTAGCCCTTGTAACAGAGTATTCTCAGTGCCACCCGTAATAGAAAAGTAATAGCTTCACCACCTGCATGTACTGGACCGGTACAGTAACGCAAGTCTGTCTCCATCATCATGGTGTGCAACTTTTTTTCTCGGGTGCAACTTCACTGTGCTGTGTCCATGTCATTCTGCCGGCTTGCATAAGATAACGTACCCATTTCCCTAAACAAGAGAGAAGAAGAAGAATAAGACTGGTGTACTGTCATAGTCGACTGTAATGGAAGTCCATAGTGGTTGTAGAATTAGTTCATTAAACTACCACTACTGTTAGAGCAAGGATGCAGAAGTGGGAGGTTACATAGATACTGTCCTCAATAGTTATGTACTGTGCTTTCAATTTGCTACTTGTACTCTGTGACCCAACTTTCGGCTCAATCACTTTGTGTTATTAATAAGGAGCATTGGTTACAGACTATGTCTTTCTTTCTTCATATAGTTGCTCCTTCCAAATCAACAACAAGGAGGGAGCAGGCTAGATTGGCCCGGCAACGGAGGCTGGAGGCCACAGTCGCCGAGTATCGGCGGCTGGTGGCCCTGGAGGAGGAGGAGGACACGCAGTCGAGCGGGGCAACATCTTCGACTGTGACCACTGCATCCTCCTCCGTGACTAAACCAGCGAGACCGAGCCGGGCTAAGAAAGCCGACCGCCACCGCCAAGCACCCGAAATACCAGCTGCCCCCCACAGGAGCTGCAAGGAACGCCAACGCCGCCTACGAGTCCGCATGTCCAACCTGGAGCAGGAGGTCCTGAGGTATAAGACCTTGGTTAAGGGCCTCCGCTCCGAGCTTGCCACCCTCCGCAAGGAGTATGATGCCCATGCCGCATCATGCACCAGCACCAGCACCCTCCAGTAGTGGAGTGTCCCTTGCCCTTTTTTTATAGACTTTTGGGGGGTGGGATTTGGGAGTTGGGATCGTTTTGGGACGTTTCAGAGACAATCGTTGGGGTTAGGGTGGGTGAGGGAGATTATTTTGTTAGGGATAAATAAATATATTTTTCAACTTTATCTGACCATACCTGTTTTTTACTGCTTTTCAGTCTGGTGGGTGGGGGGCGGGGGTGTAACAGTAACTTTGTTTTCCTGAACAGTCGTAGGACTTTAGTAGTACAACCGTCAATCTCTTGTCTACTCCGAAATAATACTCCATTATACTACCTCCCACCAAACGCTTATCTTACCTGTAATTTGTGTTAGAAATTAGGGCTAGGCCCAGGGCTGGCTCCAGGTGAAATGGGGATTAACGTTGTCATTCCTGGGCGGGTGACATTTCCTCATTGCGGTGTTACTAGTGGTGTGACACAGTGGCAGTTGCATGCCTATGGAAAAAAAGAAAACGAAACCTTGTTTGTACTCCTTACTGTAGCATTACAACGGTTACGGTACGATCGAGAAAATAGCAGGTGACAGTACACTAGAACAGTGCCATAATGTAGCCTAACAAATGGTAAAGTATTGCAAGTATAACTAGTACTTGCGTTGAATTTATTTGACATTGGCTACTACTACTAGAAGATATAGTACTGAAGCTGAGTAAGTCTAGAAGATATCCTCGTATTCCTTCACCAGCCTGTTGCTGCTATCACCTTATCCTCCCCAGCAAGTGTGTGGAATTATTGATGTCATTTTAGTCAGACATCAAGCAAAACAACACAGCCCGGGGGAAGAGGGTTAGGGTTTGTAAAATGGATGGGAATGGGGGTTTCTTTTTGGGTAGGTTTTGTTGAGAGAAGAAAAAAAAAGCAGAGCATGGACAAACAATAATTGAAGATACAGAGTTTACAGACAATCTTTGGTTACAAACTAAAGGTAAGCACATGCAGTCACACTCATAGAATAAAAGACAACAATGGATACTGTATCTGTATTGCGTATGTTGTTGGAGTTGTCCTGTTGAAATTGGTAAGTAAGTTGCATGCAGCAAACAATTCCTCTTATTGGCGGCACTCCTCCATTCCAGCTGACGCTTCGTCCATCAATGTGGTGGTGACCACTGACAGAAGAGACACCCTGTCCACTGCCTGCCTGGCGGATGTTGACTGAAACCCGGCCTGTAATTATTGAACGGAAAACAGGAAGTGCTATTACAATACCACTGATAAATAAATAAAAGGTATGTACGCTGTGTGGTTCAAAAAGTGACACTTTGATTTCCCTAATAGACAGTACAATATTTTTGAAATTGCGTGCTCTGTCTGAGTCACCTTTTTAAGGATCAATAAGTATGGCCAAAATATTATAGCGGATCTTTCCCCTCAAGGTGGGTGTACTACTGTGTTTTAGAACAAAATTTGACCTTCCCAGCAATGCTCCCACCAAGACCCTTACTAAAGCCAGTCGCAAAAATGTAGAAGAACCCAATCATATCTCCAAAAACGATGCCTAGCAGAAAAATGGTTACAAAACGTACTTTGAAAGTAACAGTAGACCCAAATACAGACCGTGGATTGTATTCAAACCACTTGCCTGCAAGCAAAAGTATCCATAGCCAGCATCGCTCCAACAGTGCTCTACAACAACAGAACCGCGTTGCAATCGAACCCCCCTAAACACATGCAATCCTGCTGCTAGGGCTAACCCTAACGAACCCTAACTTACAAAAAGTGCCAAAACTGGTGTTTCCTTATGGATTTTGTCCAACTAACTTCTAGCCGGTATTAGACCTTCCCAGGAATGCCCCAGGCAAGACCCGCCAACCCACCCGCAAAAAAACACCCGACACAACACCACCAAACAGCGAAAAAGCTAAATCTCATACTTACAATGTCTCTCGGCCTTCGGTCCAAACGCGGCGCTGTGCAGCTAGGTCGTCATCATCATCAATCATCATAACTCCTGTTTTCCACCACGGATTTCCTGAAAAGCAAATGCAATCAAGATTAGACTGTCGCAGCAGTGCTTCGACAGAGACCCCGGCCGCAACCCACCCACGAACAGCAGGAAGCCCCCCAAAACGCTACATTGAGCAAGATGTCTGAAGAAATGGCAAAAAAAAGGCTGTTCCTTATGGATTTTGTCCAAAACACTTGTATCCGGTATTAGACCTTCCCAGGAATGCCCCAGGCAAGACCCGCCGGCGCCAACCCACCCGGAAAAAAACACCCGACACAACACCACCAAACAGCGAAAAAGCTAAATCTCATACTTACAATGTCTCTCGGCCTTCGGTCCAAACGCGGCGCTGTGCAGCTAGGTCGTCATCATCATCAATCATCATAACTCCTGTTTTCCACCACGGATTTCCTGAAAAGCAAATGCAATCAAGATTAGACTGTCGCAGCAGTGCTTCGACAGAGACCCCGGCCGCAACCCACCCACGAACAGCAGGAAGCCCCCCAAAACGCTACATTGAGCAAGATGTCTGAAGAAATGGCAAAAAAAAGGCTGTTCCTTATGGATTTTGTCCAAAACACTTGTATCCGGTATTAGACCTTCCCAGGAATGCCCCAGGCAAGACCCGCCGGCGCCAACCCACCCGGAAAAAAACACCCGACACAACACCACCAAACAGCGAAAAAGCTAAATCTCATACTTACAATGTCTCTCGGCCTTCGGTCCAAACGCGGCGCTGTGCAGCTAGGTCGTCATCATCATCAATCATCATAACTCCTGTTTTCCACCACGGATTTCCTGAAAAGCAAATGCAATCAAGATTAGACTGTCGCAGCAGTGCTTCGACAGAGACCCCGGCCGCAACCCACCCACGAACAGCAGGAAGCCCCCCAAAACGCTACATTGAGCAAGATGTCTGAAGAAATGGCAAAAAAAAGGCTGTTCCTTATGGATTTTGTCCAAAACACTTGTATCCGGTATTAGACCTTCCCAGGAATGCCCCAGGCAAGACCCGCCGGCGCCAACCCACCCGCAAAAAAACACCCGACAACACCCCCAAACAGCGAAAAAGCTAAATCTCATACTTACAAGTTACAATATCTCTCGGCCTTCGTTCCAAATGCCGCGCTGTTCAGCTAGGTCATCATCATCAATCATCATAACTCCTGTTTTCCACCACGGATTTCCTGAAAAGCAAATGCAATCAAGATTAGACTGTCGCAGCAGTGCTTCGACAGACACCAAAAATTACACACAAACCCCCGGAACCCCGCCAAAGAGCACCTCAAAGGCAAGCAAGTCAGCAAAAACGGCAAGAAATTTCCACCTCATATTTGGTCCAAAACACTTTTGTCCATTATTAGAGCTTCACAGCAATGGGCCCAAAACCGTCAACTCACCCGCAAAGAAGTACAACACCCCCACAAGTGCTGAGTCTTTCTTCATTGTGCGTAATCCAGCACTCTGCTTGGAGGTAAATCGCAGTCTGGAGGAGGAGGATAGAGGAGCATGTTCTTCAGAACTTGTGAACGTGAGGAATGTAGACTGCGGCACCTTCAAATCAATAAGCAAACAAGTGAAGACAGTTCTGATGATGGTCTTGTTTTTGGGATTAGGTGATTAAAGTTTGAATTAAATTAACTGTGCAAAACAAAGAAAGAGAGACACAAAGCACACAGGAATAAAAGTGAATAAGGACGAAAAAGAAAGTTCTTGATTGATTGTCTCATTTTCAGGGCTCGGTGTCAGGGAATAAGAACAAGATTTCGTCATCATACTCTGCGAATTCAGGCTGGATGAGGTCAGTGGCACCGAACAGAGAAAAAATCCCCTCATCTACGTTGCTGTCCTCCTCGTCTTCATGTGGCGTGCTTTCTCGCACTTTGTAATCTGGTGGTATGAGGTGCTGATTCATCTTGATCATTGTCAGCCGCTCCACATTTTTGGGCGATAGGCGGCTCCGTTTGGGAGTTACAATGCCACCAGCAGCACTGAAAACACGTTCAGAAGACACACTTGCGAGTGGGCAAGACAAATAGTTTATAGCCAGGTTGTAGAGCTGTGGCCACAATTGTTTTTTGCCATGCCAATACTGCAATGGCTCCTCATTAAGAAAGACCACTGTTGAGTCATTCAGATAGTCCTGCACCATCGACTCAAGGTCATCAACTGTTCCTCCACTTTGCTTACTTTTTGCTGTGCCTGTGACATTTTTTCGAGAACCATACCCCATCAAACTTAGCCAATCCTCCTCCCCAGCCACTGTTAGTGTTGTCATTGTGTGTGGTGCAGATGATCCAGTTGCCGGTGTCTTTAACGGCTGAGAGGTCACTTGTGCCCCAGCCACAGGTGCAGAAGTGGATTCTTGTGACTGCGGATGGCCTGCTGATGCTGATGTACTGGCTTCTCCTTCAATAACCTGCCGTTCTTTTTCAAACCTCTTGGCTGACCAGGCTAACCAATGTTTGTACTTTTGAACATCTGCATCAGCGAAAGGAAAGAATGCGTTGTCTGCCAGCGCCTTTTTGTAGCGTGGATCCAGAATAGTAGCACAAATGTAATGCTGATCTGAGTTGATGTTTTTAAGACGTTCATCACCACGTAGGCGATGTAATAATTTCTCAGACAAAATGAAATGGTTTTTTTTTTTTTCATCTTTTTCAAACTCAGAAGAAACCGCCATCAGTTGGTGCTCCAGTATGCACAACAATGGGATAGCTTTTCCCAAATTACAGTCCTCCTGGCTGACTGCACGCGTGAAGAACTCAAAAGGACGAAGCATGTCTGTCAGGCTTTTAACTATGGCCCATTGCGCCTTACTCATCCGCAGGTCCTCCTTCTGAGATGTAGCCTCTGTCAAGAAATAGTGATCGAGTACCGTATACTGCTCATGCAGACGCTCAAGCATGTAGAAGGTTGAGTTCCAACGTGTTGCCACCTCCTGGATGAGTGCTTTCACTGGCATTCCACGTTGAAGTAGCAGTCTCCGCAGATGCTTCCGGGCCTTAAAAGAATGGCTGAAATGGTTGCACATTTTGCAGCAGGTGGCCATTACCTCGAACGCTGGACTCTCTTTATCACTCAAGAATTTTTGAACTACCAGGTTGATACAGTGCGCCAAACACGGCACTCTAACATGGTCACCCTGTAACATGGCCTTAACTACATTGGCGCCATTATCCGTGGAAACATAACCAATCTTGCGTTTTAGGGGGGATAGCATTGTCAAGACCTTTTTGTTAAACTCTTGCAAAAGGTTTTCTGCTGTGTGACTTTTCTCCAAGCCAAACATGGCTAGTGTTGCATGTTTCCGAGCAGCTTTGAAAACTTGGTCCGGGTCAACACCTGCGTTTAGCTTTGCTATAACACCTGAAAAAGAGACCCAGTGTGCAGTGATGCACATGTAATCATCGCCTGGGCCACTGGTCCACATGTCTGTTGTCAGATGTATTGTGTGAACAGCACTCTTCTGCAAAGCTGCCCCAATCGCCTGCAGCACATCTTCATGTAGTGCTGGAACCGCAACTCTGGCAAAATAGAACCGGCTCGGAACCTTCCATTTAGGGCAGAGCGTTGCAACTAATTCAAGAAAACCTACCGCTTCTACAAAAGAAAAAGGTAGAAGGTCCACAGCTAGCATTTTAGCCAGCTTAGTGTTATACAGACGCGTCAGTGGGTGGTTGCGTTCATATGGCACCTCTGAAGTAAGCATTGTTCTAATGTTGCCCTGGACCAAGCATTTACGGGCTGATAATGACTTCGTTGACCCAATTTTGCTCGCTGGTGAACTTTTGTGCGTTGGTGTCTCACTCGCTCCAACACTCTTAGTGTGCCTCACATTGGGTGTGCTGCTGAGAGGGGTACTGGGTGTAAGGGAAGTGTTTGACACGTCTTCTTCCTGCTCGTCAACATCAGATGAAACATCAACGTTTCCTTGATTTTGGCCTTTCTTGATCGCAGCTAGGTGCGCAAACCATTTGACAGCGTGCTTTCTCTCAAGATGACCACTCTGGCCGCCGGTACCATAGTTGCTACCTGGCTTACCACGACTAACTGCAAGCTTACAAAGGGTACAAATGGCAAACTTTGGATTTTTGGGACAAACAGTAAAGAAGTCCCAAACTGGGGACTTGAAGTGTCTGTGGGACCTGGAGGAGGCGGCGATACTGGTGGTGGTGGTCATGAAGCTAATGCCAGATGAAGTGGAGGATCTGGATTGGCCAACTTTTGTACGTTTTCCACTTTCACCGCCACTAATTAAGGTCGAGGTTGACGCAGGTCTCTTCTTGCCAGAAAGAAATATGGAAGCGGGACGAGTTGGTGTACTACTTAACTCCAATGATTGTGGTGTTTCCACTGCCTCCTCATCGACAACATCATCATCATCATCATCACGCGCAGCAGCTCTTCGGGCTAGGGTCAAAATGTCTGTTTGCTGCATGCCCGCTGGGGCTGCAGTGACCTTTATGATGACTGGGTCGTCGTTGGCAGAGTCTTCATCAGCAGCAGTATCCGCCACTTCTTGTTGAGCCTCATCACACTCCATAAGTCTGAGACTTTGGACGAGCTTCCTTTTACGCTTAAGTACCTTTGTTGGATCATGGTGTGCCTCACTCTCAGACGGCTGTGGTGCTGGTTCCCAAGTTTGATCCGTATCATCAGAAGGAGGTGTGCTTGAAGAAGATGTAGACACCACCCTTGATCTCTTCCTTGCTAGGGGTGTGGAAGACAATGAAGGATCATCAGGAGGAGTGGCTTCCTCAAATGATACCTCGCCTTGATTGTCGATTTCCTGATGTGCCCCTACTTCGGGAGGAACAACTATTGTGGGCACTTGTGACCCTCCATGCACCTCTGCTTGCGCATCTCCTTGCGCTGCCTCTCCTTCCACATGTACTTGGGCTTGTACTTGCACATGTGATTGTTGTTGCGGCTGTGGTTGTTCAACACTCGTCAGATGAGCTACAACAACCTGTGTTGATTGAGGGACATTGCTGCTGCTTTCTTGCGATGAGCCAACATCACTGGTCGATGGTGATTGAAGAACTATACTGGCTGCCTCTGCAGCACTCAAGGGCTTGGACTTAAGTTGGTGTGGTGGTGGTGGTGGCACTGAGCCCAATGGAGCGGGGGTGCTGCTGCCAGCTTGGTCCCCAGCAGATCCCGCTGCTGCTGCAGGCATACTTTTTTTTTTACTCCCAAAAAAAGGGGCGGGCGGCACACCAGTGTCCTTGGTAACTTGCTTCTTCTGCTCCTTACTGGCACCTTTCTTGCTAGAGGAGCTACGGGTTACTTTTTTTGGGGCCATCTTCTTCAGAGCAGGTCAGCAGGCAGCAGTTGCACGAGTTGCAGAGGGTTCTGTGTCCAGACGTGACGTCGCGTGACGTTATGCTGCACACACACACCGCTGCAGGACTTCTTCCTGGCACTGGTGGTTCTCTTGAGTCTTCTTGTGCACCTAAAAGCAATGGAAGACAGAGGAACATCAGTTCAGTTATACACCCCAAAAAATCGACAAAACACAGAAAAATGAGCACAATCCCATGCCATCCATGATGTTTACATTGAAGACACCCCACAGAAAGACTACGGACATGCAAGTATGCAACACTCACTACCCCTGGGCATAATGGATGAAAAGTAGGCAAAATAAGTGCAGGCCTCAGACACTGCCTCTCCTCAAAATGGCCCCTTACACCCCAGGCACATGTTGCCTGTACCAGCCAGCACTCAAGATGGCCACCACCACCACCCACATGACCAGTCCACATCAACAGTACACCCCCAAAAAACAGAAAAACAGCCAGAAATCACCACAATCCAACGCCATCCATGATGTTTACATTAAAGAGAGTGAGACCACACCACAGGCACACTCAGTCCATGCACCACCACCCCTGGGCAAAAGGCCACACCAGCAGCCCCCCAAAAACGACAAAAAACAATAAAATAAGCACAATCCCAGCCCATCCATGGCCTCTATTATGTTTAAATTCAAGAAGACACCCCACAGAAAGACTAGGCCCATGCAACACTCACCACCCCTGGGCAAAGGGCCCCACCAGCAGGCCCAAAAAAACGACAAAAAACAATAAAATCAGCACAATCCCAGCCCATCCATGGCCTCAATGGTGTTTAAATTCAAGAAGACACCCCTCAGAAACACTAGGCCCATGCAACACTCACTACCCCTGGGCATAATGGATGAAAAGTAGGCAAAATAAGTGCAGGCCTCAGACACTGCCTCTCCTCAAAATGGCCCCTTACACCCCAAGCACATGTTGCCTGTAGCAGCCAGCACTCAAGATGGCCACCACCACCACCCACATGACCAGTCCACATCAACAGTACACCCCCAAAAAACAGAAAAACAGCCAGAAATCACCACAATCCAAGGCCATCCATGATGTTTACATTAAAGAGAGTGAGACCACACCACAGGCACACTCAGTCCATGCACCACCCACCACCCCTGGGCAAAAGGCCACACCAGCAGCCCCCCAAAAACGACAAAAAACAATAAAATAAGCACAATCCCAGCCCATCCATGGCCTCTATTATGTTTAAATTCAAGAAGACACCCCACAGAAAGACTAGGCCCATGCAACACTCACCACCCCTGGGCAAAGGGCCCCACCAGCAGGCCCAAAAAAACGACAAAAAACAATAAAATCAGCACAATCCCAGCCCATCCATGGCCTCAATGGTGTTTAAATTCAAGAAGACACCCCTCAGAAACACTAGGCCCATGCAACACTCACTACCCCTGGGCATAATGGATGAAAAGTAGGCAAAATAAGTGCAGGCCTCAGACACTGCCTCTCCTCAAAATGGCCCCTTACACCCCAGGCACATGTTGCCTGTACCAGCCAGCACTCAAGATGGCCACCACCACCACCCACATGACCAGTCCACATCAACAGTACACCCCCAAAAAAACAGAAAAACAGCCAGAAATCACCACAATCCAATGCCATCCATGATGTTTACATTAAAGAGAGTGAGACCACACCACAGGCACACTCAGTCCATGCACCACCACCCCTGGGCAAAAGGCCACACCAGCAGCCCCCCAAAAACGACAAAAAACAATAAAATAAGCACAATCCCAGCCCATCCATGGCCTCTATTATGTTTAAATTCAAGAAGACACCCCACAGAAAGACTAGGCCCATGCAACACTCACCACCCCTGGGCAAAGGGCCCCACCAGCAGGCCCAAAAAACGACAAAAAACAATAAAATCAGCACAATCCCAGCCCATCCATGGCCTCAATGGTGTTTAAATTCAAGAAGACACCCCTCAGAAACACTAGGCCCATGCAACACTCACTACCCCTGGGCATAATGGATGAAAAGTAGGCAAAATAAGTGCAGGCCTCAGACACTGCCTCTCCTCAAAATGGCCCCTTACACCCCAGGCACATGTTACCTGTACCAGCCAGCACTCAAGATGGCCACCACCACCACCCACATGACCAGTCCACATCAACAGTACACCCCCAAAAAACAGAAAAACAGCCAGAAATCACCACAATCCAATGCCATCCATGATGTTTACATTAAAGAGAGTGAGACCACACCACAGGCACACTCAGTCCATGCACCACCCACCACCCCTGGGCAAAAGGCCACACCAGCAGCCCCCCAAAAACGACAAAAAACAATAAAATAAGCACAATCCCAGCCCATCCATGGCCTCAATTATGTTTAAATTTAAGAAGACACCCCACAGAAAGACTAGGCCCATGCAACACTCACCACCCCTGGGCAAAGGGCCCCACCAGCAGTCCCAAAAAAAAGACAAAAATCAGCACAATCCCAGCCCATCCATGGCCTCAATGGTGTTTAAATTCAACAAAACAGTTGTATCATGCACCCCTAACCAACCCTGGTCCTACTGGATACTGTGGCTACCCACAATATAATTTATTTAATGTTCTGAAAAAGTTCCAAAATTTTACTTGCAGCAACTGTAATGCCCCAAACAAACTTACTTGTGAAAGTTGATTTCTAATCCAAAAGTGATCCAAAGACAGTCAAAAAGGCCTCAAATCCAAATATCCAGCAGCACCCACAAAAAGTAATCCTTCCAGCTCCAGATCCAAATGAAAGTGACCAGGAGATGGACAAAGCACTGGGAGGAGCCTGCTGGACAGGAACAGGAAGTTGGAGACTGTGGGGCACTTCCTTCCTCCCCCCCCCCCAAAATGGACTCCTTGCAAAAAAAAAAAGCCATGCAAATGTCAACCTGAGGAGTGATTCTGATAAAAATCATAATTTTCTGAAGGTTTATCCTGTTTGCTGGTGATTTTCTTGTGCGAAATTGCAAAATCTCTATTTCGCAAGTGCGAGATTGTTCCTTTCCGCCGCAACTACGTGTTCGCAATTGCGAACTCTCGCGAGGTGTGCTGTGCAAGGTGGCAAGCCGCGAGTACGTATTCGCGGGCGACAAACTCCCGCGGGAACACGCAGCAAGATCTAAAATGGCGCGTCACTCGCAAAGAAAAACAACTCGGCAAACGCTAAAATGACGGAAAGTGAACGCCGTGCACCACGCCGCGCGCCGCAACCAAGCAAAAAATCCGCCGCGAGCGGATTCACGGATTTTCGACAAATTCGCGAGCGTTCGCGGATTGCGGATTTGCCGAAAATCCGAAAAATCCGCGAGCGGAGCGGATTTTACGCCCATGCTTACTCTAGACTGATATCTGCTGCCTGGTTTGTGGCCTGTTGCCTCAAACCCACAAGAGAAGGGCACTTCTGCTGCTCTTCACAAAATTCCTCCCTGGAGCGACCCCCTTCTTGCTGCCAATGGGTCAGCTCAGGAAGGTTCCCCAGTTCAGAAACTTGCACCCCTGTAGGTTCCAGGGCATCCCCTTCAAGGTCTGCCTCCTCCTGGACCGTGGGAACAATGGGAGCTGGTTTCCCGCACCCCCTACCTCTTCTCTTTAAGGCAGGTCCGTGGGCCATACTTTAAGGTTCCAGGGTCTCTTGAACACCCTTAGCTGCCATAGACCGAGTGGTCACACATGCCCACTCAGGCAGACCCAACATCTCTAAATGCGCCTTCCTCTCCACCTTAGCCCAAGGGGAGTTTTGCAAATTATTGCTTAACAGACTATCAACAGGGATGGATGGCCTCACTGCTACTTAAAGGGGAAACATCGTTTACAACGTGGTGTTTACACCGCACTACCTTTACAACTATGCTATTACTTGCGCTGGATGGCGCTGTTGGATAAGGAATATTGTAATTTTATAATCCAACAGCTTCCCTACTCTTCAGACCCTCCAGTATATCGCGATTTCGCGATTTGCCACGAAATCGGCACTTATGTAAAAATGCCGCGATTTTCACAAAAGTGCCCGCGAAATCGGCACTTTTGTGGAAATCGCGGTATCTTTACAAAAGCTAATCCATGCCACTATATCCTGGGGGGTCTGACTAAAAGTGGGCTTTCAGCAGGCAGGCTCTCAGCAAGGGCAGCAAGGATATTATGAGCTGGCTTTTCATCTGTGCACCTCCAGCTGCTCGGAAGATGTCCCCCCAGATCCTGGGAGGTGGGAGGCAAGAAGGTGCGGGCCCAGCGCTGCTCGGCTTTTAATCCTGCTCGGAGCTCTGGCCTCGGCTGTGCCTTTGATCTGTGTGTCACGCTGCAGCCCATGCTGGCTCCTGTGGTGTTTTACCGTGATGTGCCAGACATTTTGAAAATCATTTGTTGACAGATCGAATGTACGTCAAAAATAAACTACCATACTTTCATGTCAGAAATAAATTTCTGATTTGAGGTTTTAGGCGAATTTAATTCTGCTCCTAATTCAATTAAGAGAGCAAATTACCTTTTACGTTATACGTTGCAGATATCTGTTATCTGCCTCCATCTGTACTTTGGGCTCGAAAATATTGGCTAATGAGTTCTCCCATCAGAAATCCCCTACAGTACAGTCTTTCTAACACTCAAAAACATAACGTGTTAGCTCTACCATGTAATGCGAGAGGATTTCTTGAAAAGAGCAGCCATTTATTGCTAATCTCGTGCTAAGGCCAATAGGTCCATGCAGTGGCCCATGCCATTTAATTGGCTCTCGCCTTTATCAAACAATGTGTATAAATTTGAGGTTATGCTCGCACGTGAGCAGTGATAACTTGAAATGTGGAAATTTGCAAAGTTTAAGTTTTAGCAAGCTCTCTCACTTATCTTTAAAACCTTGTCACGTGAAACTTCATGAGATTTAATGAAGAAAGAACACACCTTCCTGGCCATTCCCACATAGAGATTGTAAGACAGCAATCAAGGAACCAAAACGAAGTCACAGAAAACTTGCTTCGTAATGGAGCAATGATTCCCACGGAAGAAAAACAAGCATTGAAAATGCAATAGGTCGCACCTTTGATTAAGGTAAAGTCATTTGCTTTGCTAATGGTATTGTATAGCAAAGCAGATGGCTTTAACTTAATAGAAGGCGAGACATAATAGCGCCGGATGTTTATCTTTTTTTGTGACCTAAAAATGAATGCTAAATAATTCTAGCTAGGATCCCGTTGGTATTTAGGGCGTTAGGGTCTTATGTGCACATGCCTGGAAAGCTTCTGAATATCCTGTGTGACGTTTTCCACCTCCATGCCATTTTTGAGCCAACATCGCTTTGCATTCTGTGACTCGCAGTTCTGTTTCGGTTTTCATTGCAAACACGAGTTTAGAAATTCAGCATGCAAAGTGCTCTTGCTTAAATAAACATCTAATGCTGGTTAATGGCTCACAAGTATCACAGACTCACCTCTCACCTTGACACAGATAGTATTTGTGCAGTTTGTCAGCCTCTTTTATATGACCAAGTGTCTACATTGTAATTAAACCAAATATACATAGCTTCATGTTGTTAAATAGCTAAAAAAGCTAAGATATCTGTGTTTGTTGTAGGAAAAATGGCCAAATAAAATGCCGCAAAATTGCCGCTAAATTTCCATATTTGTGCCGCTAAATTTCCATTTTTGTGCCGCTAAATTTGCGAATCCATGCCGCTATATCCTGGGGGGTCTGACTATTACGTGGGCTGGTGTTGGAATATCAAATTATAATAATCCTCAATCTGCGCACACCAACGCAAGTCGTTGTAATGACTTGCGTTGTAATGGCAGCGTTGTAAAGGACCGCGATCTAAAAGAACGCGTTGTACTGACGTACATCCACTTAAAGAGTTCCAGAGACCCCCTCCACTCAAAGGGAACTTGAGCCACCTCGCAATGGCTCTCTGTGTTGTCAGCGGCAACAACTGGGAAGAATGCATGAGGGACTACCTACTCTTCAGAGACCAAGTGACACTTGACAGCTTCACACTTGCTCCTGTGTCTCTCAGAGCCTCCACTCTATGGCCATTGATAGTCACCCACTGCCTGTATTTCTTAGTGCTATCAGGCAGCTGAGTTCTAGGGACCATCTCAAAGTCTCCTAATGAGACAAGGGACATTTCTGCGGGACCCCACCCACCTTGGGCACCCATTTCCCCCCCACCCAGGGCTACACTCGCTATCTGAGGGGGTGGTGCACGGGGTGGCACTTACTGACCCTTTTGGGGACACTGGGGATCATACCAACGGTATCCCACCTGCTTACACTGAAAGCAGGTAACAGGCCCCCTCTGAACAGGTTTACCTGTCGGGAGTCCTAACTTCTTCTCAGGGGGAGGCTGGGAACCCTTACCTTGGTTCCCTTGGGAATTACTTTGGGGACCTTTTTGGAACTCCCTCTGTTTACCCTTGTCCCCCCCACTCTTCTGTTGAGGACCCTGCACACCTTCGGCGACGTCTCTCACAAGACCCTTGTGGACCCTGGTACTGACCCAGCGGCCCTCCTCTTCAGCAAATTTTCTAGGATTAGTCAACTTGCTATCAATAAGGTGTTGGCGTAGCTCTGGAAAACAATTAGCAGACAAGTGCTCACTAGCAATCAAATCATAGAGCGCTTGAAAATTATCAACATTGCTACCCATCACCCAACCATCCATAGCTCTGCAAAGAAAGACACATATTCTAACCAAGTGGTTCCCTCAAGTTTCTTACAATTCCTGCCTATAGAGCTCTGGTGTTAACCCATACCTTGTCATCCGTGCTTCCTTCATGTGGGCATACGGCATTCTATGAGTCTTAGGCAAGTCTAACACAGCCGCGGTCGGTAGGTGAGTACCTGATGGGGCGGTGACGGGGGGAGGGGCAGGGTGGGGGTTAGTAATGTATGGATAATGGAGGTTTGCAGGTAAGTAAACATTTAAATAAATCAAACAAATTTCGTTGCGCGCACTGCATCCCCAAATGCAATGCAGTGCGCGCAACGAAATTCGTTTGATTTATTTAAATGTTTACTTACCTGCAAACCTCCATTATCCATACATTACTAACCCCCACCCTGCCCCTCCCCCTCCCCACGTTACCGCCCCGGCAGGTACTCCCCTACCAACTGCGGCTGGTCTAACAAAGTATCCCTACCTTCAGTTAAAAAGCGGCCCCACAACCCCGCTCTCCAATCCTTCTCAGGGACCCGGTGTGCCAACATTGCTATCTCATAGGCTGCAAACCACTGCCCAATATCTTCACCTTTGTGGAAATCCTTGATGACATTCTTGGGAATATGTGCCCTGCCTTCTGAAGGCACAGATGGTGCGCTGCCACCAGATGGATTGATTTCTAAGCCCTTGGCCTTGATCTCTAACTCCATCAACATTCTCTCATGCTCCATTCTCATTCTCTCCCTTTCCATGGACAACCTAGTATTCTCTGTTTCGCTCTGACTCTCCATTTTAAGCTTAGCCAACTCCATCTTCAGTGCCCTATTTCTCACCCTGTCTTCCAGTTGTCTGGGGGACAGGTCTTTGGAAGAGATGCTGCTGCCAGGTGGGGACGGCACCCCTCCCCTGGCTGGAAATTTTGGCCCATCACTTTGCCCATCTGCATCCCCAACAGGCTCCACCACAGAATCAGGGACATTTCTGGCCCTCAGCACCTTTGGTAGTCTTCCTTTTTAGAAATGCCTGGTGTAGCAACTTTCATTTTCCTGCAGAGATACTTGAGCTGTTTCACAGTGTAGGATTCCAACCTCTCTTCCTCAAAATCCAGATCAATAGATGCAACAGATGCTGGTTTACTCATGGTAATAAAAATTGGGAGTTTTCAGGAAAAACTGATAGTCCAAGGAAAAAAGGATTCTAAAAAAAGTATGTGGTCGCGTTTGATCTGCACTCACTAGTAGTGTACACCAATCACTGTATATGAAACACAAATGCAAAGTCCAAATCCTCACCGCTAACCACCAATGTTAGATCCGGGGGTCTCTAGTTGGCAATGGTATTCACCTTTGTCCAAATAGGGACCCATACTTCTAAGTCAGGTTAAGGGGATTACACTCCTTGATAGCCCCTGCTCACCCCCTTGGTAGCTTGGCACGACCAGACAGGCTTATCTCTGAGGCAGTGTGTTAAGCATTTGTAAATATACACAGTAATACAGTGAAAACACTACAGATGGACACAACACAGGTTTTATAAAAATAAGTATTCTTTATATAGACTTAAACACAAGACCACAAATGACAAAAATCCACAATACTACACTTAAGATTACTTAAAATATGATTAAAATTGCTTAGTTCAAGTTGTTGGTAAATGCGACAAAGTTCTCAACAAAGTACCTGGATGCATAATGCAAAGTGAACAAAAGGCTTGCAAAAGGGGAGATGCGTTTGTTCCGTGATCCGGGGGAACGGTTGCGTCCTGCCTCAATGCTTGCACAGAGTAGGGGACCCGTTGTGAGCCTTACCGGTGCGCAGGTGATGTGTAGATTCTCGGCTGAGGGCCCGTTGCGGTGCGCAAGATGGCGCCTTGATGCAATGTGATGATCCTGTTGCGATGCGAGAAGATGGCGCCCTTGAGGCAGTGATGTGATGGCGCCCTGGCAGCCTTGCGAAGACTCTGTAGTCTGGAGCCGCGGCAGGCCCTACGACATGCTTCTCCGGTGATGCGATGGCCACTCTCACGATGGCGTCACGCTTCTCCGGTGATACGACAGCAGGCAGCTTTGATGAACATACGCTTCCAGGGAGATGCGACGAAGGCTCGCTTCTCCGGCGTTGCCATGATTTCAGCTGCGGCGGCAACACGCTTCTTCTCGATGCGTTGCGCGTCCAGTTCCCAGCGGCACGCAAGTGACTGGAGTCCTAATTCCCAGCAAGAAAATTCAGGAGGGAGCTGGAGGTGAAGTCTATTGTCCCTGAGACTTCAGCAGGAGGCAAGCACAGTTCAAGCCCTTGGAGAATATTCTGTAGATGAAAGATCTTTACAAAGTTCCTTCTCCTTTCCCTTAGCAATGAAGCAACCACTGCAGGTCAACCCAGCAAACAGCACACTGGCAGAGGGGCAGTACAACTCCTGCAGCTTCATTGATTCTTCTCCTTGGCAGAAAGGTTTCTTGTCCAGAAGTGTTCTAATTTCTTGGGATCAGGGTCTCAATATTTATACCCCAACATCCTTTGTTCTCTGAAGGCAGAGAGGCCTCTGCCTAGTTCAAACCAGTTCCTGAGCACTTTGTTTACATGACTCTCTTCTTCCTTTCACTGTGCAGGGCAGAGACATCAGCTGCCCCACAGGAGGTGGAGCCAGCACATGGGAGGGAAGATACAGCTCTGGAGCACTCTGTTGACTTGATTACTCCTCTCCTTTCACAGTGCAGGGCAGAGACATCAGACAAGCCACAGGAGGTGGAGCCAGCATTGTAGAGGGAGGGCACAGCCCTATTTAGGTCCCAAGTGCAACTCCTCCCTCCCATCTAGATGCAGATCTTTCTATTCACCACTGGCCTGCCCCAGCCTGTCTCCTGGAATCCCCAGCCCTGTCACTCACAAACCCAGACAAGGAATACACAACCCAGCAGAGGCACACCTGGATAGTTAGGCAAGAAAATACCTACTTTCTAAAAGTGGTATTTTCAAACACAGAATATTAAAACCCACTTTACCAAAAGATGTATTTTATTATTCTGTGTTCAGGCATACTAAATACGAATTTCTACCATGTTCCCTGAGTCAGTTAGGATTATAAGAATGTAATTATCTAACTGCCCATTCTGGCCTATGAGAAACGGTAGCCTTCAATAGTGAAAAACAAAAAAAGCTGTAATTCACTATTAGAACTTGCTACACACATCCGAGCATGTCCTACCTTATACTTACAATGCACCCTTCCCTTTGGCCTACCATAGGGGTGTCTAATATGAAGCAAATGGAAGGTTTAGAAACTGGCTAGTGGGTGCACTTGGCCAAGTCAACATGGCAGTGGTAGACTGCACCTAGTCCTTGTAATGGCAGACCTGAGACACATTTTACAAGCTGCTTCTGTGGGTGGCATAACCAGTGCTGCAAACCCACCAGCAGCAGTGTTAGTGTCTTGGAGGCCGTCGAGGTGGAAGTTGAGGTCTCCAAGGAATATGAAGTGTATGGAGTTAATGGCAAGTGGGACAATGTATTTAGGAATGGTGTTGCAGAAGCTGGGGTGTGTGCCTGAGGGTCAGTATACAAGAGTGTCTCTGAACGTTGTTCTTTCATCATTTTGAAGTAGGAAGTTGAGTTGCTTCATGATTGCTGTAGTGTTGGCTTTGGTGGTTGCGATGCAATGGATGTTTTTTCTCTGTGGATAATGGTAATGCTGCCTCTGTGTTTATTGGTGTGGTCCTGGTGTATCATATTGTATCCTTTGGGCTTTGTGATGTCAGAGGCAGCAGAGGGGTTGAGGCAGGTCTCTGTTATAAATGCAATGTCTGGGGTGAAAGTTATGATGATGTCCCAGATCTCTGTAGCATGTTTGCAGAGTGAGCGGTGGTTGAGCAGAGGCAGTGGTGTGGTTCTATGGCTTTGAATTTTGAGGGTGGGCCTAGCGAATGTTTCATTGAGGCTGGGAGGTTCTGAGTTTCGAGTGAAGAGGCAGTGGCAGCAGGTGATGTGAGGCAGCATCTATTGTTGTGGCATCTGGGGTCGAGGGCTCGGAGTTCTTCGGTGGAGAATCTCTGGGTGGCCAGAGGGCCAGGGTTCTTGGTGCTAGACGTATTCCAGGGAAGGACGGTGCAGACCGGATTGCCTTTGGTATGCTGGTGGTGTGCTGTGATGCTGCGACCTCCATTAAGTAGGTCCTGGTAGGGGGAGGTGCGTTGGGTGGCGGGACCGGTGAACGGGTCAGAAAAGGATTGAGTGGCTCCAAAAAACAGTGAAGTACAGACACTGAACAATTAAAGAAAAAGTAAATGAATGGGGCTGAATTATACTGACTAACTGGCTTTTCTACAGTAAAAAAACAACTCATGATACAAAAGTACCAAACAGGCTTACTTATTTATTTAAGTAGCTTATACAGCGCGCAGCTACCCCCGGAGAAAAACTCAGGAATATAGGAGAGGAACAGGACGAATTGTAGGACTTACTGGCACAGCAATACAATTATCAGTGGTGAATACAGGAAATGAAGAGTAGGCACAGAGCAGAATGGCTGAAACAGAGGTTTTATTTAAGGTTTTACATTGTTTGTATGTGTACTTTTTATGCAGCGAAATAAAGTATGTATGAAGATGGCTAAAACAGTGCCTTGCTTAGTCTGTCTACTGAGAACAAAAACAGGCAGCACAAACACAAGGCAGGTTTCTGGCAGCTGGAATGCATAGCAGAGTCCAGGAAACCTGCAGCGCTGGGGGAGCGGATTGGAGTAATATGGCTACCACAACAAGCAGCAGCACTGTTGTGTGAGTTATGACCAGTGTGAGAATGTGTATTTGCTTTACAGATGCAAAATTTGCAATAACCACTATTTCCTGTTCAAGGTAACTTTAGAGTGAGGGTAAGATTACAGGGCCCAAGAGAAAAAAAACTAAATGTCTTGATGAGAGGTGAAATTAAAAGGAAACTGATCTTACAAAGAGAAATCAGATAGACTGGGTAAGCATGTGTGAATCAAGTGCTTGCAGAAATTAACAAAGTCGACCAGCTGATGCTATTGGAGGCCATGCTGGCATTGGAGACCCCTGAAGACCACACTGTTCTATACTAATATAAATAAGGGATATTTACTCAATGCGTAGTACCCGTTATGAACCTTTACACACCCCTTAAGTTGTTTGACAAATGTAGAATCTAACTGGAAAAGAATGCCAACCTCCTGGCAACAAAACCTGTTCCTTCAAAGGGAATATGAGGTGGGTTGAATAGATTTACAAATTTACAAAACCGTTTCAGTAAGTGTATCAAAGAAGTCGAAATGTTTGAGGCTTTACGGTTGGTGGGTAGGGAATATTTTTTATTGCCTTTATACTAGTGTGTGTAAAGCTAAATTAGGTTTTCTAGTGCTGCGATGGATTTGACTTGTTTTGCTGAACTCAAGTGCGAGAATCCGTTTTTTATCGAACTCTCTTGAAAGTGAGATTGAATTTTCTTTTTTTTCCCTCCATAAATAATGAACGAGGCGAACTTCGGCTCAGTCTTGGTATCTTGACATAATTCTTAGAAATTGTTAAAACACAGGCAGTTCATAGTGAGCCATATAATCTTAAAGAAATGTTTTTCTATGTGATAAAATGTAAGTCTGAAGTAAATTTTGTGAATTAGTCTACGTGACTCTTTTTCATGAATGGAGTGCTTCAGGGCAAGGAACTAAAAAAGAGAGTACACGATTCATCACAAGGGGCAGCTCCTCCTGTAGGGCGGAGGAGCGTTGCCTAACTGCTTTCTCCTAGTGCGAGAAGCAGAAACATAAACTGGTACCTTAAACACCATTTTATGTTTCTACTTCTCACGTTGCGAGAAAGCAAAAGGCAGCGTATGCCTGGTTGTGGGCGGGCGGGAGGGTATGCCTAGTTCATCAGGTTGGGGAGGAGTGGCTTGCCCACTGTTTTGGGCCCTGACTGTTTGGTCGGCCCTCTGGGGCTGACCAAACCAGTGATGCACACTCTACATTTTCTCAATGTAGGCTACATGCAGCCTACATAGAGAACATTGCCTCCCTACAGGCGCCTGGCTGGGCGCTGAGTGCTGTCTGTACCACTCACAACGCTGCCATTGCAGCATTGTGATTTGCTTAGAGGAGGGAAGCTGCCTTCTTCCTGTTTCCAGCAGCAGGACCAGGCCAGGAGCGAAGGTGCCATGGGACCCGGTAAGGTAAGTTTTATTTTATTAAAATCGTCCCTGTCTCCCAAACCCCGCCCTGCACGAACACCTGCGCGACCCCTCCACCCGCCCCCCCCACCCGTGAGTCATGCTAGCTGCAACTGATCATCACTGGCAGATATCTCTAACTCAGGAGAAGAACGAGGTCATGCTGTTTAGAAATACCCACACCACAGTCTAAAATACAAAGTTTGTAACGTTAAATAATTAGTGAGCGAAGCCTAAAGGTCTGAAACACTGAGAAGAGAAAGCACACAATAGTTAGTCTTTCTCTGCATAGAGCGGTGTAAATAGAGAGAAGCTTATGCACATTATATACAGAACACTATAGATTTATTAGTTACGAAAACACTTTCAAAGCTAAAGATGGATGCATGAATGCATGCTGGTAAATTTGTCATCAAGCCCAGGAAAATAGGGACCCAATAGAATGTGGGATCATCTCTACATCATCCCAAGTTGACATCAACAGGGTGGGCGTTGATTACACTTTATAGTATACATAGGACCAACAGGGCTTTGATTTTGAGTGCACTGGTGACTGGTGTTTTATTCACAGCTCCTTGCAAACCAACACATTAGGATTCAAAATGTAATGGGTGAAATAAAGAGCACCTAGCACAGAATAAACCCTCTAGATGGGCCATAACATGTGGACTTTAGTGAGCCAGGCGCAAAAATCTGCATGTTTTGCTATTTACCATATCAGGAGCCTTACTTCGCACCTGTTAAAACTTGTCTTTTTTAATCCTTCTTCGGGGGGAAGGGGGTGGATTCTGTTGTTCTGAGCTGCCAAATTCTTAACAGCACTCTCTCCTGCATAGCTCTTTGATGCCTTGCTTGGTCTAATGCGCTTTAAAAATGCTAAAAATACAAATACCAGGCCGTTCCCCCTAACAAATGTAATCAAGTTTGCCCTGCCAAAATCTAGGCGATTGAACTTTATCGGACCCTCAGTAATTGCTTGGTGTGGTCAGAGCCATGCCATGACTTTGGTAATTATGAATGTGGAAAAATACTGGTGTAAATTCAAGGGAAGTTAATATGATGGGCACTCAAAATCAACTGTATGCTGATAATCTGAAATAACAGCTCTCCAAACATCAGGCTTGTCAAATCCATCCAGGTGTAAGCAAAGACATAAAGATGTATGATTTACGGTACACTTCCTGAATCTATCACCGCGTGGAATGATTTATTCCCCTCGTTTCCAACCAGCTTTTTATAGAATTGATGGTACTTCCCAGATCAGATTGCCCCCCTACATAAATACCAGTACAATTAATCACAAACATACAGGGTAATCATTTATTCCTCACGTGGTCTTGTATTTACCTGTTTCGATATATTGTATACCAACGTTATTTCTCACAATATAGCATAATGACTCTAATTATTTAAGCAAATAAAATGAGACATTAGCAATATGTATTCCACTAAAACGTTATCAAACATGCAGCTTTGCATGTTATATAAGTCGGTTTTGGAAAGTAACATTATTTCTTGCCAGTTTACACACCCTAAAATGGTACTGGGCATTAAAGTATAAAATCATACATGGTTCTTCTTCTAATGTGTGCTGTTTTAACCAAAACAACGAAATTAGCTTGGCTAAAACTATATTTTGTACGCGTTTCCTGAATTTTTCATACAACCTCAATAAACTGTGGCGTCTTTAAGAATGTTTTTCTATCCAGACTACTACACTGCAAAACAGGTTTTTAGTTAATTTTCTGTACCGCATGGACTTTGAAAGTGATCAAAGAAAATGTCTTGCTGAGCACTATCCCAAGGGAACCAAAAAACAGGATTAATAGAAATCCCACCTGAGCTAAAACACACAACTGTAAAAGGCTTTATAATGACTTATCTCTGAAAGATTTCAGGGCCGATGTTCATTAATTCAAACCTTACACACTGCAGGCATCTCCAAAGTTGGTTTCTTTCTTCTAGCACTCTGGGACAGTAAAAAAAACTCGAAAAAGCATATCTGAAACACTATCTCTTTCCCCAATGTCATCGATCACAGAGCAGTCAAAAAGAGGGAGTGCAGTAAACAAACTTTATTTCAGATTATATTACTTCTACATATTATGTCACCTCTTCTGCCAGAGTATTCGGGAACATTATTCATTTGTAGCTCAAAAATATTTTGTATAGCTACATAAGAACTCAGAATGCCCGTTGAAACACTACACTACACAGGAGAAATAGTGCCTGAAATATTGTAAACCATCAGAAAAAGCAGCTATTGCGATATTTTTACTGCCAGGCAACGAATTGTCGCTTTCACATACTAAGTCACTTACTGCCAGAGCCCATTGAAAGGTAATTCTAGGTTTTCATGGCCAGAGGAAAGGATGAGTGGCCCCTATTTAATTATTGGTGTGTCTCATCAAGGTGATCAATGCTCTTGTAATGCTTCTGTAGAGGCCCTTTGTTGCTTTGCTGTTCTGCATTCTATGTTGAATCTCATGTCAGTTGATTCATCTCCCTGCCCCACAGTGGATATTGGTTGTGGGTTCTTTTACAGTCATGAGTGCCGTGTTTTAAATCCACAGGCCGGGCCATCATCCTGAGTTTTGTACCGTTTGCGTTCAAATTTCAACCGCTTAGCAGCTGGTTGCCCAGCTTGCCTCTAATATCGAGTTTGGTCTGCTGACTTCACTGAACCCATGCAGAAAGTCTACAGCAGGGCCACTTTTGTGGTCTGGACTGCTGCTCCTCTTTGTATATGTCAATTAAACACCTCTTCGGGATAGTGCTTAACTATGCCATATTATTTGATAAATGATGCACACTTGTGGAAAGATGTATCAAGATTCCATTTTGCGATTTCTAAATAGCGATTTTTAAGGAATCGCTATTTAGAAATCGCAAAATGGAATGTACGTAGAAAATCGCTATTTTTTAGCGATTTCTTAATCTTCCTTAATTGCAAATTCGCAATTTGCAAATTCGCAATTAAGGAATAATTTCCATGCATTCCTATGGGCAAGGAGGCCCATAGGAGTGATTGTGAAAAATTCTCGATTCGTGATTCGCAATTTGCGAATCTCAAATTTAGAATAATTTCAAGGGTGCAGGGGTGTCTCAAAGACACCCTGCTGCACCCCTGAAATTTACATGTGTGTGCATATGGCGTACATACATGCCCTATGGGCATGTATGTGCGTCACATGCCACCTTCACAAATGCCAAATAGGGCATTTTTTAAAGAAATCGCAAATGACCACCAACTACAAGTTGGTGGTAATTTGCAATTTCTTAACCCAAATTCACAATTTCAAAAACATACATACATCGCATTTAAGGAATCGCAAAATTTGCGATTCCTTAAATGCTTAAGCAAAATAAGGAATCGCAAATGTTTGCGAGTCCTTATTTTGCGTTTTTTTGATACATATCAAAAAATGTACAAAAGCCTTTTGCGATTCGCAAACGCCGAAATTCGCAGAATTCCGGCCTTTGCGAATTGCAAAAGGCTTGATACATCTACTCCTCCATTTTTTTAAACATGTCATCTCTGTAGAATGTGCTGCCTTTATAAATGTATCTCTTCTTTTCCTAAGCTGCATGTGCTCATGACATTTAGTTAGTTTTCTACCTGCCACATATATTTACAATGCTAAATACTGAATAGTGTATTAAAACAATAATGCTTAGATGAAGACGTGAATCTCATGACATTCTCATAGGTTTTAATGGTGCAGAGCAGGAATATCGACAGAGAAATAACGTGGGACATAAATATCTCTGGAAAAATATTGTGGGAAAGAAATATCGACAACAAAAATATAGTTGTCAAGAATATCGACTGACAGGTAAGTAATAGCAATTACAAAAATATTGTAATAAATATCGTTCACAAAAATATAGTTGACAAAAATATCGATTTATTAATAATGTTATGTATGTTAGTGTTTTTAATGAGAATTGATTGTCATTTTATTATATGTTTTAGTATTTTACTAGTTTTTCATTTATTTTAAGTTTAATTCTGCGTTTTTAGTTCCGAAGCGGGTTGTGGGTCTATAGGGGAATAGGGTGGGAAGTAATTTAAATATTTAACATTTATTGAATAATTAATGTGTTAATTGATTAATTAAAAATAGTTTAATAATTAGTTGTTAATTAATTTCCATTAGTCAAATAATACATTTTTTAAACGTTTTATTTGCGACTGCATAATTACATACATCTTATCATTTTCATCAGTTATGAAATACAGTCTTTTAACTTTTCGCCCCTTCTTTTCGCAAACTGGCTTAAACAATACTGGCTCTATAATTACATTGTCTGACGCAATCAGGAAAGTGAACAGGAAACTTATATTCGTTGTATAAAACGTGCGAGAAAGCCTCAATTAGAGAATCATCATTATGCAACACATCATTATACAGAGCCGTATCTTGCTAATCATGTAATAGATTAAGCCCGTGATCCATCCCACCCCCCGCCTCCCCCCACCCCTCATCTTGTACGTCTCCTGGCACACCAATACCAACGGGTAACACTTCGTGTCGTAGATAACGGGCCATCTTGGAATGTTGTGTAGAATCACTTTGGGGACCACCTGCACATTTATGTGATCCTGTGCACTAATACTGCCTACTCCGATACTCACTAATAGGTCTTTCACTTACAGCCCATCAACCTGCGATGGCCCCAGTTCCATTTCTTCCAATTCTAACAGCAAAAGTTCCCAGTCTTGTGCAATTGGATACTTCCGCTGTTCTCTCTCCTCCTCCCGGCGCAAGGCCGTCCCTTCTGCCCTGCCCCATCTCAACAGGACAGCTATTCCAGGGGGTCTGGGGGACTTCCATCGCATTGTTATAGCTCTAATTGCCAGTAACAGAGCCAGGTATAAGAATTTCAATTGAGCCTTATGGTGTTTAGGACGTTTACGGTGCCCCACCAAGCAATACAGCGCCTCCTCTGGCACCTGCAGAGCGGTGACAGTGTGTAGGATATGTGTGTAGGATATGGCAAATTGCCCTCCAATAACTGCGTAATCGCGGGCACGCCCAGAGCATGTGAAGGAGGCCAGCCTCATCTGCCTTACAACGAGGACAATGGTGGGGGGAATCCAGGAACATTTGATGTAGCCTTTGGGGGGGTAAGGTACGCCCTATGCAATACCATAACCTGAATAAACTTAAATTTGACATTCCTAGACACCTTCCTGGGGTGCTCAAGGACAACCTTCCATGCCATGCTTATCCGATAGGACTTCCCCTGTGTCTTGTATCCAGGTGTCTCTAAGTGTGGTTAGGGATGTGGCTGCATGTTCTCTGATCCCAGTGTAGAGCCACCGCACCAAGTGGCCACCTGCCCCCATAAAATAAAGTCAATGCACCAGTTCATGTTGTGCAGGTTTGATCCGCTGTGGGTCCCATGTACGTCTTATGTAGTGTGACACAGTGGCATGTAGTAAGTATAACCGTTGGGGAGCCCCTGTGGTTTGCAGAAAGGATTCATGATCTAATAAAGCGTCATCCCCGTAAAAAGCCCCTACATCCTCCACCCCAGCTTCCGTCCAGAGCAGTAGCCTACGTTGGCTGAGCTGTCCCTGCGGTGTCGGAATGCCTAACAACGGAACATTCTCCGCAAAGGGCGTGGTCGTAGAAGTATATGCCAGTGCCTTTCTCCAGCACATCAGAGCCGTGCGCAGGAGAGAATGGCAATCTGGGGGAATCCTGGCCTTAGGCAATAGCAGGGAGTGTAACTCGCCGCGTACCAGTTGGTCCATTGTGAAATTAATCTTGTGCAGATTCCTGCCCGCCACCCATCGCGCCAGCCACTGAAGTTGGCTGGCATAATAATATCCGCGCAGGTCCGGCACTCCAAGACCTCCCAATCTGGTGTCAAGTTGAAGCTTTTGGAGGCCTATACGTCTCCGCCTGGACCCCCAAATAAGAGTGATCAAAATCGTATTTAAGGTACTAAATATCTGTTGTGGAAGGATGACCGGCAAGTTAACAAAAGAGTATAACATGCGGAGGAGCAGGACCATCTTTGAGACGGCGATTCTGCCCATGACGGACAGGGGCAAGGACGTCCAGAACCCCACACTACTGCGGAGGTTAGTGATGGCCCTTCGAACATTGCCCTCAATCTGGTCTTCGGGCTTTCTATAGACTTGGATACCCAGATACTTAAACGTGCTCTGGGCTACCGGAAGCCGGTACCCCCCAAAGTGAACAAGAGGAGGGTACGGTAATTCCCTGAAGTAAAAGCCAATAGTCTTTCCGGGGTTAATGGCTAGGAAAGTCAAAGCAAAGGAAAATGTCGGCTATCGCAGAATGATCCTCTTCTAGATCACGGAAGTACAATAAGATATCGTCTGCGTATATTGATATCAAGTTATGTGTCCCTCCAATAGAAATACCCATCCGTTCTTCATGAGCCCGAAGGGCTATGGCCAAGGGCTCCAGCGTTAAGACAAATAAGATGGGCGACAGGGGACAACCCGGCTGGGTGCCTCTGCATACTGGATAGCTATCCGAAATGTACCGACCGGTACGCGCTCGGGCCGAGGGATCTGTGTATAATAGCCGCACCCATTTTAAGAAAGAATCTGGGAAACCAAAGCATCTCAGTACCTCAAACATGAACATCCAGGACAGTGAGTTGAATGCCTGCCTGAGGTCTAGCGCAATACAGCCAGCCTGAGGGAGTTCCCGTGTGTGGCAGTCATAAGAGCGTGGAGTCTCCGTGTGTTCTGGGACGTACTCCTGCCCGGGAGGAAACCACACTGATCCGGGTGTATCAGGGCGGGGAGGTGGGGTTGCACCCTCAAAGCAATGGCCTTACTAAGTATCTTGTACTCCGTTGAGAGCATCGACAGAGGCCTATAATTAGTCAGTTCGAGCGTATCCCTACCGGGTTTTGGTATAGACTTAACCAGGGCTTGCATCGTTGAGGCAGGTAGGTGACCTTCCTCATATGATGTCTTATATATCTGTCCAAGGATGGGCACCAGGGTTTTGGAGTATTTCTGGTAAAACTCCACTGAAAGCCCGTCCATGCCCAGTGTCTTCTTACGATTAAGGGACCGGATCGCCGCTCAGATTTCCTGTTGTGTAATGGGACCGTCCACCTCGTCTTGTACCTCTCATGATAGAGTTGGGAAGGGCAGAATATTTAAGACTTCGCCAATCCGCCCTGGGTCCTCTGTGGGGAAGGGAGCATATAACTCTTGCAAGTGGTCGTGGAACGCCTTATTAATCTCGGACTGTGTAACTACGATGTCGCCTAACCTATCACAAATCTGTATAATTACCGGGGGGTCGGGCCTATCGGGCACCAGGCGGGTCAGCAAAGCGCCCGACCTATCGGCTTCGGCTTGTTGACGGTGTAAATACTCTTTATAGTCAATGGTCCTCAGTGTTTCTAACAGTTCTGCATGCTCTATATTTTCCAGCTTGCAGGTCCCCTTTCTTTACTAGGTCTACACTCGCCTCCCTCTCCAATATTTTCAGGCGGTTCTTAATGTCGCAGAGTCTCTTATGGATTTCTTGTCGGGCTCCCACTAACTGTCCAATGGCGGCACCCTGCAGTACCACCTTCATAGCGTCCCACACCACCAAATTGGACGTTGCTGAGCCCCAATTGTCTCTAAAGTAATTAGTTAAAGTTTCAGACAGAGGTGTGCGAAATAGGGCATCTTCCAAAAGTGTTGGGTTGAGTCTCCACTGTGGGCACCAGAGACGGCACCCTACCCCAAAGAAGGCCAAGCGTTAAAGATCCTGTGGTCAGAGAAGGTTTTAGCTAAATATTCAGATGTATGAATCTTGGACACTATGGAGTTGGAACACAAGAATCTATCAATTCGGGTGTGTAAGTTGTGTACTGGGGAAAAATAAAAATACTCCTGGTGGGTCAGATGTAATGCTCGCCAGGTATCCACTAGCCCCCATCCCGCAACCCAGGCCTGAAACGTCTTAACCAAATTAGTTATCCCAGCCATCTAGAGGGGAGGATGTGACCTATCAAGGCCCACATCTAACACCATATTCCAGTCACCACGCAGGATCCAGGGGATATCCACCCAATCTGACAGTGCCCGTCCCACCTTACAAAGAAATGTATCATGATCAAAATTCGGGGCGTAAATACTACCAAGGACCAGTAGTGTGCCATCCAGTGTGCCTTTCACCAGGACGTACCTCCCCTGATCATCCACCTTCCTCTCTATTTCAACAAAAGGTGTTCCATGACGCACCCAAATGATCGACCCCTGGAAAAGGCGGAGTAGGAAGTGGAGTAAATGGTACCCCTCCACCTCTTCCTCAGCGTGTATATTTCAGATGCTGTTAGCTAAGATTCCTGCAGGAATGTAATTTGTGCATGGTGTCGCAGTAAGAACGTATGTATCCTGTGCCTCTTTTGTATTGCACCCAGCCCACGCACATTCCAGGTAGCCAGGCTGTAGGTCCCTATTGTGTTAGCCATAACCTTGTTTGGGTTAAACCCAGGGTGTTACCGGTCCCTTTCTAATGCATAATGTTAAAATCGGCCAGGAGACGTACCCTTTCCCACTCAAAAACAGCACTGTCTTAGTCATCACAACTGTCCACTTAGGTGCAACAGCCCAGGGGTACCATTGTCAGGAGAACATTCACAGTGATCTTCCGGAGGACCCTAATAGGGGGACTTCAGAATCCATCGGGACCCAACAGCCAGAGTGTTCTCACCCTCGTAACTCATACAGCGTTAAATCTAACGTACTCTGGGACCCACCTCGTAGGATCTAAACTAGAACTAATAATTCCCCAGTCCCCTCTCAGAGACTCTTAATTGTCCAATATGTCATCTGCCGCTCTGGGGGTTACAGTTGGGAATAAAAGCACGCTGTGTTCCAAGTCCGAATGAATCGTGCTGTCATCCGTGTCCGTGTTAATCGTCTCCTGATCATCCCGAAAGTTGCCCACCAGTGCAACAGCTTCTAGTTGGTCATCCTTCTGCTGCTCCCGCGATGGTCCGAGTCGTCCTGATCCTCTCTCTAGGGCCGGAGAATTCCCAGCATTACGGTCCGAGCCGGTTCGAGATCCGCCAGCAGATGTGTCTTGAGTCGCCCCTTGACTACCTTCGATGCCCATCACTTCGAGCCACTCCTCCACATCTGCAGGGCTTTCGAAGAAGTGCGTTTTTGTGTCATACACGATCTTTAATTGGGCTGGAAATATTAACGCGTACTTCAGCTTGGCCTTTTGGAGTTTCTTCTTCACCTCCTGGTATGAGGATCTCTGTTTTTGCACCACATTAGTATAGTCCGGGTACAGATATATGCGGCGGTTCTCAAATTGTATAAGGGATTTCTCCCTCGCCTTTTGCAGAAGTATATCCCTGTCCCGATAGATAAGTATCCATACGATCAAAGGGCGGGGCGGGCACCCCTGTCTGGGTCTTCAAGTGGGGATTCGGTGTGCTCTTTCCACACAAAAATGTGGTGACAGGCCTTCCGCTGTGATGTGGTCCTGGAACCATTGTTCCATGAGGTCCGCAGCGTGGGTCCCCTCACAGCGCTCCGGAAGGCCAATGACGCGGATGTTGTTGCGTCGATTACGGGCTTCCGCATCCTCCACGTGGTCCATCAAGGAGGCAACCTGTTGTTGTAGCTGCTGGATAGATGTAGTATGGTCCGCCATTGTCAGGGTGCGATCCGCCAGCACAATGCCCTGATCCTTTACCTTATCAGCTAGTTTATTGTGGTCCGCTTTGAGTAAGGAGAGGTTGGTGGTAAGGGCTCCTAATTGTAACTCCATTGCTGACCTGGAATCCCTAATCTCCTTCAGGATCAAATCCAGTTTGTCTGTTTGGTGTCCCCCGGTGGGGTTCAATGCAGCTGCCCCTGATAGGGCCCCTCAGCCTCGGTGTCCTGCGTCTGCTGCACAGTGGCCGAGCCTTCCCGGCTCTCCATCGCCCTCGTCCCTTTCCGGACCATGGCCTGCTCGATTGAAATACTCTCTCACTGTGCGTTTATGTTGGCCGGACAGGCACTGTAAACTAAGATAGTCCGTGAGTTCAGCACCGCCCACACCACACCACGGGCTCTGTTGTGTCAAAGCAGAGGGCACAGTTCTAGGGCTACCCACAGCAGTCCTGCGTTATTACCGCGCGTGTAAGGACTCACAGCCGCTCACCTCCGTTCTCGGATCACTCGCCTGCTGTCCAAAGAATGGCCAACTATGGGTCAGGCCTCCGATCCCATGAGGCGCTCCCTCAGGGGACGCGGGGGAAGGGAGAAACTGCGATTCTCCAAGGCAGTACTCAATGTGTTCCATTATGCCCCAGCTCTGTCCTTAGTTGTCACCTACTACGTTGTGGCTGCCATTGTAGTGTAGTTCCTATTATCCCAATAGGCTCTGCGCATTGGCATAATACCTTCAATAGTATAGGCCTAGACCAGACATTAACTAGGTCTACTACTGTCGATATTAGACTTAAAGTTTTGGGTTTGCCAGCTAGCTCAGAGTTCACTAGAAACTTTCTCGAATAGGCAAGGAGGAGTTGAACCTCCCTGGATAGACAAGAAGGGATTTAGTTTCTGACAACCATAGAACATGACAACTTTGCTCTCCCCTAATCAAGAGTGTATCTCTAGAGTCGTGTGAACAAAAGGCAATTTATTTTACTCAGTCAGTACGTGCATTCTTAGTCTCATCAGTTTGTAGAGAAAAGGAAGAGACGGGCGTGTTCAATAAAAGATGTTATTTATTGATCAGTCTCTTTTCTCATACAAGAGAAATGGATCGATATTATAGCAATACTTATGGTTAAGTAAAGTGCATACATTAAAAGCAGAAGTATAAAATAATACTGTAAAAACATTGATATGGTTTCTAAGCCATATGAAGGTTTAAAATGAATAAAATAGATACATACACATTTACATTTGACTAATCGTACTCAACTGGTGTTTCTAACTACGCCTACCCCGTGTACCTGACCTAAGCCTAATACATGGGCGGGGATAGAAAGTTACAGTTTAAGTTAAGTTTGTTTTGCCAAGTGACTGACTAAAGAATTCTCTGCGAGGGGTTATTCAGTTCTGTACCTGGAATCTAGGATGGTTGAGGGATGGTATCTCTCGTCTCTGGTCTCGATATTCCAGGCTGCCTGCGAGGGCTACCTGGAAGCGCCGGAGCTGGATTTCTCGGCAGGAGAAAAAGGCAGCTTCTCGTTCTCAGCGCGTCAGGAAGGCGGGGCTGCGCCAGCGGGGTCTGCTCTGCTCTGGGCTTCGGCAAGTCTGGCTGCTCCGATCTCGTCACCACCGCGTGTGTTTGCATAGGGCAATATCGGTAATATTGATACCTTTAAGGTGCCGAGATTGACGTAAGGATGGACATAGATACGTCAATAAGGATGTCATACAACTTGGTCGTTAGCACATTCTTTTGCTGAAGTTCTCGATGAAATCAAAACAATGGCCGCAGGGTTTTTCCCAGGTCTGTCATAGGTTTGATTTGTTTTGAGAACTCCGTATGCCTTATCAGGGGCTGGAGGAATATCGCTTGTCTAATTAGATGGCAAGCGTTATGACCTAATCAGATAACACGTTCCTGTGCCGTAGTGTGGCTTTATCAGATAACGGTTCCTGCATCATGAGGGTTTTCTGCATCACGGGATGGCTGCTAGTTAACTTGTTAACCAGAATAGGGTCAGGAATAGGGGGATCGATACAGAACCTATAGGAATACATCACACCCACTCCACGCTAACTATGGACATATTTACTAATCTAGGCATAGTAAAACATAGTAAAACATACTATAGAGTATAGTGTATACCTTACCACCCCAAAATACATAAATGCAGTAATCACGCATATCTACACATTATTGCTAATTGGTATATGAGAATTTACACATGAAATGGCTCTTAATACAGAAAAAAGGTTCGAGACCATTCCATCACAGAATAAAATAATTATGAACATACCAGCGGGCAGCTAATGTCTATAAGCTATCTAAAATTTGAAATTTTAGTTCTCTAGGAATAATTCTTACTTTAAGCAGAAGATAGTGTCCCGAAAAATTCGAAAAATATTTGGGGCTGCTGAAAAAATTGCTGTCCGTGAACTGGAGGGAAAATTGTTCATGTGACTTTATTATTAAAGTTGAAGGCCAAATTCAGGGAACGCCGTGTGCGAGCTTGCTCAAAAGTTTCTATTTCTGCTCTGGTGAGAACATTATATCATTTAGGCTTTCGAAAAAGCTGTCAACAGCTTCCTGGGAGAGTTCCACTAACTCGGAAAAAGGTGTAACCATGCATTCGTGCGCATGATTGTCTCCATTGACGTTCTGATTTGGATTGCTGACAGAAGGTCGTACCTGATCGATGCTGCTTTCATCTTGAACTTCACTACCCCTTAATCGTAGTGGTGAAGCTTCCACGAATGCCGTCATCAGGATTGGTAGCCGTTGAGGGCAGGACAAAGCATGAGCCTTTATTGGACCCAACAATGTTTCTGCATCCATTGGCGCATCCGATTGTAGCGTCAGACAGGTGTCTAACACGCATTCTTCTCCGCATAGGAGGCACCTTAATACAGGTAAAACACATCGTTGCCACATTGGTCGAAATGATAGAAACCAAGTCATGTTCAGGTCTCTAAGCCGGGATAGTCCCAGGATTTTTGATATCCGGTCCCGGTATCCAATGGCTAGGATTGTTTCTTCCCTTGTCGCAGGTGTTTTGTCTGTGACATGGTTTGCCATAACGAAATATAAGGACTAAGAATAGGATTCCTGCAATTAGTCCCAAAATGAGGGGAAGTCCGCCAAAAATCGAATGGACGAAATCTGGAAAAATACCCAGTATGGCTTTGAATGGTGTTAATGCCATCGAAAATACTGTCTTAAATACTTTTGAGACTCCACTGGTATCAGAAATATTTAAGATTTCATTCAGGATTTCTGCGAAATGTATGGGGGAATTAGTTGATAATAAAGAGTGTATCTCTGCAGTCGTCCTTGCGGCTTGGAGATCATACGTTTCTTTTGATGACGTGAGCCTTGTCGGCGTCTGAAGAAGCACTGTTTTCATTCTGCTTAAAGTATCTATTCGAATAGAAGTAATTTTCAAGTTGGGCCATGCCCTTGCCTCCCTGTCTGGAAAGGAGCTGGGGAACAATAAGCGTCCACAGCACTTGACCTTCGCAGTCGTAGTTACGAGATAAGGAGTCCCGGGCATAAGACTACAGCATCTGCGGTCCACAATTAGAATGTAACTCCCATTATAGAGTCTTTGAAAGAATGGTTCTATCTCTGTTGCAGGTGCGCCTAGCTGGTGACATGAAAGGTTATTTGAGTTCCCTTCACAGGCTCCATGCAAACTAATTCCATTACACAGAAGTGTACCGCTTAGTGACATTGCACAATTATTGCCACTAAGAAACACTTTCTGTCCTTTATTACTGACACATGCATGTGAGTAGGGCAAGTTCCATGTTGTTTTAATGTACCCTTTTCCCAATTTTTCGTACATGCCAGCCTGTATATATTTTTGGCAGTATTGAAACCTGAAGGTTGAAATTGGAATATTAATTATCCCATGTATTATCCATTCACTGACAGGTCGTTCTGACATTGTCACTGGTAATCTTTCGAGTTTCTCAATGCTCAGGATTGTATAATCAGCACCCTTTTGTGCCATACTGATTTGTCTATCAGTAAGGTTAAAGATATGGAATAGTGACGTTGTGTTGATTAAACGCCAAGGCACATAGCCTGAACGCAGATTTTGTAACGTCCAGCCAAGCTGTACAATAGAACGCAATTGGGACTGACCGTGTTGTAATAACAGTAAGTCTTGCGATATTATGTCGATTGCTGAAGACACAATGCTGTCCAGAGAAAAAATTCTGGAGGACAGAGTCATTAACCCATTGTCCACTACAGAGAGTGATTTTTCCAAATTAATACGGTCAATTTCCCGTATTCTCTCTGCTGTTTCAATTTGAGTCACCTTCCAGGCCTCGTTGTATGCTGCATATACAGAGGCTGCTATGAAACGCTTTTGACGCTGTTTGCGTGGTCCCATAATGAAATCACGCAAGTCAGCACCATCAGTAAGTAAAGTTAGGTGTTGCTTAATTTCTGCCAGTGTGGAAGTTTGTAGCCATTGAAGGCAGAGTTTGCCCACACTGTAGGTGGTTATTATCCCTGGGTGATGTCTTTGGGGATATCTAGGGTCTGGCCTGGTCATTTTGAACCCCTGTGTTTTGTTCAGGAATCTGTCTTGACAGTTATTAGTATCTGTGGGCCAGATCAACCACTTTTTCCAATCAGGATGTGTTCTGTTTTGGTTTAATACATAATTTACGTCTATCTCTTCATCTGTAGAGCTATTGCTGTTCATTGTTGGTTTTGGAATAGACGGTTTATTTAAGTCTTTGATTTTGGCTAAGCCAAGACAGGTAGTTTGTTGAACAGTGTCATTTAAAAATATAATTTGTTCTGGGATCATGCAGGCTCTAAACAAAGATTCTATACCCTGTACTTGCCATTCTTTTGTACCCCAAAACTTTTCAATTCAACATTTTTGTCCCAATAATCAAAACCAAAAGTATTCATTTGTTCAAAGAATGAGTCTGAATATATCAATTTCGTGTTTGTTATCATGGTCTTTGTCCCTGTCTTATTTGACAATTTGAAATAAAATGTTTCAGCATTACTTGTGTTAAAACCTGAAAAGTATGAATATTTGTCATAAAAGGTTCTTGAGCTTCCTTTTGGAGGGGTTGCACAATGTTCCCATTGAATATAATTTAAAACATTTCTCGGTTGTGCAGATTTATGTAGAAAATGGTTACCATAGTGGTTATAACAGTACATACTATCATAATTAGTCGAACCCTGCAAATAATCATGTTTGGTAAATTTAGCAGACATCACTAAGTCAGACATCATATTATTTATACTTTCAAAGTCCCAATCATCAGCAAATGAGCTTGGTTTTACAAAGTCACTCAATGAGATCTTGATTTGGTGTAGATATTTCAGGATTTCAACCGGACCATAGATTTCGTAGTCAGTGTTGTCCCATGCTACCCCACCCGGTATAGCATTGGCTGTGAAGTTGACTGAAGAAAGTTCCCTTTTCTCGACGTGTGAAGCTGTGTGTGGTTTGAGGATCAAGTTGATTTTCTGACTTGCTGTGTCCATTTTAGCATATTTTCCCTCAATGAAGTGTCCCAAAGTTAGTACCATGATGAGCCAAAGTATGAGGATAAATGCACCAAAACCCACCCAAAATTCAATCCATGGAGAAATTAGATATGTTTCTTTCAGTTGTTTCAAAAGTTTTTTAGCTTTATCTTTAAAGGTTTTTGTTGATGGCTGTGTCTTTGATTCACTGAGGTCTTCAGAGGAATCATCGAAGTTTATGAAGTAGCCAGATGCAGTTCTGTCAATTGTTCCAATTGCTTCAGGATTACTGTTTCTTGCATAGTCGTTTGTTACTTCATTATAGGTTGGTGTGTCTCTGCTAAATGTTTTTATTTGGGTTTTCAGAGGTCTAAGTTCCATTGCATTGTTGCATAGTCCTTGTTGTTCTTCTGTAGGCATTTCGAATGTGATTAGCCTCTTTGTTAGGACCTCTGTACTGGTAGCAAACCTTGGTGTTCTGCTACTTATTGGGAGTCCACTTGGCCTACTATTTGTTATCGGCCACATGATTGTGGTTTTACCAGGTCGATGGATACAACTCGGTTCTCCTTTTTACCAGCAAGCGGCGGTAGTACAACTGATCTTGTCCCGTTGACAGACAAGACAGGAACTGCTTTTCTGTAAGAAGGCCCAAATTCCTTCTTTACCGCGATCTTTTCTCTGACTAGATCCCCGACTTTTGGAATCCAGACAGGTCTTGCTGGGACAGGTGGTGGTTCTTCAGTGGTTGTTGGCTGTTGTTTCAATTTTATGTTGCTCAGGTCTTTTCTTGTTTCATTTAAGTCCTGCAAAATAGCCAAACGATCTTTGATATCAAAGCTTTTTTCCTTCACCACTGAAGTCTGACTGTCAAGGTCAGAGATTAACATCCTAGTTCCAAATAATAATTCGTACGGACTGAATCCCTACAGAGAATTTCTTGGCAGGTTATTTAGACTACATTGGACACTTATTAGATGTTTGACCCACCCAGCTCCCGAACCTAATACCTTTCCGTTATAGATTGCTTTCTGCCTTGGTTTTTTCTTTACACCATCCCGTATCCCTTAGGAAGGAAGTGAGAAGATTCCCGCTGTGCTATGCTCATTTGGCCATGTTTCCCCTCAGGCTGGAGGGCTAGAGTGAAAACAATGGTCAAACGTAGCATGCTCTTAGCGTATATGCCATTTAGACTCGCAAATCTTTGTATAACAGTCCAGACGTCAGCCGAGTGCTGGTGATCTACATTATAAGTGAAAACTAGCCTGTATATGTTAATTGCAAGCCTTGCTTTTTACTGTTGATTTTTTCTGGAGTGAAACGACACGGTATTACACCGTTTCTCTCACCACTGCGATTCCTGTTGCAGTTTGGGCAGTTTTTTACAAACATGGTGTGATGCAGGCTCATGCCTGGCCACCAGTACCTTGATTGTAATTCTTCCAGAGAATCTTTTAGTTTGAGGTGTCTAAGACCCTCACCCATATGCGCGTCTGCAATTAACAAGTTTCTCCTGTCCATGTTTGGAATTACTCTATCCCCCACTCCAGGGATTCGAGCAAAAGGGACGGAGTTTGCATCGATTATGTATGTATAATTGAGTGGATAGTTGATCGGTAGCGCTGAGCAGTCGCCTTTTGATGACGTTTTCACCGCCAGCACTGTTTCACCGTCAATATACTTTAATGTACGCTTTTTTCTAGCTACGGAAGCCGATTTAGTTGCTACCGCTGTGGCTGTTTCAGCCAATGAATTCCCTGCAACGTGAACGCCATCACGCTGATGACTCAGTGAGTGTGTCACGTGAGTCTTTGGTAGTTCTTTTTGTAAACGAGCTATTTGTTCCCAGATCAGTTTCTGCTTTATTGTTGCATCTGTGTCATCTTTGCAACCGTTTTGAATCCATGTCTGCAAATCCTTGTTATATGATTTGACGCAGTAATATGAATCGGACACTATAAGTGTCGGGAATTCGCGATCCGCATTATCTAGCGCCATTTTCAATGCTAATATTTCAGTCTGTTGTTCTGAATTAGTTTCTACTGAGTGTGATTTTGTTAATAGAGGTCTTAGTTTACCTCCGAGCCACACTTCTTTTGTAATCTCACATGTGGGGTTGTATGCTTGTTCTCCCCAAACGGAGGGTTGAGCATGTCCGTCTGTATAGATTACACAAGCGTAATGTCGTAAAGGCAGAATGTCGATTGGCAGAGGGAATGTTCTTTCATATTCTAGATTTTTCAGTTCCTCTAGTTCTGGATCAAAGTAGTAGTATACTTTGTCCGTTGTAATGGAATTGACCCATTGTATACATTCCGGATTCAATGTTGTTGTTGGTAAATTACACGGTGTTGTTAATGCCTCAAAGGCTGATTCTGCTGTTCTGACTGTGATACGTCTACCGTCAGCTTGATCTTTTTCTCTAGCTATTGCGGTTTGAACTGCATGAACAATGTTTTCTTTAATGCTGAATTTCTTTTCAGCTTCTGTGTACAAGTGAGATTTGAATGCAATTGGTACCTTTTCTCCCTCATTAGAGGTCAGGTATGTGAATCCGCATCTTCCTGGGATGACTCGAATCACAAGATTGCGTGTGTTATCACGTGTTTCTAATTTTGTTTTAATTAACATGTCTGTTTGTAAGGATCTCAGAATTTCTGTGTGTATTTGAGTCCAATTGGCTCTTTTAAAATCTGGTTTTATTAGATCATAAAGGGGTTTGACCCTTTCTGCGTAATTTGCAATGTATGTTCTTCCGAAATTTAGGAAGCCTAGAATTGACTGTAGGTTTTTTAGTGTTCTAGGTGCTTGGAGTACGGCACATTTCTTTAGGAAATTGTCAGCCAGGCTTTTGCCTTCACTTGATAATTCATATCCTAAGAACAGGACTGTTAGATGGGCAATTCTGGATTTTTTAAAGTTGAATTTGTAACCCTCTGCTGCGAACCCAAGTATTATTGTGTTCACTCTCTTCAAGTGAGTATCCAAGTCATCATCTGTTAGGTATATGTCGTCGACATACGATAATGCTTCGTCATCATATGTTTGTAGTAATTCTGTTACTCTCGCTGAGAATACTCCCGGGCTGTTCTTGTACCCCTGGGCTAACCGACAGAATTGTTTTTGAGTGCCATTTATTGAGAACGCAGACAAATATCTGCTCTCTGGTGCTATGTTTTGACAAAAGAATCCATTAGAGATGTCTAATGTTGTTTTGTTTTTTTTGCGCACTATGTTATTCATTAGTGCAGCACTATGCGAGTTTTGCACTGCAAAAGTTTTGCAACATGAGTTAAGGTGTCGGTAATCCAAAACTAGACGGTATGAATTGTCTGGTTTGGAGACCGGAAACAAAGGGTTGTTCATTTGTGAGGTGCAAGTTTCAATCACCCCCTGGTATTCTAGCTGATCTAGGATTTCTTTAACCTGTTTTTTAGCTTCTTGCTTAATTGGGTACTGCCTTTGTGCAGTAGGTTGTGATTTTAACTGGATTTTGTGAGGAGGAGAGTCCTCATTCCATCCTACGTGATTTTTATATAAAGCAGGAGCTTGAGCTACTGCCCACTTTCTAGCAAGTGTGTATTTTTTATGAATTGGGATATGATTTGAGAAGGCAGGCATAATTATTTCTTCGCCATGAGGGCACTCCCTGACAAACTCTGGTGGCCAGTCTTTTTCAGCTAGAAGGATGTCATAGCCCTTGGAGAGATTATCCCAAAATAGTCCCCTTATTTTTCTAGTCTTATCCCCTTCTATACGTAAAGTTATTTCATATATTTTGTGAGGTTTGCTAACTCTGGTATCTGCAGTTTCCACTTGAAGATATTCATTCGTGTCCACTGTCTCCAGATGATTCATAAGGACTTTGCGAGCTATGCTCACTTCTGCTGCGCTGTCTAGCATTGTCTGAGCCCATTCTCCATTTTTCAGTTGTGTCCTCAGTATTCTCGGCATTGTTAACTATTTTAATGCTGGCTACCTTCTTTTTTGGAAATTGTAGTTTCTTTTTTAGATGAGCAGGTTCCTTGTCTTTGGACTTGGCGTGCTCTTCTCTTTGTTCTGATCGTCCTCTTCTTTCCAATTTCTGTGAGGAAGTCTGAAAAGATTGAGAGGGACGTGTATCAATGTCTTGATATCTATCAGGCTTTTTTATATTATCCCTATTTCTAAGGTTATATCTTTTCCCAGAGGGGTCACTCTGGGGTGACCTGTGTCTTTGGTTCGGAGATTTTTCTCTTCGCCTAGGAGACCTTCCTCTGGACTGGAATTTCTTTTCTTTAGGATTGGATTGTTTGTTTCCATCCCAGCTCTTTTTTTGTGATGTTGAATTATTATAAAAAAATAATTTTTTCAGGACTTTCAATCAGTTGCGGTTTTACTGGTATTCCACCTAAACTATCTCTACCTAGTTCCTCATAGGATTTTTCTATGATTCTGGCAATTTCAGCTGGTTGGTCTGCTATATCTGTCTCTTTTAACCTCTGGCGGATTGCCACGTTTGCTGCTTCTCCCTTTATGTTGGCTAATAATATAGCCGAGACCTGCTTGAAGTCTTTTAGTAATTTCATACCAAGAGTTAAAGCGGGTTCTGGACCATATTCGTCTTGAATTTGTTTTAGCACATCTGGTATTACCAAGATGGATTTTTGTGTAAATGGAAGCAAAGACTGTACCCCAAGTGTCACAGTCCTCCACGTGTGGTGCGATTCCCATTGGAAGACAGATAGTCAGAATCCTGTGTTTTTCTAACAGGGTGGTGTCTGGAAACACCACCTCTATTTGGGAGATTTTTTGTGCTAGCCAGAATGGTATTTGTTCCCGTTTAGCCGGTACTTTACCTAGGCAGGACTGTATGTTCTGTGGTGTAATTTTATTTGTGTTCCCCTGGTGAGGGGTCAGCTGTGGAATTTTAATTGCTGGTTGAATTGTTGAAGTCCGCATCACATATTGGACTAATTGTCTATGTATTTTTATTAATTGTTTTAGTTGTACTAAAAGATCTGCTGCAGGCATTCTTTCGAAGTCTGGATGTGGTGTGTATCCGGCTAGGACCGGCCACGTTGCTCCTGGTCTACCTAAGGGACCGAGCCTGGTGATGTGATTATTATGTTTTAGGGCGCCATTAAATAATAGCAGGTGCTCTTGAAATTTAAGTGGTACTTCCACCTCCTCGAAAGGAGTGTACTCTTCAGGAGGTTCCTCTGTTTTGTAATAGTGGAAGTACTTTGTTACAGCATTTGCTGCTGGAAAATGTATCCATGAATAGTATACCTCTGTCTGCCGATATTCGTGTGCCTCAATTACGAATATGACTGTGCCACCTCTAGGTGTCAGTCCATTTTCTATAAGTTTTAAAGTTATAGATTTCCTTTTGATGACCGGGATGAGTATTATATCCTGGTCAGCTTCTTGTATAGCAGTATCAGCTGCTACTATTTCAGCTGCTAGTCTAACTGCCTCTCTTTCATCATCACTGTCTCCCATTTTACCGACAGGAATGTTATTTCTTTTGTTTGCAGATCAGGTTTCTTATGGAAACAAAGGTTAGATGCACAATATTTTGGAACGGTGTATCCTTCAACGTTGACTAAACCAAGTACCATACATAGGAGTTTCCTCCTGCGAGGTTTGGCGGATATTACCTTTTTTCCACTCCAGACGTCTTTGGAGTATTATGGGAAAAAGGGGTCTGAGTGAGAAAGCACGACTGAGTTACTCTAAATGTCTTACGTTAGTTTTATCGCCCTTCCAAACTCGTTGGGCGCCATGTGGTGTAGTTCCTATTATCCCAATAGGCTCTGCGCATTGGAATAATACCTTCAATAGTATAGGCCTAGACCAGACGTTAACTAGGTCTACTACTGTCGATATTAGACTTAAAGTTTTGGGTTTGCCAGCTAGCTCAGAGTTCACTAGAAACTTTCTCGAATAGGCAAGGAGGAGTTGAACCTCCCTGGATAGACAAGAAGGGATTTAGTTTCTGACAACCATAGAACATGACAACTTTGCTCTCCCCTAATCAAGAGTGTATCTCTAGAGTCGTGTGAACAAAAGGCAATTTATTTTACTCAGTCAGTACGTGCATTCTTAGTCTCATCAGTTTGTAGAGAAAAGGAAGAGACGGGCGTGTTCAATAAAAGATGTTATTTATTGATCAGTCACTTTTCTCATACAAGAGAAATGGATCGATATTATAGCAATACTTATGGTTAAGTAAAGTGCATACATTAAAAGCAGAAGTATAAAATAATACTGTAAAAACATTGATATGGTTTCTAAGCCATATGAAGGTTTAAAATGAATAAAATAGATACATACAGATTTACATTTGACTAATCGTACTCAACTGGTGTTTCTAACTACGCCTACCCCGTGTACCTGACCTAAGCCTAATACGTGGGCGGGGATAGAAAGTTACAGTTTAAGTTAAGTTTGTTTTGCCAAGTGACTGACTAAAGAATTCTCTGCGAGGGGTTATTCAGTTCTGTACCTGGAATCTAGGATGGTTGAGGGATGGTATCTCTCGTCTCTGGTCTCGATATTCCAGGCTGCCTGCGAGGGCTACCCGGAGCTGGATTTCTCGGCAGGAGAAAAAGGCAGCTTCTCGTTCTCAGCGCGTCAGGAAGGCGGGGCTGCGCCAGCGGGGTCTGCTCTGCTCTGGGCTTCGGCAAGTCTGGCTGCTCCGATCTCGTCACCACCGCGTGTGTTTGCATAGGGCAATATCGGTAATATTTATACCTTTAAGGTGCCGAGATTGACGTAAGGATGGACATAGATACGTCAAGATACGTCAATAAGGATGTCATACGACTTGGTCGTTAGCACATTCTTTTGCTGAAGTTCTCGATGAAATCAAAACAATGGCCGCAGGGTTTTTCCCAGGTCTGTCATAGGTTTGATTTGTTTTGAGAACTCCGTATGCCTTATCAGGGGCTGGAGGAATATCGCTTGTCTAATTAGATGGCAAGCGTTATGACCTAATCAGATAACACGTTCCTGTGCCGTAGTGTGGCTTTATCAGATAACGGTTCCTGCATCATGGGGGTTTTCTGCATCACGGGATGGCTGCTAGTTAACTTGTTAACCAGAATATGGTCAGGAATAGGGGGATCGATACAGAACCTATAGGAATACATCACACCATCATCATCTGGCATGGGGCCTCAGTCACCGCTGCATCAGCAGGGGGTAGGGAAGAGGGGGGGCCAGGAAGAAGGTGAAGAGCCCCCCCGAGTATCACCAGCCTCGCCCCCTTGCCTCCGGGTCTAGGTCCTCAGGGCGCCACACAAGCCGGCAGGGCCCCGAGCCCTGGCCACCAGCCGGGCCGGCCAGTCGCGTCCGCCGAAATCTTCTGAGCCAGCCGCCCTGCTGTGAAGTCCTCTCACTGGGCGGCTGATCAACAGGGGCACAACCTCGGGGACCGCCGCACTCCGACAGCGCTCCGATGAGCCGAGCACCGCCGCGGAGTCACTGGGCCCGAGACCCGGCACCTCCGGTCGGCTCCCCCCGGTCGGCCCGGGCCCAGTCAGTAAGCTAGTCCCCGGCTTAGTCCTGGGGAGCAGGCCGCAGCAGGCCCGAGCTCCCCCACGGTGCTCCGCGGCTCTCTTCAGTTCCCGGTGGCACCCGGAGGCTCCAGGGGGACAGCGCTGGCCAGGCCTTCCCACAGGGGTCTCCCAGGGCCCTCCAGAAGCGTTTCTAGTCAAATAATAATTAATTATGTTCATTGTTTAATTAATTTTAGGTGTGTGTTGTGGTGTTTATACGTGTAAATTGTGTAAAGGGTGGTAAGTAATTAATTTATTATTGATTAATTATTAAATATGTTTAAATTAATTACTATTAATTAATTATTAATTGTAATTGTGTAATTAAATTTAGGTGTGTGTTGTGGTGTTTAAATGTGTAAATAGTGTGAAAGGTGGTAAGTAATTAATTATTTTATTAATTAATTAATTAATAATAAATTAATTTTCATTAATTAATTAGTAATTCTTAAATGTAATTGTGTAATTAATTTTAGGTGTGTGTTGTGGATATTATAACGTTAAATAATGTGCAATTTGTTTTGTTTTAATTATATGTGTTAATAATATATTTAAATGTATATATTAATTATGTTAATATTGTATATTTAATTTATTTAAAATGTTGATGGTTTTGCTTTTATTGTTTTGGGATCCAGCACTATCCCTACTGTTGCACTCACTGGAGTGGGATATAGTAATTGTTACCCCTCCGCTATCCAATGCTTTCCCTACTGTTGCACTCACTGGAGTGGGAATAGTAATTTGTATACCTCCGCTATCCAATACTTTCCCTACTGTTACACTCATTGGAATGGGAATAGTAAGTTTTACCCCTATGCTATCCAGCACTTTCCCTACTGTTGCAATCACTGGAGTGGGAATAGTCATTTTTACTCCCTCGCTATCCAACGTTTTAACTACTAATGTTTTTATTTTCTTAATAAATATATGTATTGTGTTTTTTTAAATCGTTCAATGTGTTAATTTAAATATAGAATATATATGTGCTTATTTTATTGTTATATAATTAAAGAAGTTTACAAATTAAATAATGATAATATTAAATAAAATGTATTTAAGTTAATATATGTATATCTACACATTTTTTGTGTTTATATTTATTAAATTATGTTTATTTTGTTATAATTAGTTAAAATATATATTGAATGTAATTTCTTTTGTAAATAATATTAATATTATTGAATTAATTTTGTTTAAGGTATGTAATTTTTTAAGGTTGATATTTTTTGCATCTATATTTTTTACATCGATATTTGTAAGTCGATATTATTGTACTTACTTGTTTAAATATAGGGAGTCGATATTTTTGTAATCTATATTTTGACTTCAATATTTTTTTCATTGATATGTTTAACATCGATATTTAAACATGGAACCGGTTACAATGAATGTTCCTGCCTTTTGAATAGTTAATTGTTACGTAGTGGAATACCGAATACCTAAATGTTTAGACTGCAAGGTTATCATGGAAACTCAGAGTGAAGCTAATGCACATGAATCTTTAGCAACTATATTGACAAATGTATATAGCAGATTGCCAACTTTGGATGTTTACCTTGGAAATGAAGGAAGAAGCAGCTGATTATCAGACAATCTTTCCTCATTGGCTAGGGGTGGGGAGAATTTGCGTAATCGCAAATCTCCGCGAAACTGTAAAAAATCTATGTGAACACTCAGAAATTCCGCGAACATGCAGAATTGCTTGTTCGCGATTCTTTTTTCCTGTTCGCAATTGCTGTTTGCGTGCTCAGGGGAAAATATCTCGTGAACATGCATTTTTAGAACGCGAAAAAGCAAAAAAATTCGCGAAGTGTTCTCTGCGGAACACGAAATTACCCAAATTCTGCAAATTCTGCGAACGGAACGGAATTTACCACCCAGGCCTAGGCTTAAGATGACCCAACAACAGCATGGATTGTTACATATGTTTTTGAGTTTACAATATACATGTTTCTAGTTAGAATTAAGTCAGTGCTGTCCAAACCATCCATTTTCTAACCTAGAACATTTTGACCTATTCACTGTGAGCTACTACTGACTGTGATTTCTGTTGCGTACTACTTTGTGGTTATCTATTTTTTTAATGGTTATGGCTACTGCTGGGATTATTTTCTTAGCTTAACTTTCAGCATTTGTTACTGTGACTGGTTGGTGATGCTGAATTTCTGGAACTACTCTTCGTGAGAAGTTTGACTTTAATCTGATTCCATTTCAATGCTCTTTTAAATCCTACTCTTTTCCAAAATACTCTTTATGGGTTCTGGTAGGTTAGGATCTGCTTAAAGTAGAGTAAGGATTACATTCCTTTATGTAACACACTGTAATTTACTTAATTGACTCTAACCATGATCTTCTTCATATTTATTTGATTTATTAATTGGAATAAAGAGACCAGACTAAACACTTATCGCTAAATAAAGGTCTTCAAACTGGTCCAAATCCCTAATTATTGACTAAACTAAATGCCTAAATTGATGATGTTTATTGAAATGATTTTGATTGTTGCTCCATTCTAAAATGGTGGCAAAGATCCATTGCAGAGAAGAAGATTTGGGAGTGGAGCTGAAGCCCCTATTGTAAATTATTGATTAAACTGATGAAATGAAAGAAAACATTTCTGCACCAGCAGTTTCTGGTAGCAGAGATTTGGTTCACAACCTGAAGGAAGCTATAAAAGAATTCCCTAGTCAGAATAAAATTCTAGATTCCCAAATCCAATGTCCAGAACTTGAAGATCTGACAAGGTGGTTCCAGTTTGAAAGTCTGAGTAGTTTACTAGGGCGCAGGGTTATTTTTAGTAGTTGTGTTTTGGTTTAGACAGTGGATTTGTGAATATGAATGAGTGAGTGAAAAGAAATATTAAGAACCTGTTGAAGAAAAGTGATGGAAGCATCCAGACTCACTGTAGTCAAAAGATCCTGGGATTATATATATATATATACATACATAGAATTGAACAGAAGAATTGTTTGCATGACAAGGGGAACTCAGTGAGGTACAATCAACTAAACCATTGATATAGAGAAATTAGGCATTGTTGTGATTGATTAATATTGATCTGTGTTATTAGAACCTAATTGCATGAACAGGTGACGCTGCATTGATTTGGGTAATTTCATGCTGGTTGAGATTCCACTTGCAGTTGTGGGAAATGCTCTTGAGTGATTGTAATACTGTTATTTCTTTGGTAAAAGCAAACAAGAAGGAGTTTTAAGTTTTATTGTTGAAGTTGTGTGAATGAGAGTGAAATTGTAAAGGAGGGTGAACTGTTGCAAGGAGTTAGATCATACGCCATATTGTTTTATGTTGAGATTGGTCAGTTGGTGTGATTTCACGCTGGGATAGGTTGGTGACGTCAGGGTGTTGTGCTGGGATTGGATAACATGAAAGTGAATAATGTGCTTGGATTTGTTAATGAGATTAAGAAAACTTGTAATCATAATTGGATTCGTTTATTGAAATTTGATGTAGATGGAACCAAAAATAACATTTGATTGAAATTTGCTTACCTCTTGTTGCATTGCAAGAATAATTATGTTTACAGAGTCTAAGAATTTTAATAAGAGGGAGGGGATGTTACTATTCTGGTATGGAATGGTGAAGAGCTATGTCCTGACGGTACACCAGGACATGTTATGACAACTGAGCATGGGTTACATACTAGTTCTTTGGTTTGCCAATGGAGCTGCATAACTGAGAAAGAAGATGTATTGAGCTTTCCTATTTACTGGACATTTAATACCAGAATTCTACATAATTTGAAACAAAATTGTATGCCATAAAGTGACCACCTAGACCCACACAATATAAAGCTATGAGTGTATGAGACAAGGTTTCAATGGAGAAGTAGAGGCAAACATACATGAGAATAACTACATGAATAGTGCAGATTATGCAGATGCTTGATTGGATGAAGAACAGCATAGCTTGAAAAAGGCTACCATAGCAGAAACTTGATTATATCCAACTATTATTATGTACAAAGCTAAGAAGCGAAGTGAAAATGATCACAAAAAGAAATATGGGGATGTGATGGATACTGATTCAGGGGAAGGAGAGTAGATAGCAGCTGCTACCCCAAGCCCTCTGCCATATACAACCCTTACTGATCACACAGAATCAAGTGCTAATGTGCGTTCCACAGTGGCTACTGCTCCTGTAGATCTTGATTTAGCACAGATTGAAAGACCTATAGAGATACTCCAAATTGTCTCACCAGTTGTGGCTCGATCAAAGGTTGCAGTACCAACAGTGACTAATCAACTGTGGTGCATACCACAGCCCAAATAAGGCCTGTAAATGCCCTGATATTGCCCAGAGCCATTGCAAATGCTCCTTCAAATGTGGATTTAAGGCTGGAAGTCCATCAATCCACTGGAGGTATACCTACCACAGGATTTGTTCAGACTTCACAAAATTCATAGATTGCTGTTTGGAGAAGCCCACAGAAAGTACAGGCATGAATAGATGGAGGGACATTCATCTTCATAGCCCCTTTTACTCCTAGTGACATAAATGCTGCTGGAGAGGGTTATATACCAGCTTGGTTAGAAAAAGCAGAGGGAATTAGAAAGACAGAAAGCGCCGAGAGGCAACAGAGGCCAGTCATAAGAGGGAAAAGCCTTTAAACATTGCCCAATTAATGACGGAATTAGAAGAAATAATAATGGGATGTTTAAAATTTGAACAAATTGAGCAATATGAAATAAAGGAGTTAATTTACCTTTTGAAGGAGATTACACGAAGAGCAGCTTTAGTGCATGACAAATTGACAGAATTGGCTCAAAAATACGAGCTAGATTGAATTTGTCAGATCTATCCATCTGCAGAGAAGCTATAGCATTCATTTAGATGATTCAGCATCAGAGAATATGAGAGTTTGAGTAATGTGTAGTTAAATGCATTCCCAATAGAGTAAGAATGAAAAATTAGAAATAAATGGGCAAAGAAGTATGAAAATATTATGAGAGCATCTAAAGCAGGGAAGCAAGATGAGGGAAGTGAGAAAGGACAGCATACCGACTCAGGGAAATAACAGGAGAAATGTATTCAAATATTCTTTGCATTAGAGGTGATTTGTCTGCATTCACTAATAATTTTCCAAAATTGAGAGACACACTGGTGAAATGGTATGCCATTTCCAAGCTTTATTTCGAATATAGTGAATTGGACACAATTCATGACAAATAAGTAATGTATTACAAATTTTAAAAACATATTAAACATTTGATTGGATTTCATGATAAAATCAAGACAATGGGAAATGGCAGAAAAGCAATTATCATATACGGAGGGAAATTAAAAACTTGCGACGCCTGTGCCACATGGAGTTAAGGAACCGGGACAAAGCAAAGACTATCGGAGGGTGAGTATCGGTTCTCAAGACTCTAAAAGCCTCCTGTGACTCCCTGAACCCCAGGCTCCTGCAGATTGGTAGCAGCCAGTGCCTCCTGGGTATAGCGTATTTTGGACAGAAGAAGAAAACGTGAATAGGAGTCTCTTCTTGGCTATTACAGACAGAACGACTAACAGGGGAAGCTTTTTTTCTTTTCAGAACGAAATTTTATTGAGCTGTTGAAAAGGTGCATGGTATGCACAGCGCCCCGGAAACCGGAGGAGCTGTGAGCATGAAAGTAATAATTACATTGCAGGCAATTCAAACAGCCGCTTAAGTGAAAAGAACTGCCCTACGTCCCCCCTCCCCTCTCCCCCCCACTCCCCTCAGCCGAAGCCCCCCCTCTCACCCCTGCAAGCTACTAGACAGTCCGTAAATAAAAGGCATAGCAAGAAACATTTAGTGTGTACTCCTCATCACCCGGGTTCAATGTCCAAATGTCTGTCCTCAGGTTCATCATGAGTCGGCGGTTCCAGCCACAATCCTCTATAATCCGCCCACCGCTTCCAAATCTTATAATGTTTCCGGGGGCAGCCCCTGGCCTCGAAGATCGGGCGCCCAGTCCCATATAGAAGTCTAGTCCCCTTTTCCACACTCCCAACAGGGGGGCCCTGGGGTCTTTCCAGGCGCGGGCCACGTCTCTCTTAGCCACCGTGAGGCCCAACAACAGCAAGTGGCGTTTATAGATACTTCCCCCCACCTGTTCCAGTATATGGAGGAGACCCAATTGTGGCGTGCGGGGAAGTTCCCAGCCCAACACCTCCGACAAGCAGTCCCACACTCCCGACCAGAACCTCCGTAGTCCATCGCACGCCCACACTGTATAACAGGGGAAGCTTTTGACCAGTTCTTTGTGAATGCATGGACTGGCAAGCAACCCAATCTAAATTGAACATCAAGTTTCCTTGCCATGAGCTCAAATGAATACTGGTCTTTAAAACTAAAAATGTCAGAGGATAAGTGGCCTACGTTTGTACTCCCTTGGGTTTCGGTCAGTCTCAACTGTCTGTAAGTTTTAACTAGTTCGGGCTGTGATGTTATCGGGGACACCTCCTCTGGTTTAGTCCATAGGTTAGGACAAACTAGTCTACAGCACAGATCTTTTATATGTTTGAACCAGGGTAGCCTGCCCATCCCTGGGAGCCCATGATTGCTTTGAGTTACAACTGGTAGGATATTAGCTCAGGAGTCGCCCATATCCTTCGCCAGAAGGTCAGGGGTTGCAATCCAATCTCCTCCTCTATGGGTCTTATCCCAAGGTCCATACATAGGGGGATGAGGGGGATGCTTTGCGTTAGGCCCAAAAGCTGCCTCATAAATTTGTTCTCGGTTTTGGCCATTCTACCTACAGGGAGGTGTCTCCAAAGTTCTGCCCCGTACATTACAGCACTCCTGGTTTGGACTTTTTATATCTCAGTCAGTGGGCCAGGTTGTCTAGACGTGGAGTTCCTGTAAAGATGTGATAGTCCCCCTGCCATCTGTGCTAGCCTTGGGCCTGCCTTTTCTAGCTGGGGGCCCCACCCAAAGGTTTCTGTTTGTGTCACACCCAAATAATTGAAGACAGTTGCCCTCTCTAGCTGGATACCATTAAGAGTAGGATTAGGGCGAGATGTTTTACAAGGATTAAATACCATATACTTGGTTTTTAGAGTGTTGATCTCTAGGTCCCTATGCTTACAAAATAGAGAGAAGCTGTTGAGAGTCCTTTGGCTGCCCATAGGTGATTTGGATGATAACAAGGTGTTGTCCGCAAACATCATTGCTGGCACCTTGCCATGGGCGAGCTTAGGGGCATTGATGTTGTCTACCTTATTTAGTTGGTCCACTAGAGAATGAATAAAAAGACTAAACAGGGTGGGGGGCAAAACACACCCCTGCCTTACACCCCTGTTCAGTGGGAATCGTTTCCAGTGTGTAATCTCTTAATCAAAGAGAGCAAATATGGCGGAATGCCCAGTTGCTCTAAAACTGCCCCAAGTTTGTCACGGGGCACCAAATCAAAAGCTGGTTTAAGATCTACAAAGATCAAATAGAGGCTCCCACTCTCTATTGTCACCATCTTCCAATATAGTAATTGGAGCCTAAAGATTTGGTCTATGGTAGCAAATTTTTACAGAAGCCGGCCTGGTACGGGCTCAGGATCTCACACTCATCCAACCAGGACTGGAGGCGCTCCAGGACAATCCTGGCAAACAGTTTCTGGGTTATGTCAATCAGGCTTATTGGCCTGTAGTTGGTGGGCAGGAGGGGGGATCCCTTCTTATATACTGGAAAAATGTCTGCCCCTAACCAGGTTTTCGGGATTTCCATGCAATTTAAAATGGCATTAAATATTACACATAAATAAGGGCCCCAGATGTTGGGCTGCTCCCGAAATAGGTCCCCGGGGATCTTATCTAGTCCTGGGACCTTTCTCAGGGGAATCTTCCCAATTGCACTAAGCACTTCGGTCAGGGTAAATCCACCATTGTCTTCAGGAGGGTTCCACACAATGACTTGCGAGGATTCCTCTGTAGGCTCTATAGTGTCCTGGGTGGAGTACAACGATTGGAAATGGAGTTTCCCGGCGTCGGCTGCAATAGTCCGCTCAATAGGGGAGCTCTCTAAGATACTACTTGTGCGAACCAAGCTCCAAAACACCCTCATATCTCTATTGATGGGGGCCTGTTTTATTGCATCCCATCTTTCAGACTCCCACTCCATTTTAGTTGACTTTAAACTATCGCCAGAAAAGGGCCCTCCTGATTTTTGTCAAAGATCTGTCTTTTTGTTTTATAGCATCAATGAGGACAGCCTTTGCCATTCGGCAGGATTTATTAAACCAAGTGGTTTTAGGGGCCCTCTTGGCTTTGGAGTGTGTCAAGGGGTTAAAGATGTTAGTCAGACTAGTGGTCAGATCTGTATGGATAGCTGATAGTTGAGCGGTGGTGCCCTTGGAGTTAGGGATCTGTGCAGTCTTCTCCATTATCAGTAAAGGTGGAAAAATTAGGTAGTACAGAGTGGCGATCTTGCCTGGTGACTGCTTCAGGGTTTCCCACCTAATGTGTCTCCTATTATTATCTAAGATTAAATTGGTACCAGTGAGGTTGCCAGTGAATGGGGGGGCTATAAGGTTCCGGAAGCTTAAGATCAAGTACCAGAACGTTATGGTCACTGTCGTGTTTTGGCCAGACAGCGAAATCGACAACCCATTGCCATATGCTTGTTTCCACCAAAATGTAGTCCAATAAAGATGTTTGCCCCGGTCTGTTGAAGGTGGGTTTTCAGGGTTGGAATGACTTGGTATGACCATTACATGCTCTCAATGAATAGATTAGTGTGACTGCATTAATCTGTGAAACCAGAGAATCCAGGCTCTCACCGGAGGGATCAGCCTTTCAGGGATCAGCCAAAGGGAATCCTCGGCAGTGAGCAAGGGATCAGTGAGGAGGGCTAGGGGTTCAAACTGGCAATTGAAATCACCACCTATCACCAACCTAGTGTTCGGGGGAACTAGATCAAGGAATGTAGTGAGCATATCTATAGCCTGGGATTCCTGGGCAAAGGACACCGGGCGAGAATAAATGTTAATAAATGCAATTTTATTCCCAGCATTAAAAGTAACCCTGGGCGAAGTACTACACTACGCTCGCATAGTTTGTGAAGTTTGCAATACTTTGCACTGCGAGAATTGCACGTAGCACAGTGCAAAAACGCGTAGCATAGTGGTAATTTTTTGCCTGCTCGTGGTCCTCAACGTCAAGTTGGCGACCACGAGCAAGCAAAATGACATCTCGGCGTGATTTTTTCCTCGTTCACGATCAGCAACATTAAATTGCCGATCGCAAGCTTGGAAAATAAATCTCCCAGCGAGATTCTGAAAGCCAGGAGGTCAGGTTCTCATTGCGAGTTGTCGCTCATGATCGCGACCGCTCGCGATGAGAAACTACCAGTCCGCATTGAGAAAGCTGCCACTCGAGTGGCAAAAACTGACCGCTTGCACTGTGCAGAATGCGGTTTGCACTGATTGCACAGTGCGGACAAGCATCCGGCACTGTGCAATCAGTGCGAACAGCATTTTGCACAGTGCACTACGCAGTTCGCCTAGCTACCTGTAGCTCGCGTAGTGCGTAGTGCACGTTGCGTAGCTACACGTAGCACTACTACGCGAACTACGCCCAGGGTTAATGAAAAGTAAGGACAGGATGTCATCCAAAGAGGTGTTCAACTGTTCAACAGTAAAGTCCAGATGTGTGGCCACCCATGTGCCTAACCCACCGATGGTCTACCTCTGCCCCCGTGGTTGCTAGCACGTTAACAGTTGCAAAGCCCCTCATGACAGTGTCTTCTCTGGCCCAGGTCTCCTGGAACATACATACATCGTGATTTTGTACAAACTGTAGCCAATCAGGATTTTGAATGTTTTTTTTATACCAGCAGTGTTCCATGACAGCACCCTCAACAGAAGACCCAGGTTCAAGGTGGCATTGCTCTCAGTGTCAGAGGGGATTGTGATTTGTGTCATGTTTGGCTTGGGCTCGAGGTCAGATGCTCCCATTTCCGCTAAGGATCTGTCCCCGTTCTAAGTTACCATTGTCAGTTCTGGAGTTGGGGAGGCCTGGTTTTTTGATACCTCTAAGTTAGCACCTACCGAGCCTTGGGTTCCCGGCGGGGATTTATGAGGAAGTTCACCGGGAGCGTCTTGAATCTCTACAGCGACGTTTGGGGAGTGCAGCCCTATAGTTTTTAGATTGGGCTCTTTATTTACCACCCTGATCCCTGGGTAGTAGAGAAATCAGATGGGATTAAAAGTCAATCTACCTTCTCAATGGCCCCATACTTGTTTGCTACTGGAATAATATACTGTGATCTGGACGGTTGACCAAAAGTAGAAAGGGGTTGAAGCCAGTATTTTGGGGCTCTGGTGTGAGGAGTCCATAATGATGGGAGGTTACAAGAGTAAAAAAAAGCCAAGGTGTGTAGTTGGATCCCTGTGGGCAGTGCACGGGGGCTGGGGGATTGGTCAGCCAAAATTCGGACTGTCCGAGGATTACTAAAGTTGACAACTATGCAGTCTCCTTTGATTGACTTAGGGTTCTTGCCAACCCATCCCACTCTCCGCGCCAATAGTATCTCCCTGGCTCTTTCGTAGGCAAATTGTCTATGCCTGGTGAGCCAGTAAAGGCACTTGTTCCTCAATTCCAGATGTGTTTCTACCTGACCAGTTTTTATTTCAGGTACCCCAGTTAGAACTATAACGTAAGGGAGTGAGGCTGGAGGTAGGTTGATTGTTGGAAGGAGCAAGTGGGCTGGGCCTGCGTGCAAGTTGTCTATTAGGTTGGGCTCTTCCCTGTCTGTCATCTGGTCAGGATGGAGGCTTACTCTCTGCATGCTGGGGCCCCTGAAGCTAGGAGCCGCCCTCCTAATTTGAGCCTTGTGTATACCAGGTTCCTTGCCAGGGGAGTGCTCGTTGCCCACTTGGCTAATTCTAGACGTCCCTCTCACAGCAGCGCTCATGGTGGCAGGGCAGGTTGGAATAATGGGTAGTGGAGGATGCCATACTTTGTCTATCCGGGTACTACCATCTTTCTTCTCCACTAGGATCAGAAAGCTATCGGCAGGGGGTTGTCAGGTACACACAGAACGGGCATCTCACCACTAGTTTTGTTCCCGAGATGGAGCGCTAACTCTTCCTTAACAATAGCCCTCATCCTCATCACTAGTTCCACTATCAAGTTCCTCACCCATGAAGGACAGTAAGGTGTTTATAAGGGTTTTAGGGGGGCTCTACCACTCCTCCCAGTGTTACTGATTCACCCTCACTGGGGCGGGTTTCTGGACTAGGCTTTTTGTTTGTTCCTGTCCCGTTACCTATTTTTCGTCTCGTGACTTTGGGCAGTGTAGTGTTTGTTCTACACTTGCGGGTTTTCGGTTTAACTGGGGAAGGATGCATGGGTAATGACAAGATCTCGCTTTGTCCGGGTAGGGATTTTGATAGACTAAGGATAGAACCCAGACTAGATTGCACAGAAGTAGGTGACCCTGGGTGTTGAGGCAAAAGTTCTGGGGTTCAGGATAGTCGCCTCTCAGTGAGCTCAATTTCAGTCAAGACTACCCTTATAGCTCTCTGTAGCATCCTATCAATTGAAGTTTGGGGGAGTGGGGCCGGTAATAGCACAAAGGTTGTTTTGGGGTACACAACCACGCTTCCCCATGTCCAAAGCAGACACAGGCTAGAGGGTCAGGTTAGTTGACCGATTACCGAACTACTGAGTTCGAAGCTGGTCGGGAGCCTAACAAAACCTTAGCCTCAAAGGACAAAAGTGCAATGTGATGGTAGGATTAGCAGCAAAAGGGCATGTAAACACGTTCCACGAAGTGCAAAGCGCTGAAGGCTAACAGGAGCTGACCCCTGAGGACAAAGTGCAACATGGTAATATGTTTGGCAGCAAAAGGGCTTAAGAACGCAGTCCATAAAGTGCAAAGCGCTGAAGGCTAATGAGATTTGACCCCTGAGGACAAAAGTGCAAGGTGGTAATATGTTTAGCAGCAAAAGGGCACAAAAACGCAGTCCATAAAGGGCAAAGCGCTAAAAGCTAGCGGGGTCTGCCCCCTGAGGACAAAAGTGCAACGTGATAGAAAATTTAGCTTTAAATCATTTTATTATTTAAAATTTAGCAGCAAATGGACATGTAAGCACTGTCCATGGTGTGCAAAGCGCAAAAGGCTAGCAGAATCTGGCCCCAAGGGACAAAAATGTGACGTGTGTAATGTTTTGTCAGCTGTAATTGGGATATAAACAGATTACCATTAATAAAGTAAGTTGGATAATGTCCCAATATTAGCTATAAAACAAGTGCAATAGGGTGCAGTCATCCAGCGCCGGAATGAAAAAAAAATTAAAGTTAATAATATCCTGTCAGCTTAGCTAAAAAGAAAACCAGTTCCAACTGTCTTCATGGGGGGCACTGTTTGCTGCAAATGCAAGGGCTATTGCGAATAGTGTTTCACAATACCTTTCTGCCGTCTCTTGTGGAACACGGGGACCTGGGCCCTTGAAAGTAAGGGGGGTGGTCCTTTCCCTGCCTCTTCCTGGCAATCGCCCAAAGTCTTGGCAATAAGGCACCCGGACCTGACGGGTTGCCCGTAGACCTTATCAAATGGAAACCTGACCTTTGGGCCCCTATGCTCGTGAATGTTTTTAATAGTTTACCTCAAGCAGCGATGCCCGAAACCTGGAAACTAGTATAATTGTCCCCATATATAACAAGCATTTACAATGCAACGGTCTCGGCATTGCAAAAGTTAGAGCTATTAGCATTGTAAATGAACGCGAGTTTAAGGTCTTGACATTGTAAATGACAAGGTCTTTTATTTATGTTTTAAAAACCAAAACATAAATAAAAGTAATTCTCATTTACAATGCCAATAGCTCTAAGTCGCGTAATGTGTATGCCAAACTACATTAGCCTCCTGACGAGTGCCCTTTCACTTAATTTTTTACAAATGAAAGCCCTGGCATTTTTTTTTTAACAAATTAGGCACGGGTGGTGTCCGTGTGTGCATGGCAGTGGTGGTGTCCGTGTGTGCATGGCAGTGGTGGTGTCCGTGTGTGTATGGCAGTGGTGGTGTCCGTGTGTGCATGGCAGTGGTGGTGTCCGTGTGTGCATGGCAGTGGTGGTGTGCGTGTCTGCATGGCAGTGGTGGTGTGCGTGTGTGCACGGCAGTGGTGGTGTCCGTGTGTGCATGGCAGTGGTGGTATCCGTGTGTGTATGCCAGTGGTGGTATCCGTGTGTGTATGGCAGTGGTGGTGTCCGTGTGTGCATGGCAGTGGTGGTGTCCGTGTGTGTATGGCAGTGGTGGTGTCCGTGTGTGCATGGCAGTGGTGGTATCCGTGTGTGTATGGCAGTGGTGGTGTCCGTGTGTGCATGGCAGTGGTGGTGTCCGTGTGTGCATGGCAGTGGTGGTGTCCGTGTGTGCATGGGAGTGGTGGTGTGCGTGTGTGTACGGCAGTGGTGGTGTCTGTGTGTGCATGGCAGTGGTGGTATCCGTGTGTGTATGCCAGTGGTGGTATCCGTGTGTGTATGGCAGTGGTGGTGTCCGTGTGTGCATGGCAGTGGTGGTGTCCGTGTGTGTATGGAAGTGGTGGTGTCCGTGTGTGCATGGCAGTGGTGGTGTGCGTGTCTGCATGGCAGTGGTGGTGTGCGTGTCTGCACGGCAGTGGTGGTGTGCGTGTGTGCACGGCAGTGGTGGTGTGCGTGTGTGCACGGCAGTGGTGGTGTCCGTGTGTGCATGGCAGTGGTGGTATCCGTGTGTGTATGCCAGTGGTGGTATCCGTGTGTGTATGGCAGTGGTGGTGTCCGTGTGTGCATGGCAGTGGTGGTGTCCGTGTGTGCATGGCAGTGGTGGTGTCCGTGTGTGCATGGGAGTGGTGGTGTCCGTGTGTGTATGGCAGTGGTGTTGTCTGTGTGTGCATGGCAGTGGTACATGCATCATCAACATTATTAATTCATATAAATAAGGTCACCATAAATTAAACATTTAAAAAGCTTTGACCGTAGCTCACAGAACAAGGTGAATTCTCACATGGAGTATGGGAGTGTAGCGCAATTCCTAGCTTTTGTGGCAAGTAGGTCAGGGATCTGATTTTGTGGAAGGCAGTACACCCGGACCCAAAGAACTGCATTATTAGGCCTCCTGGAAAAAAGTTTTACGCATTTGGGGCTGTTTATTGCTAAGAGGTGCACTGCGCTGAACAGGTGTATAAAGGACGCTCCTGAGGTAGCGCTTAGACCCATATGCAGCAAGAGAGGTATATTATTTTGCAAACTTCATTTTGTCAGGCCGTTGCTTGCTTAAATAAGAAATGTGTGTGGCTTGTGGATGTCTAACATTATCATGCATGAGCGACTTCTATGCTTAGTTTTACCTGCTTTCATTCATGTGGTCATCCATGGTAAACCCAAGTTATACTATACTGTACCCACCACTCTGGATCGTTTTGGCATAGTGATGGTGCACGTGCTATTTATTCATGTTGAACATCTAGTTTTGGAAATGCCAATAAAGCTATTTATCAAAAAAAATAATAAAATGAACAGTACCCCTGTTAGGGCAAGGCAATGGAGCCAGTAAGCAGCGGCCATCTCATCCCCCAGATGCCCGGCATGTTGTGGCAGTCACTGTCACGTACATCACACATGTATATGCGCTGACAGTTGTGATTCTTAAAGGTCCCATTTTACGGTTCCAAACAAGAGCTGAATCTCAGAGATGACCTCACTCAACGAGCTACATTCTTTACGAGTTAGCGTTCACATCAATAAGACTAGGTGTAAGGAACACTGAACACACAACGCCAAAATCAAAATGTAAGGCAGGCCATTAATTCAGTCTTAGGCTTCGAATGGAACCTAGCAATGTTCTTGACTGGCAGGACTCTTGCGCCACTTTGTCTCCTCTTGCAGGACCACGTTAACACCTCATCCACGAACACAGATTGACAAGAAATGCACATTAAAGCAGGAGTGATGCAATTGCCTGGGAACTGAGAATGGCATAATGTTTTGATTCCAGATGACGCGAGGGAGAAAAAAAGTCAGAATCAGACTCCTGTCGCCGTTCAAACGTGGAACCAGCTGTTGACTGTGGCACAAAATGTGATTATATTCCAATTCATGAACGTATGCTTTGCGAGGTCGTGCCTCGAGTGAGTAGCAGTGATTAAAAATCAAATTTAGCAATGTGGAAACAGCGTGCTGAATGTTTTTGGTACGTGGGGCAACCTAGAACAGCACATACTTGACACAAGACAACTAATTATCTAACTGCAAAGTCAACCAATCGGCGGCGGATGAAGAAAAGAAGCCTGCTTGAAGGGGCAGCCATGTGTATGTTATCAGCGCCGCGCGCTGGTATGCAGACTCCCCTTGCATACCAGCAGGCGCGCGTTGCGATCCGGGCTGCATTCGCATGCTCTGGATACAAGACCTGGCCGCGCGCACAACGTTATCCTATGGGGAAACGCTGCGCGCGGGCAGGTCTTGTCTCCCTTCAGCGTCTCAGACTGCTGAGACGCCGACAATAGTTCTCTGGCGAGAACGCGCTTTCAGCGCGTTATAGCCGAGCCCTAAAAAGGGAGATAGGTCTGATCCCATAAACTACAGACAGATCTCCCTGTTAGATAACACTCTTGGGCCGTATTATCTATAATAGAATAATTGTCTGGACAGAGGAAAGTGGCATACTATCACCATGTTAACTGGGATTCAGAAGTAGGGTCGGCACAGTCGAGCAATGTTTAAATCTTAAATTAATTATCGATAGTATAACATTGCTCGTTCTGCCCCGATCTACTTAGCATTTATGGACCTGTCATCCACTTTCGATTTTGTCAACAGGTCCAGGCTTTAGTCTATTTTATTGGGTTACGGATTGGATGATACATTGGTTCATTTTTTAGCTTTTTAACACACAGATCTAAAATCAAGAGTGAGAACAGGATCGGGAGGGGAACTATCCGGGCCAATAACAATAGGAAGGGGAGTTAGGCAGGGGTGCATTTTAGCATCACTGCTTTTTATTATTTATATTAACGGCCTCAGTAAATATCTTGAAAACTCCACACCGGATGTTCCCATAATAAATGGCAAATTGTTACCCGCTCTTCTTTACGCAGATGATGCGGTCCTAATGGGCCGCACCCCCAACTCGCTGTGTATTTTAGTAAAAAGTTTTAAGTCATTCATGGATGAATTAGATCTGCGAGTCAATTTAAAAAAATCTTTTATAATGTCCTGTGGCCCAGGGAAAAGATTGTTGAACTCTATACAGGTAGGGGATGAAAGACTTACTGCTACTCAAATGTTTCCATATTTAGGAGTGGCCTTTGCTGCGAATGGCTCGTGGTCTGGGCTTTTGGCCCAGGCCACGAGCAAATTCTTAAAGGCCTTTAACTCTATTTTAAGCATCCCCAGACCGAAGAGATCCGGAGCCACTAAGGCAATCGTTAACATTTTTAAATTACAATGTGTGCCCATAGCTACCTAGGGGCAGAAGTATGGGGCATCGGAAACAATTGTCGCATACAACAAGAAGAAAACCAATTTTGCAGAAAGTTGCTCAGCTTACCAATCTCCACATCTAACTATATTGCACACAGAGAACTAAATTTACATTTTGTTTCAGATTTTATTAGTGCACGACCAGTGCTATTCTGGCACTCGGTATGGAGGAACAGCTTAGCCACTCTTTCTCAAGAAATAAGAACCGACTGTCTAAGTTGTGACAGGGGGATGGAGATCCCATGGCTATCGTTCGTCCACATAAGTTTGTCCAAGATAGGGAAAGATAACATCTTCACCAATCCAAGCAACGTTAATATGGTGGGAAAAACTGAATTGAAGGAAGCACTCTATGCACTTTATACAACGGCTCGAGACAGGATAGAACTAGAGAAAACTACAGTAGTTAGGTATATGGATATGGAATTATACAGATATCCCCTAGCACTGTACCTAACTGTACCATTGACGCATTCGGAAAGAAGTCTCCTGTTCCGATTAAGGGCTGGTTCCATTAGATTCTTGTTAAACTTTCCGCTGGGTTTCCACCTCAGTCCAAGCAATATAAGCTGCCCCTGTAATGGGTTAAGCAAACAAAGTGACATACATTTTCTTTTTTCATGCAATTTTTATTTGAAATACACCAAATGGCTTTTAATTCCATTTTTTTTTTAATATAGACCTATTACTTTGGATGAATCTTATCTGTTGTTGCTTACCTTGGATAATGAGGAGATAATTTGCTGCATTTGCACTTTCCTAAAAATTGCTGTCCGTGCTCGTAAGATGAGGGACAATGTTTAAATTTGAACCAACAGTGCTTATTTATAATAATATTATTATTGTTATGGATTTCATGAAACTGTGTAATTATATATGTGCTTTTATGAATTCTTGTAATTCGAATAAAGAAAATTTGAATTGAATTGAATTGATAAACAATCAATTATATTGTCTTCAGAATCTCTTCATTGGCAGGTGAACCAACTGGAGGTGAAATTTCTAAGCAGTGATCATGCCTCCCTTTGGCATGTTATGAAATATGAAGGGAAATACATCACTCAATTGGTGAAAGTCCCAGAGTCGGTCTTAGTAGGAAAAATTATTTTATTTTGAAGTGGAACAAGGTTGATAAAGAGAGTTTGTTTTCACGAGATCCTTGCCCATTAGCAGGCTTATATATTGGTCTGTTTAGATTTTTATTTTTACCCAGAGCAGGGGATGATAGCATTCCTCGAAATAGTAGCAGAAATTAAAAAGTAAAACTTACTTGGTGCAGACCTTCCCACTTAAGCAGGCCTCACCAGTACAGTGGTTCGATGCTGCATGCTCTAAGTCCTTGAAAAACACTCCATGCAGCTTTAAGGAAGGTTCCCAGTGATAAGGATTTGGTGCGGAGTATTCACGCCCAGTATAAAGAGGTGAGAACCACTAGACTAAGGGGTTTAAAGGAGGAAGCTTGCTTGAACCTGCAATTAGCAACTATTAATAAGGATAGTCGAGTTCTCTGGCGAGTGCTAAAGGCTCCCTGTTTAAAAGATGCAAGTGATCCAACTCAAGATGTACATGTAGATGAGGAAGGTTTGGGGACCACTTTGAGAAAATATTTAGGACGTCTGGTGAGGCCCCAGTTTTGCCAAAGAGTTATCCCTAAGCAGACCCTAAGGAAGTCTACTTTTTAGCCTGACAGAGGTGAAGTGAGGATTGGCCCAGTGTAGCACCTTGAAGGCCCCTGGCCCCGATGGGGTCACCATTGATTCCCATTTAGACCATCAGGACCTTTGGGCACCATTGTTAACAATAGACAGGGATTTTTTTGAGGCACATTTTAATTAGGGTGGGGGCTCCCAAAACAGGCATGCCCATGCCCCACCCCCTCCTTGCAAAAATGACAGCCTTCCTGACCCCCCTGGGGGGCAGATGGGGCAGTAGTCCCCAGTCTGCTCCCCCAGGGGGCAAAAAGCCCACTAGACATCAGTGATTTTTTAAGGGAAATATTATTTAGGTTGGGGGCATTGACATGCCTGTTTTGGGCAGCCCCCACCCTAATTAAAGTTTGGCCAAAAAACTCCCTGGCGACTAGTGGACTTTCTGCCTCCCCTGTGGGTCAGATGGGGGCATTAGCCCCCAATCTGCCCCGCTGGGGGGGCAAAAAGCCCACTAGACGCCAGTGATTTTTTGGAGGCAAATTTGAATTAGGATGGGGGTTGCCCAAAACGGGCATGCTCATGCCCCCAATACCCTACCCGCAAAAATTACAGCCTTTCTGCCCCGTCTGGGGGACAGATGGGGCAGTAGCCCCAATCTGCTCCCCGGGGGGCAAAAAGCCCCCTAGACGCTAGGGATTTTTTTGGGCAAATTTTAATTAGGGTGGGGCATTGGCATGCCCGTTTTGGGCAGCCCCCACCCTAATTAAAATTTGCCAAACAACACTCCCTGGCATCTAGTGAACTTTCTGCCCCCCTGGGGGGAAGATGGGGGCTTTAGCCCCCAATCAGCCCCGCCGGAGCGGGCAAAAAGCCCACTAGACGCCAGGGATTTTTTGGGTGCAAATTTAAATTAGGGCGGGGGGTGCCCAAAACGGGCATGGCCATGCCCCCACCCACTCCCACTGAAATAACAGCCTTCCTGCCCCCCTGGGGACAGATGGGGCAGTGGCCCCCAATCTGCCCACCTGGGGGCCAAAGATTACGCTGGCTTTTTTTATGCGTGGGGGTGGGGGCTACCCAGAATGCCCCCCCAAAAAATAGCCATAGTGTATCTGCTCCCATGAGGGTATATCAGGGTGGCAGAAAGCCGACTAGGCATGGAGTTGTTTTTAGCAATATGCTTACCTGTGGATTTTGGGCCCTAGCACAGCCGGCATATAGGGAAACCTAGCAAACCTGTACTTTTTTGAAAACTAGACATCCAGGGAAATGCAGGATGAGGTGACATGACTGGCTCTCACCAGGTTCAGTTACTAAAATCCCTTACAAACCTAAACATTTGTTTAAAAAAACACATTTTCCTCACATTTCTGTGGTGGGAAGTTGTGAAATCTGCGTGGATCCACGAAATTCCACCCACCCCGCATTTTCCAAAATCTTCAGAGAAAAATGGTACCTCACTTGCGTGGGTAGGCCTAGTGCCCGCAACAGGAAATTGCCCAAAACGCGACATGGACACACCACATTTTCACTGTGAAAACTGACCCTTTTATTTGCAAAGTGCCTAGCTGTAGATTTTGAACCCTAGCTATGCCGGCACCAAGGGAAACCTATCAAACCTATACATTTTTGCAAACTAGACACCCTGGGAAATCCAGGATGGGGTGACTTGATTGGCTCTCACCAAGTTTTGTTACCCAAAATCCCTTTCCTCCCACCCAATGTTCCCCCAGGTCTCCCTATAAAAATGATACCTCACTCACTTCAGTGGGTCAAGTACCCGTGACAGGCAAGGGCCCAAAACCTATTGAGGCAACATCAAAATTTCATATCTCAAAACAACCTGGTTTTGCAAGGGGGGTCCCATGGGTTTTTGGGGCCGTCTAGGGAAACCTACCAAACCCATCGAATTGGACTATGATAGTGGGGCAGATTCACAGTCAGTCCATTGCTGCACGAACTTCACTTTTTATACTGTCTTCCCATACACCAAACTGTAGATCACACCTCACCTCACCCCTCACTTGAGCACCTTTCACTTACCATGGATTTCTGATCACTACTGTAAAAACCAGTGGTTCCCTCCAGGTGGAGGAAGCATACAGAAAGAGACTCAATGATGAAGCTGTCACGTACCTAACAAAGGGGGAGAATCAAGATAAACCGCCACACGACCTGCCTAAGTGAATGAGGCTTTTTTAAGTACTTCTTTCAGTACTGACGGTTAGAACAAAGTGGACCCTAGTTGCAGGTACAAGTGATCCATTCCCTTTGATTTTGTCAGACTAATAGGAAGCTGAATGGATCATAGCTCCTTCTAACTCCCCCTTCCATGATTTGAAAATAAAACTAAGTAACCTCATGTTTGGTAAAATCCACCTCCTTCTTTGTATAGAATAAAATGTACAGAATAAAAAAACATCCATTGTCGTTTGCTGAGAGATATCGTCACATGGGCATGTGCTTATAATTCTAGACCACTCATTTATCATGGGGAAACTTGTCAATCTCTGAAAGATCCCAAATCTAAAGCGAGTCAGTACGAATCTTTCATATCCACCTAATATATTTTTAATATACAGCAGCTCTGGGTCACATGGCTGGGTGTAGGCGACAGTAGGGCTTTGGGTAGTGACAATGAGGAGCTTAGGTGTGACTGAATGGGCCATCACTGGCACGATGGACAGGATGAGCTAGACCCAGCCCCACATACATATGAATGGGCTCTGTCCAGTTTCCACACAAAGGGCTGCAGAGGTCAGAGAAACCAGCATGGCATAGGGTCCGGCTCTTGACACTCATAGATGTCAGTGGCCTCTGTTGGTTGTTGTACTTATAGGCAGAGATTTCCTTGGGTTGGGGATAGAAGTCTGATCCGAGGGTGGAATGGGCCACATCACTTTGTTTGTCATAGAGGGATCATCTGCCTGCTGGGATACATATGTGAGTAAGTTAAGGTTAGATGCTGCACAGATGGAGGTCACAGATAAGGAGAAGGGTCCCCATGGGTCACTTCTGTGATTCAGGAGAGTTGAAACCAAGAGATCAAACTGAGTTCAGAGAGGCATAGAACTGACAAGAGCCCCTACGTAACAGAGCCTTCATCCAAGTTCGAACACGTAAGCAGGGAAGCCTATCAAGGTATTGATTAGTCTATGCTGGCTTTTGGCTGGAGTGGGATGGGATGGACCTAGCACTTTCTGCAAGGTTATTCCCAGACTTCTTGCCTTCAACTCCTGATGTTTTTTTATTTGCTGAATTTGTTTTGGTTGGCCATAGGACTCTGCACACTTTACCACCACTGCTGACCTATGTTAAAATGCTTGTGCTCTCTCCTTACATCATGTTAGAATTGGCTTTTACACAATTGATATATTTAATGTACTTGTAAGTCCCTAGTGAAGTGGCACTACCTATGCCCAGGCCAGTAAATTATACGATACTAGTGGGGCTGCAGAACTGATTGTGCCACCCACTTAAGTATCATTTTAAAAATTTATCAGGCCTACCATTGCAAACTGTGTGTGTGCAGTTTTAAATTGCCACTTTGACCTGGCAAAATAAACCTGTTGCCAGACCAAAACCTTCCTTTTTAATACATATTAGTAACCCTTAGGTTAGGCGCTGGCCAGCCCAGAAGACAGGGTGCAAATGATTTAAAGGGCAGGACATGTAGTCTTAAGTTTCACATGTCTTGGTAGTGAACTATTAAATTCATTTTCACTTACTGCAAGGCCTACCTCTCTCGTAGGATAGCATTGGAGTTACCTTATTACATTATATAAGTCTAATTTCCAAATGGGAATAGATAACCAGTAACCAAATGTTTAGTGTCTCTGGGCTTACAATTTAACCCCCTAATTTATGGTGAAGTCGAATTTTGAATTGCAAATCTAAAAATGCCACTTTTAGAAAGTTGTTGTTTCTTGCCTTAGACATTTGGTGCTTGCTGCCTGTCTCTGGGTCACATGGCTGGGTGTGAGTTACAGATGCGCTTTGCGCATTTATCCTAGACAGCCACACACAATGGGGAGCTTAGGTGTGACTATATGGGCCATCACTGGCAGGATGTAAGGGATTGTGTACACTGGAATAGGCTGTGTCCAGTCTCCACACAAGGGGTGCATACCACCTGTACTTAGAATGTCCCAGGACCAGTAAGGCAGGCACCGGGGCACTTCAAAGGCATGTCTCTAGAAGCTTCAACCCACTTCAAAGGCACAACCAAGTATATGTACTGGACCTCAGACACCACCACTTCAGTACACTTATGAACCTGTGTGCACCTTTACTGGGAGGAGATTGTCATTCTTATATATGACATGACTGGCCGGAGGTTAGACTGCATGCCACTGGAATGCTTATTGGGAAACATGCCAGGTTTGAATGCTACAATGGGTCGCTTTGTACGAGTTGCGTTGTTATTAGCAAGGAGGAGGGTGCTATTCACATGGGATGGATGCCAGCGGCCGAGTTCTGCTTAATGGTTGAAATATATGATATATTGCCAGGAGCAACTGGAACTCTACGCTGAAGAATTATCGAGGTCCTCTCGCCCTAAGGACATCTGGGCTCCCTTACGGGAATATTTACTAGCTAGGAATGAACAAGATGTGTGACATTGCTGGGTTTATGATGTTCTATTGTAAATAGAAGCCCTTGAGCCATGTATAATCCACTCAGCCTGCCTGGTACCAACTGCCAGTTGAGACATAGGCCAAGCCCCCAACATTCCACGATGTCACCAAGCATTCTAGCAGTGACATCATGTGAGCCACAGGGAAATCCCATCCAGAGAAAAGAGACATAGATTAAATATAACATGTTCACAGGATTATATTGTTTTGTAATGCAAGGGTGTGGAGGGCATGTGTATGCTGATCTGTACGTTGTTATTTGCTCATGATGTACTGCCAAATTATTGCTGTAATTTAACACAGGAAGGAGTTATGTGGGGGTTTTGTTATGTTGGAAGCACTACACTTGTAATGTGTACTCAAGAGCTGTATATGATGTGCACTGTTGAAAAATGTAATAAAATAAAAAAAATAAAAAAATAAAAAAACACATATGAACCTGTGGATACTCTGCCATGAAGGACTGCTGTGTTGCTGAAAGGACTGCCACTCTGCTGGACTGCTGTGTTGACCTGTTACCCTGTTGCCTGGGGAGGAAGGATTGGACCTGCAACATTTTCTTGAACCCAGTTCTCTCAGAGTGACTTCAAGGGCTTGTCTGCTGGCCTCCAGATTTGAGTCTCAGGAACATAAAAGACATCCGAACATCCTGCACCAGCCCCTAGACCTAGCAGCAGTGATTTCCTTACCCCCAAGTGATTCCCCTCAAGTACTGGACTATTGGTACGGCTCAGTGAGCTGAAATGAAGCTTTCAGGCTCTGCGTGACTGCAAATGGACCCCTTAGCACTGAGACCTCATTGCTTGCACCCAGATTCAGTGCAATGCTCTGTCAGCTCGACTTTTCATGCTCCAGCATTAACCACTTGCAGGCAGCAGCTTAGCAAAACTCCATCAACACCCGCCTGTTCGATCTAGGGGTCTCTAGTTGGCAATGGTTATTACCTTTGTCCAAATAGGGACCCTTACTTCTAAGTCTGGACAAGGGGATTACTCTCCTTAATAACCCCTGCTCACCCCCTTGGTAGCTTAGCACGAGCAGACAGGCTTATCTCAGAGGCAGTGTGTTAAGCATTTGTGAATATACACAGTAATACAGTGATGGCACTACAGATGGACACAACACAGGTTTTATAAAAATAGGTATTCTTTATATAGACATAAACACAAGACCACAAACAACAAAAATCCACAATACTGTACTAAAGGTTACTTAAAAGATGATAAAAGTCTCTTAATTCAAGTTGATGGTAAATGCGACAAAGTTCTCAAAAAGTTCTTGGATGCGACAGGCAAAGTGAACAAAAAGGCTTGCACAAGGGGAGATGCGCCGGTTCCGAGACCCAGGAGAACGGTTGCGTCTTTCCTTAATGCTTGCGCAGAGTAGGGAACTCGTCGTGAGCCTTACAGATGCGGAGGTGATGCGAAGATTCTCGACCTGTTGCGGTGCGCAAGATGGCGCCTTGATACGATGCGATGCCGATGCGATGATCCAGTTGCGATGACGATGCGATGACACCCTAGCAGCCTTGCGACGACTCTGTACTTTGGAGCCGCGACAGGCCCTGCGATGTGCTTCTCCGGCGATGTGATGACAGCTCTCTCGATGCGTCGCGCATCTCCGGCGGTGCAACAGCAGACAGCTTCGAGGAACACACACTTCTAGGGAGATGCGACGAACTCTCGCTTCTCCGGTGTTGCGATGATTTCAGCTGCGGCGGCGACATGCTTCTTCTCGATGCGTCCCTCTTCCAGCTCCCAGCGGCACGCAAGTGACTGGAGTCAGAATTCCCAGCAAGGAAATTCAGGAGGGAGCTGGAGATGAAATCTTTTGGCCCTGAGACTTCAGCAGGAGGCAAGCACAGTTCAAGCCCTTGGAGAATATTCTGTAGATGAAAGTCCTTACAAAGTTCCTTCTCCTTTCCCTTGGCAATGAAGCAACCACTGCAGGCCAACCAAGCAAACAGCACACTGGCAGAGGGGCAGTCCAAACTCCTGCAGCTTCCTTGGCAGAAGGGTTTCTTGTTCCAGAAGTGATCTAAAGTCTGTGGGACTGGGTCCCAATATTTATACCAAAGTATCCTTTGTTCTCTGACGGCAGATGGACCTGTGCCTCGTTTAAACCAGTTCCTGAGCACTGTGTTTACATGACTCTTCTCTTCCTTTCACTGTGCAGGGCAGAAACATCAGACGCCCCACAGGAGGTGGAGCCAGCACAGGGGAGGGAAGATGCAGCTCTGGAGTACTCTGTTGACAGGATTCCCCTTCTCCTTTCACTGTGCAGGGCAGATACATCAGACAAGCCACAGGGGGTGGAGCCAGCATTGTGGAGGGAAGGCCCAGCCCTATTCAGGTCCCAGGTGCACTCTCCCCCTCCCATCTGGAGGTAAATCTCCCTATTCACCACTGGGCTGTCCCAGACTGTCTCCTGGAATTTCCCCAGCCCTGTCACACACAAACCCAGACAAGGAATACACAAGTCAGCAGAGGCGGGCTCAAATGGTTAGGCAAGCAAATACCTACTTTCTAAAAGTGGTATTTGCAAACACAGAATATTAAAATAAACTTTACTAAAAGATGTATTTTATTATTCTGCATACTAAACTCGAATTTCTACCATATTCCCTGAGTCAGTTAGGATTGTAGGGATGTAACAATCTTCCCTGCTCATTCTAATCTATGAGAACAGGTAGCCTTCAATAGTGAAAAACGAAAATGGTTGTAATTCACTACTAGAACATGCCACACACATCAGTCCTACCTTATACTTACAATGCACCCTGCCCTTGGGCCTACCATAGGGGTGTCTAATATGAAGTAAAGGGAAGGTTTAGGGACTGGCAAGTGGGTGCACTTGGCCAAGTCGACATGGCAGTCACAGACTACACACAGGCCTTGCAATGGCAGGCCTGAGACACATCTTACAAGCTGCTTCTGTGGGTGGCACAACCAGTGCTGCAAGCCAAACAGCAACATTTGCGCTACAAGCCCTAGGGCACACATGGTGCACTGTACTAGGGGCTGACAGTAGATCAAATAAGCCAATCATGGAATCCAATCAGTATATTAATTTAACATAGGGAGCACTTTCACTGTGGCACTGATTTGCTGTGGCACAGGGCCCAAAACATACAACCAGCAAAAATATGTCAAAACAGAGGAGGCAATCCGTCAAAAAATGGAAGGGAGACTCACGCCAATGATGTCAGGTCTAACACGTGTCCCCTCCAGCTGAAATGTGGGGAGAACTACCCTTCCCCTTGGGAGTTCTCTTCACTAAGGCGGACAAATCTGGACAGACCATCAGCGTTGGCGTGTTCTGTACCAGGGCGGTGTTCCACCGTAAAGTCCATACCCTGGAGGGAGATGGACCACCTCAACAACTTTGGGTTCTCACCCCTCATCTGCATCAGCCATCTGAGGGGCCTGTGGTCGGTCTGAACCCGGAAGTGAGTCCGAAACAAATATGGTCTCAACGTCTTCAGCGCCCAAACCACAGCAAATGCCTCACGCTCAATTGCACTCCACCTCTGTTCCCGTGGAAGTAACCTCCTACTGATGAGGCTACAGGTTGGTCAAAGCCCTCTTCAGTAATCTGTGATAGAACAGCCCCCACACCATGCTCTGAAGCGTCTGTCTGTAAAATAAATTATTTTGAGAAGTTGGGTGCCTGAAGCATAGGTGCTGTGCACATGGCAGTCTTCAGGGCATCAAAAGCTTTCTGACAGGTGTCAGTCCAGTTCACTTTCTTGGGCTGCTTCCTGGAAGTCAGCTCAGTCAAAGGTGCAACAATGTTGCCATACCCTTTGACAAAACTCCTGTAGTACCCCGTGAGTCCTAAAAAGGCTCTTACCTGTGTCTGAGTCTTTGGGGGTTCCCATGCCAGGATGGTATCAATCTTGGGTTGTAGGGGCGCCACCTGGCAGCTTCCTACCTGGTGACCCAAGTATACAACGGAGCCCTGCCCGATCTGACACTTACTTGCCTTGATCGTGAGGCCTGCCTTGCGCAGTGCCATCAATACTTCCCAGAGGTGCTGCAAGTGTTCCTCCCAACTGGCGCTGAACACTGCAATGTCATCCAGGTAGGCGGCACTGAAATCCTCCAGTCCAGCTAACACCTAGTTGACCAACCTCTGAAAGGTGGCAGGGGCATTCTTCATCCCAAAGGGCATAACCCGAAATTGGTAGTGCACATCTGGTGTGGAGAATGCTGACCTCTCCTTAGCCCCATCAGTCAAGGTGATATGCCAGTACCCAGACGTCAAATCAAACGTGCTGAGGTACCGTGCAGCCCCTAGCCGATCAATGAGCTCATCAGCACTGGGGATGGGGTGTGCATCAGTCCTGGTGACTGAATTGAGCCCTCTGTAGTCAACACAGAACCGGAATTCAGGTGTGGCACCCGGCGAGGCAGCCTTTGGGACCAAGACCACTGGGCTGGCCCAAGGACTGTTGGAAGACTCAATGACCCCTAAAGCAAACATCTTGGAGATTTCCTCCATAATGTAAGCCCTAACGTTGTCAGCCACTCTGTAAGCCTTGTGCTTCACAGGAGGACTGTCACCAGTGTCCACATCATGGACGCACCAATCTGTGATATCAGGAACCAAGGAAAATAGATCAGAGAATTGCCCCAACAGTTTGCGACAATCTTGCTGCTGATCAGGGGTCAGTGTGGCAGTGAGGCTGTCACCATCCACTGACCCATCTTGCTCGGTGGCAGACAGGAGGTCAGGAAGAGGCTCGGTCTCCTCCTCCATTTCATCATCTGTCGCTAGGGGCATGCCCACTTCGGACCTTTCTAAGTGGGGCTTTAGGCGGTTAACATGAAGGATCCTCAAAGGGTTCCTTGGAGACCGCAAGTTCACCAGGTAGGTGACATCACTCTTGCGCTCCACCACCTCATATGGACCAGTCACCTGTCTTGGAGCGCACAAGGCTCCACAGGGGCCATGACCCAAACTTTCTGTCCAGGCTGAAGCTCAATCAGACTGCCATTCTGATTGTACCACCGCTTCATCTCTTCGTGGCTGGCTTCCAGATTCGCCTGAGAGAGATCCCTGAAATGCCTGGTTTGGTTTCTGAAGGCCAGCATGTAACTATATACATCCTGGGGAGGTTTCCTGGGAGATTGCTCCCAGCCTTCCTTCACCAAACTCAAATGTCCTCTTACCGGGTGACCATACAAAAGCTCAAAGGGGCTGAACTCTAGAGACTTCTGCGGCACCTCTCGGTAGGCAAACAGAAGGCATGGCAAGAGGAGGTCCCACTTACGCCTCATTGGTTCTTCAAGACCCATGATCATGCCCTTGAGGGTCCGGTTAAATCTTTCAACCAGCCCATTACCATGTGCGTGGTAAGGAGTGGTGAACTTGTAGGTAACACCACACTCCTTCCACAGAGACTTCATATAATTGGAATTGAAGTTTGTACCTCGGTCAGACACAACCTCTCTGAGGAACCCCACACGGGAGAAAATCCCCATCAGTGCACGTCCCACCACGGGGCCATCACTGTCCTGAGTGGAATGGCTTCCGGGTATCGGATAGCGTGGTCCACCAAGACCAGGATAAACCTATTGCCCATGGCTGTCTTGGGGTCCAGTGGCCCCACAATGTCAATGCCACCCGTTCAAAGGGGGTACTGACTACGGGAAAAGGTTGGAGAGGGGCCTTGTGCCTCCTTCCACTTTTCCCACTTGCCTGGCAAGTTTGACAAGTCCTACAATGAGTATCTGAACTCTTTCTCATCTGGGGCCAATAAAAGTGGGAGACAAGCCTTTCAAAGGTCTTGTTCTTCCCCAGATGACCAGCTAATGGAACATCATGAGCCAAACCCAGTAGGAAGGCTCTGAAGCGCTGGGGTACCACCAGCACACGGGCTGACCCAGGCTCAGGAACCTTAGGCTCACTATGCAGGAGACCATTCTCCCAGTAGATCCAATGTGATCCAGAGGATCACCTGCTGCCTGGTTTGTGGCCTGTTGCCTCAAACCTACAAGAGAAGGGCACTTCTTTTGCTCTTCACAAAATTCCTCCAAGGAGGGACCCCCTTCTTGCTGCCAATGGGTCAGCTCAGGTAGGTTCCCCAGTTCAGAAACTTGCGCACCAGTGGGTTCCAGGGTATCCCCCTCAGGGTCTACCTCCTCCTGGACCGTGGGAACAATAAGGGCTGGTTTCCCACACCCCTGACCTCTTCTCTTTAAGGCAGATCCCTGGGCCATACTTTCAGGTTCCAGGGTCTCTTGAACACCCTTAGCTGCCATAGACCGAGTGGTCACACATGCCCACTCAGGCAAACCCAACATCTTCAAATGCGCCTTCCTCCCCACCTTAGCCCAAGGGGAGCTTTCTAAATCATTGCCTAACAGACAATCAACAGGCATGGATGGCCTCACAGCTACTAGAAGAGTACCAGAGACCCCCCCACTCAAAGGGAACTTGAGCCACCTTGCAATGGCTCTCTGTGTTGTCAGCGGCAACAACTGGGAAGAATGCATGAGGGACTACCTGCTCCTCAGAGACCAAGTGACACTTGACAGCTGTCACACTTGCTCCTGTGTCTCTGAGAGCCTCCACTCTATGGCCATTGATGGTCACCCACTGCCTGTATTTTTTAGTGTTATCAGGCAACTGAGCTCTAGGGACTATCTCAAAATCTCCTAATGAGACAAGGGACATTTCTGCGGGACCCCACCCACCTTGGGCACCCATCTCCTCCCCACCCAGGGCTACACTGGCCATCTGCCAGGGTGGTGCACGGGGTGGCACATACTGTCCTTTCTGAGGACACTGGGGATCATACCAACGGTGTCCCACCTGCTTACACTGAAAGCAGGTAACAGGCCCCCTATGAACAAGTTTACCTGTTGGGGGTCCTGACTTCTTTTCAGGGGGAGGCTGGGAACCCTTACCCTGATTCCCTTGGGAATTACTTTGGGGACCTTTTTGGAACTCCCTCTGTTTACCCTTGTCCCCCCACTCTTCTGCTGGGGACCCTGCCAACCTTTGGCGGAGTCTCCCACAAGACCCTTGTGGACCCTGGTACTGACCCAGCGGTCCGCCTCCTCAGCAAGCTTTCTAGGATTAGTCAACTTGCTATCAACAAGGTGCTGGCATAGCTCTGGAAAACAATTAGCAGAGAAGTGCTCCCTGGCAATCAAATCATAGAGAGCTGAAAAAGTATCAACATTGCTACCCCTCACCCAACCATCCATGGCTCTGCAAAAGAAAGACACATATTCTACCCAAGTGGTTACCTCCAGTTTCTTACAATTCCTAAACCTCTGTCTATGGCGCTCTGGAGTTAACCCATACCTTGCCATCAGTGCTTCTCTCATGTGGTTATAAGACATCCTATGCTCCTTGGGCAGGTCTAACAAAGTATCCCTACCTTCAGTGACGAAGCGGCCCCACAACCCCGCTCCCCAATCCTTCTCAGGGACCCGATGGGCCAATATTGCTATCTCATAGGCTGCAAACCACTGACCAATATCTTCACCTTTGTGAAAATCTTTGATGACATCCTTGGGAATATGTACCCTGCCTTCTGAAGTCACAGATGGTGCGCTGCCACCAGAGGAGTTGATCTCTAAGCCCTTGGTCTTGATCTCTAACTCCCTCAACATTCTCTCATGCTCCATTCTCATTCTCTCTCTTTCCAAGGACAACCTGTTATTCTCTGCTTCTCTCTGACCCTCCATCTTAAGCTTAGCCAACTCCAGCTTCAGTGCTCTATTTCTCTCCCTGTCTTCCAGTTGTCTGGGGGACAGGTCTTTGGAAGAGATGCTGCTGCCAGGTGGGGAAGGCACCCCTCCCCTGGCTGGAAATTCTTGCCCATCAATTTGCTCATCTGCATCCCCAAAAGGCTCCACAACAAGATCAGGGACATTTCCGGCTTCTACCCAGGCCCTCATCGCCTTTTGGTAGTCTTCCTTTTTAGAAATGCCTGGTGTAGCAACTTTCAAATTCCTGCAGAGATACTTGAGCTGTTTCACAGTGTAGGTTTCCAACCTCTCTTCCTCAAAATCAAGATCCATAGATGCAACAGATGCTGGTTTACTCATGGTAGTAAGAATTGGGAGTCATTAGAAAAAATAACAGTTCCAAGGAAAAAGGATTCTAAAAAAAAAGTATGTGGTCGCGTTTGGTCTGCACTCACTAGTAGTGTACACCAATTACTGTATATGAAACACAAAGTCCAAATCCTCACCGCTGACCAACAATGTTAGATCTGGGGGACTCTAGTTGGCAATGGTTATCACCTTTGTCCAAATAGGGACCCTTACTTCTAAGTCAGGACAAGGGGATTACTCTCCTTAATAACCCCTGCTCACCCCCTTGGTAGCTTGGCATGAGAAGACAGGCTTATCGCAGAGGCAGTGTGTTAAGCATTTGTGAATATACACAGTAATACAGTGATAGCACTACAGATGGACACAACACAGGTTTTATAAAAATAGGTATTCTTTATATAGACTTAAACACAAGACCACAAGCGACAAAAATCCACAATACTGTTCTAAAGGTTACTTAAAATATGATAAAAGTCTCTTAATTCAAGTTGATGGAAAATGCAACAAAGTTCTCACAAAGTTCTTGGATGCGACACGCAAAATGAACAAAAAGGCTCGCACAAGGGAAGATGCGTCGGATCCGTGACCCGGGGGAACGGTTGCGTCCTTCCTCAATGCTTGCGCAGAGTAGGGGACTCGTCGTGAGCCTTACCGGTGCGGAGGTGATGCGTAGATTCTCGACCTGTTGCGGTGCGCAAGATGGCACCGCGATGCAATGGGATGCCGATGCGATGATCCAGTTGCGATGCGAGAAGATGGCGCCCTTGATGCGGCGGTGCGATGATGATGCGATGAAGCCCTGGCAGCCTTGCGACGACTCTGTACTTTGGAGCCACGACAGGCCCTGCGATGCGCTTCTCCGGCGATGCGATGACAGCTCTCTCGATGCGTCGCGATTCTCCGGCGGTGCGATGGCAGACAGCGCCGATGAACACACGCTTCTAGGGAGATGCGACAAACTCTCGCTTCTCCGGCGTTGCGATGATTTCAGCTGCGGCGGCGACACGCTTCTTTTCGATGGGTCGCGCTTCCAGCTCCCAGCGGCACGCAAGTGACTGGAGTCAGAATTCCCAGCAAGGAAATCCAGGAGGGAGCTGGAGATGAAGTCTTTTGGCCCTGAAACTTCAGCAGGAGGCAAGCACAGTTCAAGCTCTTGGAGAATATTCTGTAGATGAAAGTCCTAACAAAGTTTCTTCTCCTTTCCCTTGGCAATGAAGCAACCACTGCGGGCCAACCCAGCAAACAGCACACTGGCAGAGGGGTAGTCCAAACTCCTGCAGCTTCCTTGGTTCTTCTCCTTGGCAGAAAGGTTTCTTGTTCCAGGAGTGATCTAAAGTCTGTGGGAATGGGTCCCAACATTTATACCGTAGAATCCTTTGTTCTCTGAAGGCAGAGGGGCCTCTGCCTAGTTTAAACCAGTTCCTGAGCACTGTGTTTACATGACTCTTCTCTTCCTTTCACTGTGCAAGGCAGAAACATAAGACGCCCCACAGGAGGTGGGGCCAGCACAGGGGAGAGAAGATGCAGCTCTGGAGTACTCTGTTGACAGGATTCCCCTTCTACTTTCACTGTGCAGGGCAGAGCCATCATACAAGCCACGGGGGGTGGAGCCAGCATTGTGGAGGGAAGGCCCAGCCCTATTCAAGTCCCAGGTGCACTCTCCCCCTCCCATCTGGAGGTAAATCTCCCTATTCACCACTGGGCTGTCCCAGACTGTCTCCTGGAATTTCCCCAACCCCGTCACACACAAACCCAGACAAGGAATACACAAGTCAGCAGAGGCGGGCTCAAATGGTTAGGCAAGCAAATACCTACTTTCTAAAAGTGGTATTTGCAAACACAGAATATTAAAATAAACTTTACTAAAAGATGTATTGTATTATTCTGAGTTCAGGCATACTAAACTCGAATTTCTACCATATTCCCTGAGTCAGTTAGGATTGTAGGGATGTAACAATCTTCTCTGCCCATTCTAATCTATGAGAACTGGTAGCCTTCAATAGTGAAAAACGAAAATGGCTGTAATTCACTACTAGAACATGCTACACACATCAGAGCATGTCCTACCTTATACTTACAATGCACCCTGCCTTTGGGCCTACCATAGGGGTGTCTAATATCAAGTAAAGGGAAGTTTTAGGGACTGGCAAGTGGGTGCACTTGGCCAAGTCGACATGGCAGTCACAGACTACACACAGGCCTTGCAATGGCAGGCCTGAGACACATCTTACAAGCTGCTTCTGTGGGTGGCACAACCAGTGCTGCAAGCCCACCAACAACATTTGCTCTACAAGCCCTGGGCACACATGGTGCACTGTACTAGGGGCTGACAGTAGATAAAATAAGCCAATCATGGAATCCAATCAGTATATTAATTTAACATAGGGAGCACTTGCACTGTGGCACTGATTTGCTGTGGCACAGGGCCCAAAACATACAACCAGCAAATAATATGTCAAAACAGAGGAGGCAATCTGTCAAAAAAATGGAAGGGAGACTCACGCCAATGATGTCAGGTCTAACACCGCCCATGAATCCGGCTGGCCCTTTGTGCTACATCAACAGGTTCCCACATCGCTCTCTCTATTCTTCACGGTCCTCTACAATGCAAATGGGGCTCTTGGCATCGACTTGAGAAGGTTAACTTCAGCAGGCCTAACCTGGTGACTGTATCCACCCTGTGCTCCATCAGGGTCAGCCAGAAACTGTGACAACCGGTGCACCGCAACCAGATATCCAGTGTTGACGCTTTTTAGCACTATTTTCACTAAAATCTTTCTACTGATTGGATTTTTTGCTTGAGAACTCTTTGGCAGTTGGAACCAATAGACAAGTGAACGAGATGCCTCACATGGTTATCTCTCTGTGTAATTTACAATATGATTATGGGTGAGTGCGTGATGGGCGGTGCATCTCTGTGGACAGTTTTTGTAACCATATGCATTACTGACTGTGGCCTTGATTTATAAGAGCTAACAGAAGCTTATGTGAACTTGTGTGAAATGGAGCATTCTCTTGCCCATACTAGTTCCCAACATTGAAGTCGGGTATGATGCGACATGGAGTATTTGAATGTTAACAGCAATATATAGGAGTCAACAGTGTGGTCTTCGTGACCTTCATGTACGGTTATGGAGCATGCACTATATATGCATGAATGTTTGTACATGCTCATGATTATTTTTTAAAGGGTAGTGACTGTTGGAATATTTGCATCATTCTATTTCTTTGCATGGTTTGGATGGTAAACATTATGACTCTTTGTATTTATAAACTTTCCAGCGCTGTACTTTTTTACTTGATGAGGAATATGAGGACACATCCAGGTATCAAGTTATGTTCTTGGGAATACTGCGCACCATGATATGGATATTGCAATGTACCTTGAAGTAATCTATGTTTTTTATGGGTTTTCTTTGGTGGTGGATGTTGGATATTTCATACACTTACCTTGATGTTTTTCTTGAATAATATCAGACTTTTTTAATGCTTGGAGAGTTGATTAGGCACATTTTTGTGAGAATTTCTTGTTACATATGATATTCAATCTGCAAAATGATATTGCTTTCTCGTATTAATACAGTGTTCAATTTCCTATGAATATTGCAACAGTGTTGTTAGTATTGTTGGATGTATCAATAATGTTGTGACATAAAGAGGAATGTGCTTGTATAAACAAGAATAAGAGATGGAGTTTCTCATGTAAGCATTTTTTACCTTGAAGCAGGTTCACCTGTATGATTTAATGAAAGTTATGTATGAAATTACATGGTGATGAACTGAATACTTTTGTGATAACTATTTTGTCATTGTCAGAGGTATTACTAATTGTGTTACCTTTTGAAGAATCTGTTTGTATAAATAAGAGAAGGAGATGACGTTTCCACCTCCATATCATCCACAAAATGTTAGTCAAACATCGTATATGCTAACTCACTTTTAAATACATAGAGATAATAATATGATGGGTTCTGTTCGATGGAGTTTTTTTATTTATATATTTTTTTTAATTTAGCCCAGATGAAGCTCGATTGTGAGCAAAAAACGTTGGCTGTTTGGCTGCTTTTATATGATGAAATGGTGAATAAAGCATCCGTTCAAATGAAAGTGACTAGAAATATTTCTAAACTTTGATTGTTGGACTGACTGCTCTATGAGTACTATTGAAAGTAAATTTGTGTTGCCTCTCTGCTTCGATATACAACATACATTTCAGGATTCAATAGTTTTCTCAAAGAAGAACTGCATGAGAAATATCTGTACATGCACATTTAAAAAGCACATTATGTATGGGCGTGTTTTTTGATTTGTTGTACTTTATAAAAATATAGAGGGTAAAGCCAGTATTGTTATCCACTGAAATTATGGGTTGGTCTCATGTTCTCTACTTGGCACACCAAAATAATGTGAGTCCAGCAAATGGCTCTTGTGGTAGCATCTCTACATTTCTGCCAACAAACAATCTGGCACACGCATCTACGTAGGCTTGTGCGATTCCTAAATAGCGATTTTTAAGGAATCGCTATTTAGGAATCGCAGAAGCCTATGCATGTAGGAATCGCTATATAAACAGTGATTCCTAAACATTCCTTTATTGCCCTTCGCAAATTGCTAGTCGCAATTAAGGAATGCTGTCCCATTCATTCCTATGTGCCTACAGGCCCATAGGAATGAATTGGAGATTGCATGAGCAATTTGCGAATATCAGTAGGTACTCGCAAATTGCTCATGCAATTTCAAGGGTGCAAGGGTGTCAACATGACACCCTGTTGCACCCCTGAAATTGATCTCTTCACATATGTTGCACACACACATGCCCTACGGGCATGTGTGTGCGCAAACTGAAACTTTGAAAAATGCACAAAAGTGCATTTTTCAAAGTTTAACAAATTACCATGAAGTTCAACTTCATGGTAATTTGCTACTCCTATTAGCGAAATCGCTAATATTTTAACTTTCATGCATTGCATTAAAGGAATCTCAATTCGGGATTCCTTAAATGCAATCGCAATTTAAGGAATCGCAATTTAGAGATTCCTTAAATAGCGATTTTTGCATTTGGGATGATGCATCCCAAATGCAAAAATACCGGTGGCAAAGGGGCGGATTCTGAGAATCTGCCCGTTTGAGACCGGTATTTGGTTTGATGCATGGGGTCCTAAGGGCTTAATTTAGAGTAATAATGGGTGGCCCGCTATTTGTCAAGGGATTGGAGTTTATAAATGCTCCCCCACTAATAGATTATTTCCTCGTATGTTTAGAAATCTCCGCGTCCCTGGCAGTGATTTCCATGCCTTTATGGGAGCGCTGCTACAGTGCCCTCCCTGGCATCACTGACAATTTGCAGAGCAGTTGGCATGTTTCATTTAGCCACTAAAGAAAACAAAAGAATTCTCAAAAACAAACTCACAAAGTTGGACTTTGATTTTTAAACACAAAAAAAATGAATTACTAGGACACCCAGGGGGTTCCTGTTCGGGACAGTGAGACTATTCCTGGTGCTCTCAAACAGCAAGAAGCTATGTCAAAATATTCACTCTTAGAAGGTCGGGTAGTCCTAGGTACTTACATCACCCCCGATGTTCGCTGGACCATTGGTGTAAGGCTTCCGCCGGGGACAGAACATGATGGTTTGCAAGTCTCTAAATAGAGCAGGCGGACCACCAGTATGGCAAAAATAGGGGCATAATTACAAGCCCCTATCACCACACGAACGTCACTTTTAGTGACGTTCCTGCGGCGATATGTGCTTTGCCTTATTTACAAGGCAGCTTTAAGCCACTTAATGTGGCTTAACGCTGCCTTGTAAATAAGGCCCCGCAATATTTAGCAGGAAAGGGGTGGGCAATGGGTGCTACGGTGGGCGTTCCACCGCAACCCTCATTGATTTTGATACTGCCCATATTTCAAGGGCAGTGTAAATATGGAGCAGCGCCAAAATTGAGACCAGGGAAATTCTGGTCTTAAACAGGCGCAATGAGGAGAAACTTTTAATTTCTCTACGTTTTTGCTGTTTCCATGTATGCTGCATTGTGCATCACACATAGAAACAGTGAAAAGGCCTTTGCTTATTTATGTGCAGAAAGGTGTCCGTTCCTGCACATACAAAATCAATAATTAACAAGCATTTACAATGCAATAGGTCTCGCAGCATTAAAGTTTGAGCTATTGGCATTGTATATTACAATGTGTTGCATTAATTTGTTATCAAACTCTGAATTGTTTTATAAAGATTGATTGCAAACTGTCAAATGTTGCTGAATAGTAAGCAACGTTGTGAATAATATTGTTTGCTAGTCATCCTTGGGTACCAGAGTACTTCACTTGAGGCAGAGGTATTATCTTTAGACTACAGGTGCCGGTGCCGCTTGAGCTAGAAACAGGGCCAGCCACTCACTACTCACCACTCACCACTCACTACTCTACTCACTACTCACTACTCTACTCACCACTCACTACTCTACTCACTACTCACTACTCTACTCACTACTCTACTCACTACTCACTACTCTACTCACTACTCACTACTCTACTCACTACTCACTACTCACCACTCTGCACTCACCACTCTGCACTCACCACTCTGCACTCACCACTCTGCACTCACCACTCTGCACTCACTACTCTGCACTCACCACTCTGCACTCACCACTCTGCACTCACTACTCTGCACTCACTACTCTGCACTCACTACTCTGCACTCACTACTCTGCACTCACTACTCTGCACTCTGCACTCACTACTCTGCACTCACCACTCTGCACTCACCACTCTGCACTCACTACTCTGCACTCACTACTCTGCACTCACCACTCTGCACTCACCACTCTGCACTCACTACACTGCACCTCAAAAGGAACAATAATTTACTAACTTAAAAATAATTAATTCGGTAAATAAAAAAGTAACAATGTAAAAATAAACACAATCAATCAAATAACCAATATCAATTTATATATATTTCAATTCAAATGCTTCTCATGCAATCGCCAATAAACCAAGTGGCCTGAAAATAAAATTAATTTATCAATGAAAAAATAATTAAACATGTAAACAAATGACAATGTAACTAATTGGCATATTAATCAATTAACATGAATTTATATATTTTAAAAACAACAACCAAAAAATGCTATAAATAAGCATTAATATAATTACTATATTTTTAATGAAAAAACTAAAGGTCAATATTTATAATAAAATAATTATCGATGCAAACACCTAATAAAATGCACTAAAGCATTATAATAAAAATGATACAATAATAAGCAATATGTTAAACTTCGATATTATTGTAACACATAAAAAAAATATATATAGGAAGCTATGGCGTGCTTGCCCATGATATTTTGATAGCCACAATAGCTTGCCCGCAAAATGATTGCCAGACGATGTTTTGTGGTTGATATTATATGGGGGCACCCTGTTGGCATCCTCGTTGTTCACAATCTATATTGCAGCTGTGTTCAACAAAATGTAAGCCTTCGTGACGACAGTTTGTTTTGTAGGTTTACTTCACTACTTTGTCCTTGAAAAACACATATTGGCTGACATTCTGAGTACATTTTTGAGAACTTGAATGTTGGTTTCACAGTGTTAAAGAAATTGTGTTGTGAGACACTGTTTGATACAACGTTTTGGTGAAACAGTAATTCTTCTGTGCACTTTCCAGGGCTCACACCTGTTTTGTGGCGCTGTGGAAGCCTCCAAGCGCTTTAAAGCCGTGTGAGCTGTAGCACAGAAGAGCGGTGTTGATGTGAGTGCACCTGGCTGGCCCGTGGACCTCCGTCCTGTTGTTACTTCATTCACGTTTGACATGACGATCAGAAATTATGTCTTTGTTATTGTAACGAATCGAACGTCTTTCGCCTGCAAAACTCACACATCTTAAACGAATTTGCACGGTCGGGAGCTCTGGTCTTAGAAAGAATAAATTTACTATTTCTGTTTTTACAAACCTACAGTAGAAGCTTTATAAAACAGCGCGCGACCAGCTCCGATCGCTTTCGCTTTCGCTTTCCCCACCGGAAGTCAGGCAATGTCGCCTGTGACGGGGGCGGGGCCGCGTCAGGACCGGAAGAGGAGGCATGCGTATCGCGGCCCGGGGCTCCTGTGAGCAGTGGAGAACCCCGGGCCCGCCAGCAATCAATCAATCAATCAGGTCATTTGTAGAGCGCACTACTCACCCGTAGGGTCTCAAGGCGCTGGGTGGGGGGGGTGCCATTACTGCTCGAACAGCCAGGTCTTGAGCTTCTTCCTGAAGGAGAGGTGGTCTTGGGTCAGGCGCAGATAGGTCGGAAGTGAGTTCCAGGTCTTGGCGGCCAGGTAGGAGAAGGATCTTCCTCCTGTTGTCGCTCTTCGGATGCGGGGGACGGCGGCGAGGGCGTGGTTGGTTGATCTGAGGAGGCGCTTGGGAGTGTAGAAGTTGATCCGGTTGTTGAGGTAGCTCGGGCCTTGGTCGTGTAGGGCTTTGTGCGCGTGGGTGAGGAGACGGAAGGTGATTCTCTTGTTGACCGGGAGCCAGTGCAGATCTCTCAGGTGTCCGGAGATGTGGCTGCGTCGGGGGATGTCGAGGATGAGTCTCGCCGAGGCGTTCTGGATCCGCTGGAGTCTCTTCTGGAGTTTGGCAGTGGTTCCGGCGTAGAGGGCGTTGCCGTAGTCCAGTCGGCTGGTGACGAGGGCTTGGGTGACCGTCTTCCTCGTCTCGGTGGGGATCCACCGGAAGATCTTACGTAGCATGCGCAGGATGTTGAAGCATGACGAGGAGACGGCGTTGACTTGTCTGGTCATGGAGAGGGAGGAGTCCAGGATGAAGCCCAGGTTGCGTGCGTGGTCCGTCGGTTTGGGTGCGGTGCCCAGGGCGGGGGGCCACCAGGAGTCGTCCCAGCAGGAGGTTACGCGACTGTTGCGGGGCTCCCTTGACCAAGAGGGAGCCCCGTGAAAGGAGCTGGCAAGAGCTGCAGCGGCGGAGTCCCCCGAGATTGCCCCGGTAAGTTAGAAAGGGCTGGGGGGTGCGGTGTGCGGTGTGCGGGGGGGGGGCGAGGGGGGCAGCACTCGTGTGTCTGTGTGCGTGTGTATGTGTGTGTGGGAGGCTGTATGTGCGTGCGTGCGTGCGTGCATGGGCGCTTCTGTGTGTGTGTGTGTGTGTGTCAGAGTGCGCGTGCTCGTTTCAAATCGCCTCCAAGGCGATGCGCGCGGCCAGCAGTGTCTCCTGGAAAGGAGACACGGCAACAATAGGCTGTCGGCGGACACGCGCTTCCGCGCGTGCAGCCGAGACCTAAAAATGAAGTTTTGCAACTTCTCTGTGTGCTGCATTAAGAAGTACACATAGAAGTTTCAAAACGCCATATGAAGATTGTTTATGTGTAGGAAGGTATCCCTTCCTGAACATAAACAAACTTCAAAGGGTGCAAGGTTGCCTGCGTTGGTCCTAGGCTGCTTAATTTAGCACCAGTGCAGGGGGAAAAGCAGGGCTGCAATATATGGTTGTGAACATGGTGCAGCCCTGGTTTTCAGAGGTGGCAGAGTACAGCGTTAATTCAAAGAGTCTAATGCCACACTCCGCCATTTCTCTAGGAAATATGCCCCAGAGTACTCCACCTAGTAGGGATCCCAACTTGCAAACTCTTATTAACCTCCAATTATACTTCAATGTCCTCAGACATGAGTGGTTGGTCTGTGAACATAAAAGCATGAATTTTCTCTTTGGTTTTTCTTCATTTTTGTATTTTTATTTGAGAAATCATGTCTTCAGCCATACACATAAATAGCAACATGTCATTTGGTAAAACAGTAAAGGCAAAGGGGTACACAAAATAAAAGACAGTAAATGTTAGCGGAATTGAAGAAATAAATGACCAAAATAGTAGAGAAATACAGAGACCGTCCTAGAGTTTTGTTAAAGTGTCATAGAGGCCCTACTTCTGTTAAATTTTATTGGAAGTTTTGCTTAGGCAAAGTGTAATATTTGGTAAACACCAAGCATCTCCTGCTCCCATTCTAGAATTGAAGGTATACTGTGAGGAAAGAAAATAGTTTACCAATGTAACATTAACCTATACCACAAACAAATATTCTTATACAGACCTAGGAGCATATTATCAAGGAGGGCGATAAGAGATTATGGCCGCTTTAATGGCCGCTTTCGGCCGCTAAGCGGCGATAATTCTACCGCCCTGTTAGCAAGCTGTCGCTAACAGCAGTTAGCGACAGCTTGTAGGTGATAGCGGGGCCCGCTTTGCATGTCAGCGATATTTATCTTAATGACATGCAATGTGGGCGTACCCAACCTGTTAGCACCTAAAAACAGTCGCTAACATCGCTATCGCCTATTATCAACGCAGGCGTAGCGATGGAAATATTCACGCTAAGCGCTAATATCTCCAAAAGCTAACGCCTGCTCAGACCAGTTCTTAGCCGTTATATCCAATGAGAGGTGGATATTAAGGCTAAGACCCTATTGGCGTTAATGCGTGAATATCGCTGTATTGTCAGCGATATTAACGCATTTCGCTGCTATCACCGGATATTTTATCGCTTTAGAGATAAACGTTGCACGTTATCTCTGCGATAATATCCGGGGATGATTGGCGATAAAAAAAACTCGCTAAGCCCATTTAGCGATAAATATCGCTAGTTGTTGGTAATATGCCCCTCAATGAAATGATGACTCCTGAAAGATTCAAAGTGAAATTGCTAAAGCTATGATTGGCATGTGGAGGGGCCTAAAATTTCAACCAACAAGTGGAAAATGTGTTCGGTATAATATCCTTAAATGCGTACTGAATGTCTTGAAGCCATGCCTTCATCTGAAATGTAATACTGGGTATTACAAACGTAAATAGTATAGTGATTAATCAATATCTGAAAAACGTTCATTAGGCACTTTAGAAAAAAGGAGTACAAATTAGGTGCAGAAAAACCGCAGACGGCAAATGAGGAAATGTAATGAAAGGTTGAGATTGGAAAACAACGTTTTTATTTCGTGAAAACGAACCTTGCAAAAAATGTTGCAAATGCACTTCTTAGAACTCTTAAAGATTGAAATCGAGGTGCTATGATTAAATACATACCTTCCTCTCACAATTTCTGCAAACAATCCTAATCAAAAATGTTTTAGATGAATTTATGAAGTAAGTAAACATTTGTAGCCCTTCCCCAGGCAATCGCTATTTCATCAATCTTTAAAACGTTTATTCCCCTGATGTCTACAAGTTTTGGAATCTTTATGGCAACAATAAGATAATTTTTATTTGGCACAATTACTAAAAACCATTGCCACAATCACTCGAATGCACCACCAACATATAAACATATTAAAAAATCAAACTTTCCATATCCCGATATCCGTGATAAAATGCTATCATGGCACACCTCAAGTAGTGATCAATATAAACTAACAGTGGATCAGTGATAAAAGAAGCACACTAGACACATAATAAGTTCCAAGAAGACAGAACGCACATTTAATATAAAACCTTAAAAAAAGACCTTGTTACCCATAATGCAAAGTGATGTTCTGCATCTTAAAAAACACCCAGAGTTCAACATTAATTTAGGCTACAATAAAAACCATAAAATATAAGTCTAATAAAACAAGCCATCATTTGCTTGTAAGAGTATTTAGGCAGGGCTCCGTACCATCTCCCCATAAAAGGAGATAAATACATACATCTGTTAAATTAAATTAAACGTAACTTTATGATGGCACTCTGGAGAAATTATAGTAAGCGAACATGTGTTGTTAAAACTACATGGGACTCTAAGTAAAGGCATATTTGAATATGTTCAAATTATTTCCATAGGTGAGACTTAGGACTGGATTAGAATATTGTGAGCTGTGGCAGCAGGTCTGGATATGGCAGATGAGATCCCTCTGAATGGTGGGGATGGAAGGGTTGGGTAGCAGCACTGGCCTAATCAAAAGCCAGTCTCTACCTTACAAAAGGCTGTAGGGATTGTTTGTTTTCATGGAAGGCTAGGTTACTACTATCCGCCTTCAGGAGCTTCAAAAACTTGATGCCAGCTGGGTGCATTCTCTCTCATCATGGAAAAAATAGGCCTATGGGCTAGTTGTTTGACAGATGCCCATGCGAATATTTAGTTCTAGATATAATGAAAATAGCCGCTTACTCCTAAATGTGATCAACATTAGTGTTGGGTGTGGTTCTTGCATAATTAAAGAAATTTATAATTTGACCACTGCTAACAACCTCTGTGGATGCAGAAAACCCTGTTTGGCCAATGCACAAAGAGAGTATATGTGTGATTCAGAACAATGTTTACAGATATTGGCAGCAATCTAGCACTAAATGAATCAAAACCCATTAAAGCCTAATCCACCTAAGACTTAGAGACTGCTGAATAAATACCTTCCAAATCTATTGGGCTTCAGAAGCTGGGCCAAATCTCTGGTAGACAACCTTAACCCTATTCATCCCTTAACCCTATTCATGTTGTGTGCAATTCTAACCACTGTGTTCACTATATAATGTGGCCTTGCTATACTCACGTGGGGGAAAACCTGGGGGTTTTCATGTTGCCAACATCCATACATGGTTGGACAAAGACATTGATTGCCATGATTCTCTGGAGAAAAAACTAAGAACAGAATTGAGTATCCAAGACGGTACAAACTGGTTATTGTGATGAAATAAACTTAGCCGAATTCAGAATCCGTCATAGTCACTAGATCATATTTCATTTGAACAAAGTTTTGTCTTCTGGCAAACTTCTCATGGCACATTCATTGGCTCACTGTCAGCAAACAAATGCGTTGAAAGGTGCCTGGATAATGCTTAACATCTATTATGCTTAAGGTCCAAAACACATGAAAGTATTTAAAACAAATATTCTCACCCAAGTAACAATGAGAATGAGATCCATTAATAAACATCAGTTGATGATACCCCAATTGCAAGCTAACAAAATGAAGTGAAAGAGCATTTTAAAGTGCTGTTTTGTGGAGGTCTGCCCCTTTAAAGATCCATGGTGAGACTCACCAACATCTTTGGAAATATTTAAGAACATGGCTCTCCACTATTCACAAAATTATATTGCACTGCCATTGCTTATGAGCTAGGTTTATTGCACACTTCACAAATTTGCAGGTTTGCAAATAGCTTATTGTAAGAAGCTAGGTTTCTGTTACAGTAACCCCCCAGTTTTTACCAGATTTCTGATGCATTTTGACCTGATGTGCCCTGGCTCCCTGCCAATCAGGTTCCCTGGGCCCGTGTTCTTCCTAAAACTGTACCTTTGTACATTCAAGTTGGACCTCTCTGGCCACTTGTAAGTCCCTTGTAAAAGATACCATGGCTACCAAGCGCAAAGTGACCATCTGCAGTTTCCAGAGATCCTGCACCAAATGTCACCTTGTCCTGCAGCCAGCAACCTCCAGAAACCCTTAGAGGACTGACTGCCTTCAACAAAGACCAGTTCTCCTGTCAACAGCAGCTCTGTTCAAATGAAACTCCAAAGACAGACTCTGAGCCTGCTGAGGATAGAAAAAGCCTGACACCTGGAACCACCACTGCACCCAACGCCCACGGCCCGAATCTGGGTGGCCCAACAGTCCCAGCGAGGTCCCCCAGCGCTCCAGAGTCCGAGTTCACTGTGAGTTGACCCCTCCAGGACTCTCCAACATCACCTGCAGCCTCTGCACGGAGACCCCCAAACTATGAGTGGCCTGGTAAGGTGAAACCCGACCTCAAAAGACACCCTTCCATCCAGCTGTCCTGCGCAATGGAGAAGAGAACCCGAGGTGCACCTTTGTCCCTGAGCCCTCCAGCTTACCTGCCCAGCTGTTGGTTCCTCCCGGAAGACTTCCTGGACGGAGCCTGCAGCCAAAAAACAAAATTGGCAATCCCCAATGAAAACAACGGGGCACCCAAAGATAAAACAGCACCCTAGACCTGGCCGCCCCTGTGCAGCTGTGGATGCACCTTCTGTGCTAAACTGGATCCCCTTTGCCCTGAGTTGAAGTCCAGGAGCATTGCTTCCACAATCTTGTTGCCTGCTTGTGAGCAGCTACCAACCGGAGGCCCCCCTTATCCCACCTTGGATAACATTGGGCCTCAGCCTCCCTAGTGCAGCTGACTGTGCTTTGAGAGTGCATCCTCGACCCTGGGGGAACCCTGGTTCTAACCACAGAATACCAACTCCAAAAACTAGGTACTTACTGTTAAACCGATAACACTGTATTCTCCCATTGGACTGTATTGACTGCTTTTCTGTGAAAAATCTTTTAGGTCTGGAGTTGGTTTGTATGAACACCTTAGGAACTGCAAATGTACAAAGCTGATTTATTTACCTAGAAAAAGTAACTTAAAAAATAAACTGTACAGTAACGTGAAAAGTAATCTGAAAAGTAATTCAACTGTTTTAGAAACAAATTACTTACCTATAAATCAGTCCAACTGCTTTCAAACTGCATTCAAATTGTATTTCACTGCATAATTCCTGCAAAGTATTATATACTTACCTGCTCCCGGCCAGGCTTGGTTCTAGAAATAAAATAGCTAAATAATATTTTTATACAAACAAAATTGGTCTGAGTTCAGTCTTTGAGTGTGTGACATCATTTCTAGCCTTAGTGTGTTCAATAAATGCTTAACACTATCCTCTGTTCAAGCCTTAATGCTCGCCCACACTACCACAAATAGAGAAGGTATTATCTAATTTTACCTCTGCCTACCTTTAGGGTTCCACTGGACTCTCTGCACACTATACCCGACTTTGATGTAGTATATACAGAGCCAGCTCCCAACATTAATTTATTATAAAAATCTATTACATTGTTCTTTTACACAAAAAATAAAATCTACGCTAAAGGCTACATGTATTTTGACAAGCATCTGTTTTTTATGACTGGTGTTGCATATCACAAATGACTAAGGGCGGCGGTTACAAGTACTCCATTGAGCTCACTGATTCCCCCCGTCAATGCATTTAGATGTGAGCAGTAGGGGCGGGCAGAAAACTCTAAGCCGCCCACAGAGTAAGCGGAGATTTGCCTACTCTAAGTTCCGCGGAGAACGCAGAGTATAGGGCAAACCTCTGACTGCGTAGTGGAGCGGAGTTGGCCAGGCCCCTGACTCCACCCCTCTATTAAAATGAATTATACATTAATAAAAACTAAAAAATAAGCACTTACTTGTACTGCGGCATCCCCAGGCTGCCCTCCTCCTCTTCCTTGCCGTCTCTCTCCTACTTGGGTCGATCATCTTGCGAAAACTGCTAAAGCGCGCCCGCTAACACATGAGCATTTCTTGCAAGTGTAAACAATACAAACTTCTGATGTCTTTTATTTTTTGTTTTTATGACATCTATGCCAAATAGGTATGCACTTGGCTCTAGTTGTATTGTGAGCAACAAATGCATCAGGTGTCTGTCCACCACTTTTTCCCAAAACTCAGGTGATAGTATGAGGACTCCAGGTCCCCATACTTGGGACAGCAAGCCAGGGTGGCCCCCATTGTTCGATGTGATACTATTGGTGTCATATAGGCTTTGTGTATATAATTAAAGTGTAACAATCTAAATCTAGTGTTACTGAACACTGTTTGAATTAACAGTAATGTGTTATTCTACTTTGCATCTGTGAAGCGCTGATTGCCATATGTCTCCCATTTTGTGCAAGCGTGCAGTGGGTGTTTGTGTGTGTTATCTCTATTAGCAATGTATAGTCGGGTGATACTGCTCCAGCCACTGTCCACCTGCACCTACAGTGCCAAAGTGGCAGATTTCACTAGGAGTGTCCTTGTGTCCACCCTAGGTTTGCACATTGTGCCCATTATAGCACAGTATAGCAAGTAATGTCCAAAATCTCTCCCATAATATGCCGTCACAAACTCGAAGGAGGTCATTGCATCCATCTCCCATATGTCATCCAGTGTGAGGTTGCCTCTCTTCATTTCTGTCATATTCATGATATGTTCTTGGTGGGCAAACTACAGAATGCTCCACATCGGCAAATCTGCTGTGTATGGGGTGTGTTTGCCCCATCATCTGCCATATCTGCTCCAGAGTCACCACGTCTTGTATCATGTGTGGGCCATCAGTTAAAGGTACAAGTATAAGAAGATCCCTTTTCCTGGTTTTAAATAACAGATAAGACTATAGCAAACAGTACCTCTGTTCAACCATGTTTTATGGTAACCCGTGAGTATAGTCAATTCTTGGAGTCCCAAACCACAAAATAACAAATTTACAAATACACCGTGAGTATGAGCAATTCAATTTCAATACTTAGATATTATTAATTATAAACACTTTGAGATATGCATCAGTGGTGGACAAAAAATAAGGTTAAAAAAGGTTTTGCGTTTTGTATTTAGAATTTATTATAAAACAGATCTGATCTATTTGTTCGTCATTATTACATAAGGAATCACATACAATTTATTAAAACATAACATTACATTAATAATAAAAAAAATTTGGGAAAAAAAAGCAGAAACTGTCTACGCGGCGTTTCGGTGAAAACGTTGGTCACCTTCTTCAGGACAATGCTTGCTTATATTAAAAACAATCTAATTTAGGCAATATATACACAATAAAAGTTTTTATTATAAAACATTCCTCAATTTAGCAAAACCTCTGTTACATAATTTCTTTTGTTTCGCTTTGTTCGCCCTAAGTGTGGCAGGGTATGCTCAGACGTGAGTCCCTTGTTCACTTGGCCACTGGATTCAAGATAGCCTGGCTGATGAGGATTATGAATCCGAAACCGGTCCCAGGATGCTTGTTTCCGGTCCAGGGAAGACATGGCTTGGCAGTTCGGGCTGGACTGTTCCCAGGAGGCACAGGGTCAGACTGATTTGCATATAGCCATGTCTGAACTGGGGTGGCTGAGTGAACTAAAAAATGGTGATGGATTAAACCCAGATCAATTGACTGGGGGTGAGTGTTTGATTTGTACAAACGCTCCGTCCATCATCCCCTTTTGTTTCGCTTTGTTCGCCCTAAGTGTGGCAGGGTATGCTCAGACGTGAGTGCCTTGTTCACTTGGCCACTGGATTCAAGATAGCCTGGCTGATGAGGATTATGAATCCGAAACCGGTCCCAGGATGCTTGTTTCCGGTCCAGGGAAGACATGGCTTGGCAGTTCGGGCTGGACTGTTCCCAGGAGGCACAGGGTCAGACTGATTTGCATATAGCAATGTCTGAACTGGGGTGGCTGAGTGAACTAAAAAATGGTGATGGATTAAACCCAGATCAATTGACTGGGGGTGAGTGTTTGATTTGTACAAACGCTCCGTCCATCATCCCCTTTTGTTTTGCTTTGTTCGCCCTAAGTGTGGCAGGGTATGCTCAGACGTGAGTCCCTTGTTCACTTGGCCACTGGATTCAAGATAGCCTGGCTGATGAGGATTATGAATCCGAAACCTGTCCCAGGATGCTTGTTTCCGGTCCAGGGAAGACATGGTTTGGCAGTTCGGGCTGGACTGTTCCCAGGAGGCACAGGGTCAGACTGATTTGCATATAGCCATGTCTGAACTGGGGTGGCTGAGTGAACTAAAAAATGGTGATGGATTAAACCCAGATCAATTGACTGGGGGTGAGTGTTTGATTTGTACAAACGCTCCGTCCATCATCCCCTTTTGTTTTGCTTTGTTCGCCCTAAGTGTGGAAGGGTACGCTCAGACGTGAGTCCCTTGTTCACATGGCCACTGGATTCAAGATAGCCTGGCTGATGAGGATTATGAATCTGAAACCGGTCCCAGGATGCTTGTTTCCGGTCCAGGGAAGACATGGCTTGGCAGTTCGGGCTGGACTGTTCCCAGGAGGCACAGGGTCAGACTGATTTGCATATAGCCATGTCTGAACTGGTGTGGCTGAGTGAACTAAAAAATGGTGATGGATTAAACCCAGATCAATTGACTGGGGGTGAGTGTTTGATTTGTACAAACGCTCCGTCCATCATCCCCTTTTGTTTTGCTTTGTTCGCCCTAAGTGTGGCAGGGTATGCTCAGACGTGAGTCCCTTGTTCACTTGGCCTCTGGATTCAAGATAGCCTGGCTGATGAGGATTATGAATCCGAAACCGGCCCCAGGATGCTTGTTTCCGGTCCAGGGAAGACATGGCTTGGCAGTTCGGGCTGGACTGTTCCCAGGAGGCACAGGGTCAGACTGATTTGCATATAGCCATGTCTGAACTGGGGTGGCTGAGTGAACTAAAAAATGGTGATGGATTAAACCCAGATCAATTGACTGGGGGTGAGTGTTTGATTTGTACAAACGCTCCGTCCATCATCCCCTTTTGTTTCGCTTTGTTCGCCCTAAGTGTGGCAGGGTATGCTCAGAAGTGAGTCCCTTGTTCACTTGGCCACTGGATTCAAGATAGCCTGGCTGATGAGGATTATGAATCCAAAACCGGTCCCAGGATGCTTGTTTCCGGTCCAGGGAAGACATGGCTTGGCAGTTCGGGCTGGACTGTTCCCAGGAGGCACAGGGTCAGACTGATTTGCATATAGCCATGTCTGAACTGGGGTGGCTGAGTGAACTAAAAAATGGTGATGGATTAAACCCAGATCAATTGACTGGGGGTGAGTGTTTGATTTGTACAAACGCTCCGTCCATCATCCCCTTTTGTTTCGCTTTGTTCGCCCTAAGTGTGGCAGGGTATGCTCAGAAGTGAGTCCCTTGTTCACTTGGCCACTGGATTTAAGATAGCCTGGCTGATGAGGATTATGAATCCAAAACCGGTCCCTGGATGCTTGTTTCCGGTCCAGGGAAGACATGGCTTGGCAGTTCGGGCTGGACTGTTCCCAGGAGGCACAGGGTCAGACTGATTTGCATATAGCCATGTCTGAACTGGGGTGGCTGAGTGAACTAAAAAATGGTGATGGATTAAACCCAGATCAATTGACTGGGGGTGAGTGTTTGATTTGTACAAACGCTCCGTCCATCATCCCCTTTTGTTTTGTTTCTGTTTGTTAACCCACAAGCTAGACTGCTGCTTAAAACTGTGAAGGATATCAAAATAGCGTAGCGGTGCCTCCACCAGTCTCTTCAAATAAAAGAGCAGGTTGTCCGCGTATAACGATACCAATTGCTCCCTTTTTCCCACAGGTATTGCCCAATTAGATATTGAAGACATGAACTAGCGAGCTAGCAAGCTAGCGGTTCAGCTGACACTCCATAAATAGTGGGGACAATGTGCAACCTTGCTGTATTCCACGCTCCAGAGCCCATTCCTCGAACATTGTGCCATTTGTCCTTATTCTAGCAACTGGGTTAATGTATAGCAGTTTGGTCAATGCCAGGTACTTCGGACCAAAGTTCCACATGTACGAATATTAAATAAATACTGTCACAAGACTGTGTCAAAAGCCATTTCTGTGTCTAAAGACACTTATGCCATCTGTTCTTCAAAGTGTGTCTCCCTTATAATGTGTTGTAGTCTCCTGATAATAAGCGTCAAGCTCCTACCCAGTATAATGATGTCACATTGGTCTGTGTGCACAAGGGCACCAACAATTTGTGTGATTGTACATGCTAAGACTTTCTCCAGTATCTTGTTTTCTGTATTCAATAGCCAGAGATATGCCCTACAGTCTAGAGGATCATTCCCTGGCCGAGATTAGACTGTGCATCCTTATAAAGTGTCTTATAGTACATATGGAAGGCCTTATTACTTTTCTCATGGGTGGTTGCCATGGTACCATCTGTTTCTCTAATGGCCATTATAGCAGGCAACTGTTCTCTTTTTAGCAGCCAAGCCAATAGGCATCGCACCATATCAACTTCTTGGCACAATACCTGACAAAAAAGTGTTTTAGTAATAGTTCTCTTCGCATTGTTTTTTCTAATATTTCTGCCTGAAGTGCCTCAAGTCTAGCTGCAGCGTGAAAGTCACCATTAGAGGTTTTCTCTTGGTGGGTCAGCTCTATTTCTCTATCCAGGGGACCAGAAGACTGGTCATTGAGGCTACCCATGAGTTCGCAGTACCTCTCATCACTACTTTTAATGAATCCCATTATAAGTCTTGGTTACTGGCTGTATTAGGGTACAGGGTGAAGTAATCTGTGATAGTCTCGTTAAGGGCTTGACAAAGATTTATGTTGCGCAATGCTGATACCGGGATCCAACAAGCAGAGAACCCCACACTGCATTTAGCAATGACATAGACCATTTGAAGAGGTGAGTGATCTAATAATGCCCTACCAATATGTGTCACAGATGATGCATTTTACTTCTGAGTTCTGTCCAGTAAGATATAGTCTAGTCTTTATTATGTGGGAGAGGGGCATGCATAGTGTGTGTATTCGCTTGTATGTGGATTTTGTTCCCTCCAACCATCTAGGTTCAGATCCAACATCACCTGATCCAGTGAGGCAGCTATGTTGTGCTTGTATGTAGGGCAAAATTGGCACAATCATATATCTCATCAAGTACAAAATTAAGATCTCCCATCCATGTCAGTGGGCTGTCCAATATATGGTGTGAGTGCCTACTTTATACAAGGGAAGAAGGTGTCATAGTTTGTGTTTGGAGCATAAACTCCCACCAAGGTGAGCTCCCTGCCTTTCAGCTTACCTAGCAAAATGAGGGAACAGGCTTCCTCATCTTTTAGTGTTGAGGTTGGTGTAAACAATGTGCCACGCACCACCCATGTACCCTCTCCCCAAGCATATGTGCCATAACACATGTGATAGAAATACTCCCTCCATTTACCTGCTAGCTTTATGGCTCTGGTGGCAGTAAAGGAGTACCCTGCAAACAGGTCAATTGAATGCCACGTCTACACAGATATGCTCCCACTGTTTCAAGTAGCTATTAAGGCCTCGGACGGTCCATGTGGGTAACTTAATTACATCTATGAGTTAGGGACTTGCTCACACTGTGGTTGCGCCAACCCATATCCCATGTGCAATCCCTGTACCACCCACTGTGCTATTTTGCCCTGCATCTGTTTATCCACGTCTCGTGGGTCAAATGACCGCAAGCTGGCACATCTGGTGATGTCCAGGCCTATACATTGCAGATATAATGAGTTCTTCCCCTTCACCTTTTGCAGATACTGCTGTAGTTAATAACAGTTGTAACAAGTGAAAAATCAATAACAGTAGCAACATGTAAAACATACCCAAAACAATACTCCTTACATCAGTATAACATTTTGCATCAGTAAAAATCCTGTCAGTATAGGCACTGTCAACGCTCACCATGACACATTTAGCAACGGTGGGCGAGTACCCATGGAGGGTCTTGCTGATACACACAGGCCCCCCACTGTGTGGGGGTTTATTTACACACCATTACAGTGCTTCACTTCTCCCTTCTCTCTACTGGCTTTCCGTCCATTTTAAAACATAGTAGCTGAACTAGACATCTGTGTCAGTGATTATTGTTAAACCTGGGTTGCGTATATCCTTTCGGGCAGGCTGACTCTGCAGGGTATTTGCAGTTCTAGGTACTTTGGCTTCCCGTCTGGTGTGGTGTTTTCTATTCTGAGTGTTTCGTTGTGATGCTTTGCCACTGTGCTTGTCCACCCAGTCCCCCCGCTTTTTTTGGGTTGAAGAGAAAACGTGTCCTGCCGTCATGAAGAACCTTACGTTTTGCTAGATGAAACATCATATACTTCATATTTAATTTCCTGCATCTTCTCTTCACTGCCTCAAAAGAACGGCAGATTTTTGTACCTGCTGAGTATATTCGACGAACATCATTATCTGTGCATCCCCAATTGTGAAGTTTCCTGCTACGTTGGTAATTGAACAAGAGAAAAAAGGCAGTTTGTGGTGGAACCCCAGGTGGCAGGGGTCCGGACCGCATTCTGATGCACTTTCAATTGAGAAAAACAGGAACTGTCCTTTAGGTTGCCAATGTTTCAGTATCCATTTCCCAGGATTGACGTTTACATTTTTGCCCTTCTCCAATTCGGGTAGTCCAACAAACAAACGCACATTGTTCCTGTGGCACTTCCCTTCTACATCTTCTACATAGACTTCCAGGTGCTTAATTTTGTGAAGCAGGTATACATTTAATCTTTTTGGGTGACTCAGCTCTGTTGTTATTGTAGTGATCTGTTGGTACATTTGTGTGACATGGTCGGTGACTTTGTGAAGGTCTGCTCTCACCAGGTTCAGGTCTATCGCCACTTAGTTCACTTTATGCTCAAGTGAGGCGCTCATCTCATAAACCACTCACAGCGCATCTGACAGGGTGGAAGCTGATCCAATTAGCTCATCACCTGCTTCAGGATTCCCTTGCAGCAGCGGATGGTCTGTGTGGGTCTGGGACATCCCTCCTCAACCAACAACCTAATATTTCACATCCTCTATACAGCAAAGTAACCATAGTTTTAAGCCTGAATTTTAGGAAAACTGTATTTCAGCAAACATTAGATAATGAAATCTACTCAGAAAGTTGAGGAAAAAAAAAACGTATCTGGTCTAATGCTCCTTTCCCAAATAATAACATATACTTTTGACATTTCCATTGTTTTTATGACCTTTTTTACCTATTTTTATCACATTTAATGAATAGCATTTTGGTATTTTTGTATCGCGATTTTTGTCAAGTTCTTAGCTTTAATGTTGTTTTTAGTATTGCTGCTAATATGTCTTATGTGCTTTCCTCCTCGATAAATCATTGCAACATGTGCCAAGTCAACAAGGGTAAGATTGTAATTGGGGGTGGGGTCGCACACTACTCACACACCAGCGGGATCGCCCCTAAGGACTGTGGTAAGTGTAGTTTGTGTTCCGCGATGCATCTTCTTTTGATTCTCTGCTATCTTCGCTATCTTCGCCATCCCTGGACACATGTTTCGGGGTATTTACCCCTCATCATCAGGGATTAGGCCGTGTTCTGGGGTTGCCGGTGGCTGCCAAATATTGCCAGGTTTAGTACCACTCAGGCGCGCAGGTGCGGGGTCCCAGGCTCGTCAGCCAACTGCTCGAGGGAGCTTTAACATTACAATTGGGGGTGGGGTCGCACACTACTCACACACCAGCGGGATCGCCCCTAAGGACTGTGGTAAGTGTAGTTCATGTTCCCCGATGCATCTTCTTTCGATTCTCTGCTATCTTCGCTATCTTCGCCATCCCTGGACACGTGTTTCGGGGTATTTACCCCTCATCAGGAGGGATTAGGCCGTGTTCTGGGGTTGCCGGTGGCTGCCAAATATTGCCAGGTTTAGTACCACTCAGGCGCGCAGGTGCAGGGTCCCAGGCTCGTCAGCCAACTGCTCGAGGGAGCTTTAACATTACAATTGGGGGTGGGGTCGCACACTACTCACACACCAGCGGGATCGCCCCTAAGGACTGTGGTAAGTGTAGTTCGTGTTCCGCGATGCATCTTCTTTCGATTCTCTGCTATCTTCGCTATCTTCGCCATCCCTGGACACGTGTTTCGGGGTATTTACCCCTCATCAGCAGGGATTAGGCCGTGTTCTGGGGATGCCGGTGGCTGCCAAATATTGGCAGGTTTAGTACCACTCAGGCACGCAGGTGCGGGGTCCCAGGCTCGTCAGCCAACTGCTTGAGGGAGCTTTAACATTACAATTGGAGGTGGGGTCACACACTCCTCACACACCAGCGGGATCGCCCCTTAGGACTGTGGTAAGTGTAGTTCGTGTTCCGCGATGCATCTTCTTTCGATTCTCTGCTATCTTCGTTATCTTCACCAACCCTGGACACGTGTTTCGGGGTATTTACCCCTCATCAGCAGGGATTAGGCCGTGTTCTGGGGTTGCCGGTGGCTGCCAAATATTGCCAGGTTTAGTACCACTCAGGGGCGCAGGTGCGGGGTCCCAGGCTCGTCAGCCAACTGCTCGAGGGAGCTTTAACATTACCATTGGGGGTGGGGTTGCACACTACTCAAACACCAGCGGGATCACCCCTAAGGACCGTGGTAAGTGTAGTTCGTGTTCCACGATGCATCTTCTTTCGATTCTCTGCTATCTTCGCTATCTTCCCCATCCCTGGACACGTGTTTCGGGGTATTTACCCCTCATCAGTAGGGATTAGGCCGTGTTCTGGGGTTGCCGGTGGCTGCCAAATATTGCCAGGTTTAGTACCACTCAGGCACGCAGGTGCGGGGTCCCAGGCTCGTCAGCTAACTGCTCGAGGGAGCTTTAACATTACAATTGGGGGTGGTGTTGCACACTACTCTCACACCAGCAGGATCGCCCCTAAGGACTGTGGTAAGTGTAGTTCATGTTCCGCGATGCATCTTCTTTCGATTCTCTGCTTTCTTCGCTATCTTCGCCATCCCTGGACACGTGTTTCGGGGTATTTACCCTTCATCAGCAGGTATTAGGCCGTGTTCTGGGGTTGCCGGTGGCTGCCAAAGATTGCCAGGTTTAGTACCACTCAGGCGCGCAGGTGCGGGGTCTCAGGCTCGTCAGCCAACTGCTCAAGGGAACTTTATCATTACAATTGGGGGTGGGGTCGCACACTACTCACACACCAGCGGGATCGCCCCAAGGACTGTGGGAAGTGTAGTTCGTGTTCCGCGATGCATCTTCTTTCGATTCTCTGCTATCATCGCTATCTTCGCCATCCCTGGACACGTGTTTCGGGGTATTTACCCCTCCTCAGCAGGGAATAGGCCGTGTTCTGGGGTTGCCGGTGGCTGCCAAATATTGGCAGGTTTAGTACCACTCAGGCGCGCAGGTGCGGGGCCCCAGGCTCGTCAGCCAACTGCTCGAGGGAGCTTTAACATTACAATTGGGGGTGGGGTCGCACACTACTCACACACCAGCGGGATCGCCCCTAAGGACTGTGGTAAGTGTAGTTCGTGTTCCGCGATGCATCTTCTTTCGATTCTCTGCTTTCTTCGCTATCTTCGCCATCCCTGGACACGTGTTTCGGGGTATTTACCCTTCATCAGCAGGTATTAGGCCGTGTTCTGGGGTTGCCGGTGGCTGCCAAATATTGCCAGGTTTAGTACCACTCAGGCGCGCAGGTGCGGGGTCTCAGGCTCGTCAGCCAACTGCTCGAGGGAACTTTATCATTACAATTGGGGGTGGGGTCGCACACTACTCACACACCAGCGGGATCGCCCCAAGGACTGTGGGAAGTGTAGTTCGTGTTCCGCGATGCATCTTCTTTCGATTCTCTGCTATCATCGCTATCTTCGCCATCCCTGGACACGTGTTTCGGGGTATTTACCCCTCCTCAGCAGGGAATAGGCCGTGTTCTGGGGTTGCCGGTGGCTGCCAAATATTGGCAGGTTTAGTACCACTCAGGCGCGCAGGTGCGGGGCCCCAGGCTCGTCAGCCAACTGCTCGAGGGAGCTTTAACATTACAATTGGGGGTGGGGTCGCACACTACTCACACACCAGCGGGATCGCCCCTAAGGACTGTGGTAAGTGTACTTCGTGTTCCGCGATGCATCTTCTTTCGATTCTCCGCTATCTTCGCTATCTTCGCCATCCCTGGACACGTGTTTCGGGGTATTTACCCCTCATCAGTAGGGATTAGGCCGTGTTCTGGGGTTGCCGGTGGCTGCCAAATATTGCCAGGTTTAGTACCACTCAGGCACGCAGGTGCGGGGTCCCAGGCTCGTCAGCTAACTGCTCGAGGGAGCTTTAACATTACAATTGGGGGTGGTGTTGCACACTACTCTCACACCAGCAGGATCGCCCCTAAGGACTGTGGTAAGTGTAGTTCATGTTCCGCGATGCATCTTCTTTCGATTCTCTGCTTTCTTCGCTATCTTCGCCATCCCTGGACACGTGTTTCGGGGTATTTACCCTTCATCAGCAGGTATTAGGCCGTGTTCTGGGGTTGCCGGTGGCTGCCAAAGATTGCCAGGTTTAGTACCACTCAGGCGCGCAGGTGCGGGGTCTCAGGCTCGTCAGCCAACTGCTCAAGGGAACTTTATCATTACAATTGGGGGTGGGGTCGCACACTACTCACACACCAGCGGGATCGCCCCAAGGACTGTGGGAAGTGTAGTTCGTGTTCCGCGATGCATCTTCTTTCGATTCTCTGCTATCATCGCTATCTTCGCCATCCCTGGACACGTGTTTCGGGGTATTTACCCCTCCTCAGCAGGGAATAGGCCGTGTTCTGGGGTTGCCGGTGGCTGCCAAATATTGGCAGGTTTAGTACCACTCAGGCGCGCAGGTGCGGGGCCCCAGGCTCGTCAGCCAACTGCTCGAGGGAGCTTTAACATTACAATTGGGGGTGGGGTCGCACACTACTCACACACCAGCGGGATCGCCCCTAAGGACTGTGGTAAGTGTAGTTCGTGTTCCGCGATGCATCTTCTTTCGATTCTCTGCTTTCTTCGCTATCTTCGCCATCCCTGGACACGTGTTTCGGGGTATTTACCCTTCATCAGCAGGTATTAGGCCGTGTTCTGGGGTTGCCGGTGGCTGCCAAATATTGCCAGGTTTAGTACCACTCAGGCGCGCAGGTGCGGGGTCTCAGGCTCGTCAGCCAACTGCTCGAGGGAACTTTATCATTACAATTGGGGGTGGGGTCGCACACTACTCACACACCAGCGGGATCGCCCCAAGGACTGTGGGAAGTGTAGTTCGTGTTCCGCGATGCATCTTCTTTCGATTCTCTGCTATCATCGCTATCTTCGCCATCCCTGGACACGTGTTTCGGGGTATTTACCCCTCCTCAGCAGGGAATAGGCCGTGTTCTGGGGTTGCCGGTGGCTGCCAAATATTGGCAGGTTTAGTACCACTCAGGCGCGCAGGTGCGGGGCCCCAGGCTCGTCAGCCAACTGCTCGAGGGAGCTTTAACATTACAATTGGGGGTGGGGTCGCACACTACTCACACACCAGCGGGATCGCCCCTAAGGACTGTGGTAAGTGTACTTCGTGTTCCGCGATGCATCTTCTTTCGATTCTCCGCTATCTTCGCTATCTTCGCCATCCCTGGACACGTGTTTCGGGGTATTTACCCCTCATCAGCAGGGATTAGGTCGTGTTCTGGGGTTGCCGGTGGCTGCCAAATATTGCCAGGTTTAGTACCACTCAGGCGCGCAGGTGCGGGGTCCCAGGCTCGTCAGCCAACTGCTCGAGGGAGCTTTAACATTACAATTGGGGGTGGGGTCGCACACTACTCACACACCAGCGGGATCGCCCCTAAGGACTGTGGTAAGTGTAGTTTGTGTTCCGCGATGCATCTTCTTTCGATTCTCTGCTATCTTCGCCACCGGCAACCCCAGAACACGGCCTATCCCTGCTGACGAGCGGTGATACCCCGAAACACATGTCCAGGGATGGCGAAGATAGCAGAGAATCGAAAGAAGATGCATCGCAGAACACGTAACTACATTTACCATAGTCCTTAAGGGCGATACCGCTGGTGTGTGAGTAGTGTGCGACCCCTCCCCCAATTGTAATGTTAAAGCTCCCTCGAGCAGTTGGCTGACGAGCCTGGGACCCTGCACCTACGCGCCTGAGTGGTACTAAACCTGGCAGATATTTGGCAGCCACCGGCAACCCCAGAACACGGCCTATCCCTGCTGACGAGGGGTGATACCCTGAAACACGTGTCCAGGGATGGCGAAGACAGCATCGAATCGAAAGAAGATGCATCGCGGAACACGTAACTACATTTACCATAGTCCTTAGGGGCGATACCGCTGGTGTGTGAGTAGTGTGCGACCCCACCCCCATTTGTAATGTTAAAGCTCCCTCGAGCAGTTGGCGGACGAGCCTGGGACCCTGCACCTACGCGCCTGAGTGGTACTAAACCTGGCAGATATTTGGCAGCCACCGGCAACCCCAGAACACAGCCTATCCCTGCTGACGAGGGGTGATACCCCGAAACAAGTGTCCAGGGATAGCGAAGACAGCGAAGATAGCAGAGAATTGAAAGAAGATGCATCGCGGAACACGTAACTACATTTACCATAGTCCTTAGGGGCGATACCACTGCTGTGTGAGTAGTGTGCGACCCCACCCCCAAATGTATTGTTAAAGCTCCCTCGAGCAGTTGGCTGACGAGCCCGGGACCCTGCACCTACGTGCCTGAGTGGTACTAAACCTGGCAGGTATTTGGCAGCCACCGGCAACCCCAGAACACGGCCTATCCCTGCTGACGAGGGGTGATACCCCGAAACACGTGTCCAGGGACGGCGAAGACAGCGAAGATGTCAGAGAATCGAAAGAAGATGCATCGCGGAACACGTAACTGCATTTACCATAGTCCTTAGGGGCGATATCCCTGGTGTGTGAATAGTGTGCGACCCCACCCCCAATTGTAATGTTAAAGCTCCCTCGAGCAGTTGGCTGACGAGCCTGGGACCCTGCACCTACGCGCCTGAGTGGTACTAAACCTGGCAGATATTTGGCAGCCACCGGCAACCCCAGAACACGGCCTATCCCTGCTGACGAGGGGTGATACCCCGAAACACGTGTCCAGGGATGGCGAAGACAGCATCGAATCGAAAGAAGATGCATCGCGGAACACGTAACTACATTTACCATAGTCCTTAGGGGCGATACCGCTGGTGTGTGAGTAGTGTGCGACCCCACCCCCATTTGTAATGTTAAAGCTCCCTCGAGCAGTTGGCGGACGAGCCTGGGACCCTGCACCTACGCGCCTGAGTGGTACTAAACCTGGCAGATATTTGGCAGCCACCGGCAACCCCAGAACACAGCCTATCCCTGCTGACGAGGGGTGATACCCCGAAACAAGTGTCCAGGGATAGCGAAGACAGCGAAGATAGCAGAGAATTGAAAGAAGATGCATCGCGGAACACGTAACTACATTTACCATAGTCCTTAGGGGCGATACCACTGGTGTGTGAGTAGTGTGCGACCCCACCCCCAAATGTATTGTTAAAGCTCCCTCGAGCAGTTGGCTGACGAGCCCGGGACCCTGCACCTACGTGCCTGAGTGGTACTAAACCTGGCAGGTATTTGGCAGCCACCGGCAACCCCAGAACACGGCCTATCCCTGCTGACGAGGGGTGATACCCCGAAACACGTGTCCAGGGACGGCGAAGACAGCGAAGATGGCAGAGAATCGAAAGAAGATGCATCGCGGAACACGTAACTGCATTTACCATAGTCCTTAGGGGCGATATCCCTGGTGTGTGAATAGTGTGCGACCCCACCCCCAATTGTAATGTTAAAGCTCCCTCGAGCAGTTGGCTGACGAGCCTGGGACCCTGCACCTACGCGCCTGAGTGGTACTAAACCTGCCAGATATTTGGCAGCCACCGGCAACCCCAGAACACGGCCTATCCCTGCTGACGAGGGGTGATACCCTGAAACACGTGTCCAGGGATGGCGAAGACAGCGCAGATACTAGAGAATCGAAAGAAGATGCATCGCGGAACACGTAACTACATTTACCATAGTCCTTAGGGGCGATACCGCTGGTGTGTGAGTAGTGTGTGACCCCACCCCCAATTGTAATGTTAAAGCTCCCTCGAGCAGTTGGCTGACGAGTCTGGGACTCTGCTCCTACGCGCCTGAGTGGTACTAAACCTGGCAGATATTTGGCAGCCACTGGCAACCCCAGAACACGGCGTATCCCTGCTGACGAGGGGTGCTACCCCGAAACACGTGTCCAGGGATGGCGAAGACAGCGAAGATAGCAGAGAATGGAAAGAAGATGCATCACGGAACACAGAACTACATTTACCATAGTCTTTAGGGGCGATACCGCTGGTGTGTGAGTAGTGTGCGACCCCACCCCAAATTGTAAGGGTAAGATTGTAATTTTACAACTTCTACTTCTAATTCTAGTTGCTAGATTGTCCTAGGTCTATGAGAACTCTACATCAGCTCATGTCAAGATAGGGCCGTCTCTCTTATAGTTTATCAATCCATTTTCCTACAGTGCTTTTTTAACTGAACTACTTAATTCAGTTGCCAACTGAAAATAAGGAATAACTTTCTTGAATTTAGTTTCATTTTTCCATCTTGCAAATTTGTATCTAAAGGTGCTTCTTGAAACTGACACTCTACCTACATTTCACAGCAGCAAGCCAAAAAGTGTTAGCCATAAGGTATGTTGCTTACTGCAACTCTTAAAAAGTTTACAAGCTATGATTGTCCCTCCTCCTCACCATGAAAGATGCTACACCAAGGGCACTGGGGTAATAAAAACCTTCCACCAGAAGATGCCAGATCACATTAAATAGGCTAAAATGGCCTTGTTGCTAGTGAAGAGGGTGTGGCCATACCATATCTGTTCCATTGCTTTGAGGTTCAATAATACTTGAGCTGTATCTGCCAAAACATCTGCAATTTCATGAACTACTCTGAAAAGCCAGAAAACTCATTGAATAATCTGAATTGCTCGAAAATGTGGATCGATCAGAGTTGTCTCTTCTTACATTTGACTTGTAGAATTAAAGTGTATATTTTTCAGATTTTATACCTTCATGGCTTTGGTTCATGGTGGCAGGCTATCTAAACTGCTGCACCACTTCCTGTGTTAAATACAATGTATTGGAAAATACATTATTGTTTCCTAAATGGTCTCATAAACTTGCACACCTCTAAGAACCACCCACCGTCGATGGTCCTTAATACAACACAAAATCACAATGTCAGAGGCATGTTGGGCGCCATTGTTATGCCTCTGACATCGTGATTTTTGCTGGCCTGTGGACTAACCCAAGAATTCTGTTCAGATGTCTCTATTTATGTGCCTCTCTTATTTTGTGTTTAGGCTTTGGCTATTTGTATCTCCTCATATTTTGTAATTGTGTATACGTTTATAATGTTAGTTACAAATAAAGCCATTAATCATACATGCAGTGTTTGTTACAGTAATTTCTGCAATTTTAAATGCGTACTAGTCATGTTTTGTGCTACACCCTCTGGTATTGCTCATTCATTTCAGGTTTTTGTACTTAATTGGAAACCTTTCGTTAATGTTCCAGTTGTGATATTTGGGTCTGAGCACAAGCATGTAAAGTAGAACATCACTTTGATCACATGACATTGTACTGAAAAACATTCACAAAACCTGGAGTGTAAGCCATCCACCAGTGTCTTTTTTTTTCAAAAATCTTTTATTTGTCAACACCTGTTGAAGACCCGGTATCCCCAGGGGTTCCTATGAAACAAAATAAAATAGAGTTACATCACTATTGTGGACGTTTATAGTGTCAAAATCGAACAATTTAGGAAGATTTAGAAAATATCTTGACTATTAAACAAATGAAAAACAGTGCCATGTACACATTACAGACTCTGGTTTTAGCAGTTCCCAGCCACCGCAGCCATATGATTTTACAATTGTGCAGCAATATAACTCTCCACCATCCTTTCATCTCAACAATTCTGTATTTGTTATTGTATGTGGTATGGGCTCTAGATATAAACCATGGTAGTCTGCCCATCTCTTCCATATTTTGGGGTGCTTTTGAGGGTATCCCCTCGCTTTGAATATTGTTATTTCTAAACCCACACAGAAGTACAATCCCTTTTTCCAAACCTCTACTTAGGGAGGAGATGTGGCCTTCCAGGACTTGGCAATATAACGTTTCGCCAAGGTAAGATCCAGAAATTGTAGGTGGCGCTTGAAGCTATTGCCCCCTATGCCCTCAGTAATATGTAGTATGGCCGATCACGGCGAGAATGAGATAACGCATCCTAGCACCTGCGAGAGGCATGCCACAACCCTCTTCCAGAATCTCGGGAGGGCAGTACAATGCCATATTGCGTGCAATAGGGTGCCCTCAGTATCTCCACAGCGCAGACATAAAGGGGATTCAACCAGTCTGGCCCACCATAATCTATACCTAGTGAAGTAGACTCAATGAAGGTATTTAAATTGTATGAGATGTAGGGAAGGTGCGATGGCAGCACCCTGTGGAAACGCCAGCGCCTCGGCCCAATTGTCATCATCCAGTGGGCCTAAATTCCTTTACCATGCATCATAATTTGTGCCCAGTGTGGTGGGGCTATTAATAACAAGTGTTCAATATATTTTAGTGATGTTATGGTCTCCAAGACCCACCATAAAATCCTTGGCTTCTATGGTGTTGAATTCAGGTATGTCCTCCTGGTGTGCAGTGTAAGGGGATAGTGCATGGTGAGACAGGAGGTATTTATAAAACTGTGTGTGGGGAATGTCATATTCTTTCTGGGGCTCCTGGAAGGACTTTAGTGTCTAACCCAGCAGGACCACCCCCAATGTAGATATACCTATGGCCTCCCATCCCCCAAAGCCGGATAGCATCGATAACTGGGGTGGAAGACCAGTGTGCCACAGGAAGGTCTCTTTCATCAGTCGGCCCCACCATCCCACCTGGCATGTGATTGCTTCCATACCACAATCACTGTCCTCGTTGCTGACGGTAGAGCACTGAGTGCCGAACCCGAGTGCAAGATCGTACGCACAGTTGTATCACCCATTAGCCAGAGTTCGACTATGTATGCTGGGTCTCGACCATTCACATACCACCAGTCATTGAAAACAAGGAGGTGGTATGCTGTGTGATATGCCTGGACATCTTCGGTTGCTATAACCCCCAATATATTTGGATTGAAAGCAGGTTCTCGGGGCCACCCTGGCAGAACCCCCACCCCAGGGGAAATGACCCAGGATCTCATTCATTTGTAGGAACCAGGAGGGCGGTATTGGGAAGGGGTGAATTTGAAGTTGGTACAAAACGTGGGGTAAAGAAACCATCTTGAAAATTACTGATCTGCCAAATAGGGATAGTGGTAGAAGTGACCAGGAGCACACCTGCTCCTTAATGTGTACCCATAATGGGGCAAGATTTTTGTCCCAAGAAGTGGGCTCGGAAGCCAACAGGAATAATCCCAGGTATCTGAACCCATCCGGAACCACTGTCAGTTCGCTAGACCATGTACTCAAATGGCACCCACCCAGTATTGGCCACAGGAATGACTTATGGGTGTTCTAGTATAGACCAGAGGTCTTGCCAAAAATATGCATTATCCGTGCCAGCCTTGGGCCTGTCCGGTTGAGGTCTGTGAGGAAAAACAATACATCGTCCACTCATAATGCTATGCGCTCCGAGACTTTGTGGGACCATTTGAAGACACAGACCTGGGCATCCATCCTGACCCAGGCCACTAGCGGCTACATAGCGAGCGTGAACAAGTAGGAAGAAAGAGGACAACCCTGACGGGTACATCGCCCAATGGTATAGTCTGTGAGGCAGAGTTAGCCAATAAAATCGAGGTGGTGAGGTGACCATATAGAAGTTGGATATATGTAAGGAGGTGAGGGCTGGAATTTAGTTGATTCTAGAGCGCAAAAATGTAAGACCAGCTGAGCAAATTAAAGGCCTTGTCGATTTCTGTGAGCAGAAGCGCCACCGGCCCATCAAGACGGTCCACTGCTGCAATGGCGTTCTGGGCGCAACAGATATTGTGTCTCATGCCACAGCCAGTCATAAAGCCTCTCTGATTGGGGTAAACCAGGTCTGCAATATATGGTATACTAAGTTGGCGATGACCTTTGCCAGGAGTTTTGTGTTACATCCTGCTCTTTCTCCCTGTTTGTCCCTCCTTAGTGTTAGTGTCTGCTTGTTTATGTCATGTCTCTGTCATGTCATCCATGATTCTACCTGTTGCTGTTCAAGGGATTTATCAGTTACCTGGAAGCTGAGCAGGAGGTTATCTGCTACCGGTGTGGTTTCTTACCAGATTACATTTTTACTTGAATGCTGTACCTGACCATCTAATCCAAAGAATAAATATACTGCTTGAACATTACAACGAGGAGTTCTCATCTTTATTTTACTGAATGCAACACTGGCGTCGAGGACTCCAACAGACAGTCTCAACCCAGAGCATTGTATTAACCATAGCTGAAGCAATACTACTAATATATCATCTGGAACTAGCACTAGACTCCCTGTGTTCATCTTTTCGCCTACTGCTAGTGAGTCCATGTTTTACGTGAGTAACGGTGCTGCTGCTGACTGTCCTCTGTGTGCCTGCGGTATTTGGCCCAACCTGCTCTTCAAAGTTTTTCTATTTACATGAGCGCTACTTGTACTGCGTGGGAGTCTGTATCTTGAGTAATGGATTACATGTTTATTCTGCCTCACAAGTTGTGCATACTGACTACGATACATGGCTTATAAATTGTAATCAAGCCGGCCTGGTGTTGAAAGGTTTGGTTGCTTTCAGGTGCTCTTACATTGGACTGCTATGTACAAGGAACTCCGTGTTTTGTGCCTTTGATTCTGTGTTCATTCAACTTGTGGAGCACGCTACCTTGCTGAAGCCTTCTTACTTTTGAATTACTTTCAATAGGCTCTGGTAATTACCCAAAGGATTTCTTGGTCTACTGCTTGTCCCGTTTTTTTCGAAACTGGCAGTTACATTTAAAGAATGTGGCACGAGTCCAGGGAAGCGCGTGTACACCTATTAGTATAGAGATTTGCCTCTATTATCACTAATGCAGCGGTGAGTGCATCTTTTAAATGTGTCACCATACGATCTGCTATGTGCCAAAGGATTGTCTTTCTTAAACAGTTATTGCCTTTTTTAAACAATAAACTCAGGCTGTGTTTATTTTACAACTATCCTCAGTTTCATTTAAATTTAACACACGCATGCTCGAGCTGCTTACCTTGAGCTTCAAGAACTATGTGGGAGGCTAGATTTTCATTCTTCTGCCTGGCATTCCATGGAGCTGCAAGTTGTCCGAGTTGTGACGTTTCTGTCTACTGGGCATGCATCATAAGATTGTACCTTGCATCCCTGGTGACACGTATCTTCACACAACAATGGCAGTTGTTTAGGCCAAGCCTCTACCAAGTTGTGCAGACTGCTTTGCAACATGCGAAGTGCACTATTCGTTGTACGTTCCTTTGTACAGTCAGTTTCCTGGGGATCGCCGTATATACTCCAGTCTACTGTAATTCCGACTGCAACTTTGACTTTCATGAGACATTCTCGGTGCACACAAACAAAAACCTTGAAGTTCATGGGACGTTTCAACATGTGTAACACACGAAGAGGGCTTTATTTCCAGCAGGTGGATACTCGGGTACCAGGTTCGAGTACCGGTGTCATTTTTCTTATTTGTTCTGTATGGTTTATTGATTGATTGCATTGAAGTATTTTCCCTTTTGCCAAACTGAATGTAAAAAAAAAACCGAAAGTTGAGGGGTTTAAGGTTTCAAATGAAATAGAGAATGAAAGGAAGAAACTATGCATGTTGATGAATTCTTTAAGTGTTGCTGTGAGGAGCCACATCTGTGCTCAACTTCCTTGTGGAACTCCATTCTTGTTCAGTTTTATTTGTGCTAATATGTTGATGAACCATGGAAGTTCTCTAATCATTTAGAGGTGTTTAGTTTCAGTGTTTCACATGCTTACAGTGAGGAGCCTTAGATGCTCCATTATTTTCTTGCTTATTGTTGATGGGCTATAGTGATGCTCAGTTGTTAGTTCTTGTTTCTTGTGAACCACTTTGTAAGTGCTCTGTTATGTTAGAGGAGTTCATGTGCTATGCTGTGAGGAGCGGTAAGGGCTCAGTTTTATTGTCATAATGGTTTAACCACTTAAGTGCTCTATTTTATAGAGGGGTTCTAATGCTTGCTGTCAGGAGCCATAGGGGCTCAGTTGTATTGTTATTTATTATGAACCACTTGAGTGCTCTGTGTTTTAGAGGAATTCAATGCTTACTGTCAGGAGCTGAAGGGGCTCAGTTTTATTGTCATGAACCACTTTTACTGTGCTCTATTTTTAAAGGCGTTCATGTATTTACTGTGAGGAGTTGCTGCTCATTTTTATTGTGCTTTATTTTTAGAGGAATCGAAAATATTCGATTTTGAGGAGTTGAAATTTTATTTTCTATCTACGGTACTGAGCCATACTGTACTTTTGCTCATTTAGTTTTGAGATGTTCAGTTTTCATTTTGTGGATTTGTCATCTTCTGGATTTTACCACATTTACTTAGGCTTACATTCTTTTGTTAACTTATGGTGCTTGTACAACCTTTGTACCTCTGCCCCTTGGTGTTACCTCTTCTTTCTACCATGTTGAAGAGGGTGTTTATTTCTTGTGCGTTTATGTTCTTTCTTTCTTCTGCCTTTCTGCTTCTGCCATCTTCTGTTTTATCTTCATCTTTTCAGTTAAAGGGGGGAGGTGTGTTACATCCTGCTCTTCTTCCCTCTTTGTCCCTCCTTAGTGTTAGTGTCTGCTTGTCTAAGTCATGTTCTGTGATGTCATCCATGATTCTACCTGTTGCTGTTCAAGGGATTTATCAGTTACATGGAGGCTGAGCAGGAGGTTATCTGCTCCCGGTGGGGTTTCTTATCAGATTACATTTCTACTTGAATGCTGTATCTGACCATTTTATCCAAAGAATACATATACTGCTTGAACATTACAACAAGGTGTTCTCATCTTTATTTTACTGAATGCAACATTTAGCCTGCACGTTCAGTAGGGATATTGGTTAAGTTATGGGATATGATGTTCCGGACGTCTACCCGGTTTCAGAAATACAAATACCTCTGCATGTCTCCAGTCTTGGGGAAGGTGCCCCTTATTTATGACAGTATATATCACAGCAAGGTAGTGCACCCCAAGTTGAGATTGATACATTTTGTAAAACTCAAATGGGAAGCTGTTTGGACCTGGTGCCTTACCAAAAACGCAGATCAGATACAGCACTCCCAGGCTCTGTGGTATCTCCACATATGTATATCCATAGCAACACTTGGTACTGTGATTATCGTATTACATCACCACAATTCTAGAATGGTATGGGGACAGTTACCTGACTTACTTCTTGCTGTGTGGATGTTTCTACTTGTACCTGCTTGTCAATAAATATCTTCCACAATTACCACTTGTTGAAACCATCTTTACAATGGCAACATGATGGGATGTTCCTGAACTCTACGAAAGAAGTATTATTACAGTGAAGAGACCAACAAAAAGAAACATGTGGGGATTTTTAATTCTATGGAGCGGTTGAAGACAAGCAGAGGAAACTGCTCAATAATATTTTGGCTTCCTTCACATTAGAACTCATCTTCGTAAAGACAGCGATAACAAAAAAAAGGGAAACAAGTATTGTTTATGGTGCGGATTACATGAAATCAACACTTTAAAGGAAGTTTAAAATCTACATCCATCTTCGTTAAAGAACAATACCAAGATGGAAATTGCCATATACCTCGTGAGTAATGAAATTTATTAACCCGAAATCCTACATGAAAATAATTATATTCGTTTGTTTAGTCGTTATAGCCGTCTCCCTACTGCATTTTTGAGCGTAGGAGAACGTTCCGTGAGGCTCAAGTGATTGCACGTTCTGACTTGTCTCGCGCGTTATCTCCGACGATACATGCTACGCAGACAATAGAACATAGCGTCCCCAACGTGTACACGGAATCACGCAAGGTCAAACAGTGTGACCCCTACGCGGCAGCCATTTTCTATCAAGTTGTCACTAGGCAACTGAAACGGCATGACAATTACAAAGCGCATTAGTAAAGCTAATTATTTATGATTGCATCTCCACAATGAAGCGTAAACGATACTGAAGACAAGCATCCTCAACAGAAAACAAGCGTAAACTATACAGAAGACAAGCGTCCTCAACAGGAAACACACGGTAATGAAAAACCATTACATATATGCATAATACAATAGCAATGTTTTAAAGGAAAGAAGAAGGATATTCAATAAAAAAAAGGGAAGGAGACTTTATTTTTAATAACAATTGAGCCACAGTTCAATGAAAAACAAAAACAAAATAACATCAAACTTTCAACATGGCTTCGCAAACATCTGGATTAGTTCCTCCTGAACCCTTCCTTCCACATCCAGGTAAACCAGTAATAAAATGGCTTGACTGGAAAGAATACTTTTTAAACCATATTGCAGCTTTAGAAGAAGAAAACGAAGATGAATTTTCTGCATCTAGGAAAAAGAAAATGTTGTTACATTATTTAGGTCCTGAAGGCATAAGAATTTATAATCAGATTGGGAAGAAAACTAGTACTGATGCTGATTCTGATGTATTGTTAAACACATTATCTAACTTAGATACTTATTATCAACCTATAATATGTGTTGGCATTAGTAGTTACAAGTTTTTTCAAATGAATCAACAAAAATCTGAATCTGTAGAGGATTATGTTTCTTCTTTGAAAAAACTGTCCATAAATTGTCAATTTGGAGATTTGCATGACAGTTTTATTAGAGACCAACTTGTTATGTACTCTAATAATTCGGCCATTCAAGAAAAACTATGGGTATGTGGTGATTCATCCCTAAGTGAAATCATTGCAATAGTCAAAAAAGTGGAAATGTCGAAGAGGTGTGCACAGGTTGCGTTAAAGAAAAATGATGAAAACAATGTTGTAGCAAAAGTATATGTAAAAAATATGATGGTACGAAACCTGCACATCGTTCTCAGAGAGATAGCAACAAGAAAACTGTCAACAGAGATAGAAGTGATACTGATGACAAACATGTATGTAACAGATGTGGTTATAGTGGCCATAATGCCTTAGAACAATGGTGTCCAGCAATTAAATCCATATGTACATTCTGTGGAGTTGTTGGTCACTTTTCCAAAGTATGCAGAAGACGCTTAAACAGAAATAAAAATAAATGTGTAAATTGTATAGAAGAAAATAAAAGAAGGGAACGTTGAGAATGATTCATCTTCAGATGATGGCATACTGTGTATAGAAGACATAAATGACACTGACAATGTTATGCTGAACATTAATACAGCAGGAAAAAAGAAACCTATTTGTGATATTAATATAGGTGGAATAGATATTCAGATTGTATCTGACTCTGGGTCACCTTACATTGTTGTCCAACATGCAGTTTGGGAAAATAAATTTGCACACATTCATAAACAAAAGTTAAAACCATCAGATACGTTCACAGGTGAAAAGATCCCTATGGTAGGTCATATTGAAGACATTTTTAAATTTAAAGACAGGTCTACTAGAGGAAAACTGTATGTTGCTGAAAAGTTTCCGTCTTTACTGGGGTGGATTGACCAAGGTAAATTAGGGATCATCTTAAACCCAAAGTCAGTTGATCAAGTTATGCTCATTGATGATGTAAACAAAGATTTCACTGAGAGTATAACTAAACAGTTCCCAAAGGTATTAACAGGTGAAGTAGGGAAACTTAATGGATTCACTCATAAAATAATTCATAAAGAAAATGCTATTCCTGTGAGCCATCAAGCTAGCAACATTCCCCTGAGTATTAGAGAAAGTGTTATGGCAGCATTAGATGTCTTAGAGAAGAAAGGTATCATTGAACTAGTTGGAAGCACGGAGTGTTTGGCTCCGTTAGTCTTCGCGCCCGCAAACCTGATAACCGTTTACATGTTAACGTTTTATAAGAATGGCGTTCGGCTTCGCTTCTGCTGCTGCCGTATTCCAACGTCTGATGCATAAACTACTTAAAGGCATAAAAGGTATAACATACTTTCAGGATGACATATTGATATTGGATCGTGATTTGAATGAACATGATGGAAAATTGAAAATTGTATTAGAGTAATTGATGGAAAAAGGTCTTACTGCTGAACTTAAAAATGCTAATTCAGAATTAATTCTGAAACATATCTTGGCCATCAAGTCAGTGGAAATGACATTTCCCCTAAGAAGAGTTTAATTGAGGCAATTCAAAAGGCATCTTCACCAACATCTAAGGACGAAGTAAGATCGTTTCTAGGATTAGCTGAATTCTATTCAAAATTTGTAAAGAATTTTGCAACAAAAACGTACAATTTGAGACAAATATTAAAAATCCAACATGAATTTGAATGGAATGATGTACTTGAACGTGACTTTCAAGGAGTTAAATCTGACCTCACATCTGCTTTTCCACTTCAGACCTTTGACAATTTTGCAAAAAGTATTATCACCACCGATGCCAGTGGAAAAGGTTTAGGGGCAGTACTCTCCCAAATAAACAGTGAAGGAGAAGAACTGACTATTGCATTTGCACCTCGATCATTATCGCCGTCTGAAGTAAAATATTATGTAATAGAAAAAGAGATGCTTGCCAAGGTGTGGGCTATGGAAAAGTTCAGACAATTTGCGTGAGGGACAAAATTAATTTTTCGTACCTACCACAAACCTTTACTTAAGGTATTAACATCAGAAGGTACAAGTCCTGTGCACACGTTTCAAAGTGGTAGGTTCTTATGTCAGAACTAAATAAGTCAGACAAAGTTCATGAAAAAGAGAGTGATAAAGGTCGAGATCCAGTGATGCATGAAAAATAGATTTATAGTTCAATCTTGATCAGTACATGTGAAAATAAAACTAGCCGACACGTGTTTTGTCACATCGTGTGAAGAATGTGACTCTTCAGGGCTGAGAAGGACATAAAGATTTAAAACCATAAAAAATAAATAGGCAAATAAATGAAAAAATGGGTTCAAGAGTACTGGAAGTAGAGTTAATGTAAGAAAATCAAAAGGGTCGGTGATGATTTGTGAGATTGAAAGCACCCATTAAATAGTGGAGACCCTATATTGTGAAAGAAACATTGTAAAGAGACATTGCATGAATAGAAACAGTCCAAATATTGTATGGTGACATGGTGTGATAAAAATGACATTCATAATATAGTCAGAATAATAATGAGTAGTCAGAACAGTCTGTAACAATCTTTGCGTGCCGTATCTAAGAGAAGACAAAATGTAAGCATACCCGATGGACAGGTCATAATGGAACACTAGAGAGAAAAGTGGTAACAACATCATGAAGAATTCAGCTACAGAGAAATTTACTCAAAACGGTTTAAGTATTGGCCAAAATCGAACAACCTAGTGGAGCGATCACAGAAGGTGGAAATAACCTTAACTAACATCTAGGTTAGAGAGAGAATAAGAAGGGAAAAATGTTATACATTTTGTGAGCATAGTCATTCTGCTCCGATCACAGTTTCATGAATAGCAATATTAAACAACAAAGTGTGCCAAGACCAAAATTAAAACATAAATGATCGTAAAGCACACGAGAGCAAAAGCTAAGTCCAAGATATGGTATCAGATATCTGTGGTATTAAAGAGGTTAAAATAGGTTGGTTAGCGAAGTAGATTAGAATGCAGAAAACAGCCATGGAAGGAAATTTGAAGGAAGTTTAGTAGAAAGGTGTAGAAACAGAAAAAAAGTTTATGAAAAACGAAATATCGCTGAAAACGGTAAGATGTAAAGACCAAATGTACCTGTCAATATTCTAAGGTGGAATGCAGGGACTGTCAGGGAGAAAAAGGGGACTGTGTAAGGAAACGGAACGTGTGTGAAAAGGGCAGAAATGCTATCAAAATGCAGGATAAAAACAAAGGTTTGAGCTTACCGCAAGTAGGGTGATAATTCGAACCCGGCTGCGACGCGTGGTGAAGCGGACAAAGTGTGTGGAATAAAAACGATTCCCCGCTGCGCGGTTTGTGCCGGCAAGGGAAGAGTAAGGACGGGTGCGTCTGAAGTGTGCGATCTGTGTAACAAATGAAGTCTGTAAATCAAGGTTCGCAATTGCCACCTCTAACAAAAGTCTTACTTTTTTCGGAATTGATGCCACAGAACCTGGTGTGAGAGGTGGCAACCGCGAACTTAAGCTCAGGCGACTTAAAGCAACTTGGATAATGCGCCTCCAAGCTGAAGGTTCAGAACAAATCCAAAGCGGGAGAGGCATGGTGCCTTGGTGCCCAACGGATGGGTTTCTTGCAATAGCAGGACGTCAGCTTTGTAACGCTTAGCCTGGCGGAGTATAGCTCCCCGTTTGATCTAGTCGAGGATGCCTCAGACAGTCCTATTCATTTTACGACGCCCCCTCCACAGGGCCTCAGTCATGACTGGTGGCATGTTTTGCGGTGGATTGTATGTGTGGGGGGTGGCATGTGTATGGCATATCTGAAGGGGACCTGCGTTTGTGATATGGAGATATGGCACTGAGAACAACAACCAACTGCCCAAAGAAACCCCACCTCCCCAACCCCAATACCTCATAAACATTGAAGTATCTATTGTGGGAGTCCCACCCCCAACGGGGACTGAATCTCCTCCCTGCTAATGGATCCCCAGTAAACATCCATTGTACATGAAAATGTCTTTTCAGTCAAATGACGCTGTCGGATAGAAGGTATCCCATATGTTCTTTGCCGCTTGTGCTAGTTCTATTGCAGTTCGTGACCCCTCACAAAATGGTTAGGAAGTTGTCTGCCCCTGCTGACCGCATGCAGGACTTGCTGCATGTCTTGGACCTCCTTTTTGACCGTGATCTATGGATTGGTTTGTCTGTGATCTCAGAGAGTTTGTGACGTATCCCCCCAGATGATGAATCAGAGTCTGTCGTTGGTATGGGGTGGGGTTTTAGCTTCACAACCTCATCTGTCCAATAGAATACCTCCTCTGAAGTTTCAAAAAAGAGTTCCCGCAATTGGTAGGACATCCTTTGGCGGGCCGGGAACAGCAGGGAGTAATGGATCTTGAGATTTTGCAGGCAGGCATTGGCTTCCATAAAGGACTGTCGACGCTGCTGGACTATCCTTGTATGGTCTGGAAATAACATTATACAGTGAGAGGCATAGACAAGTGTATCTTTCAGTCTGGCTTGTTGCAGGATAATGTCTCTATCCTTATATTTTAGAAAAATGGAGATAACCGGCCTTAGTCGGGCTACGGGCAGAGGCTTTTGTAGGAGATCCCGATGTGCTTGCTCAATTATGAAACATGGAGACATAGAGCTAGGTGGGAGCCAGTCCATAAGTCATGTAGTAAGGAGTTCCTCACGGCTGTTCCCTTTGCAGCCCTAACGAAACCCCACAAAACAGAGAGTATTTCTGCGGGCTCCCCCCTCTGCTTCATCCACGTATGTTGCCAGGCCTTTTGTAAGTCATTCCAGGATAGAGACCATCTTTTGAAGGGTATTCACCGTATCTTCTACTGCCTAAATTTGTGTTTCTGTTTTGGTGATTTGTTCAACTGCATTGAGGAGATCCTGCCTAAGGAGCATAACATCCAAGCCTCTTGCCCCAATTTGGCCAATAAAGTTGCATTGTCCGGCATGGCTGATCTCCTGGGTCTGACACCCAGCCCCCCACACCTAAATATCTGTCCATTGTGCTTTGTTTGGATCTGGTGCTGGGTAGTTTATCCTTTGTCATTAGGTGACTGCGGGGGAGGGGGACCACCAAGTGAGCCCTCACAGTATGCTGCAGTGCCAAAGCCGCTGTGCCACCGGTAGGTACACACAAGGCCTGGCCAGTGAAGAGGTGGGAGATGGTGTTTGTGGGGAATGGCTTCACCCACAAGCCTCACGGGGTCCTAGCCCAGCTGCCTCCACAAGTAGGTGCCCCCACTCCACCTAGTGGGTATCACAAACTGCATCGGGTTCAATCCAACTTGTGGTATGCTAATGATTTTGATGGTCTTGGACCTCAGGCCTCTCACCTTTGTGTAAGTGGACGGCGCTGTGGCTGGAACCACCCCTGGAACCCAGGTGTGTGGTGTAGCAGCATCATCAGTTGTCATGATCCTTGCTCCCAGCGACATCAGCCACAGCCCAATGCCCGCTCAACCTGCACTCACAACTTCGGGAATGTTGCAGATTTAATATGGTGAGCTGAGGTCACTTCACCACTTCCAATCAATATAGGGCACTGTGTACTATGGTCCGATCCAGCCTCCAAGGCCCAAGACAGTTGCTGCTGGTGTTGCACCACCCACGGCCCCGCTACCATGTGGCTGTGTAGCCTGGGTACAGCCCGTCTTTCATGGATTGGCACAGTCTGTGGGCCCAGGGCTGCACTTTGGAGATGCCCCCCGCTAGGCGACTCACCGTGAAGCAGCGAGCAGGGCTTCCGCATACTGCTGGCTCCACACAGAGCTCTCAGCTGGTACTGTGAGGGGGGAAGGCAAGAGGCTCCCACCCGGCGTTGTTCGTCATTCCGTCCCTGGCTATCCACAGCAACTGAGCCTCCAATTCGCCACTCTCAGGTCTCAGCCCGAGGGGGATCCTCCACCCAGCAAGTTGCGGTCTAGGTCTACTCTATCCCCCCAGAACAACCAGAAACCCAGTGGCAGCAGCACCGTGGCCCAAACCAGCCACTGAGGTCAGAGAACCAGGCCGCCGACCTCAGCCCTCTTGTTTCTGTGGTTCCTGAGGCTGCGCTGCCCGATCAAGCCACTCCTGCGCCGCCGTTCATGGGAATATTTCACTGGCCAGTGTCAAGCAGTGTTGCCCCAGCTGGTTTTTGTTTCTCTGCAGGGCTCCTCCCTGCAGCATGTCCCTCAGTCTCAGCCATCCGAGTAAGGGAAGACACCTCCCAGCATCATTACGCTCTCCTGGTCTCTGGCAGCTGAGGGCCTCTAGGCGACCGTGCCACCCTGGTTGCAGATGACCTCACACACCATGGCAAGCAATTTGTTATGTTATGTTATGTTATATGTGTATTTATTACGCGCACAACTACTCCTGAGTATCCTGGCGCGGAGCAAAACCACAAAGAAGTCAAGAGAAAAACAGCATAACATAACATTTTTTAGTAAGCTTTATTAAAAAGGTGAGTTTTGAGAAGCTTTTTAAAGCTGCTAAGATCTCTGGTATCCCTGAGGGTGAATGGGAGGGAGTTCCAGAGGGTAGCCGCTTTGACCGAAAAAGATTGGCCACCCAATCTGGTTCGCCGGAAGCGAGGGATTACCAACCGGCGTTGAGAAGCTGACCTGAGGTGTCGACTAGGGACATGGAAAGTCACTCTTTTCCTGAGATAGGCAGGGCCAGTATCATGTAAGGCTCGGTGCGTGAGAATCAGAGCCTTAAATTGAACTCTTTGGGCCACCGGCAACCAGTGGAGTGTGGCCATTTAATGTCTTATGCTACTGCATCTGGAGATGCCTAGCAGAAGTCTTGCGGCCGCATTTTGGATGAGCTGCAACTTGTTAACCAAAAAGGAGGTTGAACCCAGATAAAGAGCGTTGGCATAATCCGAGCGGGGCAGTATGAGGGCTCTAGCGACCGTTTCTTTGGCCGACTGGGGCAGTAGAGGAAAGAATCGACCCAAAGATTTAAGGGTCCAAAAGCAGGCACCCGTCAGTCTTTTAATATGCTCTGAGAACCTCAAATCTTCATTGAACCAAATGCCTAGATTCTTGGCTGGACCACCTTCAGAGAGGGGACGGGGGAAATCAGGAGGCCAAACTAGTTCAATGAATTGGTTTGGAAATTGGCCATATAGTAGGATCTCCGACTTTCCCTCGTTGCATTTAAGTTTGGCACAGGCCAACCAGGTAAATACGGCCGCCAGGCACTTTTGTGCTGCAGCCGTTTCTAGTGTCGAATTACCCTAGGTGAACAGGAGCTGGGTGTCCTCGGCGTAAGCCATAATTTTTGCACCCAGCTCCTCGGCCAGGTAGATCAGCGGGGTCATATAGATGTTGAAAAGAAGTGGGCTCAATGTTGAGCCCTGTGGGACCCCGGTCTGAACAAGCCTTGCCGAAGAGGAGTACGGGGGCATCCAGACTTGCTGGTAACGGGAATCCTGGAAAGACTCCAGCCAAGACCACACAGCCCCGGTGAGGCCGATATCAGTAAGGCGGGCCAAGAGGAGTTGGTGAGGAACCGTATCAAAGGCGGCAGAGAGGTCCGATAAAATTAGTGCCGCTCTGCCACCCTTGTCTGTGCACTCCCTAATGGCTTCCACCACCTCCACCAAGGCTGTCTCCGTACTGAAGGAGGCCCTGAAGCCCGACTGGGCTGGGTGAAGTGCCCCAGACTCTTCCACAAAGGCGTTCAACTGTCGAAAAACAACCTTTTCGCAGACTTTCGCCAATGCCGGGAGCAGGGAAATGGGGCGGTAATTGGCTGCGATAAGGGGGTCTGCTGATGGCTTCTTCAGGAGAGGCAAAAGTTTAGCTTGCTTCCACTGCTTAGGAACCACTGCCAATTGCATTGACCAGTTTACCATAGCAGTGACCTCTGACCCTACGCAATCAGCTACTCCTGCCAGAACTCTAGCCGGGCAAGGGTCCGAAGGGGAGCCTGATTTGAGAGATTTCAGCAGAGCAAGGATGTCCACTTGGTCAACTATAGTAAATTTGGCAAGGCAACTGCTAGAGGGGGTACCGGATGTCTCTGCCAAAGGGTGTGAGGCAGCGTTGCTCAAAGCTAATCCCTCTTGAATACGCTTGATCTTATTAATGAAAAAGGAGGAGAGCTCCTCACACCATTCGGCAGAAACCGGGATCTTTTTTTGCTCCGCTAGAGGTGATAGAAAGCTTTGCGAATATTTCCTTATCATTATTATCCTCTTTTAGAATCCTAGTCGCAAAGTAAGCGCCTTTTGCAGTCTTAACTGCGGTATAGTACTCTCTTTGGACTGCGCGAAGGTCGGCTTTGGTTTGCGGGGAGTATGCAGCCCTCCAGAGCCGCTCAGATTTCTTACAAGACCTTTTTAGCTCTTTAACCACTTGGATGCTAAGCCTATTTGTTTATTCCCATGTAATTTCCATTGAAATCAATGGAAACTCCATGACGAGTTACCCTTGTCATTAGCACTGAAGGGGTTAAGCGCTGGCGTGTACCAAGGTTGAGAAGGCAGCATACGTCGAGGGTTTTTCAGGGCAAGTTTGGAAATGGTCTCTACTCCAAGGCTGACCCAGGCGTTAAAGAGGTCCACTTGGCCCTCTAGATTAGTAGCACGAGCCATCTGGGAGTGCGTGAGTGCTTCATCCAGCCCAGGAATGTTAATTTTCCGTACTAGGGGGCCTGACTGAGGAGGAGGGTGGCAAGATGGAAGAGCCAAGTCCCAGGAGAAGTTGATCACAGCATGGTCGGACCAGGTGACTTGCTGGGGGTCTTTAATGACCAGGGCAAAGTTGGAACAAACCAGGTCCAGCACATGTCCTCGGGAGTGTGTAGGTTTAGAGATCTACTGTGTTAAGTGCATTATCCCCAAAAGGTCTTGGAGACCCAGTGTGTCTCAGGAAATGATGGAGTCTAAATGTATGTTGAAATCTCCAAGAAGGAGAAATTTTGGGAAACGTAACACACAATCCGCCAGTGTATCTCCTATGGAACTTAGAAAGGAACCAATCGGCCCCGGCGGTCTATAGATCAAAGTCCCCCCTAAGGTGAAGTGAGGAGAAAGAATAAAGGAGAAGTCAAAGGCTTCTCCTTCCAACACACTCAAGGATTTGTCGCAGGAGAAGGCCCATGTTTCCCTGAATACTACTGCAATGCCACCCCCTCTACCTAAGGTACGATCGGCTCTGGCCAGGCGGTAGCCACGAGGGACTGCCAATTCTACCACTGGGGCACAGGAATCACTTAGCCACGTTTCCGTGACAAACAAGATGTCCAAATTGTTGTCCCCAATGAGCTCAAAGATGTTATCAGCATGTTTCACCATAGAACGGGCATTAATGAGGGCTGCCTTAATCGGAAGCACATTCTGGCTTTTGGGCGTTAGATGTGATAGGAGGGGGGAGAAATGGAAATTGCAGTCCATGCATTCCCCTGTCATGTCAGAGCTAGGTGGGCACCTTTGCCGACTAGAAAATTAGCCTGAGTTCAAGGAGAGCAGGGCATCACGACTATAGGTAAGTGGGATCGAGATGCTTAGGAGAGAAGGGGAAGCCTGACCGGCCCTGGGCACGGTCCAGGCGCGGACGGGCGCAGACGGGCTTACCTTAGGCGCACCTTCGGCGCACCCGCTGCACCCGTCCACTGCGCCCCCGCCAACACATGGTAATAAATAAAGGGGTAGCGAGAGGCGCGGGCTCCTGTCTCCGCCCTCCGGCTTGCTGGAATGTCCCTGATTGGTCCGCCTACCTCCCCATGAGCTCTCCACTCAATCGGCACACAGCCGTGGTGGAACGAAGCTCGGGATTCTGCCGCCAAATAGCTGGTAGAACAGAGGAGCAGCCAAACTCGCTGACTTCCTCGTGGATGTAACCAATGAGAACCCGTGAAACAAGGTACACAATAACAGTCTAAAATAGGAGGAGCAGCCTAACTCGCTGACGTCCTATGTGCAAAGTATATAATTGTGCAAAAAGGCAAATAGCTGGTTAAAAATCTTGTCACGCTAAAAACATATACATCAAGTTTTTAAAAGCACGCTAAAAATGCTTGCCCTCGCACAGTGGCAGCAGCAACATCAAAGTAATAGGCTGCGCGCTCACCGATGCCGGCTTGAAATAGCGGGAGACACAGGTTCCTGTCTCCGCCCTCCGGCTTGCTGGAATGTCCCTGATTGGTCCGCCTACCTCCCCATGAGCTCTCCACTCAATCGGCACACAGCCGTGGTGGAACGAAGCTCGGGATTCGGCCGCCAAATAGCTGGTAGAACAGAGGAGCAGCCTAACTCGCTGACTTCCTCGTGGATGTAACCAATGAGAACGCGCGAAACAAGGTACACAATAACAGTCTAACATAGGAGGAGCAGCCTAACTCGCTGACGTCCTCTGTGCAAAGAATATAATTGTTCAAAAAGGCAAATAGCTGGTTAAAAATCCTGTCACGCTAAAAACATATACATCAAGTTTTTAAAAGCACGCTAAAAAAGCTTGCGCTCGCACAGTGGCAGCAGCGACATCATTGGAGGACCCGCTATTGGCAGCAGGCCAATCCTGGAAGTCCTGTGGGGTATGGAAGGGAGCTAAATATGCACATGCTGGAGGATAAATAGCAGAATATTTTTGGCTACTGGAGCTTCCCTAATGCGAGTATGCCATGCCGGACTGCCAGGCCATGCCCCACACTCCCAGTTGTTTACTATTTTTATTATAGTCCTCATCCAAAACAGCGGTTGGAATCCTCCTTCCTTCCAGTGCCTTGTGCCACCTTTCACAATTTTACAAAACCATGGGCTGTTTTTGCTGTAGTAGCTTCCTTCAAGATCTCACACTATGAGGACATCATTGTTTGTAGATCTAGCCTTTGAGTCAGCATTAGTTGTCCCGTCAGTCTATTGTTTTTTTTTGTTATTAACATGTTATACGCAGAGACTTTGGATTAGCAGTAGAGGTTGCCCGAACTGGCAGATTTCACTTCATGGAATTCTGCGGAGTTACATAAAAAACTCTGCAAGACTCCACTGAGTTCTGCCAACTGGCAGAAAATATCCAGCTAGTACTGCTTGTGGTGCAAATTAGCACAGGTAACACGAGCAGCGCCAAAAATCAGCACCAATAGCATCACTAATTGCTCAAGAGTGCACAGCCATTCAAGTTAATTTGGCTGCCACTCTGGTAAAAAATCCATTCAAGGGGAAGAAAATCTACTCAAACAGAAGCCCTTAAACTGAGACGGCCCATGACCAGTCCCATTAAAATATAACACTAGGGGATGCCAAATCTTGCCTGCACCCACCAGCTTGCATTTTCTAGAGCCTTAGATGAAAAACATTACACCAAGAAATGTGTGGTGGAACTTGGCCAGAACTCAGTGCTGAAGAGTAATATAGAGTGACCAAAATTCCGCCAATTGCATGAACAGAACACAACATTCTGCCCACCCCTAATCAGCAGGCTTTAGCAATTTGTCTGGTATATTGTCAATAAAATTTTTGGTTCTGTCCACTACAACATATGGCATGGGGAACTGGGCCATCCCACTTTATGCACTATCTCCCTTCACTGTGAGTGACTGCACAAAAACCTATGCACATTGTTCACATCTGCCTTAAAATAAATTTGCTTCAACAACAAAGCTGATTCAAGGAGTTTTTTTAAATGTCATTTTTTATTTTAATTAACTTTAAATGCCACTCATTATTTTGCCTAGAATGGAATGACCAGTTAGATAGTGATTCAGTTTCTGCCACGTTTTTTAAGTTGCGGTAATACAGATTTTAAAGTAACATTGTAGCTGCCTGCAACATGAGTACTTTGTTAGGTGGTACTTTACTGTTTCCTTCACAAATGATCATTTTAAAAAAACTGCATGGCACAAGTAAAAGTTTTGGTATTTAAAAAACTTCACAATAAAAATAGTCACACCTATGAATGTTTTATTTATTTTTTTATTTCAAACCTGTAATGACCACACATAGGTGGCAACATGCTTTTTCTGTCTTGTGCCATATTTGTTTAATGAAAAGAAACAAAAAAACGAATGAAGTCAAGTAAGTCAAAAGATCTTTATTGGCTGATTTGGCCATATGAGAGTATTAAATATGATAAAAAAACTCCCAGTTAGTACATAATAAAATTCTAAAATCCATTTAAGATTGGATTGCTCTCCCTGAGTCTCTCATATGTTGCACCTCTCTATTCACCTTCCACCAAGAGCTGAAACCCTGGCTATTTTAAGTTTCCTCCCAAAGCTGTCCTGCCTCTCCTCTAAGCACTAGGAAACCCCATAGGTAGGTATGCGCTATACAAGTACGCAATATTAATAATAACAAAGTGCATTAGAAGGCAGCAGCGGACAGTGCAGGTTAGCGCCTTGGGCGGTGGGGCGTGGCGAGCATGAGGATGTCGACAGATGAAGGAATAGGATTTATTTATTTAATTTTCCCTATTCCGTTGTCTGTCAATATCCACCTCCGCTCTGCCTTGCCCTACGGCCCACTGTGCTTATCTGCACCAGTCGCTGCTGTTAAAACGTGTGGCAGCATTCTCAGTCAACGTAAAACACAGAATAAAATCAAATGGAGATACATTCTAAACATTACTTTGGGCACAGTTTGGTTCTTTGTAATAATGTTGGAGGGTGAGCAACACCAGGAACCTAGCCTTCCATGCTTTTCCTGCATCTCACTGCAGCTTTGGAACGATCTAACCCTCAAACATACATTGTAGCTGTTCAGCAGCTGAAGATAAAATTGCGCTTTTCTACATTTCCGGTGCCCTGGTGAGTTTATAAAGGGCTTAAGAAAGTGTTGAAACAGAGGGTTAAAGAATTTGCAGGAGAACACAAAATGCAACAAAGTTTGTTCTGCTAAGCCATCAAATGGGCAGGATAGAGCTCCCCTCCAGAGTCCTGGAGTCCTCCCAGAAGCATAACAGCTGACATACTGTTCCTTTTCTGAAACGGAAGAGAATGGATCTCTCCCAGCGCATCTAGGGACAGGTACAACAGTACAGGTTCATCAGGTGCCAAGGACCTATCACAACCCCACACATAACTCTTAATTATATCAATATGCAGCCATTTTGTCTTACAAAATTCTGAGAAACGGTGCTCAACCCTTGGCTTCTCATTCCTATTGATGCTTGAGAGGGCCGTGAACAGGGCGGAAGGTCCCAATTCACAAAAGGTTTTTGAAATATAATCTAGCAATGGGATTTTGTGGCCCTTGCCCAAAATGAGATTGTCAGTGATAGCAACACAGAGAAGCATCATAACTAAGCCACATGCTAACCCACAACAATAGGTGCCAACTTTAATTTGTCTGAAATGTACTGCAAGTTTAGCTCCAAGTGCATAAGCTAGAGGCAGAGAGATGAGGAAGCCTCCAACATGCATGATTTTCCTCGCCTTGGAGGGGCGAAACATTAAGATATTCTCAAACCCCTGTACCATATAGGGCTACGGAATGAACTGACCATTATGAATATTTAAAAGATGGCCCCTCTCCGCACTGCGCTGCGAGGCCTCCGGGTAGTTACGCGCTATACAAGTGCAATTTTTCATTTCATTTAATTTCACTGCCCTTGGTAGGTTAAAAACTGTGCCAGCCGCTTCGCTCACCTTGAATAATAATTATAAAATTGCATGGCATGACTAAAAGTCTTTGGGGGATATTCTCAAGAACGTGTGATAATTACCGCTAAATTAGTTTAACGCAACTCTTCATATCGCAGTCTATCGCCGGAATACAATGCTGTGTTAACTCAGTGTTTACAACACGGAGGTACTATGTGATAGGCCCACGGCAACGCAGCAAATGTCCGCGAACAACACAACGCGACGCCGCAAAAACGCAAAACACCAACGCATAAAAAGATGCAATGAGGCCAATTGTGATACAAAAAGCAGCGAAAACTGGATGAAAGGCCTGCAAATCCCAAGCGTCAGGCAGGAAAATGCACTATAAAAGCAACAAAAAGAACACACCAAAAACAATTCAAACTACGTAGCATCATAGATGCACCAGGACCTAGTGCAAAGGCTAACGAGAACCCGACAAGCCCCACAGACCTCCAGCAAGGAACCTCGGGCTTGGGGAAGGCCAAGGAGAAGAGGAAGAGGGGGTGCAGTCCGCAGCAAAACTAGATCAGCGTCATGGAGGTGGCAGTACACTACCATCAGCTGACCCACAATGAGACTACATTGAATGCAGTTGGAATGTTGGAGAGGTCAAGAGGTGCTGGCATGATCAGTATAGCCACACCAAGCACAAACCCGCTGCCAACAGAAAGGCAGCAATGTCGACAGGAGGTGGGAGTCCAGTGCCACAGGAGGAGCAGGAGGAAATAGAGGCCACAGTCATCAGTGTGGAGACAGTGCAAGGAGGTGGGAGTATGGACCCAGCTTGATAGGACCTGACACAACATCAACAGGGTGAGTAATGACCAGAGACGGGGAGAGATGGGTACAATGAAACACATGTACAACGATGTGTAGCACACTGCACACCCACAATGACCCAGGATCATGTCTCTGACCCTAGTGGCACACTGCAGCACACACACATAGCAATCACAGCACTTTCCGCAACAATGTGGTACAAAGTGTAACACAGACACAGCAGAACAAGGCACACAACTGGGTCCGCTCATTTACAGAAACAGGCCAATCACATCTAACATAGCAGGAAACTGTGAGATTCATATGTACGTGTACACCCTCACATCCGTCGCGTAGTCCAAATGTCCACTTTCCTGAATCAAATTGCCAGCACTGCCCAAATTGTCACAATATACATTGTCATACAGTCTGTATATCAACAAGAACAATGTCAACACAATGTCAACATGCATCTCCCCTTCACATTGCAGAGGGACAAACAAATCCTCCAGCAGAGCAGGCCAGACAACTCATCATTGATGCCGGAGACGATCACCATACCTTTGACACCAACGCACTAGAACAGCTCATGGACATCTTAGGCGACTCACCTCCAGGAGCAGGGCAGCCAAGCCACGTAGAGGAGACCCCAGCCTATGCACAGACCGGGCAGCAGGAAGCACCTTCCACCACGGCTGGCTCCCAACACTCCACCGAGCCACTCATTGCATTCAGAAGAGAGGTGTCAGAATGGCAAAAGGAAGTGGCCGAACAGGTGCGGGTGGGGTCCCACATTGTAACAGAGACACATGCATTTGCAGATTTGTTGTACTCAACCACGCCCTGAGCCCCGGAATTACCATTCACACACCCACGCTAGACATCCGTACAATGGCCCAGTAAACTCCTCTTACGTATTGAGTGGCTGACAAGAAAGCTACATATCCAAGGTCGTACCTGCTGCCAGCGGGGGCACGGTTGTGTCTGCTGTACACAGCACAATGTAATGTGGTAGGGCCCGGGCCCTAATGCATACCTTATGACCACACAGACACACTCATATAGTATGTGGAACTGGCTAAGGGCATGTGCGCCCTGGCGCCTTTATTGGCAGGGTCACATGTACAGTGACACCTGTGCTGGATCTGTGTGGTGAGTGTAAGGCAGCCCTCAAGGAGTTGTTGGTGCTGGCAACAAATACAACAGTGAACACCATTAAAACGGAAACAGAAAACACCAGCATTACAGAGACAACAGCGGTGCATCATGGTGGTAACCGGAGCAAGTACACAGGTCACCCAACAAACAGAAGTGTCCGTGAGTTGCAGTGCACTGAGGTTAGGGCACTCGAACTGAGCGCGCTCATGTGAAGAAAATGTCTAGGAAGGTAGTCCCTTCGGGATATTCCTGATGCACCTTCAGTAGGGGGTGTCACACCTGCATCATCTTCCGCATCATCGTCCCAGGTCTCCCACACAGCCTGAGTTGACACTGCTGCATGAACTCTCCACAGCACATAACCAAAACAGAAATGGACGATGACTCATGGTGCACTGAGTTAGTGGCACAATGAGTGCTGAGCAGGGTATCAGGCAGACGATGCCATCCATGACAGGTGTGAGCAGCTCCATCAATCTGCCAGTACGACTGTTTCGACCCTGGCAGTTGGAGGTGGTCCTGGCAGTGGTGGTGTGTGCCTCCTGCGGTGATGCGACGTCTAGGCCGGTCAGGACTCGATTTGACGTGTGAGCCCTGGTGGACCGCAGTGTAACCAGGAGGCAGCGGACAGCATAGGGATACAGACACATGGTGTTGATGACCCAAGGCCATTGTCTCAGAGGCCATCTAATATCTCAGAAGACAGGGTCCCTGACTTGAGCTGCATAGAGTTAGTGGGCCAGGATGCACTGCAGCCGGCTCAGGCACACCACCATGGGACGGTGACATGCGGTGCACTGAGGTAGGGCAACGCGGACTGAGATGGGTCCTCATCGATGTCCAAGGTGAATGTGGTGGAGCGATGCGGGGGACAGTGGAGGGTGTCCTCCAGAGCATGATGCAGAGGGCAGACGTTATCCGGAAATGACAAATTGAGGGGTGGAATGCTACAGCCTCGTTATTACCAGCACGTCGGTATCAGCTACATGAGGATGAAGACAACCCCCAGTCCATGGACTCAGATGCCACCAAAGTCCTTCCAGGAAGTGTCCATGAATGTCGGGGAACAGACTTAGTGGCACCGGGGCTGAGAGGGGATGCAGTCTGCGATGATGACGGTAAAATGTAATGAACTCGGCCATTGCATAATCAAGACTCAGTTCCAAATGTGTGTCATACTTGACCGCAGTGTAGGCCGGAGGCAGCGGTCAGCAGTGGTCCACAGCCATGTGTGGTTGGCTCGCCATGCACAGAGTTAGTGACACCAGGACAGTTGTCGGTAATGTTCGATCACCTCCGTAACGATGATCCTCTTTTTCTAATGACTGAAACCCATCTTCCTCTTACACCTCTCCTAGCATGCAATGATATGTACTCTGTCATTGAGAAATTAAGACTTTGTTCCAAATGTGTGACCTACTGGAGCTTAGAGTGGCCCAAGGGCAGTAGTCCGCGTGTGCCCATAGACACGTGTGGTTGTAATGCTATGCACAGACTTGGTGGCACCACATGGAAGGGAGTATGGGGACATAAAATCTGCCATAAATAATGTTCTCTGCAATACTGTAATAAAGACTCAGTTCCAAATGTGTGACCTACTAATCCGCTGTGTCTGCCAGTAGTGTACGTCAACTAGAAAGGAGTACTACGGGCCTTGCTCGCAGAGGCCGTGATGGTCGTAGCAGGTTGCCAGGGTCGCGGGCCTCTGGCTTGGAGCTTGCACCGGCATGTGGTGGGCCCTCTTCAACACACACCAGTGTCCGGAGGTGAGCATTGAGGCCTGTGTGCGCAGGGGCAGGCAAGACTGGTTCAGGGAACAGCAGCCCGGGGTGCAGCAGGCGCACAGGATTGCAGGCAACACTGCTCACAGCGACGGCATCGGCCTCGTGACGGGGTGAGAGGTGGCGGCCTAGCAGAGACGTTGGGCATTCAAGAAGAGGACCATGCCCAGAGTTACGTGCCTTTTATTCACACCCCTTCACTGGCTTGGCATAGCCAGGGCCATCCCACTCCCTTCATGCTTACGAGGGGACGTCACAAGCTACATTTCCGCGAGCTTCCCCAATGGCTGGGGTGACATGGTTGCGTCCACTGTCCACGACACTCCACAAACCAGCAGTGTGTGTCGACATGGATATGTGTGTGGTCTGCATACTGCAGTCTGGCCATCACATCCACGCCACACTTGGCATTGTGTACATTCTCATTCATGGGTCAGTTGCCGCCTTCGCACATGCCTGTTTCCCACCTCTCCCCATATTCTGCTAATATGTGGCTGAGGTGGCATGCCGTTGATGGCTTATGTATATGGCTGGCCCAGGTTCCCACAGTAAGTTGTGCTGTCATTTCTGGTGGGTGGGCATGTTGTTTGGCATGTTGTAATGTAATGTAATGTAATTTGCACTTGTATAGCGCCTATCACCTAGGGGTCTCTAAGCGTTGTACGAATACCGCTGTGTGAACCCTTCGTGGCCTGTTCCGGTGAGGTGTCCACTCCTGGGCACCCCCAAGGTGAAGCCAGGCATCCTAGTGTTGTTAGGGCCGGTGTGGAGATTAAGCAAGCTATTGCCCAGTGTTGCAGAGTGGAACCCATGATTAGAGTAGGCACCGAGGCGAGAATTATCGGGTCCGAGGAAATTGAGCCCAAGACCCTGCCGCGACGAGGATTGAACCCTGGTTCTGGGCCAGACCTCTGCCTCAGGGTCTGCCGCTCTAATCGTTGAGCCATGTGAGTTTGTAACATTTGCATTCCCAGTAGTGTGTGTTGCATGATTGTGGAGTTGAGGTGTGTGGTGTGTTCATTTGGTACTTGCTAATGAGCAGTGCTTTTCCGTAGGTTCCATCCTGGTAGCGCTGGTTGATGATGGACTGTCGGAAGACGTAGTAATCATGCACACTGCCTGGGTGGTTGGCATCGATGTTGGTGGAGATTCCCGGGTGGTCCACTATTGGCTGCAAATTGATGGAATATGTGTGCGTTCCGTTGCGGTTATTGTGTGCAGTGTTGCCAGGGGGTACAAGTAGGACATGTGTGCAGTAAATTCCCCCCTCACACATGTGGGAAGCCAGCTATGGCGTGGGCGCCTTCCTTGGTCTCTAGCTGTTCCTCTGCAGTCTGGGGAAAGTATAGATAGTGGGGTACCAGGCTGATGATGTCATCCACGACCGTTGTGTGGAACTTGTTGTGGGCTGGCTGTGATACTCCTCCGACTCTGGCGGTTGTTGGTTGAGGGGTACCAGTGGCCCACACGTGCAGCACAGCCAGCAGCTTTGTCTGAGGTGGTATGCTGGTTGTCCGCTGTGATGGTATCATCAGCCTGTAGGCAATGGTGGTCAGGAAGCGGAGGATAGTTGTCCCTTTGAGCCTGTATTTGGCAATGGCATTCTCTGGTGTTGGGTCTGTGAGGTTGGTGCGTTTTCTGAGTGTCGCTGTCTTTGTCTGCGCTGCCTCTGTGTTGGTCAGGAGGAGGGCAGTGGGGCTCTGTGGGGGTGGTCCTAGGGGTGGTGGCGGTGGGTGTTGTGGCCCTTGGGTGTCCGGCCTGCATGATCAGTGGCTCCATGGCATCTGTTTCCCGAACTGCCAAGCCATGCCTTCCCTGGACCGGAAACAAGCTACCGAGGACCGGTTTCTGGCATTTCAGCCTTCTTCAGCCCGGCTTGCTTGAATCCAGTGGCAAAGTGAGCAAGGGACTCACATCTGAGCAGTTCGGGCTGGACTGTTCCCATGAGGCACAGGGTCAGACTGATTTGCATATGGCCATGTCTGAACTGGGGTGGCGGAGTGAGCTAAAGAACGGTGATGGATTAAACCCAGATCAGTTGACTGGGGGCGAGTGTTTGTATTGTCAACGCTCCGTCCATCATCACCTTTGGTTTTTCTTTGTTCGCCCTAAGTTGGCAGGGTATGCTCAGACGTGAGTCCCTTGCTCACTTTGCCACTGGAGTCAAGCAAGCCCGGCTAAAGACGGCTGTAATGCCAGAAACCGGTCCGGGGAAGCTTGATTCCGGTCCAGGGAAGACATGGCTTGGCAGTTCGGCCTGGGCTGGACTGTTCCCATGAGGCACAGGGTCAGACTGATTTGCATATGGCCATGTCTGAACTGGGATGGCGGAGTGAGCTAAAGAACGGTGATGGATTAAACCCATGACTGGGGGCGAGTGTTTGTATTGTCAACGCTCCGTCCATCATCACCTTTGGTTTTTCTTTGTTCGCCCTAAATTGGCAGGGTATGCTCAGACGTGAATCCCTTGCTCACTTTGCCACTGGAGTCAAGCAAGCCTGGCTGAAGACGGCTGTAATGCCAGAAATCGGTCCTGGGAAGTATGATTCCAGTCCAGGGAAGACATGGCTTGGCAGTTCGGGCTGGACTGTTCCCATGAGGCACAGGGTCAGTCTGATTTGCATATGGCCATGTCTGAACTGGGGTGGCGGAGTGAGCTAAAGAAAGGTGATGGATTAAACCCAGATCAGTTGACTGGGGGCGAGTGTTTGTATTGTCAACGCTCCGTCCATCATCACCTTTGGTTTTTCTTGGATTACTATAAGCTATCTCCACTCTATCACGTGCAACAAATGGCGTAACAGTAGGCAATGCGAAATGTCATACATTTTGCAAACGATGCCATGTATGAAATTTATGAATTTTGATAACTTTCAGGGACTAGCTGTAGCCGCTATTATTGAAAGAGAACCTGGTCGTGAAAGTGGAATTGATCAACGAGCGGGCCAGAATTCAATTTCACAAGGACACGGTTTCCATTAGCATGTATCGGGATATACTCAAAATAGAAGATTTCAGTCACTTACAACTTTCAATTTATGACGGGTTTCATATAAAAGCCTAAAGTAAAAACCCATTAGTAATTGCAGAAATCAGCAAATAAGTTGCCCCAACTCGTTTGAGTATCAGTCCCAAATTGAGGCAGCGTTTGGATGGGAACTATCAAGGCATTCAGAATGATCTAAAAAGTCTTTACCACATCAGAGTAAAAGCATTTCAGGCCCATGCCAACCTTGCTATTAAACTGTCAGCATTGCCTTGGTGCATAAGCGTTTGGAGCTCGAAGACATCCTATTAGTTTAGGCGCATACTTTTAAATTGACGAACAAAATGCCAAATTAGAACACTTTTCAAACTAATCAACACAAGATCGCTGTTACCGCAACACCATTCTATATGCGCTGCTAAAAAAAAGTACTTTACTGCTGCTTGTAAAGTGCGAACACCAGCTAATGATGGGCAAATATGTAAAAAGCATTCAGTAGTTTCGGGGAGGTTTATTCCTCTGTTCAACATGAAATTTGCTAATAGGATCATTTTTCATTTACTCACGGGAACGGCATCTGTTGACGCTAGAACGCTCGTTTTCTCATTTAGAAAAATCTGCAAAGCAATTTCACGCCCAGGCATTTTTTTGGTGCAATTTTTAAGAGGTATAATGTGTTCCAGCGCCTGGCAATAAAAATTAATTCCATTAGGTGTAATTAAGCTGACAGCCCCGACTGCTTTCCCTTAAAACCTCTAATAGTTTGGTGTGTTTGGTAAATGTAATCACCCTAAAATATTGGTCCACCGTGAGGGAGCTCAGCTGATCTGGGCGAGAATTTTATGTAGGCTTTCAAGCAGCACATGTGGAAATTAAGGCAGGAAGTATGCTAGTTGCTCCCACAATGCAACGGGCAACAGATTAATGCTGCACAAGCATGCACTCATATTTGACCTCTAAGGGTATGACTCCAATTTTCACTTTATGGCTGCAGTAGTCAAACACTATTTAATTCCCGTGTACATCCGCTGGATCCAAGGACCACAAATAAATTGAGTCTTATTTTTTTCCCCTGACTCTATCTCTTTGATTTACCAGAGAAAATGCAAGTCCCTTTTCCGCAGTGATCATAATTCAGCACTCTGCACCTTGCTGAAAATGCAATTTTCTCTTCCTTCAAAGCATACTTTAGTGCTTCATGCAATCTGAAATTATTTTCAAATGAATATGTTTTCAGAATCCCAATCTGCCGTATGCTATTATACAGTGTGCAGAATTCAGCACAATCCAATTTGTATAATGTTCCAGAAAAGTGTTCATTTCCATTTCAGCAATGGTTACAAAATGTATAATCATTTAGCAGGTGTTATTTCCTTGTTTATGCAGCCTGCTAAATCAAGTGAGAACCTAGTTTACCCAACATCACCGTGAAGCAAAGTGGCAGGAATATTGCAGTGGCGCCTGTCAGGGATGTCATGAGAGATGCCGGGCAGTATTAGTGGGGATATGGGAGGAATGACCTCGGTAATCTGTCAGCCTTTATAACTTATAATAGCCTCTTTCCTAACCACTATAGAAATGCAGTTGGTTCAAGGCAAAACCTACCTCCGCCCAACCAGGGATGTTTTAAGGCCTAAGTAAAGGGTGCAGTAGCCCAGAGCCCCCATAATCGAAGGGGGCCCGTGGGAAAGTGAGCTTTCTCTTTATTTCACCTCTATTTCTTAATCTCGACCACACTCCTTTTCTCTATCTACCCCGTCTTCTAACTGTTTTCGTCTCAACTCAGTGTTATCCTAAGGATTTTTGAGACTCCGGGTAAGTCATATTTCTGCATTTATTGTGTGCCCCCCCATCTCTGAAAGTTTAAGTAGAATTCAATATTGCTTGGTGTTTCGTTGGCTTGAATTATCAGAATATGTGTAATAAAATTCAAAGTTGTTCTGAACAGGGAGACCCAAAATATGTCTTGACCTGGGCCCCAAACATCCTTAAGGTGACAATGCATCCGCCTCCAGTATATAAATAGCTACAAGGCACTTTCCATAAACTCAAAGAAGTTAACATAGAATTAAAGAAAACCGTGACTCAAACTTATTAAAGTAAGTTTCAATCAGAATTATTAGCGATGATCATACATTATTTGATGAGATTGAATATTATACAATTGCATAATTTACTCGTTGCACTCACCGTGCTTTTCCATCAAGGGAATCAGACTGAGCACATTGGTTTCAGCCATCCATGGTGGGTGGGGGTCAAGACTAATCTGCATGTAGTTTTCCTTGTCTTTAATGGCACAGTCAAGCTAATAAAGTATTGAATATTATGTGATATGACTAATTACCACTGACTGAAATTTAGTCAAGCATTCCATCTACTACTTTTTGGGGGTCTAAGGTTCAACAACCACGGGCCCAGCTATAAATGGAAAATATATTTTCCTTAGGACAATTTGTTAGAATCTGTCAGAGGGCCATTGGCTTGTTATCAAGGTAAGCTTATGATGCACAGATTCAAACTTGCTCCAATGTATTCATCTCAGGTTTAAAACTATGGATGCCATGGAAGTTAATGTTTATTTTAGCACCAGCTAAGAATATATTAAAATAGTCAAACATTATGTGAACGTGCTGAGTTCTAACGCCTAAGGATATTAGTACAGTGTGGGATGTCCCTGCCCTGCAGATCACTACAAGTGCTGTCACCATTAGTGGTCAATGTAGGACAGTTGTGCTGGCAGGGAGGAAGACTGACTGGAAGAACAGGACCATGTTGAAAGTGGTACAGGCCATGTGTTCTCTGGGTATATCTTACAGGATCCCCCTGCATCACCTTGCCACTAAAGGATAAAAAGGAAGGGGAGCTGTTAATACATTTATATTAATACATATGCTCACATGGTGATTCTAAGTCAGTGATGCACTAACACTACTTGAAAATTACAATCAGTCAATTTTATTATACATGGCAAAACATATGAACCCCAGAATTAACTTGCAATTCGGTCTTAAATCACTATTTTACTCAATGTGTATCTGCCATACTTTATATCTAAATGTTGCCCATCAAGGTTGTAAGTCTGACTATGCCTAATTATCTTAGTGGTGCAATTAGATAAAAGGCACAATGAACATGTGCACCCGTTTTTTGTGCCCCCGGGGCACTTTAGTATTACAGAAAGATGATTGTGCGGTCCTTTCTGTAAGTGCTGCTGCACATACATCACCAGCATTTTTACCTGACGGTGTTCCTTCATTTGCATGGAAGCGTTGTTCTATTCAAATGAGGGAATCCCTTTGCCCCTGCGCCATATTATAGATGTGGGCTCAGAGGCAAAGAAGATGTCAGAAAGCCCACTGGCTGTGGGCCACCTAAAATGTGCGCCCTATGATGGCAGCCCTCTAGAAGGGAATAGATGGTCATATAGCCCCCCAGACATCCCCACGGGGGCAGGTGCAGTCACTCACAATGAAACACGGAACAACTGCTTCAAAGCTGCAAAGTATTTCATTTGAATGAGCAGCCCCTAGGGCAGCACAAGTTTGCAGCTGCCCTGGGGGTAGCGCATCAATGTAATTCGGTGCACTCTCCTTGTTAGCATCAAGCACACCTTTTAAAAGGTGCTCTCAGCACTAACAAAGAAAGTGGGCTGTATTAAATTATACGGCCCGTGGAGTTATAATGTAAACAATTGTCCTTTCACTTTCTTTTTTTTAGTTGAAAAGAAAGTTTATTGGAAGTAAATAAGTTAGCAATACAGATAAAATTAAAATATTATATAATAAATAATTGACATATAAAGTATCAATTGTGTAAAGCTCATATGGATCAGTTGGCTGGAGTAACGCAAATTTTGAGCAAGCATTTTGAATAGCTTCCGACAAGAGATAAAATTTGGATTTAAAAGATAGAGGCAAGGTGAATATAGAACTGGCCTTTTCAAAAGACATGAGATGATCTTGGTCGTAGAGTTGATGGACCCATATTATTCCACGCTGCCTCCAAGCTTTCCAAAAGACAGGTTTGCTGTTAATCAGAATGTTCCTATTATGCCAAATGGGTGAGGTGGAAAATGAGGACAGAGTAGCAGGTGGTATTATCTTGGAAGTATGTTTGATTATGGGAGTGGAAATGGATTGTGGTGTACGTGTAAAGGAGAGGTATTCTTGAAATGAAAAAGGTGAAAGAAAATATTTCTCAAGGTGGGCCCATTTAGGGAGATATGTAGCAGAATCAGAGAGCCATTTCGATGCTTGGTGCAAAAGGAATGATTTGTGGTAAGTAGGAAGGTCTGGAAAATTTACCCCACCCTCTGATTTTGAGCGAATCAGTTTTGAAACAGACATACGTGCTTTTTTAGAGCTCCATAAAAAGGATGATAAAATAGAAGTAAGCTTCTTGAAAAATGTGGATGGAATAGTTAAAGGAATATTAGAAATCATATATAAGACTATGGGTGAGAGCATCATTTTAATGGTATCCAAACAACCCCACCAGGATAAATAGAGAGGGTGCCATTTCGATGTTAAAGAAGATAATTTTTGGATGCAGATATCCAAGCAACGGGAGATTGTCTACGAAATGGTCGGGGAGAAGTGTAAACCTAAGTATTTAATGTATTGGGGGCTCCAAGTGAAACCTGAAGAGGCAAAATCAGCACAGAGAGTATACTTGGTGAGAGGTAAGATCTCACATGTGTCCTTGTTTAACTTATAACCAAAAACAAATGCAAAGGATTGAACTTCTGCCAAAAAAGTAGGAAGAGAAGTCTGAGGACGGGACAAAAACATAAGGACATCATCAGCATATGCTGCCATCTTAACAGTAGTTTCCTTGAAGGTGAAGCCGTGAATATCAGTGTTTTGGCGAATACATAATAAGAAAGGTTCCAAAGCAAGAGGAAAAAGAAAAGGAGAAAGTGGACATGTTATGTTATGTTATGTTACGTGGGGTTTTATAAAGCTCTAAGCTACTCAGGTAGAGTGTCCCGGTGCTGTCAGACCCAGCAGGCACAGAGCAAGAGGATTAGATGAAATTATTGCACAAACAGCCATGTTCTAAGATCTTTCCGCAAGACAAGAAGGTTGTCTAACCTCCACAAAGACAAAGACAATGCATTCCAAAGTTGGGGCGCCAAACGCTTGAAAGAGCGACCCCCGATGCGTGCTCGCCTAATTGCTGGGACCGCCGCCAGAGCTAGCGATGTAGAATGTAACGATCTAGACGGGAAGTAAAAGCCTATTCTTTTCCTAAGTTAGCGGGAACCCGTACCATGGAGGACCTTGAATGCCGTGGTTAGAGTTTTAAAGATGATGCGTTTGCGTACAGGCAGCCAATGGAGAGATTTAAGAAGAGCTGCTGTGTTGGATCTCCGGCTAAGGCCGAAAATCTCTCGTGCGGCGGAATTTTGCACCAATTGAAGGCGTGAGAGAAGATATTCGGGAAAGCCCAAATATAGCACGTTAGCATAGTCCAGTCGAGAACCTATCAGGGCCTGAACCGTGGTCCTCCTGTGGGCAAGAGACAAAAGTGGTAGAAATTTCCTCAGCATTTTTAAAAGACCAAAAAACTGTCCCACTAAGCCCAGAATCTGTGGTTTGAAAGTAGGACCATTGTCCACTTTTACTCCTAGATTCTTGGCCACAGAATTGGCAGCAGAGGGAGGAAACATAGCCGCCGGCTACCAGGACTTCCAGCAAGGGTCTGGAGCGCAGCCAAAGAAAAGCACCTCCGATCTGTCCGAGTTACATTTAAGATGATTCAGTTGGAACCAAGAGAAAACGCCCCCTAAACAGCTCTTAATACTCTCTCCATTAAAATCAGTGTTCTCTTCACACGTGAAGAGAAGCTGAGTATCATCGGCGTACGATACAATCCGGGCGCCATAAGACTCCGCCAGTGCCGCCAGAGGGGCCATGTAAATATTAAAAAGAGTGGGACTCAGGATCGACCCCTGAGAAACTCCCACCTCCAGTGGCAGCACTAAGGCTGAGTACGGGGGGGCCCAAATTGCCTGTTCGCAGTCAGATAGAAAAGACTCAAACCAACTAAAAGCCGTCCCCCTCAGACCAATCTCATAGAGTCTTAAAGAGAAGCGTGGCTCAGTGGTTAGATGTGGCAGACCCGGAAGCTGAGATCGGCCGTGGACCAGGGTTCGATTCCCCGCCTCGGCAGGTCTCGGGCTCAAAAAATTCCACGGACTCGACAATTCTCACTCCGGTGCCTACTCGACTCACGGGGTCACACTCTGCAACTCTGGGCAATAGCTTGCTTAATCTCCACTACGGCCCCTCGCGGCGGGATGCCTGGCTTTCACCTTGTGGATACCCTGCCGGGGTATCTCACAGGGGAATACCAGGACGGGTTCCCTAAGCAAGCGCTTAGATACCGTGTCGGTGATTTGCGCTATATAAATACATGTACATTTACATTTAAAAGTTGACGGTTGTGGGGGACGGTATCAAAAGCCGCCGAAAGATCTAACAACACCAGCATTGCCTTTCCTCCAGCATCCAGAACCTCCTTCATGGCTTCCGTAACCTCCAACTGTGCTGTTTCCGTGCTCATGTTAGTACGGAACCCGGACTGGGTATGGTGAACAGCCACTTATTTTCTACTTAATTTTTTCTTTTCCATTCACAGATTTCTTCAGCGTCCTGAGGAGGAATGAACATGCTTTTCCACTACCTTAGCAAATGCCGGGAGAAGGGACATAGGTCTGTAATTGGCATGAATGCTGGGATCAAGGTTAGTTTTTTTTTAGGAGAGGAAGGATAAGAGCCTGCTTCCAAGCATGAGGAACAACACCAGTAACCGGGGATTGATTTAGAACCGGGTTAATTATAGGATTAATCACTTGTGCTACTTTAGCAAGGACCTTGGCAGGACAAGGATCCAACGGGGAGCCCGATTTTAGTTTGGAAAGAAGATTCAGTGAGGCCATTGGGGAGAGGGCCGGAAAGTTAGAAAATAAAGGCTGCTCAGAGACGGGCGAGGGTGGAAAGAGAATAGAGTTGGGTGGGGAAGTGTGGCTCAGTGGTTAGAGGCGGCAGACCCGGAAGCTGAGATCGGCCGTGTACCAGGGTTCGATTCCCCGCCTCGGCCGGTCTCGGGCTCAAAAATTCCACGGACTCGACAATTCTCGCTCCGGTGCCTACTCGACTCACGGGGTCACACTCTGCGACTCTGGGCAATAGCTTGCTTAATCTCCACTACGGCCCCTCGCGGCGGGATGCCTGGCTTTCTCCTTGTGGATACCCTGCCGGGGTATCTCACAGGGGAATACCAGGACGGGTTCCCTAAGCAAGCGCTTAGATACCGTGTCGGTGATTTGCGCTATATAAATACATGTACATTTACATTTACATTTACATCCACCACCGGTTCTGACGGCAGAAAAGATGTCCGAATGTTTTTACTGCAAAAAAAGTCTGCTAAATGAATAACCCTCGGTTCGGAATGGGAACACTTAGATGTAATAGATGAAGGAGATGTAAATTCCTTCACTATCGTAAAGATTTCCTTGCTAGTATTGGTGGCCGCTTCAATTCTCCTGGCAAAGTAAGATTTTTTCTCCCGAATAATATCTTTATGATAGATCTTAATGCATTCCCTGTATGCTTCCTTTAATAAACCATCATAATTATGGTGCCATTCCTTTTCTGCCTTCCTACAAAGCCTTCGACTTTCCTTGAGTGCAGGCGTGAACCAGGGTGCCGAGGCACGCGAGGATTTTTGCGGGCGGCCTGGGGAGGTGCCAAGTCTGAAAGAGCTCTAGATCAGCCTCTAGATCGCCTGTGAACAGGCAAGGATACACTATCAGCGCCTGTGCTAGCATGTCAGATGACACGCAATGAAAAGCATGCGGAGCTAGAGACTGACGACTAGGGCCACTATTTAATGACCTGGTTACACGTAAAATATCAAAATTCACCAAAAAGTGGTCAGACCACAACACTGGTACAGGTGCGGCAACGACGATAGGAGTAGTAGAGAAGATTTGGTCCAATGTGTGGCCTTTATTATGAGTGGTAACAGTAAGATAGGGCATCATACCCAATGGATTAATGGTATCTAGGATCTTAATAGTATCAGCAGCATCTGCCACATCCATATGGATGTTAAAATCATCCAAAAGCAGGCAATGCTTAAACTTCGTGCTTAGAGATAAAATAACGGTGTGAAGCTCCTCATGAAATAGACCAATTGGACCCGAGGGTCTATAAACCAGCAGCCCCGCACAAGATTGGTGAGGTGAAAGTGACAGGCAGAAGCCGAGGGCCTCCGCCCCATGGATATCTTCCGTAGGGACAATAGAGCAGGTGAAACGTTTGTCCACCGCCAGTGAAACCCCGCCTCCCTTGCTAATCACCCGATCCTTTCTTAACATGAAATAGTTCTGGGGAAGGGCATTGGCAATATCAGGGCCCAAAAATTCCCTGAGCCAAGTTTCGGTTAGAAAAAGACAGGCAGGCTTGGACTCGGATAGTAAATTAAAAATATCCGGAGCATGTTTACTTAGTGATCGAGAGTTGAGGAGTGAGCAGGTAATATAGTTTTGCAAGTTCCCCATGCCTGACACCTGATTACATCCTTGCCTTATGCCTCTCTGTAGGTGAAAGTAAGAAGAAAGGTCACCATTTGCTGACACGGCTACTCTAGGATTAGATTATAGAAGAGAGATTAAAGTGATAATCCTAGGACCAAAACAAAACCATCGAAGGACACAAAAAAGATAGGGCCATTCAACTCTATTAAATGCTTTTTCAGCATCCAACGCTATGGCCGCTAAGGGATGAGAGGAGTGTGAGATCTTAGATAAAATATAAAAAAATAAGCGGGTATTGTCCGTGATGAGATGACCTTTAACGAATCCCGATTGTTATGCACCTAGCAAATCAGGCAAATTTGATTCTAACCGTAAAGCTAAAGCTTTTGAGAAAATCTTATAATCAATATTGACTAAGGAGAAAGGGTGGTCATTTTTACAGTGTTGTGGATCCTTACCTTCCTTAGGTATAAGGCAAATAAGGGCATCTTCAAAAGAGCCAGAAGATTGACCCGACTGCAAGAAAGCAGAGATAAGGATACATAATTTAGGAAGGAGTACATTTGAAAAGTGAGTAAAAAACTCTACAGTGAACCCATCTGGACCAGGGGCTTTTTTCTTCTTAAGTGTCTTCAAGGCTTCCAAGAGTTCCTTCCGTGAGAGATCAATTTCTAATGGCGAAAACTCCAAGGTAATAGGAGGGGTATATTGTGTTGGAGAAAGAAACTGAGTAATATCCTGATCAGAAGAAGAAGTTTCAGATGTATAAAGGGATTTATAAAAATGAAGAAATTCATTCAAAATCTCTCCATCCTTAAACTTCAATTGAGTATCTTGACCAAAAACAGATTCAATATTGAGTTTATTTTGTTTGACCTTTAAATAATTAGCTAGCAATGTATCTGCTTTATTCTGGCCTCAGTAATACTTGCCACTGCACCTAAGCAGAATATTGGAGGCGTTGTTGGTCATATCCTAGTTGAACTGAAATTTGGCCTTAAGAAGGTCAGGAAAGCAGTCTTTAGATTTAGAGGATTAATAAGAATGTTCCAGTGCTTTGATTTTGGATAAAAGAGCATTGGTGTCGTATCGTGCTTTTCGACGTTTATTGGAAACATATCTGATAATGAAATCCCTGGCTGAAGCCTTAAATGTATCCTAGATCATGTGAAAAGATGTAGTGCTTGTTTGATTAAATAAGAAAAATTCGTGAAAAAAAGAGGTAAAAGATGATGTAAAAACTGGATCTAAAAGCGGAGAGTTATTGAAACACCATTTACGAGTTAATTTAGGTTTGCCCAAGACATCAAGATGCATGGAAACCGGTGCATGGTCAGATATTAAGATAGAACCAATATCGGCCTTCACAAGTGACTGAGCTACAATATGAGAAATACAAAAATAGTCTAATCTGGACTGGGTATGGTGCAACGGGGTGTAAAAGGAATATTCCCTTACTGTGGGATCACAAAGCAGCCTGGCATCTATCAGTTCGTGTTGTTTTAGTATTTGTGTAAATAGCTTCTGAGATTTGTGACGGATGAAAGAGGATAAGGAGTGTCAATGAATAAAGGGGTCAAAGATTTCATTGCAATCACCTGCAAGAATAAAATTATCATCGTAACATTGTGTTATTTGTGATGCGAAAGATTTCCAAAAGGAGGGATCGCCTGCTGTAGGCGCTTATGTGTTCAACAAGGAGAATGGGACATTAACTACCAAAAATTTAACAAATACCCATCTACCTGTTGGGTCAGAACAATGGGAGAGTACCTTAATGGGAAGGGATTTGCGAAAAAGAATAAGGATACCATTTTGTTTGCCATCACCTGGAAAAAGGAGATCTTTGTTTACCCAATTTCTCTTTAACTTTACAGATTTTTCAGTTGACAAATGGGACTCTTATATACATGCGATATCTGCATTCAATTTGGCTAAATGAGTTAAAACTCTTTGTCTCTTAATGGGCGAATGCAAACCCCTGACATTCCATGAAACAATTTTTAAAGGCATATATTAAAACTATAACACAATGATGCATACAAAAAAAAGCATAATTTTGAACATTTAGAGCCGTATTGAGCAATGAACCAATAAAATGTAAACAGAGATAATGAGAATGAAACCGAAAAAAGGAGAAAGGAGGAGTAATATAGGAAAGTCATGTAATAAGGAATAGGAGAGTAAGAAGAAATAGGAAAAAATCCTGAGATAGATGAGTAAAGAGACCAAGGAGATAGGATAGCTGGAAAAGAGAAGGAAAACCAAAGATACAGAAAGAGAGAAGACGAAGAAACAAAAGACTTACAACAAATCCAAGACATACGAGGGGTGAAGGGATGGAAGGCAACAACGAATGATGACACGCTCAGGACCCATGAGGGAGGACGGAAAGGAGAACACACAACCAGCGAACTTTAGGAACACGAGGGAAAAAACTAAGGACGCTGAAGAAATCTGTGAATGGAAATGAAAAAATATCAAACAGATACAAGAGACATTAAGTAGACAATAAGTTGCTGTGCATCATAAAACGTAATACTCTAGGAATGAAATATAACTATAATGCAGACTTGAAGAAGAGAAAAATATGTTAGATAGAAATACAAATGTAAACAATCATTTGGAATGTGAAGACGAAGCAGTTTCCATCGGATGAGCCTGAAATTAGTAAAGGAAGCTTTTTAATTGCAATGGATCCTCATAGGTAGTAGTTTTATTGTTTATAGTCACCTTAAAAAGGCAAGGATGAAAAAGACCATAACGTGCCCCTATCGAGCGCAACTGGGCCCGCAGTGACAGGAACTCCTTACGGCGGTCTGCCGTTGGTTTGGCGTAATCTTGCGTGAAAAATAAGGAACTACCAGACCAAGTGATTCTATTTAGTGCTCCATCTGCAGATAAGACCTTCAACAAATCAGTGTACACCAGAAAATATATAATCACCCCTCTTGGTTTCCTGGGTGAAGATGAGGACGGTGCAGACATTCTTGAACCTAATCTATGAGCCCTTTGAATATTGAGAATAGCGCCTTCTGGGAGTTTGAGAAGTTGCAAGAGAAATGACTTAAAAAAAGTGATAGAATCTGAACCCTCCGTCTCCTCAGGCAGACCGTAAATGCGAAGGTTATTCCTTCTATTACTGTTCTCCAAATTTTCCACTTGTTTATGAAGCGTCAGTACTTGAGAAGACAGGGACTCCACTTTGGATGTGGAAGAGGAGTCAACGCTTTGTTCCAATGTGATTACACGCTCCTCCATATTAGACCATTTATCGGTGAGAACCTGATGCGCTGAGTTGGTCTCTTCAATGAATGGCCGTAGAGTTCAAATCTCTTCCAGCAGTAAATCCATAGTGACCGAAGAACTTTATTTCGGAGGAGACGGAGGGTCTTTCTTCAATCTCTTGGTGGATGACTTCGTTAAAGTAGAGGAACAACGTTCGCCGATGTCGTTGAGGTTTTGGATGAGTTGCTAGCAGTATCATCCATAGCTAGACACTGATAACGTGAACTAGTTGGAAGTGAAAACTTGTGTTTCTCAGGCTTGGACTTAGATAGAACTTTTAACTGCCTTCCCATAAAGAAGGCAAAATGAGGACCTGAAAGGCAAAAAAGTTAACAATAGCAAACTACTAGTGACAAATAGCCCCTGAAATGCACATAACTGAGTTTAGGAGGGCATGATAATATGTAATACAATAGAGCAGGGAAACTAATCAGGAATACCACCAAAAGTCAAGCAATGTAGTACATATACAAAAGTATAGAATATGCGCTACTTGAATAAAAAGCATACAGCGGTAAAGCAAATAAGCTTCACTAAAGTCAGAACATCAACTGACCGCATAGAAAAGATGATATATAAATGCGATACTGATGTTCATTAAAAAAAAAATTGTACACCTATCAAATTGGAGTTGAGGTGAGCCTACATGAGACTAATAGCACATTAATAGTAAGCGTACTTAAAAACCACTATAGGTATTAGGTTAAAAAAGTAATACATTGTCCAAATTGTTCTATAAATAGTGTTGATAACATTTCTTATTTTCACTGGCTACACTCCATGTTTTGATTAGCTTTAACTAATTTGTTGAAAGACACTGTTTTACAGTCTGCTATTGTCAAATATATGAATCTTTCAGTGTCTATGTTAGTGGTTGAAGTAAATGTACAATTTTCACATTCATGTTTCCATTTATAACGAAGTCCAAACAGATTTTCAATTTGTATTCCTTCATCTTCCAATACTGCAAGCATATACATCAGAAATTCCTGAGCATCTTGTTGGACATTCTGTGTAAATTACGTAGAACCAGACATATCTAGAAGATTGCGAATATCCGAAACACTTTGTATTTTACTTTTATCAGTTCTCAATTTTTCATAAATACAATGCGACAAGTAACACAATCTTTTTTGTCGAGTCATAAAAATTTGCTGCTGCAGAGTTTCTAGAAAAAAACAACATTTACCACTATATTAGCATAGCAGTTGATAACTGAACTATTTTCTGAATGATATCCGACAATCTCTTTAATAGTGTTGTTTTTCTTTTTGCTTGCAATCTCAACCGTATCTTGCTTTTTTTCTTCTCTTTAACTTCACTACAGATATTCTCATATCTTCTTTTTTTACCTACTATACGCCTTTCATATACAGGATATTCACCTAAATTGGGAGCATACAGTCTTCTTAACCGATTATACTCTCTTACACAATTTGCATCTGCACTAATCTTTCTCTCATCAAAATCAATCAAATGAAATCCAGATAAAGTTCTGACTCTGGACAAAACAACCTATGCCATACCCTCTTTAAATACGGTACTTCCAATGTTTACCAAAGCACTGCCTACACTTAAAACTTGAGATTTGCGAATAGTCACCTCATATGCCAGAGAAAGAGGAAACTGTTTTCTACAAACAAACAAATCTTTAACAAGCTAAAAACGAACCGAACAATGATCAATTTGTTTTACTTCTTCAATTTGATAAAATTAGATTTTCATAAATTCAATGCCATCTCTATTTTGATAATTAACAAAATCAACAACTTTACCCATTGCTTCATTTACCAAACCTTTTCCCACATCCAAATTATGCCGTAAAATTACCCGCCAGTTTACACATAGATATAAATTATTTTCTAAACCAACAGTTTTATATATAGATTTTTCTAAAGAATCCAATTTTGTTTTTAATGTTTCCGTCCAAATAATAGTGATTCCTTCATGCTCTATTTTACCAATGGCTTCCATTTTTTATATTTGTTCATTTTCCAGCTTTAAAAGTTCTTCATTGAATGTAGAACACTTGTGCAGTGTTGGCAATAAGCAAATTATAGATTTATTTCCTGCAATTTCTGTTGTAAATTTTTTCAGGAATAATATTTTCATTTGGAAACAAATTTGAAAGTAGTCTACTTTGCAAAGTTGCCTGTTGCATATTTTTAATGAGTTATTTGAATTAAAAATATGACCAAATGTTAACATTTTCAACACCTCCCAAAGACATTTTAGTGTCTTCATGTGCAAGCGTTTTAAATACTGGTTGTCCTTATACGGGAGTGAGTTGCAGTAGATCACCAAAAACTATCACATGTTTTCCTCCAAATAAGACATCGTGTTCTGTTTTTAGAATTTGCTGCATTCTTAAATGCGCAAAGGCAAGCATTAAGTTTGAGGCTATGCTCACCTCATCAATAATCAGAAGTTTCATTTTCTTTAGCCCTCTTAAAACCTCATAACAAGCTTCTCCAGATAGCTTGTGATATTCCAATTTGTTTTCATGCACTACATGTAGCATTAGTAAACAATGTAATGTAATTCCTTTAATGTTGTGTGCTGCCAATCCAGTTGGAGCAGTTACAACACAAGACAAATGTTTTCTGTAGATAACTCGTCAAAACTTTAAGAAACTTTTTCCTGTACCAGCTTAACCACTTACATACATTCGGATAGGTCGAAATTATGTGCATGCACAGTTTTTCTTTTCATGAAGAAAACCATGGTCGATCTGTTGTCTCACTTGCTGATATTTTTCTTTTTGTTCAACATTTAGTTGTTCTTCCAAGTTTCCTAAGTCCATATTATCTTCTTGAGCTTGATGTATTGCTGTTTCCACTTCATTCATGGTGATTTCCACTTCATTTTCAAGAATTGGTTGTCCTAGTGGATCCTGACTCAGTGGAGCAGAACTTTGACTATCTTGAGAACTGTCTCTAGCAATCTCAGCTGCAATAGTAGCTTCTTGATCAATTTCTTCATTCAACATTTTGAGATAATTTACAAACATTGTGCATTCAATGCTGTCTTTACATGCATTGAAAGGATCTTCATAGCACTGAAAAAATTATTCCATTCTGTACACCAAGGCTTGAAGAGTTGCAAAAGTGCTAAATAGTAAAATTATCTTCTATCAGGATTATCACAACTCAGTTTTCAGTGATTAATCAGATTTCCTTTGCTTTGTTTCACCAAACATCCATCTGAACCAATCACTGCACATTTTCCTTCATTTATGTTTTCTGTAGTATTTCTCTTAAAACTGTAATATTGCAGCACTTCATAGAGACATATGTTTTCAAGATGATGACTCATATTTGAATATTATGTATCCAACATGTTTGTTTTGACAATATCTATACTTTCCAGTTCATTTACTGCTGATTATTCGATTTCTTGTATAGATTGAAGTACTCGATTTCCCATTGTAGCAAGACCTAGACTCACCCAAATGATTGCACCAGACTTTGAGTATAAACTTGCAGATGACAAGTGATGCAAGCATTCGTATACTCCAATCTCTCGATGGGATAACATCTTCAAACTGAAACTGTACAATTTCTTAATAAGACTCCTCTTGTGGGAAATTTCTTCCCACATTTCTTTCAACTTTGTCTTTTCTGATTTTGTTATGTAGGATGTCACATATCAAGCAACATCAATGGAATTATCCGCAACATAGTAGATATCTATATTAGCATTCCACATTGAGATACTAACTGGATTATAATCATTGATATACTTTGATTCTTCACTTTTTCCCAAATTATATGTATTTTGGGGAGATTTACTAGTGTTGGTATGTCTCACAGCTGATATAAAACTGTTTACTTTTCCTTTGGATATTACTGGACGTGGAAATCCAAAATGACATTTGGTATAAAACTTTTCCTTGGACTTGTACTTCCGTCAACAGTATTTGCCACATCGATGACTTTGGAATTGTGACACTTATTGCATTAAGATGTTTTCTTCAGGTTTTTTTGGTATAGGACATGTAACATGATCTTCAAGAAAAGATAAAACAGTTTAATCTGAATCAGTTCCAAATTTGGGTGCATCCTTCATCCATAACAACATATGTATGTGAGGAGCACCTCTACTTGATACTCCTTTCTCCAAAAGAAATCAATAACTACTCCAAGAGGAGGATTCTTTTAATTGCAGATAAAAAACATCATAGCTTTAAAACTATGACTAAAATATCTGCATACATTTACATGATCCAAAGAGCACACTTCTCCAGGTGTCTTGTATTTAATATTTTACATATTTGAATTTGCTTCTCGAAGAAATTCAAATAAATCATCCCAAGCGTATTCAGCACAGCTTAGGGTAACAAACCATGTATGAGTTCCTAAGTTCCTTAGCATGCATTTAGGTTCCCCATGACGATGATATCAATACTTATTAGTACCACGCTGACATGCCATCAAATTAATCAGTTGAGATTCTAAATGATCGTCTCTCTGATGTACTTTATCCATCAATTCCTTTGCAGAAACATTTTGGAGATGTACTCATGTTTTTATTATGTGGTTGACTGCATATGAAAGTGCAGACAAGTCACTCTCAAACAAAAGAGGAAATGTATATGGGATACATTGTCGAAATCTTGGATATTCTGCATACAATCTCGTTGTTCGATATTCTGATGCAGTAATCTGCACTGATCGTTCGTCATATCGACCACCATTTCCAGTTGGGAACAGCTGCGGAAAACAATGACCTTCCAAACTTTTTTCCCATACACTCATGGAAGTCCCTTTAGCTTTCTTCATTTGGAATAATTCAACAGTATTCCCCATCACTTCTTTCGAATGAAGTGGATGTACACTATAATGTTCATAAATTTCTTCACTTTTGGGCATGTCCACTTTTTCAATTTGGCCACTTGACGTTTCACTATCATCACCTACAAGTATTTCTTCTTCTTCAAAAAACACATTTTTGTAGTAAACATTGTTTTTTACAAGATATAATGTTGCCTTTTGCACTTTCCTGATATCCACTAATTCCTGCCAGATTTTCTTACTCTTAGGTGCCGATTCCGATTCCGGTCGGAAGGGCTTTGAACCATGTTTGGAGCCCTTCCGACCGAATCGGTCAGTGCCAGCGGGATTCCATTCCGATGGGCTCGGTCGGAATGGAATCCGACTCGGATTTACGGATGGCCTACGATGGGCTCGGAGAGCCCATCTGCCATCCAGAAATCCTTCAGTACTCCCCCGATCGCCTCTTTACGACTGAGGAAGTTTTTCACTGCCTTTTCGTGCCGGTCTTTCTGGCACGAAAAGGCAGTCGGACTCTGTCTTTGGGCGCCCCCAGAAGGGCCCCCATGCGTGGGGGCACCTATGGTGACCCTCTGTGGATCCCTGCACCCGTGGCAGGCACCTTGGGGTGCCGGCCACAGGGTGCATGGATGAACTGCACCCCTGCTTTTCTCAATGCAGGCATGCATTCTGTTCGGAATGCATACCTGCATTGTGAAGTATACAAGTGCAAGAGAACCCTGTTTGGTCGCATCGTATTAGCAGGGACATAACCGACGACAGCAGGTTGGTCGGTTACCACTCCTGACCGATCTCGGACGGACCTGAGTCCATTCTACATCGGAATAGGCCCCTATGTAGGAACACCATTAACTAGAATAACTAGTGGTTTACTTTCTACATTCTCTACTTCAATAGTTTCAATACTTTAATTTTAATTTAGAGGTAAGTATACAATTCTTCCTTTTAAACCTCAATGTAAATCTGAAGGAGACAATTTACCTATTTTAGGCTCCATACGAACAATAGCTTGAAATGGGTGGACACATTGAATCAGAATAAACTCCTATGTGTTTAAATGTATCATTTCTGGAGGAATAGTTGCCAACTCTAGATTATTATGGATAGCTCTAGCAGGCATTTTATTATCGTCTAATTTGTAATAACAATATTTATAAATACGCTGATCAGAACCAAAATCAAAGCAATCCTCTACCAACAAAGTTGAAAATTCCTTCCACTTATCATTGTTTACTCTTTCACTTTTTAAATATAGATCAACAGTCCTAGTCTGATTTTTATAGTGAGTTCGTCGGCAACAAATACAAGAATAATTTGGCCTTTCACATGAAATCACCTTAAACTTTGTAATGTTTTCTTTTCTTTTCTGTAGTAATATGTTAAACATTTCCTTCAACATCTACTTTTATTAATGTCTCTCTTTCTGCACTCGCTTTTTCAGGACCAAAGTAACAAAATTCTATTTCATCACAAACCTTTTTTACATCTGATACTGACCCATGCAAAAAAGCACTGTTCAACTCATTTACAATTATTGCTGGACTTTTTGCGTAATACTATCTTCTGACTAACTTACGCATTTGAGGATGATGTACTGCTAACACTGTTGATGATGAAAAACACTTTGACATACTTTCCTGGAAAGACAAGCCAGAGAATGACCTTGCAAACCAGTACTTTTTCCCACTCTACAAGGATCTAGTCCTTGCAACATCTTAATCTTTTAACGCCTTTTTTAGTATACTGTCGTAAAAAATTGCATAAAATATCAATATTCCTGTCGTATACTACTAATACTACTACAATCCAAAGTATACACTGGGGCTTTAGGATGTCTCCCTAGTACTTCATAAGCTATTAGTTCTTCTACATTTCTAGGAACCATCTTCTCTTTCTCAATTGGAAAAACATTTCTAACCTCATAAGCTTGACCACTAGTATCAACTGCAAGCAATAATGTATTGGTTTGAAAATAACTCTCTTCATTAAAAAAAAAAAAGGCTCTGAACTTGAACTGTGTTTCCATTAACCCAAAAAAATATCACAAAAGTTAGTTCTCTTAATTACTCTTTTCTTCTTACTTTTGGGCTTCAAAAAATGGATTGGCTTCTCTAGTGATCGAATTCTTTTTAAAACTAAAATGAATAATTTCCTTTTTAATTCAAAATCCTTCTCAACAATAGTTCCAATTTCTTTCTTCTTTTTATAAAATGCTGCTCTTCTTTTGTATTTCTTCACATCTTTCAACAAATTAAAGACAACTCGATTGTAAAACATCTTCTTTCTAATTACTTGATACTAACTTTTCCTCCTTTTACTATACATTGTGTCTTTTGAATGTGATTTCTTATTATTTATGTTTCTTTTCTTCTTATTTTTTTTTATTGTTCAGGCATTCTTTGTACTTTCCACAATGTGCACACTGTTTCTAGGCTTTGAAATGTTTTAAATAAATTATTTTGTTCTCCTACCGCAAGACCTTTTCTTTTTCCCCACATGTTGTTGTTCATCTAATTCTTGCTGTTGAGTTTTCATCAAGTAATAGTCACTTTTCTGTTGTTTCCTCTTTTCTGGTTTTCTAGCCATGATAAGTATATTTTAATGAGGATGAACAATATCTGTAAAAAATAAATATATATAATATTATTTTAATACATCTATAAAATATACTTTTCTATTACTAAACAAACACGTTCTACATAAAAAGCATATTAATACTTCCTTTTGAAATCACAATAAATGTATTGAAGTACACAGGTACTAATTGAATAATTATTGGAATGAATAAGCATTATACAAATGCATAGACGGTGAATGAGTACCTAGAGTGCTACTAGTTCACAGCAAGGTATCTTTATAAGTACTTATATTTCAGCAGAGTGATTAGATAAGGGTATGCTTCTGTCAAGATGATTGTAGGAGTGGACACAGACTCACTGTGTGATTGCAGACAACCATCACTATTACCTGGATTTTTGCAGGACTGACTCAGTAGTCGGCAGGGGGTTAGGAAACCCCATACATTGTGCACATTTGATTGTAACACTTCTTGCCTCAATGCCGGAGTCATTATGAAAGTGCATAGACAGTGACTGGGTACCTACAGTGCTAATAGTTGACAGCAAGGTAAGTTTATAAGTACTTATGTTTTAGCAGAGTGATTAGATAAGGACATGCTTCTGTCAGGATGATTGTAGGAGTGGACACAAACTCACAGTGTGATTCCAGACAAGCATGACTATTACCTGGATTTTTGCACGACTGACTCAATAGTCTACAGGGGGTTAGGGAACCACATACATTCTGCACATTTGACTGTACCTCTGCTTGTCTCAATGCCTGAGTCATTATGCAAGTGCATTGACAGTGAATGGGTACCTAGAGTGCTAGTAGTTGACAGCAGGATAAGTTTATAAGTGCTTATGTTTCAGCAGAGTGATTAGATAAGGACATACTTCTGTCACAATGATTGTAGGAGTGGACACAGACTCACAGTGTGATTGCAGAGAAGCATGACTATTACCCGGATCTTTAAAGGACTGACTCAGTAGTCTACAGGGATTAGAGAACCAATTACATTGTGCACATTTGACTGTACCACTGCTTGTCTCAATGCCTGAGTCATTATCAAAGTACATAGACAGTGACTGGGTACCTAAAGTGCTACTAGTTGACAGCAAGGTGAATTTATAAGTACTTGTGTTTTAGCAGAGTGATTAGATAAGGACATGTTTCTGTCGGGATGATTGTAGGAATGGACACAAACTCATTGTGTGATTCCAGACAAGGAGGACTATTACCTGGATTTTTGCACCACTCACTCAAACGTCTGCAGGGGGTTAAGGGACCGCATACATTGTGCACATTTATCTGTACCACTACTTGTCTCAATGCCTGAGTCATTGTTAAGCATGGGCGCAAAATCCGTTCCGCTCGCGCATTTTGAAGATTTTCGGCAAATTCGCAATCCGCGAATTCCCGCGAATTTTGCCGAAAATTCCCAAATCCGCGAGCGGAACGGATCCGGGGGCAAAAGTTCAAGCTTCAAGCTTGTAACTATTTTAGAATGGCGCCGGCAATCTGCCAGCGCCATTCTAAAATAGCTACTAAGTTATCTTCAACAGGAAGCACTAATAGAAGCAGGTGCTCGAGTTTAACTGAATTCGAGCACCTGCTTTATTTGATCTATTAGTGCTTCCTGATGAAGCTCACTTAGTAACTATTTTACAATAGCGCTGGCAGCTTGCCGGCGCCATTCTAAAATAAAACAGGATAGGGGCAGAGGGCAGAAGGGCACAACAACGAGTGGGGCAGAGGGCAGAAGGGCACAACAACAAGTGGGGCAGAGGGCAGAAGGGCACAACAACGAGTGGGGCAGAAGGCAGAATGGCACAACAACGAGTGGGGCAGAGGGCAGAATGGCACAAAAACGAGTCATGCAGAGGGCAGAAGGGCACAAAAACAAGTGGGGCAGAGGGCAGAATGGCACAAAAACGAGTGGGGCAGAGGGCAGAAGGGCACAAAAACGAGTGGGGCAGAGGGCAGAATGGCACAAAAACGAGTGGGGCAGAGGGCAGAAGGGCACAACAACGAGCGGTCTTGCACAAAAAAAACCCGCGAACACGCAAAGTGCCCAGCGAACACGCAAATTGCCCCGCGAACACGCAAAGCGCCCCGCGAACACGCAAAAATTTAAAAATCCGCAAATTCGCGAATTTTGCGGATTGCGAATTCGCAAATCCGCGGATCGCGAATTCTCAAAATTCGCCCATACTTAGCCATTGTACAAGTGCATGGACAGTGACTGGGTTCCCAGAGTGCTAGTAGTTCACAGCAGAATTAACTTAAAGTTCTTATGTTTCAGCAGATTGATTAGATATGGACATGCTTCTGTCATGATGATTCTAGTAGTGGACACAGACTCACAGTGTGATTACAAACAAGCATGACTATTACCTGGATTTTTTTCAGGACTGACTCAGTAATCTACAAAGGGTTAAGGGACAGCATACATTGTGCACATTTGACTGTCCCACTGCTTCTCTCAATGCCAGAGTCATTCTGCAAGTGCATAAACAGTGACTGGGTACCTAGAGTACTACTAGTTGATAGCAAGGTAATTTTATAAGTACTTATGTTTTAGCAGAGTGATTAGATAAGCACATGCTTCTGTCAGGGTGAGTGTAGGAATGGACACAAACTCACAGTGTAATTCCAGACAAGCATGGCTATTACCTGGATTTTTGCACGACTGACTCAATACTCTGCAGGGGGTTAAGGGACGGCATACAATGTGCACATTTGACTGTACCACTGCTTGTCTCAATGTCTGAGTCATTGAGCAAGTGTATAGACAGTTACTGGGTACCTAGAGTGCTAGTAGTTGACAGCAAAGTAAGTTTATAGGTACTTTATTTTAGCAGAGTCATTAAATAAGGACATCCTTCTGTCAAGATGACTGTAGGAGTGGACACTGACTCACAGTGTGATTCCAGACAAGCATGAGTATTACCTGGATTTTTGCAGGACAGACTCAGAAGTCTGCAGGGGGTTAGGTACCTGCATACATTGTCCATATTTGATTGTACCACTGCTTGTCTCAATGCCTCAGTAATTATGAAAGTGAATAGACAGTGACTGGGTACCTAGAGTGTTAGTAGTTGACAGCAAGGTGAGTTTACTTATGTTTTACCAGAGTGATTAGGTAAGGACATGCTTCTGTCCGCATAATAGTAGGGGTGGACACTGACTCAGAGTGTGATTCCAGACATGCATGAGTATTGCCTGGATGTTTACAGGAGTGACTCAGTAGTCTGCAGGGGGTTAGGAACCTGCATACATTGTGCACATTTGATTGTACCGCTTCTTGTCTCAATGCCTGAGTCATTATGAAAGTGAATAGACAGTGACTGGGTACCTAGAACGCTAGTTGTTCACCGCAAGGTGAGTTTATAAGTACTTATGTTTTAGCAGAATGATTCAATAAGGACATGCTTCTGTCAGGATGATTGTAGGAGTGGACACAGACTCACAGTGTGATTCTAGACAAGCATGACTATTACCTGTATTTTTGCAGGACTGACTGAATAGTCTGCAAGAGGTTAAGGGACCGCATACATTGTGCATATTTAACTGTACCACTGCTTGTCTCAATGCCTGAGTCATTCTGCAAGTGCATAAACAGTGACTTGGTACCTAGAGTGCTAGTAGTTGACAGCAGGGTAAGTTTATAAGCGCTTATGTTTCAGCAGAGTCATTAGATAAGGTAATGCTTCTCTTAGGATGATTGTAGGAGTGGACACAGATGCACAGTGTGATTCCAGACAATCATGACTATTACCTGGATTTTTGCACGGCTGACTCAGTACTCTGTAGGGGGTTAGGCAACCGCATACATTGTGCACATTTTACTGTACCACTGCTTGTCTCAATGCCTGAGTCATTGAGCAAGTGATTAGACAGTGACTGGGTACCTAGAGTGCTAGTAGTTGACATCAAGTTGAGTTTATAAGCGCTTATGTTTCAGAAAAATGATTAGATAAGGATATCCTTCTGTCAGAATGATTCTAGGAGTGGACACAGACTCACAGTGTGATTCCAGACAAGCATGAGTATTACCTAGATTTTTGCAGGACTTAGTCAGTAGTCTGCAGGGGGTTAGAAGACTGCATACAATATGCACATTTAACTGTACCACAACTTGTCTCAATGCCTGAGTCATTGTGTAAGTGCATATACAGTGACTAGGTGCCTAGAGTGCTAGTGGTTTGCAGCAAGGTGAGTTTATAAGTGCCTATGTTTAGCAGAGTGATTCCATAAGGACATGCTTCTGTCAAGATGATTGTAGGAGTGGACACAGACTCACAGTGTGAATCCAGACAAGCATGAGTATTACCTGGATTTTTTGCAGGAGTGACTCAGTAGTCTGCAAGGGGTTAGGGGACTGCATACATTGTGCACATTTGACTATACCAAACACAGTGCATAGAGAATTTATAAGTACTTAGGTATTACTACACTGAATGAATAAGTGTACAGTGCTCAATGGGTGATTGGTGGAGTGCCTCAGTACAAACAAGGCAATACCTGCTCAGCAAGCAAACTCTTTATAGAATACAATTACTGCATAAATCTCTACTGCTACATCACCTTTCTACAACTACTTTTAATATTACACGTAGCCAAATACAAAGCAAAAACCTTTCACAATTCTCTACTATAAGTCTCACCATTTCACTGGAAGACATAAATGAGTATCTCTCTACAAAACACTATCTACACCACATAAATTCACAATACAAGCTTCAAATTGAAACCAAACACCACAAATTATGTCGCATATTTTAACTATACCTCTTTAGACACTTATAAAAACTACTCTCATCACTAATACCTTAATTCAACATACACATTTCCAATTTGAAATCAAGAACCTAAAATTATGCAGTCTACTACTAATGTACATATCCACACATTAAAACAATCAGTCATAATCAGCAATCCCTATTCCAAAACACACATAATACTATGCAAAGTGTATAATAAACAACATTTAAACACATTACATAAAACTGCAAATAATATTTCTACATTTCAAAATAAATGACTAACTTCACATTTTATGAATTATATTTCATTTTTAAAAACAAAGGCACCAAATAGTACACCTCACAAATTAATACCTCACGTTTCAAATTGATTTGTAGATTATAAAGTATCTGAATAACACACCAGATTTTCTCATGCACACAATGAATATAGTGCACTGCTCTTAGCAAAACCAAAAACTGTCAAAGTTTCCCTCTCATTCTGCACACATATACATGTAAATATAGAATCACATTGCTTCCCAGGTTAATTCAAATTCTAAGACACATTTATATTGGTCACACATATCAACCCTTGTCAACTGGCCTCTAACTGAACCAAAATTGCTTCTGGAATTTTCTGGAGTCGCGCCCGGTCCATGCATCGTAAACAATGGAACCGCAAATCCAGACAAGACTTCAAAAGTATATTACTAATAATTTTTCAATTTTTTTATCATAACACTCTACTTCTAACCATACAAGTGACTTGGGAAATCTCACTGCAATTACATATTACTGTAATATTTATACGAAATACACATTTTAATGCCACACATAACTTCCAACCCTACCCCATTCTGCTTAATGCCTGTTTCCATTGTAACAGTTCATGGAACACTCAACTGAACACACAGGGCATACGTTCAACATACAATGTTGCAATTTCAAACAGCAAGGGGTCGATTCCGATCCGGTAAAATGCGCTCCGAATCGTCGTACGGAGCGTTTTTTCCCCGTACGAATCGTACCCGTAAATGTCCCGTACGTACGACGAAGTACAATTCGTACCAGGAGCCGTACTCCGTACGAGTCGTACAGGACTTCGTACGACTCAAATCTCCGTACGAGTCTCACTCGGAACCCGCTGTACGCGACATCACTACGGTTCGTGGCTGGTTTTTACAACCCAGCAAGTACGATTCGTGTCCGGTACGCACCGTACGACCCTTTTCCTACGGGAGCTGAAAACAGTCGTAAACACAGAGTTCGCGCCGTAACAAGTACGGAACGCCCCCCCCCCGGGTACGGGACATACCCCCCATGATCGCAGGGGTACGGCGCGTACCCCTGCGATCATGGGGGGGTATGTGCCGTATACCCAGCGTACATGGGGTACGCACCGTACCCCATGTACGGTGGGTGTACGGTGCGTACCCCATGTACGCTGGGTGTACGGCACGTACCCCCCATTATCGCAGGGTTACGCGCTGTACCGCTGCGATCATGGGGAGTACACGCCGTACGGTGTGTATGTGTTTCTGCGCTTTTCCGTACGAATCACCCTTACCTGACGTGGACCGTACGAATAGCGTCCTGATCACCCTGTGGGGATCGTACTCACCGAGTCGTACGGTGTGTGTACGAGTCGTATGGAAACGGCTCCGCATACGATTCGTACGGACGGGGATTTTACAGGATCGGAATCGACCCCCAAGTGTGCTTGACTTTTCAAAATATCAATTTATCCTATCTAATGTACCTTCCAAACAGTTTTTACTAACCAATAAGAAACATGCTTTTTAAACACAGAAACATGCATCCTATTTTTCACTCTATAATGTTCTCCAACAGCCAATCACTTCTCTTCTTTTTTTCAAAATTGCATCTTGTCAACCATTTTAGAGACCTCTTATTTTACCAACTGCCTACTTCACCTACACATATCTTTTGAGTGCATCCAGACTTCCCTTCAAGATGCTTAGAGTGTGGATTGGGAGACACAGCTACATTTTCTGGTGCAAAAGGTATGCTGAAAGTAGAGGTATTGACAAAGACATAGCATTGCAGAATTTAGACATTAAATGGATTGGACAGAGAGGATTAAAGTGGCACCAATTGATGCCTGTGGTTAAAACCTTTTTACATATCTAACCACTTGACCTCATGATTGTGCACTGTGCTTGCAATGACCTAGGCACATTGACTGGGGTAGGTCTGGAAATGCTAATGAAGGACACCTTTGCAGAATTGATGTTACTTTTCCCCCAAACTGCCTTTGTCTACTCTAACCTATGCCAAAGACAGAAATGGAACTGGTCCAATCAATCTTGTCCACAGATTGAGAATGCTAGGAAAAATGTCAATAAAGCTGTTTCCGCTTCTCTCAGAGATTATAGTATGTGGCCCATACACAACAACAATCTGCGTTTTACCATGGATGGCATCTACAGGAGAGATGGTGTACATTTTACAGATGAGGGAAACAGAGTCGTTCTCAACAACTTTAGACTCTGCATAGGCACTTACATGTAGGAACCAAAATCTCCCAATAAACACGAGGGCTCTTTTTAGAGCCATCCAAGGCCCAAACATATAACCTCGATTTAAAATAAAAAATCTGATATTTATTTTGCTGGGAGTCGCGCACCCATCGCTTTCACACCAGGGGCCCGCACTGAGAGTTCCGCACCCAGCGCATTCACACCAGGGGGCCCCGCTGAGCGTTGCGCTAGGGTCACAACTCCAAATTTTTCATTTAAAAAACTCAGCTCCCTCCACTAATTTCTATATGCCCCGGGGACCCCATCCCCCGGGGCCTATCCACGACGATGGGGACAGTGGGGGGAGCCCCAATTCCCCCACTGTCCCTCCAGCTCCCCGCATCCTGCGAGAGCTGGCATTGCTTTTCCGTGTGGAAAAGCAATTCTGCTTTGGATTTTGCAAGATTTCCCTGCTCTCTCTTCCAAAATCCAAATGAGAGTTTGCTACGGTAGGGCGGGAGACATGCCCCCGCCCTATCGTAGCAAACTGCAGTGTCCCGGGGGTGGGCACCCTGGGACACTGCAGGAGCCGGCCCAGGGGGGTGGCGGTCCCCAGGGCCATCGAAGGCTCCAGGAGGGGGGCCCGCAGGCCCCCGCACAACAATAGCAAAGGAACCCCGAATTTGAAATTTACTGTCACGGGGAGGTGGCGGTCCCCGGGGCGTGTGGGGGAGCATGAGCCCTCCACAAAGGTATAATTGTTTTTTAAAAGCCCCGGACGGTGGCTGTACCAGGGCCGTGGGGGTTCCCTGGGCCCCCGCTATTACATTTGGACATGCATCCGGGACCTAGCCCACCCGGGGGTTAAAAATAACGAAGCGCGGAAGCCCTCGCTTAGTTTTAATTTTTAGTTTGGATCCGCGCACCCAGCACGCAAACCGCTGTTTTTTATTTAAAAAAATGCTTTTTTTTGCACTTAGGGTCCTTGTGGGACCTCCTGAGTAGGCCAAGGGGGACAGGGTGTTTCTACCCTGTCCTCTTTTCTTCTTTTATGCCTTTATTTTTCTATTTGGCTGCCAACACTTCCTGGTTTGGAGTGTTGACAGCCAATTAGAATAGAGCTTGTGATCGGCAGGGTGTGCGGATCCACAGCGCCTATATATATTGAAACTAATATTTTTTCATTTTCTCAGCAACTACTGAACAGATTTACACCATTTCAGAAAAAGAGTTCTTTCTGAGGCAAGGGCTATCTTCATGCCAAATTTGGTATAATTTTTTGTTCAGCAGTTCGAGCTGTAGCCGTGTCTAAAGTATCCTATGGGAATTAACATGGAGAAAACAAGTTTTGGGACCCCCCTTTTTCCTTGGCTCCCGCTTGGCGAATCAACCCAAAGCTTCCAAGATAGGAGCTGACCGAAGCAGGCCATAAGTTTTGGAAATTTTGCGAAGATTCGTCAACTGGCGGCAAAGGTATTGGGAAAACAAAAAATGAGTTTCCTATGGAAACTAGGTCCTAACTATAACTACCTACTGGCAACCGCCAGTAGGTAATATATATATATATATATATATATATATATATATATATATATATATATATATATATATATATATATATATATATATATATATATACTTAGAGCAGAATTAGAAGATCCTTGACCTGCCTCGAATTAGTATTGCTCACTTGCTTTAACCACATCCACCCCAGCAAGTGTATGAACAACTATTGGTGTAAATTTAATTTAGTCACACCTCAATAAATCACACAACCCGGACAAGTGGGTTAGGGTTTGATGAATAGTTGGGAAGAGGGATTTGAGGAAAAGGTTTGACAAAGACAAACACTACACATGGACAACACACAATCTTGGCAGAACACCATCATATTCATAAATCTGTTAAGGGAGAAAAAGGAAATGCATGCATGATGTAGTTAATGATAAGTACTACTACTACTAGGTAGACTAGAAAACAGTACAGGGCAGCAATACAATATTAATTATTATTATGCAATTGCATTGCCTGTCTGCCCTCAGAGAGACCCAAATTACAAACATTTTATTTATGTTATGTTTTACCAGGCTTCCTTTTAAAGCTCAATCTACAATCTCCTCATCTTAAATTTACGATTCATTCTGATAAAAGGACAATTGATTTTTTGGACATTACCATTTATGAAAATGCAGGTATCTTACAAACAACACTGTTTCGAAAACCAGCTGAAATGAATTCACTCCTACAATACAACAGCCATCATCACCAAGCACTACGGGACAATTTGCCCTTCGGACAGTTCCTACGGATCCGTAGGAACTGCTCCATCAAGGACCACTATTTCAAAGAGTCAGAGGACCTTGCGAACCGTCACGAACAACGTGGCTACCCTAGAAGACTCATCAAAAAGGCCCGTGAAAGAGCATGGTTCTACCCTAGGGAATGTCTACTTACTCCCAAGGATAAAACAGATGAGCAGGAGCAGAGGCTGGTATGTGTTACCACTTTTTCGACCAAAAGCAACATAATCAAACGGATTGTCAATCAGCACTGGAAACTGATTGCTGATGATGTGGGTCATCAGAATACACCACTACATGCCTTCAAGAAAGGTAAAAATGTGAAGGACCATGTTGTAAGATCTTTCTTACCAACTAAGGAGGAACCTACTGTCACATCTATGTGGAATCTCCCACCAATCATAGGCCATTTTAAGTGTGGACAATGCAAGGCCTGTAGCAGTACAATACAAACTAAAGAGTTTGAACATAATAATCACAAGGTGCAATTGAAATCACTTACCAACTGTAACACTTCCAACATAATTTACGCTATAATATGCCCCTGCAATCAAATTTATATTGGCCAGACCCAACAGAAGGCTAAAGTGAGAATTCTCCAACATACCAGTCACATCCGCTGTGATGTACATGGGGCACCAATGGTTGATCATTTTAAATCTGCTCTACACCCCCCCAACAGTCTCAAATGGGTGATTTTAGAGAAAATAACCCTGGGCCCACGTTGTGGCAATGTCACCAACATCCTCAATGTCCGTGAATTGAAATGGATGCTCTTTTTTGATTCTATTGAAAATGGCCTCAATGAAACAGATAGTTATTTTTCTCAATTGGCTACACTCAATTAATGGGCACAATCAATGTATCTTTGTTATATATATACTTATAGGTACCAACGTGTTTGAATTGCGATAGTGCAATCTGTGATCGAAGTGGCCTTTACCATCTTACGACAGGTACACCACAAGGGGTTGCGCACATGTATCAAGGTGTATATTGAGGTGGCCTTCCCATCTTACGACATGTATTGTGAACATATATCAAGGTGTATAATGAAATATGCAGTGACTTTTACCATCCTACGATAGGTACGCCACAATGGGTTGTGTACTTATATCAAGGTGTATATTGATGTGGCCTTTACCATCTTACGACAGGTTCGCCACAACGGGCTGTGCCCTTGTATCAAGGTATACTGTAATATGCTTGAAGTTCAACACTACGTGTGGTTATATGTTGTTTCCTCACCAATGTGATATGTTTAATTTCTTGTAATCTGGCAAATTAAATTATCTGTACTTTGCCGTATTGTTCTCCTATGGCCTCTATCGTAATATGATAGGTACACCATAACGTGGGATATGATATATCCAATATAAACCTCTGGGTTACAATTAACTACCTCCCTCTGTCCCAACATCATAACGAGCCCTAATTGTTACTTATCCGGGAGTGATGACCGACCTGCAACATCTATGGCTATTGCATTTTATCAAATATAATAGACCACATGATGTTTGCGACATATCTAGTCCTGTCACAATTGTTTTGTAATAAGATCCCCACAATATCCTAAGTCAAACAGAAATTGAGTCTGCTTCCTAAACGATATTTATGATTATGTATATATCCTCTATGCAAAATTCATAATCCTTCATGAATCCCAAACTATCTCCAAGGCCGTTCACAAGTCTTTTTTCTATGCCAACAAGGACCGTCATTGGTCACGTGCCCGGGTTACCTTGGTTACTTCTCCTATGCCAGACAGCCGATCGCCATTAACCAACGTGAGGCGTCTTGGATGCGGATTCAGTCCACATATCGGTATGTTTTGGCGAATTTAGTTTATACTTTGTTGAGTTCCCACCGCAACCCCCTTTTCTAACCCCTGTCTTTAAATCCTAGACGGCGAGTGTATCTCCTGACATCCGAAAACCTACTGCGGGTTTCCCCGACTATCCAAACAGTACCAACGCGAGGTATCTTGGATGCGGATTCAGTCCACATATCGGTATGTTTAGGCTAATTTAGTTTAAACCTTGTTGAGTTTCCACCGCAGTTTTAGGAACTCCATTTCTAACTTCCGTCTTTAAATCCTAGACGGCAAGTGTATCTCCCGACATTGGATAACGTATTGCGGTATTCCCCGACTATTGAAAGAGCACCATGGGATCTTCGGATCAACTCTACAATTGAGAGACAAGTACATTGTCCCAATTACTGTAAGTTCTCCATTCTGTAACGCCCTCGGGCCCACTAATTCCGAATCAATTTCATGCCTGGTGACAGCCCATTATTTATGGTATCTTCACCTCTCGTTCTTTTTGCAGACCGGATGGCTGCCCGATATCGTCACTATATGTAAGTGTGATTCCCTCCCATTTTTATTAATATGGTCATAGTTTTAAGGTTAGGTTGCTAATCATGATCCCCTCATTGTAGAATCTGAGAACCATCTTCCCCGAGAGCGCCCTCCACGTCATCCATCCTGGAGACAAGCAACCCCTGGTATGTCTTGTCTACCATTTATGTGTGCCTAATTAATTAAATGCCTTTTGACTTACGCAAATTCATGCTAAATGCATCTACATTGTTTACCAAATAGGTTGCCTGCCCCGCCCCCGTCCTGATGAAGACCCCGATGCAAGGATATAATTAATGCCTGCCAATTCTAGAGGGTCGAAACGTCGACAGCTTGTTGTATTTAGTCAGCTTCACTACCAAAAATTGCTCATTTAATGTGAAATGTGGAGCATGATTATCATAGTATGATGTATTGAACTAGTGGTCTTTGGTTTTGTCTATGTTTAAACCTGGATACATAGTACATTGAGGCCTTTCATGGCTGTTTTTATTGTCACTATTACTACCTACACCACCCTGCACTATCACTTCCCTTCCTATCAGGGGCACTATGAATTATTGTGTGATTTTGTATTGAAAATGAATGATAATCAGTGTATACCTACATTGTGAATAAATAACAATGCAGGCTCATAAAGTTTTTTTCTTATTTGATTGCTAACTATTTTTAAATTGTCCCATGTGATTGCTGGGACCCCTCTTCTTAGTACTTATATTCCTTTTAAAGCTAGCATAGAAAAGTAAAAAAGAGCTGTAGAGATATAAGCAAAGACTAAGAGCAAACCAAATAAACAACAACACACATTCATAATGATTGAAGAGAAAAAATGAGTCAAACTAATTAAAATATGATGAATGATACTAAGTTACTGTATTATCCTGGTCAATTTGGGAAGTTGCATCTCATTATTCCTCTCGGCCCTCCCTTCCATGGACACTAGGCCCATCAATCTTGGGCGCCCCACTGCCTGCCTGGCGGAAGCAGATTGGTAAAATAAGTGTGAGCTCTTTTCCTAGTATAGCAGAGGGTAAAGGCTTGCCTGTAAGTGTAGATGGAAAAAAACGAAGGAATATTGAATAACCAAGGAGAAAAAAATGTGGAGGAGTGCAACAAGAACAGTTTCAGAGGCAGCATGGCTAAAATATGTCTACTCTGCTCCCAACATTAACCACGTTTCAACAACAAGAGGACCAAGAAAGCCCACGGGACCCACCCAAACTCCAGTTAGCTTAGATTTTAACTCAGCTGGACAGAGCACACATATACAGCAACATAGCATTTTCCAAATTAAGAAACTAAATCAAGGCACCTCTGTCAGTCATACCACTCCACTACACTGACTCAACTCCACCACTACACAGACATGTAAGTCTGCTGTGGTTGTTGTCGATTGACTTTTTTACCTTCATGCCACTTCATGAAACGACCAAGTTATTCCATCAATCATCTCCGATCCTACTGACTGACTGTGAAAAGTATAGAGTATGTGGTCATCATAATCATGATGTCCAACTCAGTCTGTAGTGTTGTACCAAGTGAGTCCGAATTCCATATTCAAAAATGCAATTGATCGCCCTGCTTTAGGAGTACAATTTGTTATTTGTTATTAAATAACAAGAAGGGAAACATTGACTTGAGTCCCTTTCTTTTAGTGTGTAGAATTAATACCAGTACACTTCATGCAAAACAACAAGACAAACACCATTCACTCAGAGTCAGCGTCCAATGCATGCCATCAGATTCATTACCTGTTCTCATCGAAAGGGGCAGTCCTTCTCGGCACGGGATGGAGGATAGCTATAATTATGTTCTATTGGAGGTACTCAACGAGGCAGGCACACAATTCTTGGACTATTCTCCATCCAATGTCTGGCTTGAGGGAAATGGATTTAGGATGAGTCAGGATGGAGGGAATAGGACTCGGGGGAGTAGACTTCTTTAATAAATACACACAGTTGCAACTCCAATACAGCAATAAAAAGACAAGACAGTGGTGATGGATTTGCTGTGATTCAAACCAGAAAAACAGAGACAATCTCAAATAATACAAGTAAATAAGGAAGAAAGAAAGTAACAAGTTGAAAGCCTAGTTGTCAGGGAATTAGAGCTCATCCTCAATCTCTGGTGGTTCACCCAGAAGTAGGTCATCTACCACACTACTTTCTCACCTAAGTAACTATACTCCTCTTTCTGCTGTGCCTCAGGTATGGTGTAATCCAGTGGTATAAAGTGCTTTTTCATTTTGATCAAGGTTAACCTCTCCACGTTTTAGGGTGAGAGACTTGTCCTTTTCACTGTTACAATGGCACCAGCAGCACTAAAAACACTCTCAGAAGAGACACTTGCGACAGGGCAAGCCGGAGAGCTTATCACCAGCCTGCTGAGCACTTGCGAATGGCAACTTTTCTCATACCAATACAGCAATGGGTTTTGATCAATGTAGACCTCTATTGGGTCATCCAGCTAGGCCTGGACCATCCGCACAATGCTCAGGGGTATTCTACTTTGCCAGACACTTTTGCCTTTGCATTGGCATCAGCACTGGACCTAACAAGCCCTTGCTGTATATACCATTCGTGTGCCAATTTTACTGGGGCTGGTGATGATACAGTTCTTGCTGCTGTTGCTGTTGGTGGTTTTGACTGCTGTGAGCCAACCTTAGTGCCCTCAGGCTCTGAAGTTGAACTTGACGCAGGCTACCATTTAGTACTTGGTGTGGGCTGGAATAGCGGGCATCTAATTTCCAGCCAGTCTTTTTCAAAGTGACTGGCTACCACAGCTATCCCAGTTTTGTACTTGGCAACATCCACTTGTGAAAAAGGTATTCATGTTTTAGTGTTAAGTACTGATTTGTACTGTGGATCCAGAATTGTGGCAGAAATATAATGGTTGGATGACACAATCTCAGTTTGCACCCTTGTATTTCAGCTAAGCGAAGGAATAAGCTCTCCACCAACTCATATGCTTCTTTTTTTCCTCCACACCTGCACACATTGCAGACACCCTCTTCAGCTGTTCCTGTAGGGTGTACAACAATGGGATAGCTTGGCCCAAAGTATAGTCCTCCTTGCTGACTTCATGTGTGAAGGAAGTAACATCTCTGTAAGGTATTTTTAACTAGGCCCTATTGATCCATCTCAACAGCCATGCCTTTCACACTAGCATCCACTAGTCTTCGCATGACATATTCATTGATTGGTCTGTATTGCTCAAACAGACGGTCAAGCATGTAATAAGTTGAGTTCCAACGTGTTGGCACCTCCTGGATGAGTGCTTTAACTGGCACTCTAAACTCATGTTGAATGGTCCTCAGCTGCTCCAGGCTTTAAAAGAATTTCTGAAATGAGTGCATATTCTTCTGCAGGTGGTCAGTAAGTTTTTTGACCCTGTATTTCTTTTTCAGAAAGTCTTGAACATTTATGTTCAGGCAGTGCGCCAAACACAAGACCCTGAAATAGCGACCATCGCCCATATCCTTAACTATATTACTGCCATTGTCCATGGCAACAAAACCAATGTTAAGCCCTCTTGGGTGCAGCCATTCAAATACTTTGCTGTTAAACTCTTTCAAAGTGTTTGCAGCAGTATGAGATGTCTCCATGGCTAACATGGCTACAGTTGTATGTTTCAAGTGGCATTAAAAATCTCAGCATTGTCAACACCTGCAGATATCTTTTCTCTAAACCCCACAAAAGAGATCCAGTGTGCAGTGATGCACATGTAATCAGTGGCTTGGCAACTGTTTCCAAAAGTCTGTTGTCATGTGGATAATGGAAACAGTACTCTGCCGCAAAGCATGTCCAAGGAATTCCAGCACGTCATGATGTAGTGCTGGAACAGCAATTCTGGCAAAATAGGACCGGCTGGGAACCTTCCATTCAGGCAGATGGCTGTCACAAATTCAAGAAACCCCCCCCCCATTCGACAAAAGAAAAAGGGAGAAGGTCCAGCGCTAACATTTTTAGCAAGCTTCTCATATACAAACTTGCCATTGGGTGGTTGCGTTCCTACTGCGCCTCCGACCTAAACATGAGTATGGTAGGCTTTTTTTCCTTCTGGTGCCACTGATGCAGGTGACTTGTTGACACCAGATGTTGTTAGGCTCAACGCTGCACTTTTTTTCGAAGCAGTAGTCTGTTGACTTGGTGTCTCACTCTCAGCCTGACTCTTACTCTTGTGTCACTGAGATGTTGCGGAGGCTGATGAGGATGTGGATGTTACCATCGCATTGCTGGGGACAGGGCTACTTTGTGTTCCAGAGAAAATGTCTCCCTTTTGTTCACCTTCCACCGCAATCATATCTTCTACTTCTTTATCACCACCAACAGCAATGGGTGCAGTTTTACTTTTTTGGCCTTTAAGGTATTCCTCTCACTGGATCAAGTGGTGTGTTTTCAGATGGATTTTTTGGGTCCGGTACCATAGTTTGTACCAAGCTTGTCCCGACTAACACCTTGTTTACGAATGGAGCATATAGCACCGTTCTCCTCCTTACTGCTAACTGAAAAGAAGTCCCAAACTGTGGAGGTGAAATTTCTGGAGCTGCTGGAGGTGAGACTTTCAATGCTGGATGAACTGGAGGATGGGCGTGGAGTTTAACTCTGTGCACTACCACAACCTACTTCTACTGAGGTGGTTGTGCTGGATGTAGGTCGCTGCTGGGCCTTTGCAAATGCAAATATGGAAGCTGAAGGGGATGTTGGTGTTAACTGTATTGGTTGTATCCATGCCACATCCTTCACAGCAATTTCTGATGGAGTAATGTGGGTCTCCACTGGGGCGGGACTGATGTCCATGATGACCGGCTCGTCATCATCCTCCTCTTCTACATCTACCTCCATAACTCTGAGGCTTTCTGGTACCTTCCTTTTCCCTAGCCTTGTCTTGTGGCGTCTCTCACTCTCAGACTGAGGTGGTAGCTTTCAAGTGGCATCTAGATCATCACAAGGGGGCTTGCAGAAGAACTTGATGAGCTAACCCCCTTTTTCCTTGTTGGGGGTCTGGAAGACAATGGATCTTCTGAAAGAGTGGCTTGCTCTTCTTCCTCTGCAGGAAGCTCAATTTTCTGAACTGCCCCTACTTCGGAGGAACAACTACTATTGTGGGTGGTGGTTGCGTCTGTTGTTGTCCACTTATCTGGGTTTTCTGCATTGATTGGGTACCTCTTTGTGATAGCGATAAGTCACTTTCAACATCGCTGCTCGTTGGCGGTGTTTGATGAAACTGACAGCCTCTGCGACAGACATGGGCTTGGACCTAGGTTGGTGGGGTGGGCCTACTGATGCGGGGGTGCTGCTCCCAACTTGACCAGACACCACTGCTACAGGCACAATTTTTAGTTTCCCAAAGAAGATCTTGGTCGGCACACCGGATAAGTGGTAAGTGGCACTTCCTTCTTCTTTTACTGGCAACTTTCTTGGTACTGGAGGACCTGGTACCTTTCTCTGAGGCCATCTTCTTCAGAGGTCAGCAGAACACAGTGGCACAAATTTAAGAGATATCTGTGGTCATATGTTATGTGACGTCGTGCACAGCAGGACTTCTGTCTGGCAGTACAATGGGTGATGACGCCTCCTCCTCTTTTGTGCACCTAAATGCAAAGAAGTAAGAAGAACATCAGTGAAACATGGCAGTTATTGTTGTGGTTCAATTTACTACTGTATAAACAAACAAATATAATATACTAGCAGCCCGTCCCGACCTTGTCCGGGAGCAATCAGGCTTCCCCGACCCCCACCCGCCCCGACATTGTGCAGCAGCCCGGCCCCCCACCCCGACATTGTCAAGCAGGCATGGCCCCCGCCCGCCCCGTCCCCCGCCTGCCCCGACCCCCGCCTGCCCTGAGCCTTACCTCAGCCGCCGCTCCTCCCCCGCACTCCTCATTTCACCGCACATTGTGCAGCAGCCCGCCCCCCCAGCCCGCCCCGACATTGTCAAGCAGCCCGGGCACCCGCCTGCCCCGACCCCGCCTGCCCCGACCCGCGCCTGCACGGAGCCTTACCTCAGCCGCAACTCCTCCCCCGCTCTCCTCATTTCACCGCTTCTCGCCGCTTACCGCTCCACCCGCCTGTCCGCCGGTCCTCACCACCATTCCGCCGTTCGTCACCGCTCCTCCCCCGTGCCATGTCCGCCGCTCCTCCTCGCGTTCCTGGACGCCGCTCCTCCCTGCGCTCCTGACATCAGCACGCAGGTCGCGGTCGGCGCTACTTCGAAGGGACTACTTTTTTTTTATGGTAATTTTTAAATAACGCATATTTTTATACTTTATATAGCCTATGTCCATCTGCACACCCTGACGATTACAATGATGTATCGGGTGTGTGGATTGGCGCTGTGGTTCCCGAGTTTACCCGCCTCAAAGGTGCAAAGTTCTTCCTTTATAATAGTAGTATAGATAACTTAGTGTGCGGTCACACGTGTTAGTGTTATTATTAATATTATTAAATTTTATTAACTCAGTTATTAAAAAAATATTTCAAGGTGTACTGTGTACACTCAGGAAGGATTGAAAAGAAAAACACTAATGCAAATGTAATGGAACCTGTTTAGCATTGTGAGTGTGATTGTGCATCACGTGGGATGCAGCATCATTCAGGAAGCTGCAGCTGGCAATGGGGATGAAAGCAGTAAGCCAAGAGGAGCAAAGGAAAGACATCTGGGCCTATGGCAAAAGCAGCACACTAACCACCACCACAAAATGGCCATCAGCCAAATACTCACTCACACAACAACAAGCAGGAGGCTGTAGTGTAGTTCCTATTATCCCAATAGGCTCTGCGCATTGGAATAATACCTTCAATAGTATAGGCCTATACCAGACGTTAACTAGGTCTACTACTGTCGATATTAGACTTAAAGTTTTGGGTTTGCCAGCTAGCTCAGAGTTCACTAGAAACTTTCTCGAATGTTCAGGAAGGAATTAACTTCCCTGATTAGACAAGAAGGGATTTAGTTTCTGACAACCATAGAACATGACAACTTTGCTCTCCCCTAATCAAGAGTGTATCTCGAGAGTCGTGTGAACAAAAGGCAATTTATTTTACTCAGTCAGTACGTGCATTCTTAGTCTCATCAGAATGTAGAGAAAAGGAAGAGACGGGCGTGTTCAATAAAAAGGTGTTATTTATTGATCAGTCTCTTTTCTCGTACAAGAGAAATGGATCGATATTATTGCAATACGTATAGTTAAGTAAAGTGCATACATTAAAAGCAGAAGTATAAAATAATACTGTAAAAACATTGATATGGTTCCTAAGCCATATGAAGGTTTTAAAATGAATAAAATATATTACATACACATATACATTTGACTAAACGTACTCAACTGGTGTTTCTAGATACGCCTACCCCGTGTACCTGACCTAAGCCTAATACGTGGGCGGGAATAGAAAGTTACAGTTTAAGTTAAGTTTGTTTTTGCCAAGTGACTGACTAAAGAATTCTCTGCGAGGGGTTATTCAGTTCTGTACCTGGAAGTTAGGATGAATGAGGGATGGTATCTCTCTTCTCTGCTCTCGATATTCCAGGCTGCCTGCGAGGGCTACCCGGAAACACCGGTGCTGGATTTCTCGGCAGGAGAAAGCAGCGCGTCTCGTTCTCAGCGCGTCATGAAGGCCGGGCTGCGCCAGCGGGGTCTGCTCTGCTCTGGGCTTCGGCAAGTATGGCTTCTCCGTCTCGTCACCACCGCGTGTGTTTGCATAGGGCAATATCGGTAATATTTATACCTTTAAGGTGCCGAGATTGACGTAAGGATGGACATAGATACGTCAATAAGGATGTCATACGACCAGGTCGTTAGCACATTCTTTTGCTGAAGTTCTCGGTGAAATCAAAACAATGGCCGCAGGGTTTTTCCCAGGTTGTCATAGGTTTGATTTGTTATGAGAACTCCGTATGCCTTATCAGGGGCTGGAGGAATATCGCTTGTCTAATTAGATCGCAAGCATTATGACCTAATCAGATAACACATTCCTGTGCCGTAGTGTGGCTTCGTCAGATAACGGTATCTGCATCATGGGGGTTTGCCACCTCATGGGCTGACTGCTAGTTAACTTGTTAGTTTGTTAACCAGAATAGGGTCAGGAATAGGGGGATCGATTCAGAAACTATAGGAATACATCACACCCACTCCACGCTAACTATGGACATATATACTAATCTATGCATAGTAAAACATAGTACAATATATTATAGAGTATTGTGTATACCTTACCACCCCAAAATACATAAATGCATTTCGAAATTATCAAATATACGGAAAAAATGCAGTCATATGTATAGTATGCACTCAAGCTGCAGAATAATGCTAAAGTAACGCATTTGTATACATTATAGCTATTTTGGTATATGAGAATTACACATGAAATGGCTCTTAATACAGAAAAAAAGTTCGAGACCACTTCATCACAGAATATAATAACAATGAACATACCAGCGGGCAGCTAATGTCTATAAGCTGTCTAAAAATAGAAATCTTAGTTCTCTAGGAATAGTTTCTTACTTCAAGCAGAAGATCAGTGTCCCGAAAATTTGTAAAAAATAATTTGGGGCTGCTGAAAAAATTGCTGTCCGTGAACTGGAGGGAAAATTGTTCATGTGACTTTATTATTAAAGTTGAAGGCCAAATTCAGGGAACGCCGTGTACGAGTTTGTTCAAAAGTCTCTATTTCTGCTCTGGTGAGAACATCATATCATTTAGACTCTCGAAAAAGTTGTCAACAGCTTCCTGGGAGAGTTCCACTAACTCGGAAATAGGTGTAACCATGCATTCGTGCGCATGATTGTCTCCATTGACATTCTGATTTGGATTGCTGACAGAAGGTCGTACCTGATCGATGCTGCTTTCATCTTGAACTTCACTACCCCTTAATCGTAGTGGTGAAGCTTCCACGAATGCCGTCATCAGGATTGGTAGCCTTTGAGGGCAGCACAAAGCGTGAGCCTTGATCGGACTCAACAATGTTTCTGCATCCATTGACGCATCCGATTGTAGCGTCAGACAGGTGTCTAACACGCATTCTTCTCCGCATAGCTGGCACCTTAATACAGGTAAAACACATCGTTGCCACATAGGTCGAAATGATAGAAACCAAGTCATGTTCAGGTCTCTAAGCCGGGATAGTCCCAGGATTCTTGATATCCGGTCCCGGTATCCAATGGCTAGGATTGTTTCTTTCCTTGTCGTAGGTGTTTTGTCTGTGACATGGTTTGTCATAACGAAAAATAAGGACTAGGAATAGGATTCCTGCAATCAGTCCTAAAATGAGGGGAAGTCCGCCAAAAATCGAGTGGACGAAATCTGGAAAAATACCCAGTATGGCTTTGAATGGTGTTAATGCCATCTTAAATACTTGTGAGACCCCACTGGTATCAGAAATATTTAAGATTTCATTCAGGATTTCTGCGAAATGTATGGGGGAATTAGTTGATAACAATGAATGTATCTCTGCAGTCGTCCTTGCGACTTGGAGATCATACGTTTCTTTTGATGACGTGAGCCTTGTCGGCGTCTGAAGAAGCACTGTTTTCATTCTGCTTAAAGTATCTATTCGAATAGAAGTAATTTTCAAGTTGGGCCATGCCCTTGCCTCCCTGTCTGGAAAGGAGCTGGGGAACAATGAGTGTCCACAGCACTTGACCTTCGCAGTCGTAGTTACGAGATAAGGAGTCCCGGGCATAAGACTACAGCATCTGCGGTCTACAATTAGAATGTAACTCCCATTATAGAGTCTTTGAAAGAATGGTTCTATCTCTGTTGCAGGTGCGCCTTGCTGGTGACATGAAAGGTTATTTGAGTTCCCTTCACAGGCTCCATGCAAACTAATTCCGTTACACAGAAGTGTACCGCTTAGTGACATTGCACAATTATTGCCACTAAGAAACACTTTCTGTCCTTTATTACTGACACATGCATGTGAATAGGGCAGGTTCCATGTTGTTTTAATGTACCCTTTTCCCAATTTTTCGTACATGCCAGCCTGTATATATTTTTATTTACAACAAGGGGTGGTGATGGACAGAGTCTCTGAATTAAGCAGAGTACTCTCACCCAGTCAAGAGATCAGGGCTAGATCCAACACCGTTTTTTAGCTCATTGCACCACCCCAGTTTCAGAACCTGGCTGTATGCAAATTAGTCTGTCCCTGGCCCAGTGCATCATGGGAACAGGGCAGACCAGACTACACAAGCCAATTCTTACACGGGGAAGGAAACAAGCTTCCGGGGACCGGTTTCTGGCATTTCAGCCGTCTTCGGCCCGGCTTGCTTGAATCCTGATGGTGCAATGAGCAAGGGACTCACATCTGAGTATACCCTTCCACGCTTAGGGTGGACAAAATTATTTACAACAAGGGGTGGTGATGGACAGAGTCTCTGAATTAAGCAGAGTACTCTCACCCAGTCAAGAGATCAGGGCTAGATCCAACACCGTTTTTTAGCTCATTGCACCACCCCAGTTTCAGAACCTGGCTGTATGCAAATTAGTCTGTCCCTGGCCCAGTGCATCATGGGAACAGGGCAGACCAGACTACACAAGCCAATTCTTACACTGGGAAGGAAACAAGCTTCCGGGGACCGGTTTCTGGCATTTCAGCCGTCTTCGGCCCGGCTTGCTTGAATCCTGATGGTGCAATGAGCAAGGGACTCACATCTGAGTATACCCTTCCACGCTTAGGGTGGACAAAATTATTTACAACAAGGGGTGGTGATGGACAGAGTCTCTGAATTAAGCAGAGTACTCTCACCCAGTCAAGAGATCAGGGCTAGATCCAACACCGTTTTTTAGCTCGTTAAGCTTGTTTCCTTCCCAGTGTAAGAATTGGCTTTTGTAGTTTGGTTTGCCCTGTTCCCATCATGCACTGGGACAGGAACAGACTAATTTGCATACAGCCAGGTTCTGAAACTGGGATGGTGCAGTGAGCTAAAAAACGGTGTTGGATCTAGCCCTGATCTCTTGACTGGGTGAGAGTATTCTGCTTAATTCAGAGACTCTGTCCCTCACCACCCCTTGTTGTATATATTTTTGGCAGTATTGAAACCTGAAGGTTGATATTGGAATATTTATTATCCCATGTATTATCCATTCACTGACAGGTCGTTCTGACATTGTCACTGGTAATCTCTCAAGTTTCTCAATGCTCAGGATTGTATAATCAGCTCCCTTTTGGGCCATACTGATTTGTCTATCAGTAAGGTTAAAGATATAGAATAGTGACGTTGTGTTGATTAAACGCCAAGGCACATAGCCTGAACGCAGATTTTGTAACGTCCAGCCTAGCTGTACAATAGAACGCAATTGAGACTGACCGTGTTGTAACAACAGTAAGTCTTGCGATAATATGTCGATTGCTGAAGACACAATGCTGTCCAAAGAAAAAATTCTGGAGGACAGAGTCATTAACCCATTGTCCACTACAGAAAGTGATTTTTCCAAATTAATACGGTCAATTTCCCGTATTCTCTCTGCTGTTTCAATTTGAGTAACCTTCCAGGCCTCATTGTATGCTGCATATACAGAGGCTGCTATGAAACGCTTTTGACGCTGTTTGCGTGGTCCCATAGTGAAATCACGCAAGTCAGCACCATCAGTAAGTAAAGTTAGGTGTTGCTTAATTTCTGCCAGTGTGGAAGTTTGTAGCCATTGAAGGCATAATTTGCCCACACTGTAGGTGGTTATTATCCCTGGGTGATGTCTTTGAGGATATCTAGGGTCTGGCCTGGTCATTTTGAACCCCTGTGTTTTGTTCAGGAATCTGTCTTGACAGTTATTAGTATCTGTGGGCCAGATCAACCACTGTTTCCAATCTGGATGTGTTCTGTTTTGGTGTAATATATAATTTACGTCTATCTCTTCATCTGTAGAGCTATTGCTGTTTATTGTTGGCTTTGGAATAGACGGTTTATTTAAGTCTTTGATTTTGGCTAAGCCAAGACAGGTGGTTTGTTGAACAGTGTCATTTAAAAATATAATTTGTTCTGGGATCATGCAGGCTCTAAACAAAGATTCTATACCCTGTACTTGCCATTCTTTTGTGCCCCAAACACTTTTCAATTCAACATTTTTGTCCCAATAATCAAAACCAAAAGTATTCATTTGTTCAAAGAATGAGTCTGAATATATCAATTTTGTGTTTGTTATCATGTTCTTCATCCCTGTCTTGTTTGACAATTTGAAATAAAATGTTTCAGCATTACTTATGTTAAAACCTGAAAAGTATGAATATTTGTCATAAACGGTTCTTGAGCTTCCTTTTGGAGGTGTTGCACAATGTTCCCAATGATTATAATTTAAAACATTTCTAGGTTGTGCAGATCTATGTAGAAAATGGTTACCATAGTGGTTATAACAGTACATACTATCATAATTTGTAGAACCCTGCAAATAATCATGTTTGGTAAATTTAGCAGACATTACTAAGTCAGACATCATATTATTAATGCTTTCGAAGTCCCAATCATCAGCAAATGAGTTTGGTTTTACAAAGTCACTCAATGAGATCTTAATTTGGTGTGGATATTTCAGGATTTCGACCGGACCATAAATTTCATAGTCAGTGTTGTCCCATGCTACCCCACCCGGTATAGGATTGGCTGTGAAGTTGGCTGAAGAAAGTTCTCTTTTCTCGACGTGTGAAGATGTGTGTGGTTTGAGGATCAAGTTGATTTTCTGACTTGCTGTGTCCATTTTAGCATATTTTCCCTCAATGAAGCGTCCCAAAGTTAGTACCATGATGAGCCAAAGTATGAGGATAAATGCACCAAAACCCACCCAAAATTCAAGCCATGAAGAAATCAGATATGTTTCTTTCAGTTGTTTAAAAAATTCTTTAGCTTTATCTTTAAAGGTTTTTGATGATTGCTGTGTCTTTGATTCACTGAAGCCTTCAGAGGAATCATCGAAGTTTATGAAGTAGCCGGATGCAGTTCTGTCAATTGTTCCAATTGGTTCAGGATTACTGTTTCTTGCATTTGCACTTGGTACTTCATTATAGATTGGTGTGTCTCTGCTAAATGTTTTTATTTGGGTTTTCAGAGGTCTAAGTTCCATTGCATTGTTGCATAGTCCTTGTTGTTTTTCTGTAGGCGTTTTGAATGTAATGAGCCTCTTAGTTAGGACCTCTGTACTGGTAGCAAACCTTGGTGTTCTGCTACTTATTGGGAGTCCACTTGGCCTACTATTTGTTATCGGCCACATGATTGTGGTTTTACCAGGTCGATGGATACAACTCGGTTTTCCTTTTTTCCAGCAAGCGGCGGTAGTACAACTGATCTTGTCCCGTTGACAGACAAGACAGGAACTGCTTTTCTGTAAGAAGGCCCAAATTCCTTCTTTACCGCGATCTTTTCTCTGACTAGATCCCCGACTTTTGGAATCCAGACAGGTCTTGCTGGGACAGGTGGTGGTTCTTCAGTGGTTGTTGGCTGTTGTTTCAACTTTATGTTGCTCAGGTCTTTTCTTGTTTTGTTTAAGTCCTGCAAAATAGCCAAACGGTCTTTGATATCAAAGCTTTTTTCTTTCACCACTGAAGTCTGACTATCAAGGTCAGAGATCAACATCCTAGTTCCAAATAATAATTCGTACGGACTGAATCCCTTCAGAGAATTTCTTGGCAAGTTATTTAGACTACGTTGGACACTTTTTAGATGTTTGACCCACCCAGCTCCCGAACCTAATACCTTTGCCGTTATAGATTGCTTTATGTCACGGTTTTTTCTTTCAACAATTCCGTTCCCCTAAGGGTGAAATGGACAAGAGTACCGCAATGTCACGCCCATGCTGACCATGGCCTCCTTACAAGCTCTAGAGCTAAAAGCAGGACCATGGTCTGAATGCAGCATGCCAATTGCGTATGTGCCGATAAAGACTCGCAAATCTTTTATAACAGTTCTGGCGTCAGCCGTTCGCTGGGGCCACATCCATATGAATCTCGTGCATGAATCCACTGCGACCAAGATATATTTATAGTTACCGTCCCTTTGTAAGGGACCACAGTGGTCTAGGTAAACGCAGGCTAATGGTTTATCCGAGATTAGAAGGGGCGTCTGAGCTGGACGTCTCACCGTTGATACTTTCATTCTTTGACATATTTCACATTCTAGAACATAGTTCCTTGTTTGTCTTCTCATTTGTGGCCACCAGTATCTCTGTTTTAATAACGATACTGTGGCTGAGACGCCAGCATGTATAGAAGCAAGCCCTTCGTGTGCCTCTATTATCAGTCCTAACCTGTGTTCCATGTTTGGAATTGCCCTATCCCCCACTCCAGGGATTCGAGCAAAAGGAACATTGTTTGCATCAGTTATGTATGAGTATTTTACTGGAAAGCCTTTCGGGAGTGTTTCTATCGAATCCTTTTCTGAAGCGCTGACAGCTTGTAATATTTCGCTGTCTATTTTTGTTTTTGACCGGGTGATGGCAGCTACGGAAGCCGTTTGCACAGCTGCCTTCGCGGCCTCATCAGCCAATGAATTCCCTGCAACGTGAACGCCATCACGTTGATGACTCAGCGTATGTATCACGTGAGTCTTTGGTAGTTCTTTCTGTAAAAGAACTACTTGTTCCCAGAGCATTTTATGCTTGATTGTGCCACCTTTCGCATCCTTGAAACCATTCTGAAGCCAGATCTGCAAGTATTCATTGCAAGACTGAACGCAATAATACGAATCGCACACTATGAGTGTGGGGAATTCTCGATCGGTATTTTCAAGCGCCATCTTGAACGCCAGTAGTTCAGCTCGCTGAGCTGTACAATCTTCTAAAGATTGTGTTTTAGTGATTGCTGGTTTAAATTTTCCTTCGTGCCAGTGACCTTTAACGATCGCGCACGCAGCACTGTAAGCTTGCTTACCCCCCACTGCGGGTTGTGCTGATCCGTCTGTATATATTATACAGCCGTAGTGTTCTAGAGGCAGAATTTCGGTCGGCGGAGGACATTCAAATTCATATTGGAGAAATTCTTGTGTTTTTAAGTAAGGATCAAATTCGTATTCCACGTCTGTTGCAGCAAGAGAATTAGCCCATTGTATCCATCTTGGATGGAGCGCTTTAGCATTTGGAATGCTTGCTTTCGTTACAGCCTCTAGGGCTGGTATCGGTGTCACGATTATTATTCGTTTACCATGTGCCAGGGCTCGTTCTTTTGCTATAGCTGTCTGTGTTGCGGTAAGAATTGTTTCCGTTGGGCTAAATTTCATTTCAGCCTTAGTGTACAAGTGTGATTTGAATGCAATTGGTACCTTTTCTCCCTCATTAGAGGTCAGGTATGTGAATCCGCATCTCCCTGGGATGACTCGAATCACAAGATTGCGTGTGTTATCACGTGTTTCTAATTTTGTTTTAATTAGCATGTCTGTTTGTAGGGATCTCAAAATTTCTGTGTGTATCTGAGTCCAATTGGTTCTTTTAAAATCTGGTTTAAATTAGATCATAAAGGGGTTTGACCCTTTCTGCGTAATTTGCAATGTATGTTCTTCCGAAATTTAGGAAGCCTAGAATTGACTGTAGGTTTTTTAGTGTTCTAGGTGCTTGGAGTACGGCACATTTTTCTAGAAAATTGTCAGCCAGGCTTTTGCCTTCACTTGATAATTCATATCCTAAGAACAGGACTGTCAGATGGGCAATTCTGGATTTTTTAAAGTTGAATTTGTAACCCTCTGCTGCGAACCCAAGTATTATGGTGTTCACTCTCTTCAAGTGAGTCTCCAAGTCATCATCTGTTAAGTATATGTCGTCGACATACGATAATGCTTCGTCGTCATATATTTGTAGTAATTCTGTTACTCTCGCTGAGAATACTCCCGGGCTGTTCTTGTACCCCTGGGCTAACCGACAGAATTGCTTTTGAGTGCCATTTATTGAGAATGCAGACAAATATCTGCTCTCTGGTGCTATGTTTTGACAAAAGAATCCATTAGAGATGTCTAATGTTGTTTTGTATTTTTTGCGCACTATGTTATTCATTAGTGCAGCACTATGCGAATTTTGCACTGCAAAAGTTTTGCAACATGAGTTAAGGTGTCGGTAATCCAAAACTAGACGATATGAATTGTCTGGTTTGGAGACCGGAAACAAAGGGTTGTTCATTTGTGAGGTGCAAGTTTCAATCACCCCCTGGTATTCTAGCTGATCTAGGATTTCTTTTACCTGTTTTTTAGCTTCTTGCTTAATTGGGTACTGCCTTTGTGCAGTAGGTTGTGATTTTAACTGGATTTTGTGAGGAGGAGAGTCCTCATCCCATCCTACGTGATTTTTATATAAAGCAGGAGCTAGAGCTACTGCCCACTTTCTAGCAAGTGTGTATTTTTTATGAATTGGGATGTGATTTGAGAAGGCAGGCATAATTATTTCTTCGCCATGAGGGCACTCCCTGACAAACTCTGGTGGCCAGTCTTTTTCAGCTAGAAGGATGTCAGAGCCCTTGGAGAGATTATCCCAAAATAGTCCCCTTATTTTTCTAGTCTTATCCCCCTCTATACGTAATGTTATTTCGTATATTTTGTGAGGTTTGCTAACTCTGGTGTCTGCAGTTTCCACTTGAAGATATTCATTCGTGTCCACTGTCTCCAGATGATTCATAAGGACTTTGCGAGCTATGCTCACTTCTGCTGCGCTGTCTAGCATTGTCTGAGCCCATTCTCCGTTTTTCAGTTGTGTCCTCAGTATTCTCGGCATTGTTAACTACCTTGATACTGGCTACCTTCTTTTTTGGAAATTGTAATTTCTTTTTTAGATGAGCAGGTTCCTTGTCTTTGGACTTGGCGTGCTCTTCTCTTTGTTCTGATCGTCCTCTTCTTTCCGATTTCTGCGAGGAAGTCTGAAAAGATTGAGAGGGACGTGTATCAATGTCTTGATATCTATCAGGCTTTTTTATATTATCCCTATTTCTAAGGTTATATCTTTTCCCAGAGGGGTCACTCTGGGGTGACCTGTGTCTTTGGTTCGGAGATTTTTCTCTTCGCCTAGGAGACCTTCCTCTGGACTGGAATTTCTTTTCTTTAGGATTGGATTGTTTGTTTCCATCCCAGCTCTTTTTCTGTGATGTTGAATTATTATTAAAAAATATTTTTTCAAGACTTTCAATCAGTTGTGGTTTTACTGGTATTCCACGTAAACTATCTCTGCCTAGTTCCTCATAGGATTTTTCTATGATTCTGGCAATTTCAGCTGGTTGGTCTGCTATATCTGTCTCCTTTAACCTCTGGCGGATCGCCACGTTTGCTGCTTCACCTTTTATGTTGGCTAATAATATAGCCGAGACCTGCTTGAAGTCTTTTAGTAATTTCATACCAAGAGTTAAAGCGGGTTCTGGACCGTATTCGTCTTGAATTTGTTTTAGCACATCTGGTATTACCGAAATGGATGGAACACCGTGCGTTTTTGTGTAGATGGAAGCAAAGACTGTACCCCAAGTGTCACAGTCCTCAATGTGTGGTGCGATTCCCATTGGAAGACAGATAGTCAGAATGCTGTGTTTTTCTAATGGGGTGGTGTCAGGAAACACCGCCTCTATTTGGGTGATTTTCTGTGCCAACCAGAATGGTATTTGTTCCCGTTTAGCCGGTACTTTACCTAGGCAGGATTGTATGTTCTGTGGTGTAATTTTATTTGTGTTCCCCTGGTGAGGGGTCAGCTGTGGAATTTTAATCGCTGGTTGAATTGTTGAAGTCCGCATCACATACTGGACTAATTGTCTGTGTATTTTTATTAGTTGTTTTAGCTGTGTTAAAAGGTTTGCTGCAGACATCCCATCGATGTCTGGATGTGGTGTGTATCCGGCTAGGACCGGCCACGTTGCTCCTGGTCTACCTAAAGGACCGAGCTTGGTGATGTGATTATTATGTTTTAGGGCGCCATCAAATAAGAGCAAATGCTCTTGAAATTTGAGTGGTACTTCCACCTCCTCGAAAGGAGTGTACGTTTCAGGAGGTTCCTCTATTTTGTAATAGTGGAAGTACTTTGTTACAGCATTTGCTGCTGGAAAATGTATCCATGAATAGTATACCTCTGTCTGCCGATATTCGTGTGCCTCAATTACGAATATGACTGTGCCACCTCTAGGTGTCAGTCCATTTTCTATAAGTTTTAAGGTTATAGATTTCCTTTTGATGACCGGGATGAGTATTATCTCCGGGTCTGCATTTTGTATTGCAGTATCAGCTTCTGCTATGTCAGCTGCTAATCTAACTGCCTCTCTTTCTTCATCACTGTCTACCATTTTACCGACAGGATGGTTATTTCTTTTGTTTGCAGATCAGGTTTCTTATGGAAACAAAGATTAGATGCACAATATTTTGGAACGGTTTTATCCTTCAACGTTGACTAAACCAAGTACCATACATAGGAGTTTCCTCCTGCGAGGTTTGGCGGATATTACCTTTTACCCACTCCAGACGTCTTTGGAGTATTATGGGAGAAAGGGGTCTGAGTGAGAAAGCACGACTGAGTTACTCTAAATGTCTTACGTTAGTTTTATCGCCCTTTCCAAACGCGTTGGGCGCCATGTAGTGTAGTTCCTATTATCCCAATAGGCTCTGCGCATTGGAATAATACCTTCAATAGTATAGGCCTAGACCAGACGTTAACTAGGTCTACTACTGTCGATATTAGACTTAAAGTTTTGGGTTTGCCAGCTAGCTCAGAGTTCACTAGAAACTTTCTCGAATGTTCAGGAAGGAATTAACTTCCCTGATTAGACAAGAAGGGATTTAGTTTCTGACAACCATAGAACATGACAACTTTGCTCTCCCCTAATCAAGAGTGTATCTCGAGAGTCGTGTGAACAAAAGGCAATTTATTTTACTCAGTCAGTACGTGCATTCTTAGTCTCATCAGAATGTAGAGAAAAGGAAGAGACGGGCGTGTTCAATAAAAAGGTGTTATTTATTGATCAGTCTCTTTTCTCGTACAAGAGAAATGGATCGATATTATTGCAATACTTATAGTTAAGTAAAGTGCATACATTAAAAGCAGAAGTATAAAATAATACTGTAAAAACATTGATATGGTTTCTAAGCCATATGAAGGTTTTAAAATGAATAAAATATATTACATACACATATACATTTGACTAAACGTACTCAACTGGTGTTTCTAGATACGCCTACCCCGTGTACCTGACCTAAGCCTAATACGTGGGCGGGAATAGAAAGTTACAGTTTAAGTTAAGTTTGTTTTTGCCAAGTGACTGACTAAAGAATTCTCTGCGAGGGGTTATTCAGTTCTGTACCTGGAAGTTAGGATGAATGAGGGATGGTATCTCTCTTCTCTGCTCTCGATATTCCAGGCTGCCTGCGAGGGCTACCCGGAAACGCCGGTGCTGGATTTCTCGGCAGGAGAAAGCAGCGCGTCTCGTTCTCAGCGCGTCAGGAAGGCGGGGCTGCGCCAGCGGGGTCTGCTCTGCTCTGGGCTTCGGCAAGTATGGCTGCTCCGTCTCGTCACCACCGCGTGTGTTTGCATAGGGCAATATCGGTAATATTTATACCTTTAAGGTGCCGAGATTGACGTAAGGATGGACATAGATACGTCAATAAGGATGTCATACGACCAGGTCGTTAGCACATTCTTTTGCTGAAGTTCTCGGTGAAATCAAAACAATGGCCGCAGGGTTTTTCCCAGGTTGTCATAGGTTTGATTTGTTATGAGAACTCCGTATGCCTTATCAGGGGCTGGAGGAATATCGCTTGTCTAATTAGATCGCAAGCATTATGACCTAATCAGATAACACGTTCCTGTGCCGTAGTGTGGCTTCGTCAGATAACGGTATCTGCATCATGGGGGTTTGCCGCCTCATGGGCTGACTGCTAGTTAACTTGTTAGTTTGCTAACCAGAATAGGATCAGGAATAGGGGGATCGATTCAGAACCTATAGGAATACATCACAAGGCCTTTAAAACAATGAACTCAAGCAGGCCTATAGTGCCAGACAAAGGAGGCATGCTAAACAACACAGTGTTAATGCACCAATGCAAAAACGAAAATCCACAGGGCTAAAAAAGTTTGCAAGTTATACAACAACTACACCACACACATCTAACAAAGGCATTTATTTAACACACACGAAAAAAGTGAAATACCCCCCAAAAACACATTTTGCAATTCAATCTAATGCCATCCATGCCCTAAATGATGTTTAAATTCAACAGACACCACAGAAACAGTTGTTTCATGCAAACATGAGTAGCTCTGGGCCTACTGGCTAAAAAAGGCCTATTGGCAGACTAGGCCACATAGTGAATCAATTCCAATCAATAATATTGCAAATGTTTTAGAAAATGTGGTGAAATGTCATACATTTTTTTGCTGGGTAAAAAGAAAAAAATTGCATGCAAAACAACAACAAGGGTAAGGCATAGCCTCCACAAAGAAAGCTTGCAGTCTTATGGCAAAAGCACACTGGCTGCCTGTACAAAATGACTGCCAGCCACATGACCAGGCACCCATAACAACAAGAAAGGGAAGACAGACAATGCAGGCCTATGGAAAAGGCACACTGGCTGTATTTTCAAAATGGCTGCCACCCACATGGCCATGCCACCACAACAACAAGAAAGGGAAGACAGACAATGCAGGCCTATGGCAACAGCAAACTGGCTGGCTTCACAAAATGGCCACCAGCCACATGGCGATGCCACCACAACGACAAGAAAGAGAAGACATACAATGTAGGCCTATGGCAAAAGCACACTGGCTGGTTACACAAAATGGCCAGAGGCCACATGGCCAGAGGCCACCACAACAACAAGAAAGGGAAGAGCGACAATTCAGGCCTATGGCAAAAGCTCACTGGCTGGCTTCACAAAATGGTCGCCAGCCATGTGGCCAGGGCACAACAACAAGAAGGAGTAAGCGAAGAGGAACAAAGGAAAGACCTGCAGGACTATGGCAAAAGCAGCACACTAAATACCTCTTAAAATGGCCACTAGCCACATGGTCACTCATACAGTAGCAAGCAGGAGGCCTGTAAAACAATGAACTCAAGCAGGCCTATATGACCAAACAAAGGAGGCCAGCTAAACAACACAGCTTTAATACATTATGCAACAATGCAGAAAAAGATCTCCTTGCACAAAAAGTACAGCCAAATGTCAATCTGAGGAGTTTTTTCATCCAAATCATCATTTCGAGAAGGTTTTATGCTGCTCAAGAGATATTCTTCTCCAGCTTGCAAATTCTTCGTGTTCGGCATCACAATCTTCACAGAACTTTCAGCAGAAGTCCAATGGAGTGTCTGAATGACGTGTTTGTGATTGCACACTTCTGCAAGACCGTGCGGCCGGCTCCCAAATCTCGTGGCACTTCCGACCGTTAGGAAATCTCGTCGGTGATCACAGACATCTCGGTAAGTCACTCCAGCATGTGCAAAAATGCATTTTGAATGCGCAAAGAAAAAAAAACCTCTGCTCCAATGGGAGCACAGACTTTTCGGTAATCTCGCATTCTATGCGCCGGGACGCCCCTTTGCTGGGGCAGCTGAGTGCGGTATAAGTGCAGATAACATAACATATGTGGAATGCGGAGTTGCCAAAAATTCGCAAACTCCACGAGCAGAGCAGAGTTTTCCGCCCAGGATTACTTCATAGAGAGCAGGAGACAATCATTTCATCTTGTAGAAGTTAAAAATGTCTTTAACAGTGCTACTACCTAGTCTGAGGGGCAAATAAAGACTCCCTTGCGGACTCTTCTCATTTTAGAATTACCATTTGGAATGTGTTGGAACCATGTGCCATTATTGTTAAGGAGGATGCCCAAATAGTTAAATGAATTAGCCCTTGCAATTGGGGAACCCTGATATAAAAAGTTCTGTACTTTGAGTGTTTTTTCCACATGACATCGTAAACGTCCATCAGCTTCTGCACACTGACAAGGGTCCTCGACATCAGGACTCCATCGTCGGCATACACCAGTATGAACTAACCAGCAAATATAGGCGTGTCAGCTTGCAGAGACCTCAGGGCATTGCATAACCCAAAATAAAAGGGGGAGAAGTATATGACCTTACTTCGAACTCTTGGTCCCGGGTAGATACCTACGCGGCACCAGTAGGGACAATTGAGCTGAGGTGTACCACCCTTGATAAATGTGTGACTACAGAGGGTCGCTCTCTCCGCTCATGCTAGTTTAGGTGGCAAATTAAGTGAAACTCAATCCTATCAGGAGTATAAGTACGGAACCTACCATAATTAAACTTAACAGGTGGAGTAATTAGGTATACAATTCATATACTAACAGAAAAGGATTCAGCACAGTGATCCTACAGTCCTGATGAAAGCTGGGGGAATAACGGATTCTGGCTAAAACATGTTGACCTTAATGCAGAATGGAGGGGTGATGGGTGCTTAAATACACTTACCTCACCACCATCCTTAGATAGTGAGATACCTTTTTAACCCAAATAATGAAGTCCAGGAATAAAAAATGTATGAAGATATCCATTGGTTAGTTTTAGACTTTAAATCTGCACTCAATATTATTTTCTTGGATGCTTTCCTTTTCTCTGTGTTTGTATTGTCTTTCCCACCCTATTGCTCCACCTTTAGCGTTGGTCTGCGCAGAGGTGTCACAGCAGTCCTTTGATGAAGAATGCCATAATACGTTCTGAGTGAGGGCAGTTTTTAGAAAGCATTGCACTTTTCTACACCTATATCTTATCTAACAAATTGTGATTTCATGATCCTTACTTCTTTACTTGTTATGACCTCAGGACCTTGGCCACCCCATTAATATGAAGGGCAAATCAAAATTGAACCAAAATACAGTCATGTCTAATTGTCCACTTGATACTAAATGATGGGTAACATTCCATATTAGGGCCAAAACGGATCATGGTAGACAAATTCCTGTAAAACCAGGTAACAAAAAGCACAATGTTCTCAGGGGCCACTAATGAGAGCAGTGTATGCCAGAGGATCAAATGATCCACAAAATGTAAGCGCTATTGAGATCGGCAAACACAAGTAAAGAGAACATGGCTTTGTCTCTGGGTGCTTCCCAATGAGCAGGTCCAAGTTCACACAATGATCCTCTGTCCCCCAACCCCTTCCTAAATCCGTATTGGGACTTCCAAAGTTTTGAGTTGTCAGTAGCCCACTGCTCTAGCCTTTGAAGGAGGACTCTACCAATTAGTTTTGCAGAAGACTTCAGGAGGGAGAAGGGGCGACAACATTTTGGTTCAAATGTATCTCTCTTTTTAAAAGTATATTCAATAACAGTTGGTTCATTGGGGAACACAAAATTACTTATACTGTCTCATAAGCAATGTAGACATTTGATTACCAAAGCAGAATCCAAAAAACCATCTTTTTTGGATTTTGCTTTGGTAATCAAATGTCTACATTGCTTATGAGACAGTATAAGTAAATTTGTGTTCCCCAATGAACCAACTGTTATTGAATATAGATTAACTGCCCAGGTTCATAGGGATACTGGGTGTACCCCATTTTGTTGTTTAACCTTTTTAAAAGTAGGCACAATGATGGAATCACCCCAGCTGGAAGGGATCGGACCCTCAGCAGTTGCATTGAATAGTTGAGTCAAGATAGAGCCCCAAATTTCACCCATTGCTTAAAGGACATCAACCAGTACACCATCACGCTCAGAAGCTTTACTCCATACACTACATCTTAGGGTGCTTATGACCTTGTCCAGATTAACTTCTGGGGCCCAATACTTGTTTGCTTGACACTCTTACAAGCATCCCCATTGAGAGAGTTAAAACTTTCACCAAAATGGTCAACCCATGCTTGGAAAGGGACTACTGAAATAAATTCTGGTGCAATGTCATTTTTAAACAAAGGGGCATTAACTATTTTCCAGGACAGACTGCCATCATTGGTATCAGCTGACAGGGCCAAGTTAGTCCAAGCCTCTTCTCTAAGCACTTTTGTTCCTAGAGAATAGGACCAGGTTATAGACCTTCCTTAATAGTTTAATAGCGGTGTTGTCCCTCTGTGGATTATGCAGAGCAATCTGGAGCCACTTAGAAACATGAGTAGACCAGTGGTCATGATAGAGCGTGCAGGTCACCCGACTATAATTTTACCATATGCACATTTGGGCCCATTAATTAAATTCTCCATATTTTATTAATCGGGTAACCTACACTCTACTACCAGTAACCCAGTTCCTTCCTATTTATTTCCAAATGTACCCGACTTACCAATCCACTGTTATGGGTACCTATGATCACAATCGATCAGGGAGCTAGCTGTAAAAGATAAACAGTCACCAAAAATACAATATCATTTATAACATTTGCACTCATGTAATAACCAGAGACACAGGAAGTTTTCAAAACCTTTATCAGATCTTCTTCAAAGTCAGAAAGTAAAAGATTTACAGCAATTAAACTATCAATAACCAGGAGCATGAATATCGTGTAGCTATGCAGAAAATAAAGTATGCCAACCATCTAGAATTCTAAAGGAAAGGTAAGAACAGGGAACATACTAGTAAGAAATTTCCGGAGTTTAAACTCGATATAGAGTGTCTAAAGGACAGGAGATAAGGAACATGCTAAAATATCACAGTTGAGTATTCCTCAAAGACTAAAGGAATTTGAATAACCATGTGGCTATAGGGAAGGAGAGAAATGGAACACACTAACATTCAGAGCAAATATTTCAATTCAGTAAAGGGTGGATAAAGAAAAAGGGACATATATTTATTCAGAGACAGTATTTTATTCAACTATAAGGTAGGGAAGAAGTGGAACATGCTATAAGGATACTTTCAACGACTTCAATATTTGTCACAAAGGAAGGGTAGAGAAAAGGAACATATGTAATTACGATTTCAGCCAGGTTTCAGGAAAAAGTGAGAAAAGGATGTAAGTGCGTTCCCTCCCAGAATTATATTTACCTAGTTCAGTGTGGAGACCAACCCTGGCCACGAGTCAGTAAAGGACAGTAGGAACCCCAAGAAAGGACAGTCGCCAGTAGGCCAGTAGGTGCAGAATGGAACCCCAGGACAGGATAACCAGATTAGAATCAGGACAGGACAACCAAGGTAAGACCAGCACCCGCAGTTCGGTTGCAACGCCTGCGCTACACCTTCTCTGCAGCTATCAGTCAGAACCCCGATTGGGTTATCGAATTCCCCAGCAAAGTGCTCCGCCAGCACTTAAGGTTTCCAAAACCCCGCTTGGTCCTGTGGAAATGACGGACAGAGTGCTCCGCAGCACCTCTGTTTCTCGATCAGCTATTGAGTGCGTTGGGTCAGTGACAGGTCAGCTGTCCAGACAAGTCAGACAAAATCTCTAGCTAAACCTAGGCTAGTTATACTGTTTTCGGGTCAGTGTGCCACCCCCCAAATGTTGCAAGTGTAAGAATCCCCAATTTCGATTGGTCAAAAGAAAGGACAGGTCGTCATACCAACTAGGATTTGACTTTCTCACGCCTACAATTTACATTTTTGGCACCTCCCATTGAAAATGGGGTTCCCATGACATGTGCTTTTCACCTAACAATGGTTAATACAATATTCATATACAATTGTTTCAAATGTAGTACAGTTCAGCTTCGTCTTGCTGGGTTACAGGTTGGTTCCCAGGAGCATCTTGGCTGTGGCTGCCTCCTGGCTGGGTTCCACTGCTACAAGGTTTTCTTCCCTCTGTCATGGTGACTTGCGCAGTAGGGACTTCAAAGATGGAGTAATAAGCACCTCCCAGGCCCAAAAGATTCGATACATGAAAAGTTAAGGAAAACAATTTAGAAACAGAAATAAATGAATACACTGTATACCAGGAATCCCTATATGACTCCCATTACTTTATAATAAGTAGAGCATTAGGATTAGTGCAGGCAAACAGCATAGCGAAAACTGCAGTGCAAGCTTCGGCATGTGAGAACATAAAGCAGCCATCTTATTGCTAATGCGCAAGTGCAACAGATTCCCACCAGAACTGCGAGTACGTCAGATCACATGGGTATGACCGACACATGCGCAGAAGAAATTCCTGCATAGCAGCAGCCATTTTAGTGGCAAGTGTGTTAGGATGAGTAAACACATAAGCAAGCGTCACTGGAACACCCCGTGTAATGTAAAATGTGCAATATTAGTAACACGAACAGGTTGATTATATTTATTAACATTATTTAAGGTTCTTGATACAAGCAAGTCACTTTATGTGCGAATCCTTGCTCCATCAATCCCCTCTTTGATGATATTTTATATCATCACAAATTACTAGAACCAGATGCCAACTTTTCACATTTTTCCCAGTTCAATCTCTTCAAACATTCGGTTCAGCTTTTCTTTAGTCTCTTTATTAGGGTGAGAATTTTTCACCCTTTTATAAATCTGATTATTCAGTTCCTCTAATTCAAGTTCATCCACATTTGTCTTCACTGCTCTCTTGTTCACAGTGTATTTCTTTTGGTGTTTGCGACATTTGCAGCAGATTATTCTGATGAATACTACTACACCTATCCCCGCAATTGGCATCAGTACTTTACTCAAAAGACTTTTACCTAAGTTAGACAACCAATGACCTACGGCGGAGAGACCATCAGTAAGTCTCTTCCAGGCACTGTCAACCCCAAGTGGTTTGAGTTATTTTTCCAAATTTGTAATGTTCTTCACATACCCTTTGATTTACACACTTTTGTCAGATATGTAAGTGCAACAATGTTGCACTTTCAGCATTCTGCAGACTCCGCCCTCTTTTGCCAATAATGTGTCAAGAGCAAGTCTATTCTGTAAAACCATTGATCTCACCGCAACCAATTCGGTGTTGACGATCAGGAAACCTCCAGCAGTGTCAGTCGATAACCGATCCACAACTGTTGACAATTTGCAAATTCTGTGTGTATTCAGAACCACTCCCACTGTAGGTATCAGTGCACTAAAAATATCTCCTACTATTTCACCAGCACTTTCTCGTTTAGTAAGCGCTAATTCATTCGTTTTTTCAGTGCTTCCAGTGATTTTCCCCACATGGTATATCTTTGGGAAGACAATACCAATAAAACAGCTCTCGTACCAATGGTCGGGCAATTTGAAATAAGCCTTATTTCCACATATAAAATAAATTCCTGGAAACACAGGCTCTGACCCATCTTAGAAACCCCAACCCCCAATTACCTTGTAATTATGTTCGCATTCACTGGAACCAATGAATATATTGTTATAATAACTAGTCATTTCTCCATGAAGACAACGTTTCCCTTTCTTTTCGAAATCCAGCAACATGGCAGCATTAGCACCACCATTTGAGGTGCTCCCTATACTCTCTGCCCATTTAGGAATTTTCTGGTTCTTGTCTTTGGCTTTCTTTTGGAAACTTTCTCTTCTTTTCTCTACCATATTCAGAAATTATTTTTCTTTTTCGTGTAATGAACAGGTCAAGTTATTCTTGTGTGCGTCATCTATATTTATTTTTCCTATAGTTAGAAAATAATCACTCATGTACTTTGCTACATCTCTAGTTGTATGTACGGGGTTCAGGTTTCTTCGAACAGGAAGTTCGGAAAATGTCACGTCAGAATTTGAATAGTAATACTGTAAAGGTCCTCTTCTATAAAATAAACTAGTTAGAATACTACAGGAAATTTTATATGTTAATGGCAAGTGGTGGTAAGTCACACCTTCAGCTACTGAAGTGGGTAGCTACATGCAGACATAACAGTCATCTATTTCCATAGCTTCTACATAATGCACTAACAGGTTTGCAAAAACATTTAAATGAGTTTTTCTTAATTTTGGTAAAGTGTAATCCTTCCTCATCTGGTGCTTCTAAGTCTAGCTTTGTTTGTTTCAGGCTAAGTGGTTTGTCTAGTACATCTACTTTTTGTGGTGTACTTCTAGTGTGTGATTCTACAGTGTCATCATGTAGGTTATTATTTGGGTACAGACTTGGGTTTTTACTCATCATAGAAGGAATAGTTATAGTTAGTCCTATCCAAAGTATCAGTACTATTGCTACACTACATAAACATACTTGGCAGCATGTTTTAAAACAACCTCGTCTCGGTCTCCCATTCACAGAAGAATCAGACATTTTGGCTCAAAAGAAGCTTCAACCCCTCTTTGTAACTCTGCACAGCTTGCTTATTCGAGTAACTTTACAGGTTGGGCTAGCTTCTTAACTGGTCTGTTCAGCAATCAATTCTTCATCACTTTCGTCATTTATTCCCAGATTCTCAAATTCCTCCAATACAAAGTAAGTCCACTCAGGACTCGGGTATTTGTTGTTAATTTTCTTTATACGAGCACTTCTTCTCTTAGGTTTTGTTACTGCTGGGTCAGTTTAACTCGAGACCTCATTTATCTGTTCAGGCTCCTCGTTTATTGTCTTTAGACGCAATCTCAATCTTTTCACAAATCTAGGTACTGACTCACCTTTTCTGAGTCTTTTAACTGGCACTGTGTCTTGGTCTTCTTCAAACACTCTTTTGTTTTCGTTCAGTTGTGGTACATTGCGATCAAGTTCGTCCTCTTAATTGTTCCCTAACTGACTAGGTCCAGGTCTTTCATCTGTTTCTTCTGCCTGGTCCCTAAACTGGCCTTGTTCAGGTGTATGCTGATTTTGGCTTTGATCTGTTTCGATCTCTTCTTTGTGAACACAATTGTCTAATCCTATCTGTTCCTGCTCAAGCTCTTCGAACTCTTTATTTTCTTCCGCTTGAACTTCCGCCCTAATCTCTATCTGTCCCTCTTCTGGTGCAGGTGTTCTTGGTGGAGTGTCAATTACCCGCTCTCTCCCTATCTGGTCCTGCTCAGAATCAGATTTAACGTGGATTTCGATGATCTGAGTAGCTTCTTCTTCACCTGTCTTGTCCTCACTATCCCACTGTCTATCTAAATAGGTCTGTCTTCTGGTTCGTATTGGGTCAATTGTCAGATCGATTATTGGGACCCAATCTTCTTGACTGGAGCTCGGTTGTTCTTCTTCAGCTACTTCAGGACCGATATCTTGGGATCCTTCAGCTGCGCAACCTTCAGCCTCAGTTTCGTCAGGTTCAGTCACTCTCTTCGTATGGCTGGCATGGATCCAGTGAGGTACTCCTGCACACTTCACAGCTGTGGTGGTTACCAGTATCACCTGTCGTGGCTTTCCCCACCTTGGTTCAAGGCAACTTTTCCGAGTATGTTTGTTTATTACGCCCAGTCACCTGGAGTCAGGTCATGTGCTGGAGTCGTCGACCTGGCGATGGCGTCTCCCCCAACCTGGTGAGAGATAGAACGCACTTGGTCAGCCAGCTCTTTACAGTATTCTAGTACCAAATCATCAGATATGCTTATCAGTTTGTATCCTGGCACCCATGCTTGCCGCATTGCTCTTCCCATTAGGATTTCATGGGGACTCAAACCCGTGTTCCGGTCTGGAATACTCCTGAGTCCCATCAACACAAGAGGCAGAGCATCTGGCCATTCCAATTGAGTGTATTCACACATCTTTCCCAAACTTGCTTTGATTGTGCCATTCAGTTGTTCTACCACTCCAGAAGCCTCTGGGCGATATGCACAGTGCAGTTTTTGCGTGATTTTGAATGCTTCACAAATTTGCTTTATTTTTTCATTCTGGAAATGCTCTCCTCTGTCTGATTCAATTGTGACTGGGAATCCGTACCTAGGTATTAGTCCTCTAAGTAATAGTTTGGCTACTGTGATGCTGTCATTTCTACGTGCAGGGTAAGCTTCTACCCATTTTGAAAACAGGCAGACAATGACAAGTAGGTATTTCATTCCTCAACAAGGCGGCAACTGAATGAAGTCAAGTTGTAATCTAATAAAAGGGCCTTCTGCCTTTCCAATTTTCCCTGGTAACACTACAGTTTTCTTTCCAGGGTTAAATTGTTTACAGATCAAACACCTCTGACAGAGTGTCTCTGCTACGTTTCTGAACTTCGAATTGAACCATGTCTGGCGGAACATGTGATTCATCGCGTCCCTGCCTAAATGTGTGTCTCCATGTATCAACCTAGCCATAGGAGCAAGCATACAGTCTGGCAACACAGTCATATCATCAAGGTAAACAATAACACCATCTTCACTTCTCCTTCGATAACCAAAGTTTCTCCATCTCTGTTTTTCCTGTGGCTCTGCTGCTTCCTGTAAGTCTCTCACTTCCTCCCATGTATTCACTCCCTCTAGCATCAAAAATTGGCAGCTGTTTCCGTTCACCCCAACCTTTATATTGATTGCTATTCGGTATCTTGCACAATGTTGGGCTAACTGGTCAGCATATCGATTACCTGCTGTCACTTTGTCATCGCCAGATTTGTGAGCAGCACCCTTGACCTCAGCCAATTCTTTTGGTAACTGGATTGATTCCAGTAAAACCTGCACGTATTTTCCATTTCTGATAGGGGTGCCTGAAGAAGTCAGGAACTCCCTTTCATCCATAGCTGGCCAAAGTCATGCACAACCCCATAACCATACTGGCTATCAGTGTATATGGTTATTTTCGAGTTCCTCCCAAATTTACAGGCTTTTGTCAATGCAACCAATTCAGCTATTTGTGCCGACTTGACTCCATGTAAATAGGATGCTTCCACTGGACCTCCTAGAGTGCTCACTGAGTAGGCAGCGCTTAGGCCTCCTTCCTCATGTCTCATGCATGAGCCGTCTACAAACAACTCATAATCTTAGTCAATTAAAGGGTTTTATTTTATATCTGGGCGAGGTTTTGTACTGAACTCAGTCAAATCAATGCAGTCATGTTCAATTTCCTCCCTCACTTCTGCTGCAAATGAGCTAGGTAGTAAGGTAGCTGGGTTCAGAATATTACATCTAGAAATAGTTACGTTTCCTGCACCTACAAGAATTCTCTCATACTTAGTCAGCCGACTAGGAGTGAGATACTGAGTCTTTGTTCTTGTCAGTAAAATTGCAACAGAATGTGGAACATACACAGTTACTGGATGTCCCATAACAATGGACTCACTCTGTTCAAGACTCATGCCGGTTGCAGCTACAGCTTTCAAACATCCAGGAAATCCAGCTGCTACTGGGTCCAATGTGGAAGAAAAGTATGCCACTGGACGTCGTGTCAACCCATGAATTTGGGTCAGGACTGAAAGTGCACAATTGTCTCGTGTGTCACAGAACAGTGCAAAATGTTTCGAATAGTCAGGCATTCCTAATGTAGGAGCAGTACACAGACACTCTCTCAGTTTTACAAAAGCAGTCATGCTTTCGTCATCCCACTCTACAGGATCTTTTGCTCCTTTCTTTGTCATTTTTATCAATGGTCTTGCTAGGACTGCAAATCCCACAATCCACTGCCTACAGTATGCTACAACTCCAAGGAACATTCTTATTTTGTTCTGGGTATTTGGCAATTCCATGTTTCGAATTATCCTAATTCTTTCTGTGGTGACTTTCCTGATACCTCTCTCTATCTGGTGCCCCAGATATTTTACTGATGAGGTACAGAATTGCAGTTTTTCTGGCGATACTTTATGCCCTCCCTCACCTAAATGGTTCAGCAAGGCAATTGTGTCAGTAACACAGTCTTTTCGACTCTTAGACGCCATCAAGAGGTCGTCTATGTATTGCACCAGAACTGATTTTCCGGGCAATATTAGGGTTTCAAGGCACTTTTTCAGAATCTGATTAAAAATTGAGGGGCTTTCTGTGTACCCTTGAGGGACGCGATTCCAGACGTAGACATGACTGTCGAACTCAAATGAGAAAAGAAATTTGCTGTCTGGATGCAATGGAATTGAAAAGAATGCATGACATAAGTCAATGACGGTGAACCATCCAGCATTCCATGGAATTTGGTATAGAATCACTGCAGGGTTTGGCACAACAGGACAGCAAGGAACCACAATTTTGTTAACCTTGCGCAGGTCCTGTACTACCCTGTATTTACCACTAGGTTTCTTTATGCCAATTATCGGTGAGTTACAAGGACTGCTCAACACTTCTAGCAAAATTCTTGCTTCTAGTAATCTTTTTATTTCAATAGCAACTCCTGCCTTTACTTCTGCACTCATTTTGTACTGTTTTATGGCTATTTTAATTGGGTCAACATTTTCCATTAATCCTACTTCTTTTCCAGTAAAATCCCATACTTCCGGTTTCACTGTCTCTTGGAGTTCTTCAGGTAAGTCTTGTATTGTCAGTCTTTTAATTTCTGAGTCGGGTCTTGCTAACATTAATTTGTATATTCCGTCTTCGTCTGGGCTCTGAATTGCGACGCCATTTGGAGTGCAAAAGATAGTGCAATTCATTTTACACAACAAATCTCGTCTTAGAAGGTTTACAGGACTGGAATCACAAACAACAAATCTATGCATCTCTTTAAAATTCCCAATTTTAATCTCCATGGGTTCTGTAACTGGGGTACTAATTAGCTGATTAGAAACGCCCACTAATTGGATCGCTTCTCCCGAGAGGGGTAGGTTTGGAACGTCTGCTGTTCTCACAGTAGAATGGGTAGCACCAGTGTCCAACAGAAAGGTGACATCATTTCCTTCAACCTTTCCTTCAATGTATGGCGCTGACTGGTCCACCGGTAAGGAGGCGCCAAGCACGCACTCCTCGTCCTCCCCCCTCAGGCACCGTCAGTAGGTGTCATATCAGAGAAATGTGTCATTTAACAGAAATTGTGAAGTTGCTGCATTTCTATCCTCCCTTCCTTCCCAAACTTCGGTGTCTTCACCCTGTTGTGCTTTGCTCCTATAATTTGGTCGAGGTGCACGACGCAACTGATTCTGTTTTACCTGCTGCTGGGTCTTTCGTGGAGTTCCATTCTGCGTCTGTGGATTTAAATCATTAATTTGCACATTACCATTCTGCACAGCCTTACACTCGTCTCTCCAGTGCCCTATCTTACCGCACCCGTGACAGGGGAACTTCTTCTTTGCCACCTTTCGGCTCATTTTTTCTCTGGGCTTTCCCCCACCCTTTGATTCTGAGTACTAGTCATTTTACTCAACTGCTGGTACTGGTGCTCTGCTAATTTTACTTGTGCCCAAATGACCTTTTCCTTTAACTCTTTTCGTTTATCTGCCAGCTCATTCTCGCAATACTTAGCATACTTCAGGTCCTCATCAATTGGTTTAGATTGCCAGCAAATTTTATTGTCTTTGATCCACTGCGAAATCTCAGCCTTAACCCTAGCACAAATCGATAAATGAAGTGGGTCATGGCTTTCATTTCAATGTTATCCAGTCCGCTGTACGTTTTGAACACCTGTAACAGTCGTTCATAATAAGAATGTACAGTTTCATCTCAATTCTGGGTAGTTCCATCTATTCGGGTCCAATCAGTTTCCTTTGCAGGCACCTTTCCTTTTAGATGCAATATTACCTCATTGTATTTTTTCATTACATCTGCTGAAGGAGCCCCTGTCTTTGGGTCCCTCGGGAACTCATCACTAGGCCAATCAACAGCAATTTTACATTCTGTCCATAAATCTACAGGAACTACAATGTCAAATAACTCATCTAGATCTTTCAGGAGGCATTTCTGAACTTTCACAAATCTCTCGACCTGTCTGTACCGATCTACAGATTTTTCCCGTAATTTTGGGAAGTCATTTGTAAAGGACACAATATCCTGTCTGGACCATGGAACATGTACGTATCCTCCACCTCTGCTTCTTTTAAGACATACTCAGAAGCCATTTGTTTATATCTAATTTCCTCTTTTTTCTTTGCTCACCTGGCTTTCCATTTTTCTAATTCTCCCCATTTTTGTAACAGGTTTAACAATTCTCTGATCTGTACCTTTTTCCCTGACACGTTCATGTTTTCCAAATCTTAGTCTGAGAATTCTGCTATGTAGGGTTTTTGCAACACTTTAGATTTACCAATATCTATTCCCATACTAGCCGCAGTGTCCATTAATTTCTCATGGAACACGCGGGTATTACGGGTGATACTTTTGCAAATAAACAGCAGTTCTTCCTCAGTCAGGGTGTTCGGTCTGTCCAAACCCACATTTCCAGCCATCAGTTCTTCCAATTCTATTCTCAGTTTGTAAATATCTAATGGTTTCAGCTGAGGATTTTGTTTTTCTAATTCTCAGCTCCATCCTTCAATTTCTTCAGGAGTCACTACCGTGGCACTTCTAGTACCCGTAGATGACTCAATCTGTACTTCTCTCGAAGTGAAAGGAGTGTTCTTTCTCTGTGAACCCCCTTCTGGTTCCCTTATCGGTATATCCATCAAGGAAATCACAGATTCACATTCACTTGCCTGATCATCTACAATTAAGGGGTCTTTTCTCGGCTGTACTACAGATGGGATAATAATTGGAGTCTTTGGACTCCTCTGTTTATCTCCGTACAAAGGAACAACTGGTCCAATAGTTACTGGAAGTGTCAAAGCTTCAGGACTTGTATTCAGTTGGGAGATCTTCTGAATTAATTCTGTTCTTTGTTTAACTAGAGCCTCTCGTTTACTATCCTGCAGTACTCTTTCCATGGTGGTTTCGTGTACTATTTGTGGAACTAATGGAGGACAAAAATTCGGGGCAGTTGGGTGTGTCATACTTGGTCCATCACCATAATTAGGTTTCAGGAATGGGTTTCCCGTACTTAGGGGTCGTGATTCCTCCTGATAAGGAGGTCTTAGACATGTATCTCGTGCACTTAAGGATCTTGATCCTTCATTATAGGGTGGTGGATTCTTCATTAACAATTCCTCCAGATAATCATCATCTGAATCCCCACTGGTCATTAAGTGTTTGGTCTTTTCTGTCCTTTTCCCACCCATGGGCTCCTCTACTGTAATTACAGGGTACAGTCTTTCTACCATCATGTTCTGTCTCCATTCTTTCATTCTTTTTTCTCGGGTCTCTCTATTTACTTTCGGGTAAAATGTTGTTAACCCTTTGTCATTTCTGGGTCTGTCTCGCTCAAAAGCCTCTATTTCCCATTCTTCTAAGGCTTCATACTGCGTTAGTCTAGGTCTGGGATGTAAATCATTCATTCGGGTTCTCAGATTGAACAAAATTCTGCCATTAAATATACCTTCTAACGGAAATGCCAAAATTCCGTCATCTTTGGTATATTCCACCCAATTTTCCAACCATACGCAAGCATGGGACCCTCTGTCAAACATCATAAATGATGCGGGAGTATTAGGTGGTGGAATGATAACCCCTTCTCTAGTTTTGATAGGTTTGTCTTTTTTGAAATAATTATTTACTTTGTGTACTAAGGTCATTTTCCTCTTACTTCCGTTCATAGTATTATTTCTAGCTGTTCTCCACTGATCCCTCACAAACCCTTGATATCTAGGATCCGGTTGGGACTCTGGATGTCTCGAATACCACATATACCTTTTTGCTATTTACTTTTTGTTTACAAAAATCACTTCCAATACAAATGCGTCTTTTATTTTCCTGCAACCAATCAAATGCGCGATTTCAAACAGTCTCAACCAATGGGTGCGCAGCGTTTCTCGTAGATGAGTTCTCACGCTCCTGTGCTCACCCCTCCTTTACAATGCTGTCTCAGCTACACGCCCGCTGTCTCGACCAATACCAGCGCAGCACGGAGTGACGTCAGCGCAGCTCCGCTATTGACTCCCTCCTTCACACGGTAAGGAAAGCTTTGATTTCTACTTTTTAAAGTGCAAGTGCTCTGTTTAATTTACAACGCAAACACATTCCCCACTGTACTCGAGTGTCTAGAAAGAAAAGATTTGTCTCACTGCAAGTAAACCTCTTCTATTTACTTTTCAAATACTGCGAGTAGATCCCTTCTGCCTACTCTTCACACAAGCATTAGTGAACCTGTTACTCCTTCGACTCATCCACTTTGGGATATATACTTAACCAAAAGTTTCACCAGTGAACCCCTTTGCTATGAATCAAGCTCAGACGAACCTGCTACTCCTTCCGTGTGACCCTTACTAGGTGATATCACAATAAAAGTTTTGCCAGCGAATTCTTTGCTACCATTTATTCAGACATTTATTCAGAAAACCCTAATTAATGCTTCCAGTTCTGCCTAACCTGCACCAATTTTCCTCAGGTAAGTGACCTCACTGCGACGTGGATTCTCCTCACCACCCGCAATTCTGCCCCCCGGGATTCCAGACAAACATGTAACAATCACTAACGAGTGTATTAATACATATATCAATATAACAGCAAGAAAAACAATTTAAAACATTTCATAATTTTTCAAAGCAATAAATATCAATTTTACATTTGATCAATCGATACTTTTAGCAGCAATAAAATTTTCACAGTTAGCAGAAGTTTTACCTATCTTAACTAGTCCTATCTACCTTCAACTAGTCCCTAACCATTTCCTCTGCTACCAGAAAATTACCGATAGAGCGCGCAGGTCACCCGACTATAATTTTACCATATGCACATTTGGGCCCATAAATTAAATTCTCCATATTTTATTAATCGGGTAACCTACACTCTACTACCAGTAACCCAGTTCCTTCCTATTTATTTCCAAATGTACCCGACTAACCAATCCACTGTTACGGGTACCTATGATCACAATGGATCAGGGAGCTAGCTGTAAAAGATAAACAGTCACCAAAAATACAATACCATTTATAACATTTGCACTCATGCAGAAAATAAAGAATGTCAACCATCTAGAATTCTAAAGGAAAGGTAAGAACAGGGAACATACTAGTAAGAAATTTCCGGAGTTTAAACTCGATATAGAGTGTCTAAAGGACGGGAGATAAGGAACATGCTAAAATATCACAGTTGAGAATTCCTCAAAGACTAAAGGAATTTGAATAACCATGTGGCTATAGGGAAGGAGAGAAATGGAACATGCTAACATTTAGAGCAAATATTTTAATTCAGTTAAGGGTGGGTAAAGAGAAAGGAACATCTATTTATTCAGAGACAGTATTTTATTCAACTATAAGGTAGGGAAGAAGTGGAACATGCTATAAGGACACTTTCAACCACTTCAATATTTGTCACAAAGGAAGGGTAGAAAAAAGGAACATATGTAATTACAATTTTAGCCAGGTTTCAGGAAAAAGTGATAAAAGGATGTAAGTGCGTTCCCCTCCCAGAATTATATTTACCTAGTTCAGTGTGGAGGACAGTAGGAACCCCAAGGAAGGACAGTCGCCAGTAGGCCAGTGGGTGCAGAATGGAAACCTAGGACAGGATAACCAGATTAGGATCAGGACAGGACCACCAAGGTAAGACCAGCACCTGCAGTTCAGTTGCAACGCCTGCACTACACCTTCTCTGCAGCTATCAGTCAGAACCCCGATTGGGTTATCGAATTCCCCAGCAAAGTGCTCCGCCAGCACTTAAGGTTTCCAAAACCCCGCTTGGGTCTGTGGAAATTACGGACAGAGTGCTCCGCAGCATCTCTGTTTCTCGATCAGCTATTGAGTGCGTTGGGTCAGTGACAGGTCAGCTATTCGGACAAGTCAGACAAAATCTCTAGCTAAACCTAGGCTTGTTATACTGTGTTCGGGTCAGTTTACCACCCCCCAAATGTCGCAAGTGTAAGAATCCCCAATATCGATTGGTCAAAAGAAAGGACAGGTCGTCACACCAACTAGGATTTGACTTTCTCAAGCCTACAATCTACATTTTTGGGACCTCCCATAGAAATTGGGGTTCCCATGACATGTGCTTTTCACCTAACAATGGTTAATACAATATTCATATACAATTGTTTCAAATGTAGTACAGTTCAGCTTCGTCTTGCTGGGTTACAGGTCGGTTCCCAGGAGCATCTTGGCTGTGGCTGCCAGTTGGCTGGGTTCCACTGCTACAAGGTTTTCTTCCCTCTGCCATGGGGACTTGCGCAGTAGGGACTTCAAAGATGGAGTAATAAGCACCTCCCAGGCCCAAAAGATTCGATACACGCAAAGTTAAGGAAAACAATTTAGAACACAGAAATAAATGATTACACTGTATACCAGGGATCCCTATATGACTCCCATTACTTTATAATAACTATAGCATTAGGATTAGTGCAGACAAACAGCATAGCGAAAACTGCAGTGCAAGCTTCGGCATGTGAGAACATAAAGCAGCCATCTTATTGCTAATGCGCAAGTGCAACAGATTCCCACCAGAACTGCGAGTACGTCACATCACATGGGTATGATCGACACATGCGCAGAAGAAATTCCTGCATAGCAGCAGCCATTTTAGTGGCAAGTGTGTTAGGATGAGTAAACACATAAGCAAGCGTCACTGGGACACCCCGTGTAATGTAAAATGTGCAATATTAGTAACACGAACAGGTTGATTATATTTATTAACATTATTTGAGGTTCTTGCTACAAGCACGTCGCTTTACGTGTGAATCCTTGCTCCAGTCATGTCTCCTTAAAGACCTTCGTCTAGGAAATCACGTCAGTAAGATATTGAGGGACCTAGCAATAATTTCAAATGCATAAATCACCCGAGCGTTGTACACCTCCTTACCCAGACAATAATTGGACTCAGGAGCATTTGTTGCTAACAATTTTCCCAGTACACATAGAGGGTCTACCTCCACCCTTTTTAATTTGAACACCATTAGATTTAACTGGATCAGCATTAACAGCCGTGGTGTTTATTGCAAGAAGGTCAGCATAAAAAGACATAGAGAAAACTGTGTTTTTGACCACTCACTGCAGTTGGTTTTACCCTAAGCCTGAGAATAAAATGACTTGCATCAGAAGTAATTATAATATGATCAATATTAGTATGGTCTCCTCTGCCAATAAAAGAGTGATTCTGCACATTGTTCTCTGTATTACAACTCTCTAAAAGTAATAAGTCATTAAAAAAAATAATGAGTTTAAGGACTGACCATAGGCGTTGTGTGGAAAGTGTGAAACATCCACACCCATGTGATCAAATATGTCACACACATGCCTTGTCGAAAGGGAGAATTTTTGTGTATTAAAGTCACCTGCCCAAGAGATAAGACCATTTGATTTAATAGGTCATCATCAAGAGCAAAAGCAACATCACCCCAAAAAGAGTCAAATACATTGTTGTAAAAATTAATTACCACCAAATCTGACACCCTTGAAAGACAACCACAGGATGTGATGAGGTGAGGCAATAACAGACCTTCTAATGACAATAGGTAATTGCTAAAATCTATGAAATCTGCCTCTCCCGAGGACCCATGTACACCTAAGAGCCTCCATTAAATTCCCGAAGTATTTTCCAACCAATTAAAAATCATCTTCAACAAAATTATTTACACAGGGATTTTTCTAAAGCTTGAAAGAGAGTGTTCATTTTACCATTAATGAAAAAAATGAATCCTCCTTCTTCTGACCCTAGAAACTAGTGACCAACATATTGGCTGCCTTTTCAAGCAAAAATCATAGACAAAGCTATAAAAGAACAGCTGAAAAATGGAAACGGTCTTCTAGCTGACACCCAATTTGGTTTTAGAAGCCAACACAGTACAGAAACAGCATTAATTGCTGCTGCAGGGAACATTAGAGCCCATTTTGACTGAAGCGAAAGTGCTGCCCTGGTCATTTTAGATCTCTCAGCAGCATTTGACACATGCAACAGTAACATCTTAATTGACTGTCTCCACTGTTTAGATATTGAAGAAACTGCCCTTTCCCTTCTGTCATCCTTTTTATCAGAAAGAGAGCAATACGTAGCATTAGAGGATTACATATCTCTAATGCTTTACCCATACTTGTGGTGTCACACAGCCCCACCTTATCCAATCTCTATATCATGCCCCTGATCAAACGTATACAAATATTTGGGTACTGTGTAATATCTTACACAGATGACACTCAAATTGTGGTCTCGGATTCAGGAAACCCCAACCATTCAGACTAAATTCCACAATTGCATGGTAAGCATAACTTAGTAGATAAATAATAAGGGGGTCATTCTGATGGTGGTCGGCTGCATCCAATGGCTTATCAGATGCGAGCCAAATGCCATCTGCTGCTGCGGTCTGACCGATGCATTACAATGCATGCTATCGAAGGTAGCGAGTGAAGGGACAGTCCGATGCTTTCTGACAGGCTCAAGGAGCTTGTCAGACCATCGGAGGGTCAGTTATCCCTACAATAAGGAAGGTGCCTGCTCAAGCACTGCCGTAGGGATTATAATGTCCCTTTCCGCCTGCTCTTTCATGGCGGTTCGTCTGCCTTGAAAAGGCAGATGGAAAGTGACTTTGGGGGCCCCTAAAAGGCCCCTCTTTCCCCCTGCCCCACCACCATGGGGCCTGGGTGGCACCTATGGTGCCCCCTAATCATCCCTACACCATGTGGCAGGCACAGCATCGTGCCTGCCACACAATGGAGGTATGTTTTAAAAGTGTACATTTTCTATTGCGGCTTGTGCTGCAGCCTGCAGCACAAGCCTCACTAAAAAATATACACTTTGTGACCTACTTCACAGCGGTCACATTGTAATAAGGGCAGTGGGACCACCGACTCTTTGTTGGGGCGGTCCCGCTTCCACTATGGTACCGGTCAGATGAGCCTAACTGTTTATGATTCAACTCAGAGAAAACCGAGATTCACCTTTTTAGGAATAACACCTCCTTTTGGCCCTCCAGTTGGTGACCAAGCTACTTGGGTATTTAATCCCCTCTACTAGAAGAAGATAGAAATGTGGGTGTCATTTTTGCATCTAGGTCATTAAACTATTTTCCCCTGTAGACCCTCCTTCCACGTTGCTAATTTTTCATATTCTGATTAATCAAATAACCTCCTCCATTTTCTTCTTCTTAAAAATCATCAGAAAAACGATGCCTTGCATTCCCAAAAACGTACAAAAAAATAGTTGTCACATCACAAATACTGTCTAAACTGGCTTATTGCAATGGACTGTATATTATTATGAAACAAAAACTACTACATACATTTCTAACACTGCAAAATGCACCATCCCATTGCATATTTGGACTATCTAAATTCCACTCAGTCAACACTGCAGTGGAAAAGCTACATTGGCTACCCATAAATAAAATAATAGCCTTAAAAGCTTTGTGCATCACCTTCTTTAAAGCTCTCAACAATGCAGGTTCGGAAATCCTAAATTCAGAAAAGTTCTTGGTATACTCCCACCAGATCTTTACAATATATTACAGCAAAAAATGAGGTTGTACTCAAATTCAGGAAATCCCCTTGGGGAGGCAGAAGCTTCATGGTCTGCACTGCAAAATCATGGGACTCTCTCCCCCTCAACCTTAAAGAATCAACCAACCTATTCCAATTGAGGAATGGCTAAAAACATTGCTTTTCACACGATTCATGTCCCTAATAAATCTCTCAGCTTACCTTTCCTTCAAGGCTACACCAAGACACCTTCAAGTATTTAACTGCTATATAAAACTAAATAACATAACAAATTGGAAATTAAAATTTGCAAACCACTTTTAGGCCAACCTGACTGTGATGGAGTAGCTGCCGTAAAAACAGAGGTAAACCTTTCAACATAGATGGCTTCAATACTCCAAGTTTCTTGGAGACAAACCACATATGAAATAGAAATAATATAAACCCAGGTCAGGGCAGTTAATTTATTTTGAAGCCCCAACATTTTCCAGAAACTGAAATAACAAATCCCCTTAAAGCCCAGATGTATTAAGAGTGGAGATAGCAATGAAACGGAACTAAGATGGACTTACATGGGCCACCATACCTGCCAATAAAGAACAGTTTGAAACAGAAACAGTAAATCCAGATAGAGATTCAGAATGAAGGTATACCTGATTGGCAGTCTGATGAGTACTGCCACCCAGACTCATTGAGTGACAAGTACCTACAAGGGTATGAAGTCAGTTTATCTCTTGCATGTCATTCAAAGCCTAAAGCCTATTGGTGGGAATATAAAATAACAATCAGTAGAAGGGTACTGGCCAGATGAGTGAAATATTTCCAAGGCTTGGAGGTGAGGTTGGGAGCCTGGACAAAGTCTCACCTGCAGACGTAGGGTGTTTAAAATTAATGATGACACAATCCCCCTTTAACATTGTTTTAGTTGGTCTGATCCACCAGACCCTTCTTGTCGTCAGGATTTAATTGGCTCTAGAGATTTAAAAGACAAACTTGGAATGTAGCCAATGAAGATGATTACTCAATTGCACCTGGGAAGGCACATTGGTCATTATGACCATGATGGTCAACAAGCAGGGTATAAGTTGATGGAAACCATTCTAGAAGGCTCTTCTTCTTCCCTTTGGGGACGTATGTGTCCGAATTCATCAGGGTGACACCAGACAAGTATTCAAGGGGATATATGCTACTGGAATCCCTGATAGAGATAGTAGTTCTGGTCAGGTGCAAATTGATGGCTTGCGAAATCTCTATGGAACCCAGTATGCTAGCCGAGGTCGACTACCCTGTCTGCACTTGAAGTCCTCCCATATTACAAGCGCCACTCTCAACTTGGGAAAGACTAACATATGGCAAATGGTTATGCTGCCTGGGGGCTACCTGAGTAATTATCCTTAGGCCCATTAGAGGGAGGATTATGGTCAGATTGTGGAACTTCAATACAAAGCTGCAGAACCCCTAACGGCTTATGTATGGACTGAGCCACTGTGCCCACTGGTTTAGAAAATTACACGGTTTAATGCTACACAGCAGATGTTCAATCCCCCTAACCGTGCATGAATAGGAGACAACAAACTTTCAAACCTTCCCTTCACACAGACCAACACATTTCCTTGAAACAAATTCAGCTGAGAGCACAATGGGAACCTCCAAATCAGGGACAGTAGATAGTAGCACTGGATTGAGAGTGTAAAGAAGGATGCAATTTCCTTGTCCCAGGTGTATTTTACACTTAGCAGGTGAACAAATAATTGAAGACGTTGGTTCAAGCACAGACAATGGACCTGGATAGATGCTAAAGTATTAAGAAGAGCAAGCTAAGAGAATTACATTGTCTCTTGAACTGCAGCTATGGTAACGGAAAGGCAGCATTCAGCATGTGCAATCTCTTTGTTTAAAGTGTCCACCGCCCGCTTGATGTAGCCATCCAAAGAGGAAGAGCTCACGCCAGTCTTATGTGCATTTACAGGATTCAAGAACTTTTGCTTCAACATCATAGAGAAAGGAGAAAAAAGGAACTATAATATGATGGCAATTGAGAGGGGGAACAGCAAAGTCTCAAAAACGTCTACAAATTTTGATGACGTTTGCAAGAGGAGCATTATTAGGTGTAGAATGATGGTCACTTCTCCTTTGTGGCCTCAAGTAAGGGCTCTGATAAAATTGGGGAACAGCATCTCAATGGATGTTGCAAAACAAAGCTCCAAATTCCAGGATGAAAACCAAAGAAGGGAGGCCCAAGCCAGTCTCGTCCTGGTCATGATAGGTGAATACAGGCACGCCCATGCCCTGGTCTTGGCCCCGTTATGCTTCTGAGTGTGTCTCTCATGGCGGGGAGCAATCAGGAGCATCCAGTGCAAAGATTGCAAGGTCCTCTTCCTTCCCTCAGCAGAAGGCACAATCAAAGCATGGCTCTTGGAATTCATAGTCCCTTGTAGATACCAGCAAAATGTTCCATGTAGTGGGTTGGGGCAAAAAGTGCTATATAGTGCAAGCCTGTGAACTCCACTTCCCTTCTCTGAGTAGCTGGCACAATGAAGGCAAGGGTTCTGGGACTCGCAGTCCCTCGTAAAAACCAGCAAAATCTCCTGCATGGCAGGGGGCCAACATCACTATATAGTGTAAAGCAGTGGTGTTTCTTTCCTTAGAGCACAGGGACTGAGCCCTCTGTGTTTTTTCCCTCTATTTCATTGTAATGTAGTACCTATCAAACAGATGCAGATACACTGCCTGCTCTGTATCTATTAAAGGAATCATCACTTAGTTAGCGTCAGGCAGCAGTCACAATCGGCGTCAGGCAGGCAAATTCAATTCACCAGTGAGCTTGCGCCAGTCTCTTGAGTTGCACTTTGCTGGGCTGATGATCTCTCAGCAATGGGGCCTGTGATGTCATCAGCTTAGCAAAGCCCTCACTTTTAATGGTGAAGGGCCTCCCCAGATGACGTCACTCCTAAAGTCACTCTTGGACATTTCAGGCTTCACCCTTGAAGTTCCAAGCCTGCATATTAAGCAGGCCAAGATTCTGCACCCCACCACTTTCAAAGTTCACCACCTGCCACTGTGGTGAAGACCATGAGCTCCTCTTTCTTTCCACAGCAGCAGGCACAATCAAAGCAAGGCTCCTGGGACTTGTAGTCCCTCTTAGATACCAGCAATATCTCCAATCTGGTAGTCATCAGTCAGTCCAAGCCACCCTCTAATTATATTCTCCATTCTTCAGATACATCATTGCATTTTATTGTTTGAGTAGTGCCATAAAACACTACAATTTTCATCAGGCTGCTAGTGCGCTATTGGAGTAGATGGCTGGTATTGTGTTCTGAATAGTTTAACCTATTTGAAGGTGCTGAAGAGGTGTGTGAAATTCAAAGTCAATCAGCATTTGTATAGCGCAGCACTGTCTCCACCAAAGGTATCTGGGCACTGTGGATGTGACATCTCTGCTAAAGAGCTAGGTCTTGAGTTTTGAGATTCTTGGGGGGAGGACGGGGTGCTAGGTGGTGGGAGGAGGGAAACAGAAGGAGGAGGGATATGGCAGGAAGAGGGAAGAAACTAGGAGAAAGAGCCTTAATAGGGATCAGACATGAGCAAAAAGAGTCAAAATAAAGTTCATAAATGATTAGAAGGAGTCAAAATGAAGGTCAGAAACAAGCAGAAAGAGGCGAAGTAAAGTTCTGAAGTGAGCAGGAAAAAACTTAAAACTAACAGAAAAGACGGCAGAAAAATTAGCAGAAAACGAGCAGATGAGGCAAAAACTGAAGGCAGCAGAAGGTAGTGGACTTCGGGCAAGCTGGACAGGAGAACTGTCCCAGGGGGAGCTGGCATGAGGACCTTCTCAATTGGATCACAATGTGGTCCCCGTTAAATAGGTCAATCAATCAATCAATCAATCAATCATTCAATCAATCAATCAATCAGGTCACTTGTTTAGGGCACTATAGAGCCAGGTCTTGAGGAGCCTTCGGAAGGCCAGTAGATCTTGGGTCTGCCGTAGGTTTGGTGGGGAGGGTGTTCCAGGTCTTGGCGGCGAGTTGGGAGAAGGATCTGCCACCAGCGGTCGTTCTTCAGATGCGGGGGACTGTGGCGAGGGCGAGGCTGGCGGAGCAGAGCTGGCGGGTGGTGGTGTAGAAGCTGAGTCATCTGTTGAGGTATGCTGGGCCGGTGTTGTGGAGAGCTTTGTGTGCGTGGATGAGGAGCTCGAAGGTTATCCTCTTGTTGACGGGGAGCCAGTGCAGGTCTTTCAGGTGGGGTGTGATGTGGCTGCGGCGGGGGGTGTCAAGGATTAGACATGCCAAGGCATTCTGGATGCGTTACAGTCGTCTCAGGAGTTTGTCCAACGTTCCTGCGTAGAGGGCGTTTCCGCAGTCCAGCCTGCTGCTGACGAGGGCCTGGGTGACTGTTCTTCTAGTTTCGGTGGGGATCTACTTGAAGATCCTGTGGAGCATTCGGAGGGTGTTGAAGCAGGATGAGGAGATGGCGTTGACCTGCTTAGTCATGGAGAGGGTGGAGTCGAGGATGACCCCTAGGTTGCGTGAGTGGTCGGTGGGTGTTGGGGCTGTTCCTAGTGTTGTCGGCCACCTGGAGTCGTTCCAAGCTGAAGGGGTAGAGCCTAGGATGAGGACCTCCATCTTGTCTAAGTTCAGTTTCAGTTGGCTGATCCTCATCCATTCGGCGACGGCCTTCATTCCTTCGTGGAGGTTGGTTTTGGCGGTGTTAGGTTCTTTGGTGACAGGATACGCTGGGTGTCGTTGGCATAGGAGATGATGTTGAGGTCATGCTGTCGGGCGACGTGGGCGTGGGGTGCCATGTAGAAGTTGAACAGCGTTGGGCTGAGGGATGAGCCCTGGGGTACGCCGCAGATGATCTCTGTGGCATTGGAGCGGAAGGGAGAGGCGGATGGTCTGTGTTCTGCCTGAGAGGAAGGAGGTGGTCCAGTCCAGAGCCTTCTCTTGGATCCCAGCATTGTGTAGGCATGTTTGTAGTGTGCGGTGGAAGACCGTGTCAAAGGAGGCTGGCAGGGCCAGGAGGATGAGGGCCGCTGTTTCTCCATTGCCTAGCAGGGTCCTGATGTCGTCGGTGGCAGCGATGAGGGCGTTTACGATGCTATGGTTGCTGCGGAACCTGGACTGGGACGGGTCCAGGATGCTGTTCTCCTCGAGGTGGTGGGTCAGTTGTTTGTTGACGATTTTCTCGATGACCTTCGCCGGGAACAGGAGCAGGGAGATGGGCCGGAAGTTCTTGAGGTCCGCCTTGGGATTCTTGAATAAGGCGTTGTTCTCGGCGTGTTTCCAAGGAGATGTTGATTACCGTTTTCGTGCGATGGCTGTGCTGGCTTTGTTGAAGATGTGGTGAGAGCATGGGTCTAACGGTGATCCGGAATGGATGGTGTTCATGATCTTTCTGGAGTCCTCGTCATTGATGCAGATCCAGGAGAGCAGGTGGTATGTGGGGGTGGCGGTCATGGTGGCAGATGTCTCAGTGGTAGTCGGGCGGTCATAACATTGAAGCTGTCATGGATGTCGGCGATCTTGCGGTGGAAGAAGGTGGCCAGAGAGTCGCACAGGTCTTGCGAAGGTGGGATGTCGTTGGTGTTGTAGCTGGGGTTGGAGAGTTCCTTCACAATGTTGAAGAGCTCTTTGCTATGGTGTGCATTGTTGTCTTGGCGGTCTTTGATGGAGAACCTCTTGGTGGCTCTGATGAGGTGATGGTGAATGCGGGTGGCGTTCTTGTGGACTGCGTAGCTTTCCAGTGATCGTTCACAGATCAAGTTCTTCTCCAGCTTTCGGCAGTTTTGCTTGGAGGCCTGGAGGTCTTCGGTGAACCAGCTGGCTTTCTTGCTGGTGTGGCTGTTGGAGGGCTTCTTGAGCCGGGCGAGGGTGTTTGCGCAGTTGTTGATTCACTGCCTGAGGTTGCGAGGGCCGGGGTCGGGGTCAGTCGGGTCTGCAGGTGGGTTCCGGGCAAGGGTGGTGGATAGCTGGTCTTTGGTGATTTTGCTCCAGCATCGGCGCGGCATTTGTTGGGTGTGGTGGTGTGTGGTGGGTTTCCGGAAGGAGAAGTGGATGCAACGGTGGTCAGTCTAGTGAAGCTCAGTGGTGTGGTTGAAGGAGACGTGGGAGCTTGTGGAGAAGATGGGGTCAAGCGTGTGGCATGTGGAGTGGGTGGGTGTTGTGATGAGTTGTTTGAGTCCCAGGTTGGTGAGGTTGTCAGTAAGCATGGGCGGATTTTGCGAATTGGCAATCCGCGAACTTGCGTATTTACGGATTCGCAATCCGCAAAATCCGCGAACTCTCGCGAAATTTTTTTTTTGTGTTCGCAAGGATTTCTGCCAGTTCGCGAGGGTTCTGTACCAGTTCGCAATTGCGAACTTACTTGTCGGCTCGCTACGGCCGCGACTATGTTGTTTCTACATCTGGTTCATCATCACAGGTTCACAGCACCCTCTGTTTCACCACTGCCACCCTCTGGTACACCCATGCCACCCTCTGGTACATCACTGCCACCCTCTGGTTGGTTTATCACTGACTGTAGATTATGGGGGTGAAAAAAAGCAAGCACACCTGCCCTGCTTCAACTGACATGAATTAATTTGGGGTTGATTAATGTGTCACTGAATTTAAACTTCCAGTCTGGCTGGCACCTGCTTCCTTATCTGTAATTTGCTTTCTGTTGCAGTGCAATTTTTTTTCACAGGACCTTTCTGGCTTCTCTGAGCCTGCTGTGAGGGTCAGAGCAGGGTCATAGAATAGTTGCAAGTAGGCAAATGAACTCTGAAGGGGCCCCTCAGGAAGCACTACAGGGAATGGTTACTAATGATAAGATTGAACTTTTGCACCTGCTGAGTGCTTTCAGTATTGCAAAAATCCAAATATCCAGCAGCATCCACAAAAAGTAATCCTTCCAGGTCAAGATCCAAATCAAAGTGACCAGCACATGAAGAAAGCACTGGGAGGAGCCTGGTGGACAGGCACAGGAAGTTGGAGACTCTGGGGCACTTCCTTCCTCCCACCCCCACCCCCCAAAATGGACTCCTTGCAAAGAAAAAGTGCAGGCAAATGTCAACCTGAGGAGTTATTCTGATAAAAATCATAATTTTCAAGGTTTATGCTGGTGGATTTCATGTGCGAAATTGCAAATTTTGCAATCTCGCAATTGCGAGATTGTCGCTGCCCGCCGCATCTACGTGTTCGCAAGTGTTTACTCCCGCGAAATTGTATAGTATTCTAGTTGGCAAGTGCGACCAAGCAAAAAATCCGCTTCGCACGGATTTTATGAATTTTCGGAAAGTTCGCGAGAGCTCGCGGATTGCGAATTTACCGAAAATCCGCAAAATCCGCGAGCGGAACGGATTTTACGCCCATGCTTAGTTGTCAGGGTGGTGGAGTTAGTGTCGTTGTTGTTCTCGAGGTGAAAGTTCATGTCCCGAGGAGGATGTAGTCCATGTAGGCGAGGGCATTTGTGCTGACAAAGTCGGCGATGGAGACGCTGAACTGTGGTTAGGGACAGGGGGTCTTTAGACGAGGGTCCCTCTGGGGGTGGTGTTGGGGTCGGTGTGGATCTGGAAGTGCAGGTGATCGGCGGTGCTGAGGGTGTCTTCGGTGTTTGTCGAGACTTTGAGAGTGTTCCTGTGGACGATGGCAATTCCTCCTCCTACTCCATTGGTGCGGTCCCTGTGGGTGATCTTGTAGCCTTCCGGGATGACTATGGCGATGTCGGGTGTCTCAGGAGGGGCTCAGCCAGGTCTCCGTCAGGAAGGCAACATCTCAGGAGGTTCCAGAGTTCAACGCCGTGTTTGCGAGAGGAGAGGGTGTTGAGGAGGGTGCATCGAGGTAGTTGTGCTCTTTCCTGGGCAGAGGTTTGGCAGGGTAGATGCTGGTGAAGCTGTAGTTCAAGCAGGTGAAGGGTCCTTGGGTGCGCTTCGAGGTGGCTTGGTAGCAGGCGTGTTCTCGTCCGGAGTGGTGCTGGCATCGTAGCGGAGTCGGGTGTCATGGTGTTCGCAGGGGCCAGGGGGTATGGCGCTGGGCACGGTCCAGGCACCGATGGGCGCAGACGGGCTTGTCCTAGGCCACGCAGCAGCCAACATATATGGGGAGGAGGGAGGGAGGAGCAGCTGGGAGGCAGTAGTCGGGAGGAAGAGGTAGCGAATGGGCGGTCAGGGGGACGGGATGCAGGGGGTACAGTGGCGGGAACGGGAGCGGTGGCCGGCACGGGGGCAAGGGTAAAGAATCATGGGGCACAGAAGAGAAAACGGTGCAGATCAGGGGTCACCCAGTGGAAATGACAAAACAGGGCAAAGATCAGGGGCACACAGTGATATGACAAAACGGGGCACAGATCAGGGGGTACACAGTGAAATTGCCAAAACGGGGCACAGATCAGGGGGCAAACTATGAAACAACAGGGCACAGATCAGGTGGCACAGAACTAACCTCAGCAGCGGCAGGAGCAGGATGCACAGGCGGTGCTGTGCGGAGGGGTAGCGGCCTCCCAACAAGGTCAGGGGGAAGGGTGGGTAGCTGGGTAGCAGGAGGAGGGAAATGGCGGGAAGAGGGAATAACAAGCAGAAAGAGGAACGATAAAGGTAAAAAAAATTCAGAGAGGAAAAATAAAGGTCAGAAACAGGCAGGAAAAGGCAAAAGAGAGATCAGAAATGACTGGAAAGAGACAGTACAGAGATCAGATACAACCAGAAAAAGGCAAATGAAGGTCAAACGCAAGCAGAAAGAGAAAAAACAAAGGTAAAAAAATGGGCAGAAAGAGGCAAAATAGAGGTCAGAAATGAGAAGAAAGATTTAGAAAACAAGCGGAAAAAGAACAGAAAAGAAGGCAGAAGAAAGAGCAGAAAAACGTGCAGAGGAGGCACAAACCAAAGGCAGCAGAGGGTTGCAGTCTGCGGCCAAGCTGTACAGAACTGTCGAAGGGGGAGCTGGCACAAGGACCTGCTCAAGTATAGTTCAGCACCACTTTGAATGAGAGGTGTTGCAGGCAGTGTATGGGCAGACATAGTCACACATACCTTGCATTTTAGGACCCAGTCATATACTGTGTATGATGGGCATAGATATGATAGAATGGCATTAATGTAGACCTTACAACCCCGTATGAGGTACTAAGTGCTTTGTGGCAAGCAGCACGCTGCTCCTGACCACAACATTACCAGTTAGCCCAGTATTGTTGGTTAGTGAGATTAGTTTGCTGCTCTCAAGGAAACAATTCAATTCATTTACTCCAGTTTCTTTGTGGTCTGTTAAATTAGTAGCAGTTTGATATGATCATTAGTGAGAGTTCATGAAAATGAATAATGGGATGAAAAGATAGGCTAGAGGCCAAACAGCATGCTACATGGAGGTATGTATATTTATGTAAATACACTCATGCCCCACAATGAAAATATACATTCACAAACTCACATGTCAATCCTTTCTTTAAAAGAGCAAATAACTTCCTACAAATAATTTGCAGTTTAAAAATCCACTGAGAAATACTGAAGCTACAGCTATTCTTAGTGCAATTTTCTTGCCTTCCTTTACCCAACATCATACTACAATTATATTAGTTGAGATGGGGGTCATTGAGCAAGACTGTAAAAGGAATCTAATTACTGAACAAGTGGCGTTCAGTAATTTCAGGAGGGAGGGGGGATGACGGGACACACACACACAAATACACATACACATTCACAGCCATGCATTCATGCATGCACACACAAACACATCCATTCACAACACTCATTATGAAACATTCATACATACATGCACGCACGCACCCATCAAACATTTTTTTTTTTTAGAACACACACTTACCTGCAGCAATGCCCCAGAGGTGCCAGGAGGCTTGGGACTGCTGCCTTTCCTCTCAGCCAATGAGGGAAGGCAGCGGCCCTAACCTCATTACAGAGTGGGGTGGGGTCAGTGAGACAGATGACCCCACACCACTCTGTGATGAAGTGTCACTGATTGACACTAGACCCTGAGCGTTTTAGGGCTGAAAACTGCAGCACCCAGTTACGAGGCAATCAGTGACACTCCCCCTTGACACTGAGGGGAGGGCCTCAGGGACCTTTTCTGAGCTGGTGAGGTCACGCTGAAGAAGCTGTGACTTCCTCAGCCCAGAAAAGTTCAGCTCAGGCAGCCAGGAGCCTGAGCATTTAGCACATGTCTGGCTCTTGGCTTCCTGACCTGAAAATTAACAGTGTCTGTCAGGCTGACCTTTGTTCAGCCTGACAGACACTGTTCATGAGCAGCAAAAGGTCAGGGGGCATGGCCCCTTAGCACCAATGGACCGGCAGTTGCAGTACTGAGCACTCTTGCAGTCAGGGTAACTTATGAATAACGTGCCAATGAGTTAAATCTCACCTTTCTGAAAGCCATCTTGGACGTTGCTACCCTTAATGAATATTGGGTCATTTGTACTGTAACAAGCTGGCAAGTAAAAAGGGGATATGCCCCTGCCCATTTCCACTTGCATGCTCCATTGACCGTGCTGCTCGGAGGACCAAAAACCCGGGCTCCCAGATGAAGCCTCCATACCGGAGAACTAATGTGCAGTACTATCAAACATTAAATCCTTGGCTCCCAGGTGAACTCTTCATACCGGAGCACTCACGTGCAGTGCTGTCAAACATTAAATCCTGGGCTCCCAGGTGAAACCATCATACCGGAGCACTCCTGTGCAGTACTGTCAGACATTAAACCCTAGGCTCCCAGGTAAAGCCTTCATACCAGAGCACTCCTGTGCAGTACTGTCAATCATCAAACCCTAGGCTTCCAGGTGAAGCCTCCATACTGGAGCACTCGTGTGCAGTTCTGTCAAATGTAAAACCCTGGGCTCCCAGGTGAAGCCTCCATACCGGAGCACTTGTGTGCAGTACTGTCAAACATTAAGCCCTGGGGTGCCAGGTAAATCTTCCATACCGGGGCACTCCTGTGCAGTACTGTCTAACATTAAACCCTGGGCACCCTGGTGAACCCTCCATACCTGAGAACTAATGTGAACTACCGTCAAACTTTAAACCCTAGGCTCCCAGGTGAACCCTCAATACTGGAGTAATCATGTGCAGTACTGTCAAACATCAAACCCTAGGCTGCCAGGTGGAGCCTCCATACCGGAGCCCTCATGTGCAGTACTGTCAAGCATTAAACCCTTGGCTCCCAGGTGAAGCCTTTATACCAGAGCACTCCTGTGCAGTACTGTCAAACTTTAGACCCTAAGCTGCCAAGTGAAGTCTCCATACCAGAGCACTTGTATGCAGTTCTGTCAAACATTAAAGCCGAGGCTCCAAGGTGTAGCCTTCATACTGGAGCACTTGTGTGCAGTGCTGTCAAATATTAAACGCTTGGCTCCCTGGTGAAGCCCCCATACTTTAGCCATCGTGCACAGTACTGTCAAACATTAAACCCTAGGCTACCAAGTGAAGCCTCCATACCGAAGCACTCATGTGCAGTACTGTCAAACATTAAGCCATGGGCTCCCAGGTGAAGGCTTCATACCGGAGCACTCCTGTGCAGTACTGTCAAACATCAAACCATAGTCTCCCAGGTGAATCCTCCATACCAGAGCACTCCTGTGCGGTACTGTCAATTATTAAACCCTAGGCTGCCAGGTGAGGTCTCCATACCGGAGCACTCGTGTGCAGTACTGACAAACATTAGGCTCCCAGGTGAAGCCTCCATACTGGAGCACTCTTGTGAGATACTGTCAAACATTAAACCCTAGGCTTCCGGGTGAATCCTCCAAACCGGAGCACTCATGTGCAGTTCTGTCAAATATTAAACCCTGGGCTCCCAGGTGAAGCTTCCATACCAGAGCACTAATGTGCAGTACTGTAAAACATTGAACCCTAGGGTCCCAGGTGAATCCTCCATACTGGAGTAATCATGTTCAGCTCTGTCGAACATTAAACCCTAGGCTCACAGGTGAAGCCTCAATACCAGAGCACTCATGTGCAGTGCTGTCAAACATTAAACCCTAGACTGGCAGGAGAAGCCTCCATATCGGAGCGCCCCTGTGCGGTACTGTCAAACCTTGAATCCTAGGCTTCAATGTGAAGCCTAAATACTGTGGCACTCGAGTGCAGTGCTGTCAAACATTAAACCCTAGGCTCCCAGATGAAGCCTCCATACCAGAGCAATCCTGTGCAGTACTGTCAAACATTAAACCCTAGTCTCCCAGGCGAAGCCTGCTTACTGGAGCACTCGTGTGCAGTGCTGTCAAACATTAAACCCTAGGCTCCCAGGTGAAACCTCCATACCGGAGCGCTCCTGTCCAGTACTGTTAAACATTAAACCCTAAACTCCCAGGTGAAGCATCCATACCGGAGCACTCCTGTGCAGTACGGTCAAATGTTAATCCATAGGCTGCGAGTTGACGTGTCATACCGGAGCCCTTGTGTGCAGTACTGCCAAACATTAAACCCTAAACTGCGAGGTGAAGTCTCCATACCGGAGCACTTGTGTGCAGTACTGTGAAACATTAAACCCTGGATTGTCAGGAGAAGCCTCCATACCGGAGCACTTGTGTGCAGTACTGTCAATCATTAAACCCTAGGCTCCCAGGGTGTCAGAGCCCTGACTTACCAAACTTCTTTTGTAGGACTTGCGCAGGAACAGAATGATGCTTAATTCCCAACTCCACCTTCCAATCAACCAGAGACAGAATTATATCATGACTCTAATGAATCAGGCAGGGGGATGGGGGAAATTGGATAAAATAACAAAAGAGAAACAGAAGAGACTGGTCCGGACTCTCAGGTCTTCAGTAAGGTTCTTCAATCAGCTTTCAATCAGCTTTTCGAAGACTCCTAGGAAAACTAAACAAATGCACAGAGTTTTAAGTACACCTCCCTACTGCTCTAACCCTCCTTTAAATAAACTCGCCTCTAAACATACCCCAAGTCCTACGTTGACCTGCCTCTCTTCTTAATTGTGTTCTGAAGTGAATCTCCTCGGTGTTGTAACTGCTTGTTTCTTTAACCTGTAAAGATATTAAATTCTTACACTCTGTAATTCTTCCCTGTATCAAGTCTTACTTAAAGTTTTGCCTTTTGACCTACCCAGTTCTTGTTGTACTACGCCTTATGCCGCCTTCTTGTTTATTCAAGTAGCTGCAAACCTTCTTTTCACTTCTGTAAATATTGACAAATTATTACTAACTCCTCTTTTTCTTTTTACAGCTAATTATTATTTTTATTCCACTATAGTTTAACCTACCAAATAATATGTCGAGTTGTACGCTGTCTTCCTTCAATATTGTCTAAACTTCTGTTACTGTTATTTCTTTTTACAGGACTTCACTACTGTCTTCCAGATGATAAGGCTCTAGGAATGCCCAGGTAAGTCAAGATTTATCCAAGAATTAATTCCTTCTGTGTAGATTTAACTTAACAGTCTTTTTCTCTTGTTTACTAAGAAATATTGTGGTTCTGCTTACACCCTTAGTTTAAATCAATTGGTATGCAGCGCTTATCAAATTTATTAGTTTCTGTCAGAAAACTCTAGCTATAGTGCACTTAGCTTATTTCTTCTCCTTGACCGCTCTCTGTGTAGTTTCTTGTCAAGCGTCAACACCACAGCTCTCTCCTCGCTCGACAATGCTGACTGACTTGAACGGAATCAAAAACGGGCTCCCAAATACGTTGTTCAGCTCGTAGCTTTATCCGCTTCTTCTTTGATACTCTGGACAGGTCAGAAAATCACCTTACTAAGAAACAAGCGCGAGCGCTTGAATAACGGCTTTTTCCGTCGAAGATCTTGGTGAAGTGCGCACTTCCCTAGTAGCGCGAGCGTCACCAAGAGTTCTCACCGGAGCCGGCTGATCAACTAGACCGCCGACTCCAGCTGCCTAGCGGCTATCTTGAGGTTCCGTGAGTGCCACAAACGGGACCAGGACAGGTCACTCTTCCTACTTTCCAGCCGGTAAGGAATCGTTTCGTGGCAAAAACGTTTGGACTCTGATTCTGTTACTGTTAGGATCCTGACAGTACCCCCCACCAAAGAAGGTCCTCCCAAGCTTGGTTTGGTGGGATATCGTTGATGAAACAGCTTCACCAATCTTGGGGCATGAACATCTGAATTAATCTCGCATGAACGTTCCTCAGGACCATAGCCTCTCCAGTCCACTAGATAGTACAGTTTTCCCTTCACTAATTTTGAGTCCAGAATTTCCTTAACTTCATATTCCAATCCAGTTTCCAACTGAATGGGTTGTGGAACTGATTCTTTTCGCAAACCTGGAACTGATTTTTTCAATAAGGAAACATGAAACACAGGGTGAATTTTTAATTTGGATGGTAAGGTCAATTTGTACGTAACTGGATTTATCTGTTTTTCAATGGGATAGGGGCCAATAAATCTAGGCTGAAACTTTCGGTTGCCTTTTAGTCTAAGGTTCTTTGTGTTCAACCAAACCTCATTACCAATCTCTAATTTTGGGGGTTCTTTTCTCTTTTTGTCTGCATACTTCTTGTACTTATTCTTAGCCTGCTCTAGATTCTTAGATGCAGATTCATGTATCTGATGTAAGTGAGTGACTAATTCCTTAACCGCTGGAACAGAACTCTGAAAATCTTGTACTGAAGAGTTTGGATGTTTGCCATAGTTCAAGTAGAATGATGAATAACCAGTGGATACATTTGTCGCATTGTTGTGAGCGAATTCTGCAGTCCATAAATAGTCTGGCCATTCTCCACTCTGCTTCATCGAAAACAACCTTAAATACTGCTCTAATTCCTGGTTTACCCGTTCAGTCTGTCCATCAGTTTCTGGATGGAAACTAGTGGAATATCGTGTCTCAACCCCTAGTCCCTTCATGAAGGCTCTCCAGAAATGAGACACAAACTGAGTTCCTCGATCAGAGATTATGATCTTGGGAATTCCATGCAATCTCACAACCTGTGCACCAAAATGACTAGCTAATTGTTTTGCAGTGGGAATTCCTTTCAAGGCTAAGAAATGCGTCATCTTGGTATATGCATCTACAACCACTAGAACAGTATTGAAACCCTGGCAAGATGGAAGATCTGTTATCAAATCTAGAGTGACTGTGTGCCAAGGAAAGGGAGGAGTTGGTAAAGGCTGTAACAAACCCTTGGGTGCCTGGCGTTCTGATTTTCCCTGTGCCCATACCTCACATGTTTTTACATATTGCTCAATGTCCTTATTCATTTGTGGCCACCAATATTTCCTTTTCACCAGATCTGCCATTTTAAACTCTCCCTTGTGTCCAGCCAACAAATGATCATGACATTCACGCATGGCTTGTTTCTGTAATGTTGGTGTGGGCAAGTACAATGCCTTTGCTTGGTAGGGTAAACCATCTAGAATTTCTCTTCCATTTCCTTGTTTAACCCATTCCTGCATTTCCTCTGGGGGAAGGACCTGAACAATCTGTTCCTTCACATCCAGTGAGTCGATGATGCCAATAATTTTAGAGCTGGGAATAATTGCTTGCGTCTTAATCTGATTCTTTTCTTCTCCTGTTTCCATTCGAGACAAGGCATCTGCTTTTCCATTTTGAGTTCCTGGTCTAAAGGTGATTACGAAATCATAATCGGCAAAGTACAGTGACCAACGAAGTTGCCGAGGCGTTAGGGTTCTTGCCGACTTCAAAAACTTTAGGTTACGATGATCGGTATAGACGGTGACTACATGATGTGCCCTCATCAGGTAATGCCGCTATTCTTTGAAAGCATCCTTTATTGCCAACAATTCTTTCTCCGTGATTGTGTAATTGATTTCTGCAGGCGTCAATTTTCTCGACCGATAGGCCACTGGATGCAACTGACCGGTCTCCTTATTCCTTTGAGAGAGCACTCCTCCTACGGAAAAATCGGAAGCATCTGTTTCCACATAAAAAGGTTCCAAGGTATCTGCATGAAGAAGAATGGGTGCTGAAGTGAACTCTTCTTTCAAGGCATTAAAGGCTGATTCAGCTTCCTCAGACCATTTAAACTGTGCTCCTTTCTTCAGTAACCGAGTAAGAGGCAAAATGCGTCGAGAAAATTCGCTGATGAATCTCCGGTAGAAATTAGCGAATCCTATGAACGCTTGTACTTCTTTAACACTGCTCGGGGACTTCCACTCCAAAACAGCCTGAATCTTCCGTTTGTCCATGTGGATGCCAGTTGGTGATATTACAAAACCCCAAAATTCCACTTGAGTGACATCAAAGGCGCATTTTTCCAATTTGACAAATAATTTGTTCTCTCGCAACTTCTGCAGGACTCTTCGTACTTATTGTTGATGCTCCAGTGTATTGACAGAATAGATCAAAATATCGTCTATATACACTATTACACATTGATCAATGAATTCACTAAGAACATCATTAATAAAGTGTTGGAATGCCGCTGGAGCGTTGCATAACCCGTAGGGCATTACTTGGTATTCGAATAATCCAAAACGAGTTCTAAAAGCCGTCTTCCACTCATCACCTTCTCTTACTCGAATGAGATGGTATGCTCCTCTCAGGTCTAGTTTTGTAAACATCTGCGCTCCTTTCACCTGATCCAATAAAACTGAAATGAGTGGAAGTGGATACCTATTCTTCTTTGTTATCCTGTTGATGGCACGATAGTCTATACATGTTCTTAACTCGCCCTCTTCCTTCTTTGGTACGAAAAATAAGGGCGAGGATACCGGAGATTGGGATGGACGAATAAATCCATTCGCCAAATACTTATCAATATACTCTTTTAAATGGTTATGTTCCTTTTCTGTCAAAGCGTAGACTCGACTACAAGGCATATTCGCCCCTGGTTCAAAATCTATTTTGCAATCATAAACACGATGTGGTGGTAATTGTTCTGCTTCCTTCTCGTTGAACTGTGGTAAATAAATAATTAATTACCGGATCTATTTTTCAGGATACTCATATAAACAGATAGCTCAATAAATAAGAGTCAAGATTCGAGGTAGCCAGAGTTTACAGGCTTTAATCAGGCATAGAGGACAGGAACAGGACAGCCTGTACGGGAGTAGGATGGCACGGCAGCTGCCAGGGACAGGAATGGGAATGAGGGAATGGACAACTTTTTAATATGGGTGCACAATATATATACTTAAACAAATACATTACATTCAATACAGTAGGCGTAGCAGTAGGCGGGGTTCATAGCAGTCGCGAAAGATAAGGGCAAAATGATGTAACAAGAGGCGTGTACAGGGCGTATACATAGACATGTGATGTAAACGTAACAGAATATGTCATAAATGGGGCGGAATCATGGAGGGGGCTACCTGAGCAGCTGGGACCTCTAACCTAGTGGTGCGCGCAAACTGGCAATGACGTGTTACCAGGAGGAACTGGGGGCTATGACTTCTGCGCTAGAAGAGGAGACTAAAGTCTGGAGTGTCAGAGCGACATGTACCCAGGCATATCTGGTATCTGGTGTTTAGAGTACATGTTGATAGAATCCAAAAGTTATCAGGGCAAAGGCTACTTTACTCTAAGACTGGTGCATGCATTATTCTACATGTATTGCGGGTGCGAGGAATATTCTATGAATATTAATACAGTATTTCTCTTACATGGAGACATAAAGGCCAGACCATGACGGAAACTATTGATGCGATTCAGTAGCTTAGGAATGCAGAGAAGGAGGGCTGGACTGATAACTAGAAGCATAACATACTCTTGGCAGACTGGGAGACAGAGCCAGGCCGGGCCGGGCACTGCGAGGCATGAAGTAAGCGAAGGGTCAGGGATACAGGTGGGGGCTGTATCGCTCCTCGGAGAGGTTTCAGGAGACAGGAGCTGAATCTGAGTCCGGGCCCTTTTGAGGCCTAGAAACGGGGACAATTCAATGAATTAACGTGCACACTGTGAAATGTGGCAGCATAGGTTTACATAGGCCTGATATTCGTTGCTTTCACGAGAACTGGAAACTGACATACTAGAGATGGACACAACTGTAATTGCATCTTTAATCGATCAGAGGGGAATACATGCATATCGATCATGCACATATGGCATAAGGTGGGGAACACGTAGGCACATATGACATGGCAAAATTTACTTTTCCACATTCCCTCCTTGTGCCCTACGTTTCCATCAGGAAACATCAATATTCATGATACCATCTATCATTTCATATAGCATCATTTGCTCGTCTCGAATTGTCTTGGAACGGGACTTAGGACTAGGAATACAAGATGTAGCGCAAATGCCGCAAATCGCAGGGCCACATTGTATACAGAGGCAGCAACTGAATATGATCATTACTGCAATACCTAGGAATGACAATACTTTCCATCCCCAGGCAGATATAATACTCCAGAGCCAACCGGACCATGTCCAAGTGCCTGGATTCTGGTGTAACTGATGGGCAATTTTATGAAGTCTGGTTATAGCTGAATAAACAGACGGTGCGTTATTAGGAATGAAAATGCAGCAACTAGATCCGATGACTCTACATGCTCCTCCTCTATCGGCCAGTATGACGTCAAGAACGAGACGATTTTGGAGCACGACAAATCTCATAGCAGATTGCTCTTCAGTTAAGTTACCTAGAGCAGAAGTAGTCTCATTCACTACTGCTTCAAGGGTTCTGGTTAACCTACGGATTAGCTTACTATTCTGGACAGGTCCTATAAAGAAGAAGAAACCTTTATTGAAGTCTTGATATTGTTCTAGAGTAGTTTCAGTTTGATCGACAATCGGGGACTCGATCTCCCTTTTATGTCTGACGTGTACTAGATGTGTGTTTCTGTGATAATCGGATGGGGCTAGAAAAACTGGTGGCAGTAGGAAGGCAATGTAACATGTTCCATCCCAATCGAGGGGCAGACGAACATATGCGGTCTGACCACAAACAAAATAAGAATGACGTGAGGCTTTGAAAATAGATTTCCCACTGTCACTATACTCGACCACAGTAGTACAATCACTATGTCCTACATGTGCGGAACCATTCTTTCTGACACATAATTCGCCTTTGACCGGTAGTACTGAAATAGCAGGCAAATCTGAAGTAGTATCAGACTGAACATTCAGGACCATAAAATTCGAAGAATAATTACCTAAATTATATACTTCATTTTCTAGATCTAACCCTGTTCTATGGGGGAGACCTTGCTTGTCTGGAAAACATGTTCGATTCAGAAGGGACATATCATTGGAGGATGACGTTAAAGTGGACCATGCTCCACACGAACCATTATGTGAAAATGGATAAGGAAAGAGTGGCAGAACTCCCTTCGGTGTCTGGAAAGGGGGGAGTCGACCACACACCCAACAATTAGTGGCATTGCTGGTCTGGTGTGAATAGTGTAACATTCTAATGAATGTATTATTTCGCATAGCAAGACGATAGGATAGCTCGTGAGGAGGCAGATCACTAAATGTGTGCTCTACTGTAGCATTAGCAAACTTATTTACATGTGAAATTGGAAAGCATAAATGTAATGCATAACTTGTGCAGGTAACCATAAGACTTAGAAACAATAAGAAACTTAGAATGACGATACATCTTATAGAGTTTTGACTAACTCTCTCACTATGGGGGTCTATCTCATACATGTCAGAAACCTGTCTAACCGTTTCACCCGAGAGGGACTTAGACAATTAAACTGGCTGACTTATTTTACTAGACCTGAGTTTCAATTTATACTCCTGCTGCGGAGTTTCCTCTAACAGGGGAACTTTAAGTTCAGAATTGAGTTCAAAGTCTCTTTTTAGGCAGTCTTTAAATTTTTGGCAGTCCTTTGCAAATGTTTTTTCACGAACTCCATGGAATTTCTTGATGTGGGACAGATGGACCCATCCCTTGCGGCCCTCCAACTTGACGGCCGTGCGGGCGGTCAGAAGAACTAGTCGTGGCTCCTTCCAGCGGGGCTCCAGTGGGCTTGAACGATCAAAATTCCGTACTAGCACGAGGTCGCCTGGAATGACCTCATGTGGTTTCACTTCAGTATTGTCTGGAAATGCAGCGGCAACCTGTGAACGACAAGAGTGTAGGGCAGACATCAAGGAAGCTAGGTAATCTGTCAGCATATTACTGGAAACATCTGTAATACTGCGGGGTCTAGGTGTACCCCACATGTTTGGGGGGCGGCCGAATACGACCTCATACGGGGACAGACCTGATCTGGAATGTGCAACCATCCGCATATAAAATAGAGCAACTGGCAGGGCAACTAGCCAGTCTACACCTTTCTCTTTACACACTTTTGCAATGCGGACTTTCAATGTCTGATTATGTCTCTCTACGAGACCGGCTGCTTCAGGATGGCGCACACAATGGAACTTCCACTGGTACCCTAACAGAAGGGAAACATGTTTCATAAGCTCAGATGAGAATGGCTGGCCGTTATCAGAAAACACGACCCTAGGGAGTCCATAGCGGGGAAAGAATTCACGAACCAACTGCTTGGCAGTGGTCGCGGCTGTGTAATCTGGGACTGGATATGCTTCTGTCCACCTGGACAAAGCGCATACAACTACGAGGACATACTTGAAACCTCGACATCGCTCCATCTGGATATAATCCATCTGGAGGACTTCAAAAGGGTGGTCAGGAGGTTGGAATCCACCTTGTTCCACCGGGACACTTTTACCTGGATTGAATTGGCAACATATCATACAGGTACGGACTTTCTGCTTGGCTGCAGCTCGTAAATGCTTGTTGAACCAAAGGTTTTGAATACTGTCTAACATAGCTTTTTCTCCTAGATGTGCTGGACTATGTGCGGTATTGATAATGACTTGAACCATAGAGTCGGGGAGAAACCATGTGGCTTTTCCCTTCGTCACCCATCCCTGATCTGTCTGGACCCCTCCTTGTTCGGACCATTTCTTGATTTCTTCGGGAGTAGCATGTAACTGTATGTCTATGACATCTTGTGTAGGGTCCTTAACTGTCATACAAGTAGTCGGGTCTGGAGTGAGTGTCTGTGTCGTGTTAACTGGAATGTCTGGAGTCTGAGCTGTAAGCTTGGCTGTTCGATCTGCTAGATCGTTACCTTGGGAAATGATGTCAGTGACTTTCGTATGTGCTTTGCACTTCATGATAGCAATAGCTGTCGGTAAATGTATTGCATCTAACAGAGCTTGAATGAGGAGACCATGCTGAATCTTGGTTCCATGAGAAGTCATGAAACCTCTCTCCTGCCAGAGCACTCCAAAGTCGTGCACAACTCCGAGTGCGTAACGTGAATCTGTATATATGTTTACTTTCAGGTTCTTGGCACGTATGCAGGCTTGGGTCAGAGCAACTAGCTCTGCTGCTTGAGCAGACAGGGTGTCAATACGATGTGTTTCTATAACTTCGGTTTCAGTAGTCACTGCATACGCGGCTACTAATTCTCCTGTACTTGTTTCATACATGAACCATCCACATAAAGTGTCAGGTCGGGATTAGGTAATGCAATGTCTGTCAGGTCTTGTCTTGGCTTAGTCATAATGTTAACTACTTCCACACAGTCATGTGTGGCAGGATCTGAAGTAACTGACGGTAACAGTGTAGCAGGATTTAGAATGTTGCAGCGTCTGATTTCTATGTGTGGCTGGAACAGTGTCAATTCGTAACCTGTTAAACGTGCAATTGTCAAGTGCTGAGTCTGTGTTCGGTTTAAAAGAACTTCCACGGAGTGTGGAACTTGTACTGTCAGGGAGTGTCCTAACACTATGGAATCACTTTGTCTGATAGCTAGAGCTGTGGCTGCAACTGACTTGAGGCACGCAGGCAGAGCCTGGGCTACTGGATCTAATGTGCTCGAAAAATAAGCACAAGGCTTGTACTGTCCTGCTTGATCTTGTGTGAGAACAGATAATGCAGTACCATCACGTTCTGTGACAAAAAGTGTAAAAGGCTTACTGTAGTTCGGTGTTGCTAGAACTGGAGCTTGGCATAAGGCTTTCTTTAATTCATTAAAAACAAGTGTATGTTCCTGGGTCCAAGGGAGGACAGTCGATACGGCTGCCTCCTGTGTCGTTAACTGTATCAGTGGCTTAGCTAGAAATGCATACTGAGGAATCCATTCTCTGCAGTAAGAAGTGAGGCTGATAAAAGCTCGTACCTCCTTCTGTGTCCTGGGCTGTGGAAGACTCGCTATTAACTGGATACGGTCATACTAGGACTTTCTGTGAAACCTTGAGGAGCTCGTGTGAATTTATAGCTCCTTCCATTTAAACAAAAACCGAAAAGGTACTGACTGTCTGGATGAATGGGAACACTGAAAAATGCGTTCTTGAGGTCGATAACAGTGAAAAATGTAGCTTCAGAATCAATGACTGTCAATAAGGATGAAATATCTGGGACTACTGGGCACTGAGGTATGATACATTTATTAAGTTCTCGAAGGTCAATCACTAATCGATATACTGGAGGTGCATTTGGATCAGTACGTTTCATGACTGGGATGATAGGAGAATTACATACATTGGAGTCAGTTTCTACAACCACTCCTTGAGCAATAAGCTCGTCAATAATTTTGGATAAGGCTGCTACAGCCTCAGGTGGCAATCTGTACTGTCGGATTCGTGGCAAAACTATACCTTGCTTGAGAGTCACACGATGGGGTGTGATTTGCATAAAACCTACATCAGTTGGACCTTGTGCCCATAGATGCTGTGGGACATTCAGTAATCTTGGATCAAAATCACGTAATACATAGTGACCTTTAAAGTCACGTAAAAACAATCGGACTCCTTCTGGGGAACAGCATATAACTGCACCTAATTCTTTCAATGTTTTGATGCCTAACAAATTTTCGGGACACGATTTCGTGAGTAACAAATCAGTAGTTCGGGACAATGGACCTACTTCTAGAGTAACTGGTTTTGAAATATCATTAACAATCGGTTTTCCTGAAAATCCAAGGGAAACATTTCTAGAGCCTGAGAGCGGAGCCCCTGGAACCTCGTCATGACTGATAGTAGTCCTACTTGCCCCTGTATCAATCAAAAACTTTCTGTCTTTCCCTAATACTTGACTGTGTACATAGGGACCCTCTTGATCTACAGGTATCTCGATGAGAGGCAAGCCTACCTCCCTCTTTAGGCTGTTTCATGAATACTGTTGATACTCTGGATACTCTGACTGGGCATACTGGTACATCTGCTGTGTAACATGCTGTGTTGCAGCGATAGGCTGCGGTACTGGAACTGTCTGTTGTGCATTCTGTGGTGACTGAGAAGTCTGTGAAACTTGTTCTTGTCTAGGCGGACGTGGTCTTTCTTTAGTCTTACCAGTAGCTATGTTGTGTTTCAGAACTGCACACTCGTTTATGAAATGACCTGGCTGTTTACAGTAATTGCAAGTCCCTTTAACGGGAGCTGCAGGATGACTGGCTTGATTCGGACCACTCTTCTGACTGTCTTGTGGAACAGATTGTGCAACTAATACTTTCATTTTCGTATCTTTCATACGTCTCCTTTCGTGTTCTTGCTCTTCCCTGATTCTGTTCTGGTGGTACTGGAGCATCTGAAGCATTTGGGACGGAGTATTAGCTTGCCAGGTACTTTCGACTTTCAAAACTCGATTTTTAACTTGTGGACTTGAATTCTCGACTAGTTTGGTAACAAAAAGATGAGGGTATGACTCGCTACTCGTCTTCAGACCACTGTTAATAATAAAACATTTTTCAAATCTAGAATAAAAATCACTAGTGTCTTCATCCTGTTTCTGTTTGCATGCTGAGATTGCATCCCAATCTTCCTTTTTCGTGGCTAGTAATCTTGGCAAAACTTGTATCAATAACTCGGGCAATTCTTTACATTTGTCCCCAAGACCGGTACCTGGTACTCGTATATTATCTTCAGCTTCTAGAGCCGTCCAATCAATCTTCTTCTCTCCCACCTCCCATTCTTTTTCCTTGAGTTTTTCATATACCCCGGCGGGCAACAGGACCTTTAGCATTTTAATTATATCTGGATACGTGTATTCTCCCATACGGAGCATGTCTTTTAATTCTCGATGGAACCCTGCTGGATCTTTGTCGTGACAGGGAATTAACTTCTTCATCTCTAAGAGTTCCATCTTTGTAATGGGGGTGTAAACAAATACTCGTTCTAGTCCACCACCCGTTCCTCTAACTGGATGTACTTCTCGTAACGGATGCTGTCTATCTATGTAGAATGGTTTACTTCCTGGAGGTGAGACGTGAACAAAATGCGGATTCAGAAACGTTCTATATTTGTGGCGCTGTTCTAGAATGACACTAATTAAATCGGTACCTAGACCTCTCCATCTGTACTGGAGTAACTCGTTCAGAACATCATGTAACGGACCTGGATCAGAATGTTGTCCCTCATACAGTGTAATGAGGTGCTGGATCATATACATACCCGCCAATCGCTGCTCGGCTGGGGGCAGTTTCAGAAACATTTGTGCCACTATTTCGTCTGGAAAAGTGGTAGAATCAGTAGTCCATCGGACTGCTGATCGGACTAGTTCTTGTTCATGCATAGTACTAAGTTCACTATAACCGATTCGTGATTTCAGAATGTGATCGGTAGCTTGAAATACTTGCTCAAGAGAACCTTGTTCTGGTGCTGGAAGAGGAAAGACTTTCTTGTGTTCTAGACGTGAATGTCGGTCGGGAAGTCTAGTTTTACCTACATACGCTATTCTGGTGGGATTCTCGTCGTTTACCTCTTCAGTATCAGAGTCGTCTTCTTTCTCGGATACTTGTACTGCTTTACGTTTCTCGTGTAACCTTATTATTTCCTTACGAATTTTCTTGTACATACTCTCTATACTAGCTAGTGTCTTGTGTCTTCCCTCGGCTATATGATCACTCCACCTTGTCAGGACTTTCATTTCGGTCGGATCTTTATCTGGATAATCTTGTTCCCTTATTAAACAATTAATCAGAAACTTTAATAGCATGAGCTGAGTCTCGGCTTTCCTTTGAGACATGGCTTCGCCAATACTTTCTGGGTCTGTTCCTGTACGGATGAAACGATATATTCTGTCTAGATCTTCTTTCATATCCGGTAGGGTGTCCAAATACTCGGTTACCCGTCTTACACGTAATGAATATATGACCATATTATCATCGCCTGGGACTGGATCATAACGGCATTTGGTGAGAGCTCGCTTGATATCTGCAACGGACTGGGGTTTGGGCGTACGCTGTAACGCACGTTCATGTAGTTCAAGTAACGTTACACGTTTGTGTTGCGGCGGGGTTCCCGGAGGACTTCCCCCCGTGGCCCCTAGACTAGAATCATCGACGGGTATCGTACGTGCTGGCAGAGTGACTGATGTAGCGGGTACTTGTACTGTGGGCTGGACCGGGGGTACCGTAACAGGTGCTGTAACATTAACTGGACCCATGGGGCCAGCGACTGGAGGAACAGGAATTACATTATTTACGGGAGCAGGCGGAACAGGATTTGCATATTCCGGGACTGTGTCGTCCAAATAGGACGAGAGAAAAATATCAGCTGCGGTCGGTTTGTGACGTAGCTTAATCGGAACTAATGGCGGCGGAAAATTACATGGTGCTTCCGGGGTTGCTTTCGGCAAACCCTCGGCAAGAAGAGGATACATACCCTTAATAAGGGCATTTCTCTGTCTGTCTGACTGTTCGGCTTTAACTAGTTCACCTATTTCGATTAATTCCCTTTCTTGGGCTCTTTCTGAGGATTCCCTACTTAATTCTGTTTTTCTGATTTCTTTTTCTGTTCTTTTATGAGATTCTTTGCGCCATAACTCGATGGCATCTTTCTGGGACTGTCTGGCTTTCTTTTTCCATAATGCTTCTTCTACTCGCATGATGCACTCGGCATCCCATGTACCCGATACGGGCCATCTATATTTCTCTTCTAGATCTTTAGTATACTCGACCCATAAGTCTAGATATAATATGGCACTTATGCCATGCTTATGATACATAAAATGACCTGGACTGTCCCTAGGCGGGACAGGAACTGCTTCTTCGAGCAGACCTCTTCTGGTTTTTAACTGACGTAACTTCGAAAACAGAGGCATGACTTAGACTGGAATCTAGACACAATACAATACACAATAAACACAATAATAACTTGAAAACAAATCACTCATACCACGACATTGAAAACACATGAAATACCATTTAAAATAACAGTTCGAACAGAATACTACCTGGAATACTGAGAACAGAAACACATGAATTTCTCGAGAACAGAACTTACTGGAATGACTAGATGTACTGCTAAAACAGTACGAAACTTACCGGTCTCATAAAGAGACACGTCAGGACCCGCATCCACCTAGGTGGACACTTCGTGTTGGATCTGTGTACCCAAACCCACGGACCAGAGACAAATTAATTGACCCTGTCTAGATACTACCCCAGCAACGGTACTCACCGGGCAGCAAGAACGGAAGGCCTCAGACTGGACTGGACTGCTACGACGACGGAAGGACGAACCTCGGACTTCAGTTACAGGTGGGCCTCTGGATACCTCGGACCTTGGACTCTCGGCTTGGGCTCTGGTCGGGACTCGCCGCGTTCCTCCACCGCCTCGTCTGGATGCTGGACCGCAACCTCCGTCTCCTCCGTGGGCCTGAGGGATACTTGAAGCAGAAATATCTGCACGTGGCCGGTATGGTTCCGTCACGGCTGCAGAGGATCAGGGGGCCTGCGTGGCTTCTCCGGCGCGTGGGGAAAGGGCAAGTCCCTGTTCGGGCGCCATTATGTGGTAAATAAATAATTAATTACCGGATCTATTTTTCAGGATACTCATATAAACAGATAGCTCAATAAATAAGAGTCAAGATTCGAGGTAGCTAGAGTTTACAGGCTTTAATCAGGCATAGAGGACAGGAACAGGACAGCCTGTACGGGAGTAGGATGGCACGGCAGCTGCCAGGGACAGGAATGGGAATGAGGGAATGGACAACTTTTTAATATGGGTGCACAATATATATACTTAAACAAATACATTACATTCAATACAGTAGGCGTAGCAGTAGGCGGGGTTCGTAGCAGTCGCGAAAGATAAGGGCAAAATGATGTAACAAGAGGCGTGTACAGGGCGTATACATAGACATGTGATGTAAACGTAACAGAATATGTCATAAATGGGGCGGAATCATGGAGGGGGCTACCTGAGCAGCTGGGACCTCTAACCTAGTGGTGCGCGCAAACTGGCAATGACGTGTTACCAGGAGGAACTGGGGGCTATGACTTCTGCGCTAGAAGAGGAGACTAAAGTCTGGAGTGTCAGAGCGACATGTACCCAGGCATATCTGGTATCTGGTGTTTAGAGTACATGTTGATAGAATCCAAAAGTTATCAGGGCAAAGGCTACTTGACTCTAAGACTGGTGCATGCATTATTCTACATGTATTGCGGGTGCGAGGAATATTCTATGAATATTAATACAGTATTTCTCTTACATGGAGACATAAAGGCCAGACCATGACGGAAACTATTGATGCGATTCAGTAGCTTAGGAATGCAGAGAAGGAGGGCTGGACTGATAACTAGAAGCATAACATACTCTTGGCAGACTGGGAGACAGAGCCAGGCCGGGCCGGGCACTGCGAGGCATGAAGTAAGCGAAGGGTCAGGGATACAGGTGGGGGCTGTATCGCTCCTCGGAGAGGTTTCAGGAGACAGGAGCTGAATCTGAGTCCGGGCCCTTTTGAGGCCTAGAAACGGGGACAATTCAATGAATTAACGTGCACACTGTGAAATGTGGCAGCATAGGTTTACATAGGCCTGATATTCGTTGCTTTCACGAGAACTGGAAACTGACATACTAGAGATGGACACAACTGTAATTGCATCTTTAATCGATCAGAGGGGAATACATGCATATCGATCATGCACATATGGCATAAGGTGGGGAACACGTAGGCACATATAACATGGCAAAATGTACTTTTCCACATCTTGATATACCTGTGGAATGGGCTGTGTATTTATAACACACACGGTTCCCTCTGCTGAACACAGAGCTTGAGCTGGATTTTCTGTATTCTTTTCCCATAGTTTTCTATAACAATTCTCTCTGCAGTAACCCGAAGTCATTTCAATGGTTCTGGCTGCCCAATCTATTGTCGGATTGTGCTCCGTGAGCCAAGGAAGTCCTAAGATTAGTTGAAACTGAGGAGCATCAATTAAATTAAAATGTATTTCTTCTCTGTGCCCATCTTCTCGAATCAACTGTACCAATTCAGTGTGACTGACAATAGGTCCCGAAGAAAGATTCGTCCCATCAATTGCTCTGACTGGTTCACTCTTAGTTTTAGCAATCGCTCTTAAGCCAATCTTAGCAGCAAACTTTAGGTCACAAAAATTACCAGTTGCTCCCGAGTCCACCATCACTGTCACTCTTTCTCGAGTTTCCTGACGAAATTTTATCGTCATAGATAATATCAAATGTGGCGAAGATGACTGCAGGGTATTTGCTAACTGATGTTCTTGTGGAGTTGGTTCTTGACTCGCATCCACCTGTACAACTCCTTCTACAGGTGGTGCAACTAGTTTTCCTTCGGCTTGTATGATCCTTTGGGCTTCTTTGGGCAGTTACGCACAAAATGCCCACTTGAACCACAATACATACATAGATTACTGGCCCGTCTTTTCTCCTTCTCCTCCTTAGTTAGCGGACCCCTGATGGTTCCTATCTGCATAGGTTCTGGTACCGTGGATGCTTCAGCCCCTTTTCCTAAATCATTTCTTGCTCTATCAAAACGAGGCACTGTACTCCGAAATTCACGTCTTCTCTCTCCTTTTCGTTCTCCTTGACGGAAATCCAATTTTAAAACCAAATCGATTAAAGCTGAAATTTCTGTGGGACGGTTAGGTATTTGCGCCAACCCATCTTTTAATTTGTCTCGTAAACCTCTATAAAAGATTGCAGTTCTTTTACTTTCTGGCCAATCAGTTTCCATAATTAACTTATTGAATTGCGCCAAGTATGCCATCAGGTCTCTGTTTCCTTGTTTTAAATTCAGCAATTCGTTATCCACTGCCTGAGAGATTCGTCTTCGATCAAATATTCGTAGAAATTCTTTCTTGAACTCTTCATAGTTCTGTAGTAGGGGATCATCTCGTAACACTATAGGCATGGACCAAGCTGCCGCATCCCCACTTAGATACGATAGGATGAATGCCACTTTAGATTGCGCATCAGGGAAAATAGAAGGGCGACACATAAAATGCAAGGAGCATTGTGTGATGAAGTCTTGTGCTTTCTGTGGATCCCCACTAAACCTCTCTGGTGCCGCCAAGGGAATTACTGGGGATAGGGAGTGTATAACCTGTGTCGTTAATCTGTTTACCTCCCCCGCTGAAGTTGTTGGACCCTCTCTATTTCCTGAATGCAATTTCCCAATTCTCTGCGCCAGTTCCGCTGTCTCCTTTCTAGAATTCACCACTTCTTGCCTCAAATTTCGATTTTCTTCCTTCACTGCTACCAACTCTTTTTGTATTGCATCTAAGACTGCCCCTAAGGTTTGCAAGTTAACTCCCTCAAACATTCTGTTCGGGTGCAAGTTTTAAAACGTGGGCACTTCACTCTGTCAGAGCCCTGACTTACCAAACTTCTTTTGTAGGACTTGCGCAGGAACAGAATGATGCTTAATTCCCAACTCCACCTTCCAATCAACCAGAGACAGAATTATATCATGACTCTAATTAATCAGGCAGGGGGAAGGGGGTAATTGGATAAAATAACGAAAGAAAAACGGAAGAGACTGGTCCGGACTCTCAGGTCTTCAGTAGGGTTCTTCAATCAGCTTTCAATCAGCTTTTCGAAGGCTCCTAGGAAAACTAAACACATGCACAGAGTTTTAAGTACACCTCCCTACTGCTCTAACCCTCCTTTAAATAAACTTGCCTCTAAACAGACCCCAAGTCCTACGTTGACCTGCCTCTCTTCTTAATTGTGTTCTGAAGTGAATCTCCTGGGTGTTGTAACTGCTTGTTTCTTTAACCTGTAAAGATATCAAATTCTTACACTCTGTAATTCTTCCCTGTATCAAGTCTTACTTAAAGTTTTGCCTTTTGACCTACCCAGTTCTTGATGTACTACGTGTTATGTCGCCTTCTTGTTTATTCAAGTTGCTGCAAACCTTCTTTTCACTTCTGTAAATATTGACAGATTATTACTAACTCCTCTTTTTCTTTTTACAGCTAATTATTATTTTTATTCCACTATAGTTTAACCTACCAAATATTATGTCGAGTTGTACGCTGTCTTCCTTCAATAATGTCTAAACTTCTGTTACTGTTATTTCTTTTTACAGGACTTCACTACTGTCTTCCGCAAGTGCCACAAACGGGACCAGGACAGGTCACTCTTCCTACTTTCCAGCCGGTAAGGAATCGTTTCGTGGCAAAAACGTTTGGACTCTGATTCTGTTACTGTTGGGATCCTGACACAGGGGAAGTCTCCATACCGGAGCACTTGTGTGCAGTATTGTCAAACATTAAACCCTAAGCTCCCAGGTGAAGCCTCTATACTGGAGAACTCCTGTGCAGTACTGTCAAACATTAAACCCTAGACTGCCAGGTGAAGTCTCCATAACGGAGCACTCGTGAGCAGTACTGTCAAACATTAAACCCTGGGCTGCCAGGTGAAATCTCCATACCGGAGCACTCTTGTGCAGTACTGTCAAACATTAAACCCTAAGCTCCTAGGTGAAGCCTCCATACCGGAGCATTTCTGTGCAGTACTGTCGAATGTTAAACCCTAGGCTGCCAGGTGAAGACTCCATACTGGAGGACTCCTGTACAGTACTGTCAAAAATTAAACCCTGGTGTGGGAGAGTAGGATCTGCATCTTATGGTTACCCCCACTTTTTGCTAATGTTTCACTGTTTTTTTTTACTTTAGTCTGGCTGGGGCCCTGCTATCCAGAACCCCAGCCTTGATGCTTCCTCTCTACATTGTTTCTCAGTACCATAGGTACACCTCAGATTGTATTCTGTGGTACCCTTATACATCCATAGTATATGGTATACTATGTACCCAGGGCATAGGTTTCCCAGAGGCCTACCAGGGGCTGCATCATGTGTTATGCCACCCCTGGGAAGCCCTCCAAAATGGCACCACAGGACTGCTACTGCAGCCTGGGTAAGGTTGTGCATGCACCCCTTACTTAGATATAGGCTACCTATATCCACCTTAAATCACAACACATATAAACCTATCAGTCACCCCAATGGCAGGCCTTATCAATCCTGAAGGCAGGGTACTTGGTTTTGTGTGAGAGGGTGCTCAAGCATGAGCAGGGCCCCTCTGCAGCCTTCGGAATCTATTTTCCAGGGTTGTTCTGTGATGCAGCCAGACCATATACTCTTAAGTGCATTATAACCTTGCGGTAAATGCTAACTTTGGAATGGCTGCAAGGAAACATGTCATGTTTGGTGTCAAACAATTTGGAATCATACCCCCCCGCCAGTCCTAGCAGTGGAGGTATTAACCCACCCTTCGAGAGGGAGAGACATGTACATACCAGTTTAAAAGAACACTGGCATCACAAAATGCATGCAACAGACACGAGTCTGGCCTCCTGCTGCTGGACGAAACTCTGGCAGGGGAGACCTGGAGAATAGGTTTCCTGTCACAGGGAGGTGTAACCACCTCCCAGCTCGGCTTTAGTGTATTGGGGCTCGGCGGGTGCACTCCAAGAGTGCTTTGAAGTCAGCACTGGGGGCACATTTTGTATCCCTGTGCATTGACCAGTTCAGTGAAAAATATGAGAGAGGACCCCACAAATTCCAGGGAACAGGGTACTTAACACACTGAAAGTCAAAGGGCTATCCCTGGAAAGATTTGTAGATGAGAGTACTACTGCTAAAATACAGTACTCTTATCACATTCACTCACGGCAAGCACTACATGTGTTATCAAAATCACTGGTCACCAACTAGATCATAACGTTTACAGTCTGTTTTATTAAAAGATTATATTTATTAAAATTTCAGTAAGGATTCTGTTAGATTCTACTGAAAACATTAGTATAGAGACATCTCATTACATGAAAAAATTATTTTTAAAAGAAATGCATAATAAAATACATATATACAACACATTAAAAATTAAAGACAAAGTAAATTTTTCTTAATCCTTCACAATAATCATACAATATATCACAAATCAATAAGAAAGAACACACAAAGAAGCCCTTATTCTCAATAGAGCAATTAATGTTGCTACAGATTAACTGATTCAATAGCCTTTACATGAATACATTGGGACTTCCAGTATCATAAAATAAAATATCTCTAGCATCCCCTGGGCCTTGTTTGAATTCTGTATGGTAAAGTGCGTCGACGCGTTTCGGTGTTGGAGCCCGTAGATATGGTCACACCTTCATCAGGACAGTTTATTTATTTGGGGTCATCAAGTTCAAACGACTGTTATCCTTTCTGTATATTAGAAAAGCATCAGTCAGTACATGTTTGTGATTAAATATCAACACCATGATATGACATACCGGTCAATAGTCTAACAGGCACTTATATCTCTTTACATCAGTGATCCTTGCCTTGGGTCATATGACATTGTACATATTCCGGTGTATCCCTTCAAAATAACACTTGTTATTTTCATACATATTTATTCTACTTCAAACTACATTTTATAACTTCATAGTATTCAGATTTCTATCATCCCTGGTATCTAGTCCCTCCATTATGTTGTAGTAAGTGACCAGCTGTAACACATCACTCGGGCCATATGAGCTTATATGTACTGACCTCTTAAGTGTGTAGTATGGTTGTTCCTTGTATTCAATGGTTCTCACATTCCATCATACGATATTGTCAACTAGTCATATTATTCAGGCAACTCAGTATTGGATCTAATGGGGGGATAAATCAATATGTAGACGCGGTTTTGTTTGAATATGTAGTTTCCTTTTGCTTGTTTAATTTAGATATTTTTAGCAGGTAGTAACATATTACTGTTTCTTTTTGGTGAAAAAGACTGTATATGCAGCTCTTTATTCTTTTACTCCTACAGGCTACTGATTCAATACTCCAGATTGTTCCAGTCGCTTCTTGTCAGAACTCAAGCTTACTCAATATAGTGGCTTACCAGTTCTTGCACAGGAACAGAGATGCTAGGTCCCAAATCCCTCTAAGCAATGTCAGGAGGTCTATTCACAGAACCTCCAAACCATTACCTCGGGGGAAGGGGGAATTGGATAAAATAATAAACAAAGAAGAGACTGGTCCGGAATCAGGTCCCTCTGACTTGCTTATGGAAGAGGTCGTCTGTGCTTCCAATGGAACCTAGAAATCAACACACATTTACTACTTGTACATCTCTACTCTGAAATATTTAGAACTAGCTCTCCAGACTTATCTCACCCACCCTACGCTCCTGGACCCTTAGCTTCTCTTCTGTTTTATTTGTTGTTGTTTCTGTCTTCCTCGCCAGCTAGTTGTTACTATGAAGAGAAATAAGTATTAAGTCTTCTTATTAAGGTACCTCTACTAATTTCTACGATATTTCTTTTAAGGGAAGGGGTAAGTGCACTTACTCACTAGCTAGGCGCGCCTTCTGTTAAATGGGTGTCTGTTAATCTTTTCTTCTTTTTTAAGTTGCTGCTTTTAACTCACTTGCATTACTGCTGCCTATATTTGCATCTACTTCTGCACTCTGTTAATCTCTTCACAGGGTTAAAGAATCTACAACTCTTATTTTGGCAGTCCAGGTAAGTATAAACAAAATTACAAATACATGAACCTTCTATGATGTATTGTGAAATAGATAATTAACTTCCTTTTCCCCTTATTCATATGGCCGGGATGCCCGCCACCCCCTCCCAACACACATCCCCAAGGAAGGGAAGTCGGACAATCGTTGAACTTTTGGAAGACGGGAGGGAGTCACCCTTCCGGCCGTATTTATTAAAATATGAAACAAAATTTAAAACATTAAATTAAAAGTTTCATCATTATGCATTATGTACAATTTGACATTTATTACATTTCGATGCAGTCATGTACTTTTGGCTAACATCCTGAAAATGCATACACTCTAATTCAAATTGTACATCCTAGCATTAAGGCCCAACGGCAAGGTCTTAACCGGTGTCAGATCCCTACTACAAACTCCCGCCCTCACCGTGTGAGCGGCGCATGCGCAGAGGGCTCTACCCTAATTGCCAACTGTAACTTCCCTTGTCGTGGTGGGGGCCCCCTTTCTACTCGACGCCATCTTAAGGGTCGTCCGAGTTCCCGTATGAGGTCTCTGTAGGAAGGACAGCGTGGACTCTCCCCCCACCCCATACTCTCTATCCGCCGTCGCGGATATCCGGCCCCCGGGAAATTAGTCAGGAGGGGCATTTAACCGCCTCCCCCCCGGGAGGGGCCCATGGCCATCTCCCCCTAGGCGCCCCATCCTTAGTGGGTGCCGCCTCCCCGTGGAAGGGGCCAATGGCCGTCTTCCCCCGGGCGCTCCCATCCATTGTGGGTGGCGCCCCACTCTAGGGACCTTTAAATTCCTGCTCACCGATCATGACCTTACCGCCACAGATCGGATAGTTGACCGACTATCCGGTCCCCCCAACTCCTCCTATAGGTCATACTTCCTCAAACCTATCAGCCATGCAACCAAATCTCCTATTAGTAAATCATTCCCCTCCCTGGACAGGTGAACCCCATCGTACAGATACATATGGTCACCCCGGATACACCCATGAGGAATGACATGCAACTGTGCAGAACGGAACAGTCTATTAATCTTATTATTGACCCGTTTAACTGAATGGTTCAGAGCTGACACCGAAAGGCCCCCTTGCCACCTCCTTCTAGGAATCATGTGGGACCAGGCAATCGTGCACCCCGGGACTCTTGTAGCCAACCAGCTAACAGCCGACAAGATTCGTTCAAGTAACACTCGTCTACCCAGTGTCACCAAATCGTTGCCACCCAGGTGTACTATGACTATAGATGGCGGTGACCTATGCCGCCCTAAAAGTCCCTCGAAAAATGACTCAAATTTGTCAAAAACGAGCCCACCTTTCCCATGGAAAGCCACTCTGAACCCGTATTCCCCAGGTGCGTGAATCGCGTCACCTTCACTGAATACGTCACCGGCGCGCCTCACGTATGAGTGGCCCACGACCCATACCATCCTCTCCCCAGTCGGTGATCTCTGACCGCTGGTCTCTTGATGTAGGGTCGACCTCCAATTCCGCCCTGCATGGCAGGCCCGCGAAACTGCAAAGTAAACAAAAGACAGAAAACGTGAGTGCATGTCAATCGATCACTTACAACATGTGCAATCGCACATACCTCTTAAAGCAATTCGAGGACCAACGGCCCAATTGTTTCACTTCCTCGGCACTCTGACCCCTGGCTGTAGCCTCAGTAGCAGCCCCTATCCTAAAGGAGTGGGTCCCAAAATCGCACGGGTCTATGCCCGCGTCAGCGATTGCCAGTGCCAGCACCCTCTGAAACTGAAATCTCGTCAGTGGGGTGCCATCCTTGTGTCGGAGCAAGCTCCCCCCCCAAGCGGCCGCTCTCAGCGCCAAATAGTCTTCCACACACTTCAACGGGAGACGGGGGACCCTCGCTTGCGCTGTACGACCACACTATCTCCCATAGCCCCCTGGTCGGTCTTGGACCTGGCTATCATGATTACCATCGAATCACCCCTTATCTGGATGTGATCCCTGCACAAACCTCCCTCCATATCTCTCTTGTTCCTTGCGACAAGCTCGCTCACCCTCATGGCCCCATGGAATGCCAATGTGAACGCTGCCCGGAACAGAACTGCTTCGTAATGGGAGGAACACGTCTCGTCCAGCTTTGCTAAAAGCAGAGACAGTCTGTCTAAGCCAATCGGGTGCCTCGTATCTCTCTTGCAACCCTCAAGGCGCTGCCAGCCGCGAAGGGCTTTCCTCACCAAAAAAGAACCTGTAGGGTCTTTTGTGCCGTGTACCTGGGCCATGAATGAAATGGCCGCCCTATGCCTACCGGCCGTTGCCACTGATCGGCCCGCCCTGTGTAGTGCAACCAGGTACCCCAGGAAGGATTCCTCCTGCCCCCAATGCAGACTCCCCACAGGACCCAAATATGTGCAATAAGAACGAAACGCTCCTTCATATGCTTTCCTTGTCCTGGGGGCTAGACTCGCTGCCACAAGGTCTTGTAATCCGAGGCACCGATTAGCCACATTGCTTCTGGGAATGGTGCTGCCTCTAAGTCTGCTGTGGGCAGATAACCCCTGAATGCCTGCATACGTGAACGAGAGAGTGCATCAGCCGCATGATTCAGTACACCTGGCACATGTTTCGCCCTGAACAGTACATTCAATCTCATGCACAGCAGCACAATCTCTTTCAACAATCTCAACATCATTTTGCAGCGTGCTGCCTGTCGGTTAATGCAATCTACGACAGTCATATTGTCGGACCAAAACACCACTGAGCGGCCCCTGAAGTCATCGGCCCATGTCATCAGAGCAACCCAGATGGGGAATAACTCCAGGAACCCAATGTTACCTGTGAGGCCGTCGGAGTGCCACCATGTTGGCCATGTTTGTGCCGACCATCGATCACCCAAGATGGCGCCAAAACCCACGCTCCCTGCCGAGTCGGTCCATAGACCCAATTCCTCCGAAGACTCTGGCGGGGAGCTCCAGGCGACTCGACCGTTGAAGTCCGCCAGAAATGCCAACCAAATACGCATATCCTGGCGAACCTCTCCAAACAGTCTCGTACGGTGGTGAGCCTCTTTGAGACCACCCATAGCCTGCGCGATAGAGCGCGAAAACGGGCGGGCCATAGGAATCACCCTTAAGGCAAAATTAAGCTGACCCACTGTTCGTTGTAACTGGTGCAGGGTCACTTTCTCCCCACCCAGGCATTGCCTCAAGGAAGCCCGGAACTTGGTCACTTTGTCTACTGGTAGTCGGAAACACCCCTCCACAGAATCAAGCTCAATACCCAGAAACTCCAGTGAAGTAGATGGTCCAACCGTCTTACCTGGTGCCAATGGGACACCGAATTCATTCATGAGGATGCAGAAATCATACAGCGCCTGTGCGCAATTCATATCATCGGCTACCCCCAAAAACAGAAAATAATCCAGATAATGCATAACATGTCTATGCCCCGTGGCCTCTGTAAATGCCCATTCCAAAAAACAGCTAAACATCTCAAAATAGGCACATGAAATGGAACAACCCATGGGCATGCATTTGTCCATGTAATAATTTCCCTGAAATGCAAAACCTAGCAGGCGCTGATCCTGCGGGTGCACCGGAAGCAACCGGAATGCTGATTCGATATCACATTTTGCCATCAGCGCCCCAGGGCCTAGGTGGTTCAACATGGCCACGGCATCGTCGAACGATGCGTATCGTACCGAACAAACTTCTGGGTCTATGGCATCATTCACCGAGGATCCCCTGGGAGCAGAAAGGTTATGTATGAGTCTAAACTCCCCCGGATCTTTCTTCGGGACAACCCCTAACGGGGAACAGATGAACTCGGCCACCGGCGGGCAGGAAAAGGGGCCAGCCACTCGTCCGAAACTGACTTCTTTTGCTATTTTCTTTTCTGTCACGCTTGGGTTGTGCTGTACCGATAACTGGTTTCTACAAAAGGAATTCCCCCGAACTTCCCCCACCGGGATGTGGAAGCCATGTAAGAATCCCTTCCTCAACACCCCAGCGGACACATGATCAGGGTATTTGTTTAACCACGGAATCATAACCATTAGATCAACTGGTGTAGGCAATCGGTTACAAAGGTCCACCTCACTCCTGCTTAGGTCCTCCTTTTCCACCCGTCCCGCCATTCTTTGATCTACATGCACTTTCCGGGTGTGAGGAATTCCCACAGCCGGCACACACATGCTTAAACTTGCATGTCCGCTGTGGTCTGTTACAATTGCCTCGATTGAAGCCCCAACAGACCCCTCCTTGTCCGCCCTTCCCGCCAACTCTAGGCTGATAGCCCCCACCTGTGCCTGCTCGAAAGGGCACCCCGGGCTTTTGGCGGACAACTCCGGACCCGCTCCCGCCTGGCGAGGACGTACCTGTCGCCCCTGGCAGGAGTTGCTTGTGCCATGACACCGAGTCCAAACAATCCCAAGACAGAGAAGCATCATATTCCTTTGCTTTACGGAACTTCATGTCATAGCCTTTCCATTCTTCCCCCTCATACATTGAATAAAAATCCATAATGCGATTCTGATAGCAAACCAACTCAGTCATAACATCAGGTTTACGTTCCCCCATAACTGCGGTAAATATAGAGAAGGCCTTAACCCAGTTCGTCACTGTCTCTTCCACCCTGAACTCGGCCATCTTGGCGCGCCATACACTAGGGTGCCACAAATCTTTCTGCATTTTAGCATACTCCATCTCACGATGGTCCGTTAACAATGAAAACATGTTGACATACTTGTCTCCCCATATTAACTCTTTCGTGGCCAAGGGAACGTGCTCTGCAACCTTTTCCCGCCTAGAGGGTATCGAGCCCTCCCCCACCATTGGCAATGCGAGCTTACCCGGATCGGCTATTGTTGCCGCCACCTTCTCATGACCAGCTGCTGGTACTCCTGGCGCCACCTGTGGGGGAACAAGAGGAACACTCGCTTTCGCGACATCTCTCGATTGCCGCAACTGCTTCATTAACACTCTGGCCTCTTCGGCCGGATCTCCCGGTTTCTTTGACCCGCTTCCCTCTTAACCCGGGAACCACTCCCGGCAAGGCCGGGCCTATTACCTTTTTCGGCTGACCTGGGTCGTTCATTGTAGCCAATTGCTTCTTTACCTCCGCCAAACCTCTACCGAGCGATTGGACTTGACCGAGCTTTCGGTCCATACACGCCATCCGGTTCTACAACAGGCGTAACATCTTCTCCATCTCGGAACCCTTTCCTGCTTGCTTGCTAGGCATGGTTTCGAGTCCTCCGCCTTTGGTCGATCCCCGAGGTCCTGAAATATGTGTCGAAACTGAAAGATAAAAACAGGATTACCACGTTCAAAATTGCTGCTTGTTCCGTCGAGGGCTCACGAGCAACGAGTGGGTGCAGCCTTCCGATCCGAGGAACAAGAGGACGATCTTCTGGGTTCCCGCTCCTTTATCCTTCTGCGGGAGGGCGTGTACCCGTCCCTGATACGCCTACTGGGCGTGGTCTTCCTTCGAGGTGTCTAGGACAACCCCTCTCGGGCGGGGGAAGGCGCACTCCGGCTACGCCGCTTTGGGCATACCAGCCGGGCCACGCCCACCCCGCCCAAAATGGCTTCCCGGGAGGTTCGGGCCCCCATCCATACGTTCGGGGGGACCGAGCAGTCGCCCCTTTCCATTTTTTCTTTCAGAGTCCTACTAAATTTTTAACTTCAGGTAAGAATTTACTATCATGCATGAGAATTTCTTTCTAAAGTCACTTAGCTTGTCTTTTCTCTAAAAACGCTGAAACTCCAGCTCCTCTCTTATCCTCTCTCTCTCCTGAAACTCGGAGCTCTCTCCTGCTCCGACCACTCAACACTTCTCGAAAAGACCTTCAGCTTGAGTAAGTCGTGTCTTGCTCCAAACGACGAATGACCGCTGTAAGTCAGACTAGGAAACTTCAGAACGTCGAAGGTATTTCTTTTAGTTAACCTTCGTGACTGGGAAATTGTTGTGGGAACGAACGCAAAAGCAATGCGTCATTCCCCGCTGGAAACCTTGGTGAAGTGCGCGAATTCAGGTGCGCTCGCGCTGCACCTAATCTCCCTGCTGCTGCTTGAGAGAGACTAGACCGCTAACCAAGGTTTCAGCTCCGGCGGACCTTTTCTGCCTCCATTGTCGGACCCACGCTGTCCATCCATTACCAACTAGAAATTCCTGACCCTTGTGGGGCCCATCTATACTGCAAATGATGGAACCCTGTGTAGGGGTCCTGACACTTCTCATGAGGGTTCCTAATAAGGATGTATGGAAAAGGACTGGTTTTATATTTCTTGTCACATACGTTACTTCTGTCTAATGGGCCCCTTCTCATTTCTTCCTTACCTTATATTATTAGAGGCACCTCCTTCCCCGTGGTTTCACTGTGCTTCCGGACTGCCAATCGCGTCCTGGTGCAATCTAGCGGGACTCGATAGTTTCTGCGGTGGGGAAACAATGTGTGCAACTGTTGGCAAATCATCTCTTATGTTAGCCTTTTACAGATAGCCTGTCTGTCTGCCTTTTTCCTCCTTTACTCACTCTCTTAAATTTATTCTACCAGGCTACAGATTCTTTACCTGATCTCCAAACTTGACTATCGTTGTAGGGGGTCTGGGTATTTGTAACTATTTATATCAATCATTGTTATTGTTTACCGCCTCACTATATTGGGCAAAATATTTATCTCCCGAGATTTTCCTTCGTTTCTGAGCATTATATCTCGGGTACATCCCCTCTCTATATGTTTATGTTAATTGTGATATATCGTGCCTTATCGTTTCTGAGGCCGATCCCCCCCTAGCATGTTTCTCTTATTTTTCATCTCTCCACATTTTTAACTTATGAATCTCTCTTGCGGTTTTAATACCGCTACCGGATCGCCCCTAGTTAACCCAGCGGTCGACATTTCGCGAAAGTGCCCTATTCGCCTCTCGCTATCCTAATGCGGAACAGTTACCTCCCGAGTGGGTAGAACCCTGATAGGATCCCCTCCCGCTCCCTAGCTCACCTCTTGTTACTTTGGTTTCTTCAATCACACGGGTACGTCTCGTCTCAATTGTCCTATTTTACACAGATGTTTCCCTCTTCTATTTATATCGCTCATGTCTCATTGTTTGCAGCTGTGGTATCACGCTGCTGCTCGCGCATGCGCAGAGGGCATTCTTTTTCCTCGATAACTTGGCGGCCATCTTAACACCGTGTTTACCTAATCTGAGTAACATTCATAATGATAGATTTGTATTCGGTGTACTCCCTCAGTGAATATTCAGGGGGTGCCCGTGCGGTTTACTATATTAGAATATTTGATGTCGCCCTGGACGATATATCAATTTACATCCTAACTATTGCCTAGCACCTCTTATACATTGTTTTTAGATTATCATATTTTCGCGGGCTGAATGTCCCTTACTTTAATTGACTAATCTGTTATTTTTTTTACACATCTTATGAATACTACAGATCGGGCGCGTGAGTGTACTGTATTATTTTTATGTAAGAGTGGCGGCCATTTTAAGGTGATCCCCACTGTTGTGTACTGTTTGTGATTTTAATTCTAGATCTACTGGGGTGAGAGATCTAGTTCACTAAGGGTCCGCAAGCCCTATTAGGGTACTCTACCCATGTCTCCATAACTTCTTTGGTACCTGTACATTGATAGCAGGTTATTTAGTAGTTCACATACTTCCTTAAATTAGGGCCTCCCAGTCCTCTCTGGTATTCAATCCATTTTTAAGTGTGTGAAACTTTATCATATACCACTGTTCTTGTTGCTTGCGCCTCTTTGTGCTATTGCCCATTCTGGTCTGTTCTTTGATCTTTTCTAGGATTACCCATCTTATGTCTAATTTACTATGTTTTTTCTCTTGCCAATGACTCACTAGAGAAGCACTTTCCTTATTTAGTCTAATGGCAAATTTGTGCTCTCCTATTCTAACTCTAAGTTCTCGGCCGGTTTCCCCTATGTAGCCTTGACCGCAGCGGCACAGGATCAAGTACACCAGGTTCTTGCTCCTGCAGTTATTTAAGGTAGTAATCTTGTGTATGACTGAGTTTAGACAGACCTCCAAAGTGACTAGGCATTGGTCACAGACGCTACACGATCCACACCTGTGGTTCCCTACTGCTTTTTCTCCTGTCAGGGTTTTTTGTGTTTCCACTACGTCCTCTCTGTATGTATGAACCAGAGTAGAACGTAGCTTCTTATTTTTTCTGTATGCATATAACGGTCGGGGAAGCTTGGTTTCTGTTCCCTCATTTAAGATTTTCCAATTGTGGTCTATCACATTTTTAACCTGGTTGGCTATGGCTGAGAACTGACTCACCATGCCAATTTTATCCATGGTCGTGTCCTTCTCCTTCTTTTCCAGGAGACTCTCTCTATTATAGTAGCGAGCCCTTTTTAATGAATGACTGATACGTTTTTTAGGGTACCCCCTTTCCCTGAACTTTTGCTTTGTGACTTCTGCATGTCTATAGAAATCGTCTAGTGAAGTACAGTTTATTCTTAGTCGGAGAAATTCTCCAAAAGGTATACTGTCCTTCTGACTTTTAGGGTGGTAACTATTATAATGAAGTACCGTATTACGGTCAGTTTCCTTCTTGAATAGTTCTACCACTAACTGATTGATTTCATTTTTTATACTAATATCTAAAAAATCAACTTTTTTGTTACTGTATGTGGCTGTGAATTTAAGATTTTCGTCACCTAGGTTGATCCAAATTAAGAATCCTTCAATACTTCTTCCGACCCTTACCAAATAAAAAAAATATCATCTATAAACCTGACCCAATTTCTTATATTTTCATAAAAGGGGCTGATCTCATTATACACATGCTTGTCCTCAAATTTGCTGACGTAAATACAGGCCAGACTCGGTGCGCAAGTTGCGCCCATGCTGGTCCCCTTACGTTGAATGTACAGGTCTTTTTTGAAAAGGAAAATATTATTCAATAGTACCATGTTTACACATTGGACTATAAATTCTTTGTTCGCTCCAGCTATCTCTGTTCCTTCCAGTAGAGTCCTAATTAGGTTTATTGTGTCTTGTTGTGGTATATTGGTATATAGTGACTCTACATCTAGAGTCACCATTTACTCGTTCTCTCCCTGGAATGGTAGGCCCTCCACCCTGGTTATCATATTGGAGGTATCTTTTATATAAGATTTTTGTTGGTGCACTAGTGGCTTCAGAAACCTATCAGCATATTTACTGAGTGGTTCTAATAAAGAGTCAATGGAGGCCACTATCGGTCTTAAAGGTGGATCCTCCATGCTCTTATGGACTTTTGGTAGTCCATAAAAGGCAGGTATTTTAGGGCTCTCATTATGTAGGAACTTGAATTCCTCCTCAGTGATCATTCCGTTAATTTTGGCGGTGGACAGGAGTGACTCTACTTCTCGTTTTAAAGACTCCATTCTGGGGCGTGGCTACGGCAGCGATGTAAACGGGCGCACCTCGAGTGAGCTCCGTCGCCCCGTCGCCCCGTTGCCTTATTAAGCGATTATAAGCGTTATTCGGGGGCTTTTTAAGAGACCCTGATATCTGTCAGGCCCCTGAAAGAGAGGAGATCCGCACAGCAACCGCTCCGGTACAGGAGTCACTACCGGGGGCGATCAAAGACTTGGCAGTCCGGCTGCCGGAGCACCGCAGCCATCTTCCCTCCGCGCCTTGACCTCGCTTCTCTAGAGGGCGGCGCACAGTGCTAGAGGAAGCTTGGCGACGCAGCCGGACTATCTGAGGCGGACCCCGGCTGGGGTTGACACGCCGCGGGACCGGCGGACAGCGGCGACGGAGCTGCCGACGGCGGAGAGGCCCCTGGGCGGGGACGTGGTGCTGACCCGGCTGCTGGCCTTACGCGAGGACCTGGCTTTGGTGCGGCTGCGAGGCCGCGCTAGGAGTGGGGCGGCTCCCGGCCGCACGACTGCGGGACTACTGTCTGCTGAGAGACCGCCCCGGTGAACTGTGCCCAGCGGACCCTCATTTACCTGCTGCCTGGTGCCGTGACGGCGCCCTGAGCCGCTGCGCCAGGACTCGGCGCACCGGAGGAGCTGCCCGCCATCTTGCGCTCCCGGACGGGGTCTCGCCCACCATCTTGGCTCCCCCACTGGCATCTGCACCCAGAGCGCCCGACCTTGAAGCCCATGGGGACCTCTGGTGAGTGCCTAGCCAAGCCGGCCCTGCAAGAGCACCCACGCTGGCCCTACGTCCCTGCTCCCCAGCCTCCGAGCGGGTTCTGGAGCGCTCGTCGCTGCCTGGGAGGCCGTGAGGGTGGATCGGGCGCTTCTCCCCTCGCTCGCCGGACCAATGCTGCGGGAGTGTGTGGCCTGAGCCCCCTAGCTGGCAGAGACTTAACGGGTGGCTGGCTGGACGACCCACGCCGCCTGTTGGAGATTATACCCCTGCGGCCTAGTGGACCGGCCCGAGGCAGGGGAAAGAAGTCCCTACAAAACGTGAGTACCCCTCTATCTATTCAGGGGACCCGGGGCCCAGCTGCCCTTCAGGGGAAGCGACGGAGGTGGGGTGGCGGCTCGCACCCCAGCCACTCCTGAGAGGCGCCGTCACTTGTGGAGGGGGCAAACGACGCAGCGTCCCGGACTCGGGGTGAGGGCTGACCCCCATAGCGGCCCTATCAAGTACTGAGGCCACCCTGCGACTCCCTGAAGAAGCGGGCCTAAATACACCACTCTCTGGGCGACGCAGGACTGCACGGGAGGAGGCGCTCGACAAGGGGGAGGTCGACTGGTGGTGTCCTGACCCGCCACCGCACTGCTGCAGCACCAGGGGGGTACTGCACCAACAGCGACGAGCGACGCATTGGGTGGCTGGGTGCTGCGCTCAGGACGGATCATGACCCGCGGAAGAGGAGGCAGGATGGACCAGGCAGCGACCTCCAAGGGCACTTCGGTGGTTGCCATGTGGGGCAAGGCAGGAGCAGCAGCGCCAACTGAAGAAGTGCCGCCACCGGTTGCTGACTCCCCGCCGGTGACGCAAGCCTTCATGTCCTCTTTCATGGCAGACCTGAAGTCTGAGATAGGATCCTTGAGATCGGAGGTGCAATCGTGCGTTAAAGAACTGCGTAAGGATGTGACAGAGCTGGGGGACAGGGTCGACGGACTCGAGAAGCTGGTGGACACGCGCACTGAAGATATGGAACAGCTGTGGCAGAGGGTGGCAACCCTGGAAGAGCAGAACATCGAACTCCAGATCAAACAGGAAGACCTTGAAAATAGGGGGCGCTGCAACAACCTCCGCATACGGGGTGTGCCACTCGGAGAGGAAGGGACGGACACCATGGCCTACGTGGCGCAACTCCTGCACGAGGTGTGGGGCAACAAGGAAGCCCCCCCGCCGCTCTTGGACCGTGCTCATCGAACCTTCGGTGCGGGAGACAAGACGGGTCTCCTCTCAGACATTATAACCCGAGTGCACTATTTCACGGAGAAGGAGGCCATTTTGAAAGCGGCAAGGGACAAGCAGGACCTGCGTTATGAAGGCCACAAGATCCAAATTTTCCAAAACTTGGCCCCCAACACGCTGCACAGACGGAAAGTCTTCCGCCCGGTGACAGAGAAGCTGCGGGCCCTCGAAATCCCCTACCAGTGGGGACACCCCTTTGCCCTCATCTTTCGTTGGGAAGGCAAGCGTAAAGTCATCCGCTCCTACAACAAGGCGGCACAGCTGCTTAGACTCTCGGAATCCCCAGAACGCATCCCCGCCCGTTCCAAACGCCCGGAGAGGCTCCCGGCCCGACCCGACTGGACCACGGTGACCCGACGCCACCGATCTCCCCCGACGGATACAGGCTCCATGTCCCAGGCTAAACAGGACATCATAGAACACATCCGCTCCCTTGAAGACGACCGCGAGGGGCAAACCTTGGAGCCCCGCACTCCGTGAACTATATCAAACCGACCCCGGACCCTCGGCGCTCCAAGACCAACGGGGAGGACGTTGCCACGTCCCATATTAATACATTGGACATTTCTTGAGACTTTGAGCCCCTTGCAGAGTGACTAGATGACCCCTGCACGTCTGCGGCCCCTCTGCAACTACGTGCCCAGGCGTAATAGGCAGCGTGCATCCTTGACACCGGAGCCCGCCGCGTCAACGAGTGGGGCCGGCAGGACGCTGAGGGTGGCCCTAACGAGGCACTGATGGGACAGGGACTGTTTTGGAATGCAATGGCTCACAGCTGCTCTCCCGTGGACGCCCACGAAGGTCGACTCCGACAGCCAGACGGTCCGGGAATGATGTCCTATCCTTTGGGGCCTAACACTGCTGAACTGGCCGCTATGACACGACTCTCCCTATACTGACTCTATGTCACTTACCCCCGAATCAACCTTGAGCAGCGGGGCGGACGGGCCTCGGGGCAACTGAGACTCATCTCTCTGACAAAGACGCCCCACTCTTTGTCCCCTAGGAAGTGACTGAGTACATCCAAACCCTCGGGTAGAGGATGCCCGGAACCTGAGACATTGTACTACGGCCACGTTGGCCTGTTGTGGTTATATACTTTCTCTGTGTTCCCTTTTTTCTTGCCTGTTCTATTCTTCCTACTTCCCACTCGAACTTTCCCTTTACCTGGTTCCCTCTCCTGTTGTGTAGTGTGGCGACCTGGGGGCTGTTGGTGGTGCCTGCGCGATCGCGGTGGGTGGGAGAGGCTGGCCCCCTTTGCTCAACGGGGTGGGGGATGCTGGGTGGTGAGGTGGCTTTAACCCCCTTAGTGCCATGGCGATGAGTATTCCTGCACCTCTCAAAGTCTTGACACTTAATGTCAAAGGACTCAACTCCCCCAACAAGCGGAACCAGGTGTGGCGCTACCTCCTACAACACTCCCCTGACATTGTCTTCCTTCAGGAGACGCACCTCCTGCGGGGAGACACTGGACGCATGGTGCATCCCAGGTACCCCACACAATTCTGGGCGTCGGCTGACACTAAAACGGCGGGGGTGGCCATTCTATGCAGAGCTGGCTTTAGGCGGGGATCCACAAAACCCTACAAGAGTGGAGAAAGACGCTTCCTTCGGCCCGCAATACAGATGGGAGGAACACAGTACACTCTAGGCAATGTATATGCACCTAACCAGTCGCAAGATAAGTTTCTCCAGGCACTCCTACGGGAACAGTTTCAGTCTGGCGCGCCGCGCACAATCTTTGGCGGGGACTTCAACCTAGTGTGGGACCCAGACATAGATCGTGGGGACAACGCATTTAGCGGCGCGGGTGCAATGTCGGCCACACTGAAGGAGCAGATTATGGACTTAGGGCTAGTAGATGCGTGGAGGTACCATAATCCAGGGGTCCGTGACTATACCTTCTACTCGCACTCCCACCGAACGTACTCGCGCATTGATCACCTCTTCACTTCTCTAGACCTGGCGCGGGACACGCTGAAGGTCACCATTTCAGATATCTCGCTATCGGATCATGAGCATGTGGAACTGCTGTTGCAGGACCCAATGGCGCGTGCCCCCCGGGAGCGACGATGGACTCTCCCACCGAGCGTCCTTCGAGACCCGGAGGACGTTGACAACATTCGGGAAGCCATAGACTCGTACTTCGTTCTCAATGATATCCCGGAAACGCCATTCCCGGTGGTGTGGGATGCCTTTAATGCCACCATGCGGGGGCACATCACTTCCCTGGCGATAGCGAGAAGACGGGCGGCCTGTAAACTGGAGGCCGATCTGGCAAGCGAGATCAAACAGGCGGAGGCGCAGGACAGAGACCGGCCATCGCTGGCGTCCAGGAGGAAGCTGGCGAACCTCAGGGGACAACTTCGCCTCATACGCACCAACAAGGCAGAACACTCCCTTCTAGCACTGAAACAAAAATACTACGAAGGGGGGGATAAAGTGGGAAGACAGCTGGCAGGACGACTGAGGGCACGGACAGCTAGAGCTCATATCGCTAAGCTACGACATCAGGATGGCACATGTGCCGTCACTGAGCGAGCCAAGCAGGACGCCTTTGTGGCCTACTATACTTCCCTATACGCGGAGGAACCTACATCAGCGGAGGCGCGGGCCGCTGTCCTCGCTGACTTTGAGGGAACCCCCCTATCACCAATCCATGCAGCGGAGCTGGAAGAGCCCATACTAGAAGATGAGATTTCTTCGGCTCTTAAAGATCTCCCCATGGGGAAAACCCCGGGGCCCGATGGCTTGCCGCTATCCTTCTACCGAGTCTTTCAGACCCAGCTTTGCCCTCAGCTGCTGAGACTGTTTCATTCCTTCTCGGACACGGTGGGTCCGTCCCCCGACATGGGAATGGCGGAGATCGCATTGATACCGAAGCCAGGGAAGGATCCTGCGCTGTGTGCCTCCTATCGGCCCATTGCCCTCTTGAACACCGACCTGAAGATCTATACCAAGATCCTGGCTAAGCGACCAGACCCATACATGCCGGGGTTGGTGAATCCGGATCAAGTGGGGTTCATCCGAGACCGGCAAGGGGCCGACAACGTGCGCAGACTGGCCCACCTGGTGGGCAAGGTGCGGCATTGGGATATCCCTGCTTGCCTTCTCTCGCTTGACGCAGAGAAGGCCTTCGACCGGGTGGACTGGACCTTCTTGAAGGGGGTCCTCCGGAAGCTAGGCCTGGGCCCCAAAATGATAGCGAGCATTATGGCCCCATACCTGGGACCGCAGGCCAGGATCAGGGTAAATGGCCAGTTAACATCACCGCTGGCGATACACCGAGGCACGAGGCAGGGGTGTCCACTCTCGCCACTCCTGTTTGCCCTGGCAGTGGAGCCCCTGGCGGCACTGATCAGACGTGACCCCAGAATAGATGGAATAGCCCATGGGGGGAGGGTCAATAAGGTGGCGCTCTTCGCAGACGATCTGATCCTCACCCTCACACACCCTCGCGCATCTCTACCAGCGGTCCATGAAGTACTCTGTCTATATGAACGGGCGTCGGGCCTCAAAATAAACCATACTAAATCTTGGGCACTCAACCTCACTGTGCCTACCGAGAACGTCCTCTCCCTGAAGGAGGATGTGCCCTATCAATGGGCGGAGAGCCACATCAGATACTTGGGCCTTGCCCTTACCCCCCACTTAGACTCCTGGTCCTCGGTGAACTGGACGGAATGTCGTAAAGCGGTGCTGGAGGACCTTCGGAAATGGAAACCTCTGATGATATCCTGGCTGGGGCGCCTTAACGCGGTTAAAATGTCGATCCTCCCTCGAATCCTCTACGTATTCCAATGTCTGCCCACCCCTATACCGCTTCACTGTATTCGGAGCCTCCAGCGCGAGATCACGTCCTTTATCTGGGGTGGGAAGCGCCCCCCGTTCTCGCAAAAGGTCCTCATGGAAGAAAGAGACAGAGGAGGCCTGGCATGTCCCAACTTGGTGCATTATTACTGGGCGGCACATCTCCGCTTCGTGGTGGAACGGGGCGCACGCGAAAGCGATAAGCACTGGTTCCACATGGACCGGGCGGTCACCGGAAGTACCATATGGGACCTACCCTGGCTCCCGCGGGCGGCACGCTCCAAAAGCGCATACCTTGCAGTCCCCACAAAAACGGTTCTGGACATCTGGGATAGCGTAGCCGTGACCAGAGGTCTGACCACGTTCCCGTCCCCGCACACCCCGATAGCGGGGAACCCGCAGTTCCCCCCGGCCCACCGGACTCGGGCGTTTGATAATTGGACTCAAGGGGACTGTAGAGTAGCTGGAGACCTCTTCCTCGAGGGCTTGCCCAAAACTTGGAAAGATTGCAGGGAGGAATTTAGGGTGCCGCTACAGGCTAGCCTACAACATGCTTAGCTACGCCACTGGACTGCAAGTGACGAAATGTACCAAGCGGCTACCCGAGCATACACGCCCTTTGAGAAGTTGGCGCGCTCCCTCGGGGGACTGAAGAGGCTGATCTCTCAAATATATTGCATACTGCAGCACCCGACATTGGCGCCTGCACATCCCTATCAGAGGCAATGGCAATTAGCGTCGGGCGCGGACATTGACCCCTCCCAATGGAACAGACTGTGGCGGAATATACCCAAGGTATACCGCAGCATTCCACAGAGGGAAAACGCTTACAAACTGCTTACGCAATGGTACTACACCCCTCTACGCCTTAGCCAGATGTTCCCCAACGCTTCCCCGATGTGCTGGAGATGTGAGTCTGCGACTGGTGACTTTGTGCATATATGGTGGACGTGTCCAACCCTGACTGTTTTCTGGAAGGAGGTGCTTAACCATATCAAAGGGGTGTTGGGGTTCCCTTTGCCCGAAGAAGTGAGCACGATCCTACTTGGCATACGCCCTGCTGCGCTCAAGGCACTCACTCGCGGCGACTGGATCCTCACACTCCAAATGCTAGGTGCCGCTAAACAACTCATCGCCTGGTACTGGAAGCGAGCGGAGGCGCCACCCATAGCTTCCTGGTTTGTGCGCCTTTGGCAGGTCCTAGCGATGGAGCTACTTACGGCATGGCTACAGGCGCGAGATACGCGCTTCAAGGCGGTCTGGGAGCCCTTGGTGCGACACCTCTGCTCTGTAGAATATGCGCGACACATGCCCACTAGACTCCGCGCTCTGCACCTCTTCGAGGACGCACTTGTCCCTATAGACCCGGCCAGACTGCATCCTTGACCACCATACACATCACAGCTGCTGCTGCAAACACGCACGCCCCCCTGCAAGCTGTCCTCCGCCATGCCGCCTGTACCCGCCATTCTATTTCCCCCCCCTCTCTGTCTGCTCTTAGGCTTCTCCGTCTTTCCTACTTCCTTTTTTCCTGCTTGCCACTCTGGCTCTTGTCTTTCTTTGAGACAGTTGCGCCCCGTTGGGCGGTTAGAGACAGTTGGGCTACTTGCACTTCACATACCCTACTTGCTAAAGCGAATACACTCCTGCACACGACAAGCCTTTATACCCTGCATCCCTAAGCCAGGCGGCCGGCCCTCCTGAGAGGGTTGTAGGCAAGGCGCTGTGTTAAAACTTTTTTTCCGGCCGCTCTGGCACTGAACTCAAAGAGATATATCATACGCGGCCGGCCTGGACACGAGGTTGTAGGCTTAACGCTGTATTCAAAATAAAATAGATTTGAACCGAAAGACTCCATTCTATTCTGGGCTACCTTGGTGTAATGTTCTTTATTGGACAGGAGAGATATGGCCTTCTGTTCATAATCAGCTGTATTGAAGACCACTACCCCCACCCACCTTATCTGCTGGCTTGATAGTTATAAGGCTGTCATGAACGAGGGAGTCCAATGCTTCCCTTTGGCTTTTGGAGATATTATGTGCTTGGTGGTGCTTCATTTCCACTATCTTTCCAATTTCCATTTTGACCATACTTTCAAAGATATCAATGTTTTTATCTACCATTCCTAAGCTCGGGGTGAATGTTGATTTTGCCCTCAAACCTGAGTCTGTAGGGGGGTCCCTCTCTGGCCTGTTCTCGAAGAACCTACGTAACCTAATTTTTCTAAAAAATGATCGTAGATCCTTCTCTAGTTGGAATTTATTAATGCCCGCCGTGGGGACAAAACTAAATCCCATCCTTAACACCTCCTCCTCAATATTCGTCAGTTCTCTACAAGATAGGTTTATAATAGGTGTAATCCCTATCTCCAATAGACCTTGTTCCTTGTCCTCTTGTATTCTTGAGGTGCTGGGTTGTTTGGATACTCTTGGTCCTGGTCTTTCATAGTGGGTTTCCTTGTATATGAGCCCCTTCCCCTGTTTGAGAATTCCATTTGGGGTCTCTGTGGGCGCTGATCTAAAAAATCATCATACTCTCTATTTGGGTGAGTGTAGGTTGCTTCCTCTCTCTGTGGCATATCCTCTTTTCCCCCACTGCTCTCTGACGAACCCGAAAAGTTCATGTGTTTGGGTCGTCTTTGTTGAAACCTAACCCTAGGTCCTCTTTCCCAATTCTGTTCTGGCTTTTCTGTATAGTAATCCTTTTTGAGGAAAGGATAAATCACCTCTTGACTAAACCTATTAATGTCCTTTCTTAACTTTTGAGTTTTTTTGTTATTTAAATATTTGTAATATCCGTTTATATCTTGGTTTATTTCTTCTATCTTTTTTTTGGCCTCCTCTGATATATTGGTATCAATTAATACTTTTTCCAGTTCTTCTATCTCCCTCTTTTCTATAAGGATGGTGCCTTGTGCTGTATCTATTATAAGAATCATCCAATCCCTGCTACACCTGTTGAAGATGAATGTCCAGGTTTCTAAGAATTTTGGATTATTAACAAAGAGGCCCGGCTCGTTGCGTATCTGGAGCCCAACTGGAATAGTCCCGGCCCTTACATACTATGTCATAAATTCAGCATGTAATTCGGTACGGATAATTTTCTTTTTTAGGTTAACTAGCTGGTTCCTTTTCTCTCCCCCATTTGGGATTACAGTTATTGAATTACCCTTTCTGTTGTAGCTCAAGATTTTATTTAATTGCTCCTCACTGAATCCAAAGGTCTTCAGTGCGTCCATTTTTATGATTGGATTTACGGGATATAGGTTTCAGATGAAGACCTATGATTTATTTAATCTCTCTAGCACGCAGCTGTACACATCAGTGAAAAATATGAGAGAGGACCCCACAAATTCCAGGGAACAGGGTACTTAAAACACTAAAAGTCAAAGGGCTATCCCTAGAAAGATTTGTAGATGAGAGTACTACTGCTAAAATACAGTACTCTTATCACATTCACTCACGGCAAGCACTACATGTGTTATCAAAATCACTGGTCACCAAGTAGATCATAACGTTTACAGTCTGTTTTATTAAAAGATTATATTTATTAAAATTTCAGTAAGGATTCTGTTAGATTCTACTGAAAACATTAGTATAGAGACATCTCATAACATGAATTTTTTTTTTTAAAGAAAAGCATAATAAAATACATATGTACAACACATTAAAAATGAAAGACAAAGTACATTTTTCTTAATCCTCCACAATAATCATACAATATATCGCAAATCAATAAGAAAGAACACACAAAGAACCCTTTATTCTCAATAGAGCAATAATGTTGCTACAGATTAACTGATTCAATAGCCTTTACCTGAATACATTGGGACTTCCAATATTAAAATAAAATATCTCTAGAATTCCCTGGGCCTTGTTTGAATTCTGTATGGTAAAGTGTGTCGACGCGTTTCAGTGTTGGAGCCCGCAGATATGGTCACACCTTCATCAGGACAGTTTATTTATTTGGGGTCATCAAGTTCAAACGACCGTTATCCTTTCTGTATATTAGAAAAGCATCAGTCAGTACATGTTTGTGATTAAATATCAACACCATGATATGACATACCGGTCAATAGTCTAGACTATTGACCGGTATGTCATATGTCATGATATGACATACCGGTCAATAGTCTAGACTATTGACCGGTATGTCATATCATGGTGTTGATATTTAATCACAAACATGTACTGACTGATGCTTTTCTAATATACAGAAAGGATAACGGTCGTTTGAACTTGATGACCCCAAATAAATAAACTGTCCTGATGAAGGTGTGACCATATCTGCGGGCTCCAACACCGAAACGCGTCAACGCACTTTACCATACAGAATTCAAACAAGGCCCAGGGGATTCTAGAGTTATTTTATTTTATAATACTGGAAGTCCCAATGTATTCATGTAAAGGCTATTGAATCAGTTAATCTGTAGCAACATTAATTGCTCTATTGAGAATAAAGGGTTCTTTGTGTGTTCTTTCTTATTGATTTGTGATATATTGTATGATTATTGTGGAGGATTAAGAAAAATGTACTTTGTCTTTCATTTTTAATGTGTTGTACATATGTATTTTATTATGCTTTTCTTTTAAAAATAATTTTTTCATGTTATGAGATGTCTCTATACTAATGTTTTCAGTAGAATCTAACAGAATCCTTACTGAAATTTTAATAAATATAATCTTTTAATAAAACAGACTGTAAACGTTATGATCTACTTGGTGACCAGTGATTTTGATAACACATGTAGTGCTTGCCGTGAGTGAATGTGATAAGAGTACTGTATTTTAGCAGTAGTACTCTCATCTACAAATCTTTCCAGGGATAGCCCTTTGACTTTCAGTATTTTAAGTACCCTGTTCCCTGGAATTTGTGGGGTCCTCTCTCATATTTTTCACTGATGTGTACAGCTGCGTGCTGGAGAGATTAAATAAATCATAGGTCTTCATCTGAAACCTATATCCCGTAAATCCAATCATAAAAATGGATGCACTGAAGACCTTTGGCTTCAGTGAGGAGCAATTAAATAAAATCTTGAGCTCCAACAGAAATGGTAATTCAATTACTGTAATCCCAAATGGGGGAGAGAAATGAAACCATCTAGTTAACCTAAAAAAGAAAATTATCCGTACCGAATTACATGCTGAATTTATGACACAGTATGTAAGGGCCGGGACTATCCCAGTTGGGCTCCAGATACGCAACGAGCCGGGCCTCTTTGTTAATAATCCAAAATTCTTAGAAACCTGGACATTCATCTTCAACAGGTGTAGCAGGGATTGGATGCTTCTGATAATAGAGACAGCACAAAGCACCATCCTTATAGAAAAGAGGGAGATAGAGGAACTGGTAAAAGTATTAATTGACACCAATATATTAGAGGAGGCCAAAAAAAAGATAGAAGAAATAAACCAAGATATAAACGGATATTACGAATATTTAAATAACAAAAAAACTCAAAAGTTAAGAAAGGACATTAATAGGTTTAGTCAAGAGGTGGTTTATCCTTTCCTCAAAAAGGATTACTATACAGAAAAGCCAGAACAGAATTGGGAAAGAGGACCTAGGGTTAGGTTTCAACAAAGACGACCCAAACACATGAACTTTTCGGGTTTGTCAGAGAGCAGTGGGGGAGAAGAGGATATGCCACAGAGAGAGGAAGCAACATACACTCACCCAAATAGAGAGTATGATGATTTTTTAGATAAGCGCCCACAGAGACCCCAAAGGGGATTCTCAAACAGGGGAAGGGGCTCATATACAAGGAAACCCACTATGAGAGACCAGGACCAAGATTATCCAAACAACCCAGAACTTCAAGAATACAAGAGGACAAGGAACAAGGTCTATTGGAGATAGGGATTACACCTATTATAAACCTATCTTGTAGAGACCTGACGAATATTGAGGAGGAGGTGTTAAGGATGGGATTTAGTTTTGTCCCCACGGCGGGCATTAATAAATTCCAACTAGAGAAGGATCTACGATCATTTTTTTGAAAAATTAGGTTACGTAGGTTCTTCGAGAACAGGCCAGAGAGGGACCCCCCTACAGACTCAGGTTTGAGGGCAAAATCAACATTCAACCCGAGCTTAGGAATGGTAGATAAAAACATTGATATCTTTGAAAGTATGGTCAAAATGGAAATTGGAAAGATAGTGGAAATGAAGCACCACCATGCACATAATATCTCTAAAAGCCAAAGGGAAGCATTGGAATCCCTCGCTCATGACACCTGTATAACTATCAAGCCAGCAGATAAAGGGGGGGGGGGTAGTGGTCATCAATACAGCTGATTATGAACAGAAGGCCATATCTCTCCTGTCCAATAAAGAACATTACAACAAGGTAGCCAAGAATAGAATGGAGTATTTAAAATGAGAAGTAGAGTCACTCCTGTCCACCGCCAAAACTAACGGAATGATCACTGAGGAGGAATTCAAGTTTCCACATAATGAGAGCCCTAAAACACCTGCCTTTTATGGACTACCAAAAGTCCATAGGAGCATGGAGGATCCACCTTTGAGACCGATAGTGCCCTCAATTGACTCTTTATTAGAACCACTCAGTAAATATGCTGATAGGTTCCTGAAGCCACTAGTGCAGCAACAAAATTTATATAAAAGATACCTCCGATATGATAACCAGGGTGGAGGGCCTACCATTCCAGGGAGAGAACGAGTATATGGTGACTCTAGATGTAGAGTCACTATATACCAATATACCACAACAAGACACAATAAACGTAATTAGGACTCTACTGGAAGGAACAGAGATAGCTGGAGCAAACAAAGAATTTATAGTCCAATGTGTATCGATGGTACTATTGAATAATATTTTCCTTTTCAAAAAAGACCTGTACATTCAACGTAAGGGGACCAGCATGGGCGCAACTTGCGCACCGACTCTGGCCTGTATTTATGTCAGCAAATTTGAGGACAAGCATGTGTATAATGAGATCAGCCCCTATTATGAAAATATAAGAAATTGGGTCAGGTTTATAGATGATATTTTTTTAATTTGGTCAGGGTCGGAAGAAGTATTGAAGGAATTCTTAATTTGGATCAACCTAGGTGACGAAAATCTTAAATTCACAGCCACATACAGTAACAAAAAAGTTGATTTTTTAGATATTAGTATAAAAAATGAAAACAATCAGTTAATGGTAGAACTATTCAAGAAGGAAACTGACATAATACGGTAATTCATTATAATAGTTACCACCCTAAAAGTCAGAAGGACAGTATACCTTTTGGAGAATTTCTCCGACTAAGAAGAAACTGTACTTCACTAGACGATTTCTATAGACATGCAGAAGTCACAAAGCAAAAGTTCAGGGAAAGGGGGTACCCTAAAAAACTTATCAGTCGTTCATTACAAAGGGCTCGCTACTATAATAGAGAGAGCCTCCTGGAAAAGAAGGAGAAGGACACGACCATGGATAAAATTGTCATGGTGAGTCAGTTCTCAGCCATAGCCAACCAGGTCAAAAATGTGATAAACAACAATTGGAAAATCTTAAATGAGGGAACAGAAACCAAGCTTCCCCGACCGTTATATGCATACAGAAAAAATAAGAACCTACGTTCTACTCTGGATCATATATACAGAGAGGACGTAGTGGAAACACAAAAAACCCTGACAGGAGAAAAAGCAGTAGGGATCCACAGGTGTGGATCGTGTAGCGTCTGTGACCAATGCCTAGTCACAAAGGAGGTCTGTCTCAACTCAGTCGCACACAAGATTACTACCTTAAATAACTGCAGGAGCAAGAACCTGGTGTATATGATCCTGTGCCCCTGCGGTCAAGGCTACATAGGGGAAACCGGCCGAGAACTTAGAGTTAGAATAGGAGAGCACAAATCTGCCATTAGACTAAGTAAGGAAAGTGCTCCTCTAGTAAGTCATTGGCAAGAGAAAAAACATAGTGAATTAGACATAAGATGGGTAATCCTAGAAAAGATCAAATAACAGACCAGAATGGGCAATAGCACAAAGAGGCGCAAGAAACAAGAACAGTGGTATATGATAAAGTTTAACACAATTAAAAATGGATTGAATACCAGAGAGGACTGGGAGGCCCTAATTTAAGGAAGTATGTGAACTACTAAATAACCCGCTATCAATGTACAGGTACCAAAGAAGTTATGGAGACATGGGTAGAGTACCCTAATAGTGCTTGCGGACCCTTAGTGAACTAGATCTCTCACCCCAGTAGATCTAGAATTAAAATCACAAATAGAGTACACAACAGTGGGGATCACCTTAAAATGGCCACCACTCTTACATAAAAATAATACAGTACACTCACGCGCCCGGTCTGTAGTGATCATAAGATGTGTAACAAAAATAACAGATTGGTTAATTTAAAGGAAGAGACGTTCAGCCCGCGAAAATATGATAATCTAAAAACAATGTATAAGAGGTGCTAGGCAATAGTTGGGTTGAAAATTGACATATCGTCCAGGGCGACATCAAATATACTAATATAGTAAACCGCACGGGCACCCCCTTAATATTCACTGAGGGAGTACACCGAATACAAATCTATCAATATGAATGTTACTCAGATTAGATAAACACGGTGTTAAGATGGCCGCCAAGTTATCGAGGAAAAAGAATGCCCTCTGCGCATGCGCGAGCAGCAGCGTGATACCACAGCTGCAAACAATGAGACATGAGCGATATAAATAGAAGAGGGAAACGTCTGTGTAAAATAGGACAATTGAGACGAGATGTACCCGTGTGATTGAAGAAACCAAAGTAACAATAGGTGAGCTAGGGAGCGGGAGGGGATCCTATCAGGGCTCTACCCACTCGGGAGGTAACTGTTCCGCATTAGGATAGCGAGAGGCGAATCGGGCACTTTCGCGAAATGTCGACCGCTGGGTTAACTAGGGGCGAATAGGTAGCGGTATTAAAACCGCAAGAGAGATTCATAAGTTAAAAATGTGGAGAGATGAAAAATAAGAGAAACATGCTGGGGGGGGATCGGCCTCAGAAGAGATAAGGCACGATATATCACAATAAACATAAACATATAGAGAGGGGATGTACCCGAGAGATAATGCTCAAAAACGAAGGAAAATCTCGGGAGATAAATATTTTGCCCAATATAGTGAGGTGGTAAACAATGACAATGGTTGATATAAATAGTTACAAATACCCAGACCCCCCTACAACTATAGTCAAGTTTGGAGATCAGGTAAAGAATCTGTAGCCTGGTAGAATAATTTTAGGAGGGTGGGTAAAGGAGGAAAAAGGCAGACAGAAAGGCTATCTGTAATAGGCTAACATAAGAAATGATTTGCCAACAGTTGCACACATTGTTTCCCCACCGCAGAAACTATCGAGTCCCACTAGATTGCACCAGGACGCGATTGGCAGTTTCGGAAGCACAGAGAAACCACGGGGAAGGAGGTGCCTCTAATAATATAAGGTAAGGAAGAAATGAGAAGATACCCATTAGATAGAAGTAACGTATGTGACAAGAAATATTTAAACCAGTCCTTTTCCATACATCTTTATTAGGAACCCTCATGAGAAGCGACTGGAACAATCTGGAGTATTGAATCAGTAGCCTGTAGGAGTAAACGAATAAAGAGCTGCATATACAGTCTTTTTCACCAAAAAGAAATGGTAATATGTTACTACCTGCTAAAAATATCTAAATTAAACAAGCAAAAGGAAACTGGATGTATGACGTTACAACGCATACTTTTACAACGCATACCTTTACAACGCATTTTTTACACCGCAACATCCATTACAACGCACACCATTACAACGCATGCCATTACAATGAATTCTTTGAAACTACCTTTACAACGCAATCCACTACAACGCATGCTACATTTACAACGCATACCATTAAAACGCATTACATTACATTGCATATAAGGTAAGTGTTGGATAGTGTAGGGGTAAAAATTACTATTCTAACTACAGGGGGTGCAACAGTAGGGTAAGTGTTGGATAGTGTAGGGGTAAAAATTACTATTCTAACTCCAGGAGGTGCAACAGTAGGGTAAGTGTTGGATGGTAAGCTATGCGTTGTAATGGTATGCGTTGTAATGACTGCGTTGTAATGGTATGCGTTGTAGTGGTGTACGTTGTAGTATCATGCGTTGTAATGACTGCGTTGTAAATGCATGCGTTCTAATGGATTTTGCGTTGTAAAAGTTTTGTTGTAATGGTAGTGCGTTGTAAAAGTTGCGTTGTAAAGGTTGTATACCAAGGAAACTACATATTCAAACAAAACCGCGTCTACATATTGATTTATCCCCCCATTAGATCCAATACTGAGTCTCCTGAATAATATGACTAGTTGACAATATCGTATGATGGAATGTGAGAACCATTGAATACAAGGAACAACCATACTACACACTTAAGAGGTCAGTACATATAAGCTCAGATGGCCCGAGTGATGTATTACAGCTGGTCACTTACTACAACATAATGGAGGGACTAGATACCAGGGATGATAGAAATCTGAATACTATGAAGTTATAAAATGTAGTTTGAAGTAGAATAAATATGTATGAAAATAAAAAGTGTTATTTTGAAGGGATACACAGGAATATGTACAATGTCATATGACCCAAGGCAAGGATCACTGATGTAAAGAGATATAAGTGCCTGTTAGACTATTGACCGGTATGTCATATCATGGTGTTGATATTTAATCACAAACATGTACTGACTGATGCTTTTCTAATATACAGAAAGGATAACGGTCGTTTGAACTTGATGACCCCAAATAAATAAACTGTCCTGATGAAGGTGTGACCATATCTGCGGGCTCCAACACCGAAACGCGTCGACGCACTTTACCATACAGAATTCAAACAAGGCCCAGGAGATTCTAGAGATATTTTATTTTATAATACTGGAAGTCCCAATGTATTCATGTAAAGGCTATTGAATCTGTTAATCTGTAGCAGCTCCCTCGACCTCTCGCAGTCTGGCTTCCGGGCCAACCACAGCACCGAGACCGCCCTGATCGCAGCCACCGATGACATCCGAGCCCTGCTCGACAACAGAGAAACAGAGGCCCTCATCCTCCTGGACCTCTCCGTGGTCTTCGACACTGTCTGCCACCGTACCCTAGTACAGCGCCTCAGCAACGTCGGAATCCAGAAGAAGGCACTGGAGTGGATCATCTCCTTCCTCGCCGGAAGGACACAGAGAGTCCGCCTCCCCCCGTTCAGATCGGAGGCCACCGAAGTCATCTGCGGCGTTCCTCAAGGCTCCTCGCTCAGCCCAACACCCTTCAACGTCTACATGAGCCCCCTCGCGGCCATCGCACGCCAGCACAACCTCAACATCATCTCCTACGCCGACGACACCCAGCTGATCCTCTCCCTCACCAACGACCCCGCCACCGCCAGAGCCAACCTACACGAAGGGATGACAGACGTTGCCAAGTGGATGATGAACAGTCGCCTGAAACTGAACTCGGACAAGACGGAAGTCCTCATCCTATGATCTGCACCCTCCGCCTGGGACGACTCCTGGTGGCCCCCCGCCCTGGGCAGCGCACCCAAACCCACAGACCACGCACGCAACCTGGGCTTCATCCTGGACTCATCCCTCTCCATGACCAGACAAGTCAACGCCGTCTCCTCGTCGTGCTTCAACATCCTGCGCATGCTACGTAAGATCTTCCGATGGATCCCCACCGAGACCAGGAAGACGGTCACCCAGGCCCTCGTCACCAGCCATCTGGATTACGGCAACTCCCTCTACGCCGGAACCACAGCCAAACTCCAGAAGAGACTCCAGCGGACCCAGAACACCTCAGCACGACTCATCCTGGACATCCCCCGCCGCAGACCTACACTGGCTCCCGGTCAACAAGAGAATCACCTTCCGGCTCCTCACCCACGCACACAAAGCCCTACACAACCAAGGCCCAGGATACCTCAACAGCCGCCTCAACTTCTACGCTCCCAAACGCCAGCTCCGATCGACCAGCCACACCCTCGCCGCCGTCCCCCGCATCCGAAGAGCCACCACAGGAGGAAGGTCCTTCTCCTACCTGGCCGCCAAGACTTGGAACTCCCTTCCGACCCACCTCCGCCTTACCCAAGACCACCTCGCCTTCAGGAAGCAGCTCAAGACCTGGCTGTTCGAGCAGTGATGACCCCCCCCCAGCGCCTTGAGACCCTCTGGGTGAGTAGTGCGCTATATAAATGCTTTGATTGATTGATTGATTGATAGCAACATTAATTGCTCTATTGAGAATAAGGGGTTCTTTGTGTGTTCTTTCTTATTGATTTGTGATATATTGTATGATTATTGTGGAGGATTAAGAAAAATGTACTTTGTCTTTCAGTTTTTAATGTGTTGTATATATGTATTTTATTATGCTTTTCTTTTAAAAATAATTTTTTCATGTTATGAGATGTCTCTATACTGATGTTTTCAGTAGAATCTAACAGAATCCTTACTGAAATTTTAATAAATATAATCTTTTAATAAAACAGACTGAAAACGTTATGATCTAGTTGGTGACCAGTGATTTTGATAACATATGTAGTGCTTTGCGTGAGTGAATGTGATAAGAGTACTGTATTTTAGCAGTAGTACTTTCATCTACAAATCTTTCCAGGGATAGCCCTTTGACTTTAATAGACCAGTTCAAACCGGTTGCAGGAGCTACCAGCCCCCACTCTGGCACAAAACTGGACAAAGGAAATGGGTGTGGCCACCCCTTTTTCAAGACCCTCCCATATGTGGGTCCGGAGAGTATGTCCAGCCCCTTCCTTGGGTATAAGAAAGGAACCCCTGACTATAAGACTCTAGATTACACCTGAAACTCTGCTACAGAAATGCCGGAACTTTGACGATCTACATGACTAGATGACTGAAGAATCTCCCTTGGAGGAAAGGAGTCACTCCCCTGCTTAGCAAGCACCAGCGACGCATCTGCCGGCTTGCATCTCTGAAGCTCCCGCCAGACTCCAAAGTATTTGCAACACAGGAGGTTGGTTTCCAGACTTCCCAGAGGCCGAACCGAGTCCCCAGCAAAGCTGAGACCCATAGCCCTCGTGGATACCGTGGAAACAGAACCCCTGGACACCGTGCACATTTGCAGGTACACTAGATTCTAAACGTTCCTTGAGGCTGTGCACTTTGTTATTTGTAGCCCAGACCCGAGCACCTTTTCCATCAAAGATTGCTGGCCTACACTCCATGAGTGTTCTGTGAGCCGGCCCTTTGTGTTTTTGCTCGAGGTACTTTCGCAATCCCTGGTCTGTTGACCCTTGGGTCCCTGAGAAGGCAGTTTTACTTTCCTTGGGTTTCCCTGGTTGCTCCAGATGTGCCCTGACTCTCCACCACGTGGTGAGTCCTCCAGACCCTGCTGGTACGAACCAAAGCATTTTTTCTCTTCCTGCATGGGTTGTTGTTGCCAAGGCTTGTTGGATCCAATCCGGGCACCGACACCGCAGCACGCAACAGCTTTTGTGGGCCAGCTTGAATCCAGCTCCTGGTTGTCATCGACACCTACTGGTCCACGTGGCTGCAGAGTCAAGCTTCACCTCTTCACCTCTTCACACCTGAAAAACCAGACATCGGTGGGCATTCGTCTATTGTACCCCTGGTCACTGGCAAGTGACCCAGACTCTGTCCCCTCTGCTTTCAGGTTTCTCACATCTTCAATCCAGGCTTGGATCACACCGGACACTTTCCTTCTCGACAGTAGCAGATCGCTTTGAAATCAACTACGATTCCTGATACCAAAAGACACCTATGCACCCGGCTTCCATGGGTGAGGTAAGTTGAGTACTCCGGTGCTCCCATGGGTGTTGGCCCTAGGACCCCTTAAGTCTAAAGGGCTTTGTTCAAAGTCCTCTCCTAAGTGGCCTTAATCTTTAAATTTCCAACCGTGACTTTCCCCGTAGAAGCTAACAGTGCCTCGTGGCTGTGTTCTCACACTGCACGCAACCCCCGTGGGTCCCCTGTGTCACTACCTTGGGTGGTTCCTTGTGGTACCAGCGATTCTACAGGCTCTAGGCCTTGTGTCTAGTTAAGTCATGGTTCTTATACCCCTTTCTTAATATATGGTTTGGTTCGCCCCTTGGGCCTAACGTATATTGTACTAATTTAGTGTTATATTTTAAGTGTAACATATGTGCTTTGACCTCTAGCCTCATAAAGAGACTAGTAGGGTGTGTTTAGAACCAATACGTATATATTATATATATACCTGGTGTGGTTCTCCTTGCATTTAGCCATTTACGAGATTATAGACTGGTAAAACAAGCTGCTTTACATTCCTTCAAGACTTAGCCTGAAGGCTGCTCTCCATTTCTACCACTAGGATAGCTTTTAAATAAGGTTGTCTTTAACCTATCACCTCTATGGGGTTGTTTGAACTGGTGCAAGGTACCCACTATAACTATTGTACAGCATATACCAGGTGAAGCCTTCATACCAGAGCAATCATGCACAGTACTGTCAAACATTTTCCAAAACTACACACTCGTATGAGCTCACAGCATTGGCTTTGTCAAGTCAAGTCAAGTCAAAATAGGCTTTATTTCGATAAAGTGCATATCTTTAAAAGCAATAAATACATCAAGATAAAAGTGAATAAAAAGCCAACCATTTACAAGCAGATAAAAGAATATAAAAATGGCACAATAAATTACCTAAGACAGTCAAGGATAATGACCACAATTAAACAATTTCATTAAGCCTTTTTGACCTAATCACCCATGCCCAATTTAAAAACTTTGCCATACCACAAGCATACAAAGGGCGGGTGTGGGACTTCAGAATCCGTAGAGCCTCAGTATAATTTCTAGTTCCCAACTACTTGCACAGGGGTTTCAACCACCTACATCGGGGGACTTTATAGGCAGGGCATTCGAATAGCAAGTGCGCCACTGACTCAGTTCTGACTGTACAAAACGGGCAAAAGGGAGTGGTTTGAGCCGGGATTGACCAACGCGCGGTGAATTCCCCCACTGGAAGGACTCCTGTCCTAAATTTAAAGTATAGCGCCCTATCTCGAGATAGGGTTCTCGGAGGGGGGCTTCCTTTACCAGAATAAACTCGCTGGAGGATCTACATAAGTTGGAATCAGAAAGTCTCTTTCCCACTACCCAATTCCAGTAAACTCTCTTCAGAACGTATTTAGGGGGGGTCAGTTCTAGACTGCCAGGACTCCCCGAGGCCCAGCTCCCCAAGCAAGGATTTGACATCCCTCAGCCATTTAATTCTTATCCAGCCGGGCATCAGTAAGACCTCCTTCAGTCCCTCCGCATAACTGTGAAGCTCAGGAACTCTCCATAGTCGGGACCAAAGTAATAGGGTGCGCAACTTGGCCTGATCTTTAATTGAGCGGCAGCCCATATCCAAAAGCAAGGGTAGTGAGGGTGTGCTCTTTGGAAGGGCAATCAAGTCTTTCAAAAATGTGTTCTCGGAGGAGGATAACAAGTCAGCGTTCGAGGAACCCCATAACTCCGCCCCGTAAAGAGCCGCACTAACGGCTCTAGCCGTACATATATCTAACACCGGGGCAATAGGCCTAAAAGACGATTACCTCTGTTCCATTAGAAGAGCCCCCACCACCCTTTTGTGGCTCAGTAACATCTTTTGGATATGGGCATCCCACCGCATTGTGTCACTAAGACAAATGCCTAAGTAATCAAACTCCTTAACCTTTTCCAGGGGCACCAAGTTTAGTACAGGGGGGCGGCCGAACTTTTTTGGAGGGTTCAGGACCAAATATTTGGTCTTATCTGTATTAATTTTTAACCCCCTGGTCTCATAGAAGGACTGGAAATTATTGAGGAGTTTCTGTAAACCCATAGGCAATTTTGAAATCAGGAGGGTGTCATCGGCAAATAATAAAGTAGGTATTCTTCTGCCCACCAGGGATGGTGCATCAGCAGGATGTTTCAGGAGATGCTCCACCACTCCGTTCACGTACAATGAGAACAGAGTGGGGGCAAGGACACATCCCTGGCGGACACCCCTCTTCACTGGAATTTTGTCAGTCTTTTGGCCCTGCTGTCCCCACCTCACCTGCGCAAAGTTCTCTGAGTGGAGTTTCATTAGGAGGGAAAGAAGATAAGCGGGCATGCCCAGATCGGACAATACCTTCCACAAACAACCCCGAGGCACCAAATCGAAAGCAGTCCGTAAGTCAATAAAGGCAAGGTACAAACTAACCTTGCCTAATACGACCACTTTCCAATAAAGGAGCAGGAGTCTGAAGGTCTGCTCAATGGTCCCAGTTCCTGTCCTAAAACCAGCCTGAAGGTCAGAGAGTATTTTGTTGTCCTCTACCCACTGAAGCACTCTCCCAAGAACCACCTTGCCAGCCACCTTCTGTGATGAGTCGATTAAACTTATAGGACGGTAGTTTGCTGGGTCATCCCTAGCCCCCTTTTCAAAAATCGGGACGACCTCAGCTCCCATCCAGGACTCAGGGAGGGTGGCACCAAGAAAGGAAGTGTTAAGGAGAGAAGAAATAAGTTTGCCCCATTCAATTAAGTTGAGGCGTAACAGGTCCCCTGGGAGCCCATCAGGTCCTGCTGCTTTGTTGGGGACCAGGGTTTTAATCACATTCTCTACTTCCTTGGCAGAAAAGGTTAGGTCCTCACCCAACCCAGAGGGGCCCATAGATAGAAAGTCTGGCAGCCCCATCCTATCCTCCTCGATGAAAGTATAAAGGAGAGAGAAGTGATTAAACCATGACACCTCTGGGATGTTACAAGTTATTAGCGTCTCATCTGGCCTATTCCTAGTCCTAACTAGGTCCCAAAAGCCCTTGGCATCCCTCCTGGCGCTAGCCTCTTTCAAATTGCACCAAAACTGGCTGTCCCATTCCTTTTTGGCTATGCTAATAGCGTGTCTATACTCGTTCCGGGCAGATCGAATCTGCTCAGCTCCCTTGCTTTTCACCGTTTCAATAAGGAGCCTTTTCGCCCTCCGACAGTTCGCTGAAAACCACCCCGGATTGCCCTTGAGTTGCTGTCGGTCACTGTCAGGAAGACCCCTGCAATACGTTTGAAATATCTGACCAAGGGCTTTAGTAGTATTACTGAAAAGAATAGAAACCTCCAGGGAATCTGAACCAATGGTTTCTAGCCTGCCCAAAGCGTTTGTCATAATCGATCCAATTTCGAGTACCTTCCCCTCATCCAGAGCAACCTTACGCCAATTCAGGCGCCTGCCACAGTTCGAAGGGCAAACTTAGCCAGTTGTCCGCAGCACAATTTTTTCCTGAGAGCCTCTAGGGTCCAACCACATTGGGGACAGGGAGAGAGAAAGTGGATTGTGATCACTGTCCGTCTAGGGGAGTACCACCATATCCCGCAGAAGGGCCCAAAGCTTAAAGTCCAGCATAATGTAATCAATTTTGGAAGATTGGTCTACTCTGTTGAAGGTGTGGGCTCCACCAGGATCCGAGAGACTTCTTCCATTCACCGCCCTCAGGCCAAATTCCAATGTTAGGGCGTTAAGCTGCAATGCCCGTTGGGACCATTTCTTGATAGGAGTTATAGCCAGAGGAGGAATACCCCTCCTTGAGTCCTCATCCAAGGTACCAAGGATGTCATCTGCTGCTAGGGGCTCAAAGGTGCAATTAAAGTCACCTGTGAGCATAATAAACATTTCCGGACTACACTGGGATAATTCCTCTTCAAGCCGAATCAGAGTTGGAGAAGTCAGGCTTGCTCCGGGTCCTCTAACGTAAATATTAAAGATCTCTAAGGTACGCCCTCTGAGAGGCCCCCTGGCTGATAATCTTTGTAAGTCTAGAGACTTAGTGCCTCTGTTCCTAATCTGAAGGCCCAGGGAAGTTCTTATCCAAATAAGCAGGCCGCCCGAAGGGCGACCTCGCCCTGTAGGGGAAACGATAGCTGGAACAAAGTAAGTTATAATGCCAACAGCATTGGCTTTGTCACCTGGTTTAACTTTATAGAGATAAATCTCTATCTTTTCTATGGATTGTGACTGTGTTGTTGTAACTTTGACTGTTTTTTTAACATTTTTCATTGTATGACCACGCCAGGTGGCATTTTTAATCGTATGGATGTTACTACTTTTTAGATTGTAACCCAATTGGGAGGGTAATAATAATTCTATGTTTTTTTATATGACTTAATTGTTTGAGTGCTACATTTAGTTGTGTGTTTAATTGATTCAAGTTGTAGTCCAGTAATTCAACTCTGCCTAGTGGGAGATCACCGCAATCCATAGAAAAGATAGAGATTTATCTCTATAAAGTTAGACCATGTCCATAAATACGTAGTTGGCTATTTCAATTTCGCCAATTTAAAGAGTCAGGGACATTTTACTTTGTCTATGGTCAATATCCCCCTCCCTGCCATAAATTACAGGGGAACCTCCTTTTTGTTTATTACTTTGTCACCTGGTTTACTTCCAAAATGGAGTAGTGAGCTTTGACAATTAGGCACATAGCTATGAAATGAATGACTATGGAGAGAAGGATAAATTTGCTATATCTGTATCGCTTTCACAAATGTATTTAGGCTGCTGAATGTCTGCGGAGTCGTACCAAGATATATATGTGGTGGTTGATGCAGAATAATTGCAGGGGCGCAATGAAGTGCAGCTTCCATTAAGGTTAAGTACCATTAGTCTGCGGGTTGATGGTCATTTACCAATAGAGAGCTGTACAGTTCTACCCGAGAATAAACAACTAAACTTTCCTTGTCTTTTATGTCAGCCGTGAGACCTCAGACCATTACAGTTGGACATGTATGACTAATTGCACCAGTCGCTAACTCTTACAACTGTGAAATAACTCATCAAATATGTACATGTGCACAGTCCAATTCACCAGAAAAAAGCAACTCTCGAAAAAACAAGCTAGTATGGCTAGACAAATTAAAACATTTAATACATTAAAAAAGTGATCCTCTAGGCAGGTTTGGCACATAAATTGGCCAGTAGGTTGTGAAAGCTTCAAACAGAAGTAAAAAAAAATAGGAGGGAGAAAGTCAAAGAGATGCAGATGAAGCTCTATTACTAAGGTGTCAAAGAGAATCCCTGTGTGTTAGTAATGGGGGTTTCTAGTTGGCAAGGGCTTGCATCTTTGTCCAAATAGGGGCCCTTTTTCCTAGGCAGGATAAAGGAGGTACACTCCTAAAATAACCCCTGCTCACACCCTTGGTAGCTTGGCACGAGCAGTCAGGCTTATCCTAGAGGCAGTGTGTAAAGCATTTGCACTAAACTAACAGTAATACAATGTAAGCACTACAAAAGGACACCACACCAGTTTAGAAAAATAGCCAATATTTGTATATACTTAAAACGAGACCAAATATGATAAAAATTCACAATACAGTACTTTAAAAATAGTTAATTCGCAAGATGTCTTTAAATTGCAAGAATACGTTGAAAACACAGTTCGTACGAGTCTGTAGCTCGGTCCGAGCCTACTGAGATACTGAAAACAACAGAGTCTTGCAGTTCCAGCTGACCACGTCGGTACGGGCCAGCAACAGCTTGAACAGACACGTGAACAGTACCTTTCTTAGTGCGGCTCACACTGAAGTGCGAGTCGGTCTTGGCATCCGTCGCGGTGGCGATGCAAAGTAGAAGCGGTGCAAGCCACAGTGTCTTCTCGATGCGGTGCGAGCAGCGGCTCGGTGATGATCGTTCAGATGGCGTTGATGAGACCAAGGCTAGCAGTGCAGGGAGAGGCAGTGCTTGATGCAGTGCTGGCAGGTTGTGGTGCAGGTGACAGAGCTGGTCGTCGCATCCGTCCCAGTTACGGTGCAAAGTGGAAGCGATGCAGGGAATGGAGTCCTCTCGATGCGGTGAGGGCAGGAGCTGGGTGGCGATCATGCAGATGGCGTCGGTGAGACCAAGGCTTGCGGTGCAGAGCAAGACGGTGCTCGATGCGGTGCTAGCAGGTTGCAATGCAAGCAACAGAGCCGGGTGGGAGGAATTGGCGCTGGCTGAGCCAGACAGCTGTGCATGATGAGGAAGTCATGGGTGTCGAACCAGGGGCGTCCATGTCGGTGAGACCAGGCCAGTGCAGTGAAGCGAGGTGGGGTATGTCTGCCGTGTCCTCTCGATGCGATGCAGGCAGCGGCTTGGTAACAATCGTGCAGATGACGTCAGTGAGACCAAGGCTTCCGGTGCAGGGTGAGACGGTGTAGCCTGCGATGCCTTCAGGACACAAGGCCAGCGGCGGAGTCAGTGACACAGTGGGGTCATGGTTCCCTCTTCTCTGTGGCAACTGAAACAGCGGTTCCAGGAGCGATACCCAGAGGTTGGTGTACTCTTTGCAGTCCCTGAGACTTCTTAACAGGAGGCCAGCTTGGTCTCAGGCCCTTGGAAATACTCAGCACAAGTAGAAAAAGTTCAGTCCAGTCCTTTCACTGCCCAAGGCAGAAGCAGCAGCTACAGGCCAACCCAACAAAGCAACAATACAGCAAAGGGGCAGTACTCCTCCTGGCAGCTCTTCCAGCTCTTCTTCTTGGCAGGTTCCTTGATTCCAGGCGAGTTCTAAAGTTTTGGGGTCTGGGCCCTAATATTTATACCAGCAATTCCCTTGTCCTCTGCGGGCAGAGGGGCCTGTACATAGTTCAAAACAGATTTGGGTGCATCCTGCCAGTTGGCACCTTCTCCATTTGTCAGTGTGGGCCAGCGTCCTCAGACTCACCACAGGAGGTGGAGCCAGCCTTGTGGAAGGAAGGCACTGTCCTATTCAGGCCCAGGTGCTACTCCTCCCACCCTGTGCTGACTCACCCTGTCTCCTTGAGTCTCCCCCAGCCCCTGTCACTCACAAACCAGACAGACAATACACAAGCTAGCAGAGGAAGAAAGGATGGTTAGGTTAGAAAAGACCCACTTTCTAAAAGTGCTATTTTCAAGCGCAGAATGTTAAAACCAATTTCACTAAAAGATGTATTTTATCATTCTGAGTTCAACCGTACTAAACTCGAATTTCTACCATGTTCCCTGGGTCAATTAGGATTACAGGATGTTATAATCAAACTGCCCACTCTGGCCTATGAGGAACAGGTAGCCTTGCAATAGTGCAAAATGAAGTAGGGTATTATTCACTATCAGGATATGCCACACACACACCAGGGCATGTCCTACCTTTCTCATACAATGCACCCTGCACAGGGGGGTACCTTGGGCCTACCTTTGGGGTAACTCACATGTAGAAAAGGGAAGGTTTAGGGACTTGCAAGTGTGTGCACTTGCTAGGTCGACATACCAGCCCCAGGATGCGCACAGACATTGCAATGGCAGGCCAGAGTTACACTTTACGGGCTGTCTGTGTGGGTGGCACAATTCAGTGCTGCAGCCCACCAACAGCATTTGGTTTATAGGCCCTGATACTCGCAGTGCGCTTTTTTAGGGACTCACACATAAATCAAATAGGACAATCATGGAAACAGCAATGCACAACACATTTTATACAGAAGCACTTACACTTTACCACTGGACAGCAGTAAGGAAAGTTGCGCAGAATCATACACCAGCAAAAAAATGGGAGGTCAGAAAGCAAAAACTCACGGGAAACATGCCAAAAGATGCCAAGTCTAACACATGTCCCTTCCAGCTGAAAGCAGAGAGAACTTCCAACCTCCTGGCAGTTCTCTTCACTAAGGCAGAAGAACCTGGACAGACCATCTGCATTGGCGTGTTCTGCGCCAGGGCAGTGTTTCACCATAAAGTCCATTCCCTGTAGGAGATGGACCACTTCAGCAGTTTTGGATTCTCACCCCTCATTTGCATCAACCATATGAGGGGCCTGTGGTCTGTCTGGACCCGGAAGTGAGTCCCAAACAAGTATGGTCTCAGTTTCTTAAGTGGCAAGACCACATCAAAAGCTTCCCTTTCTATAGCACTCCACCTAAGTTCCCTGAGGAGTAGTCTCCTGCTCAGGAAAACTACAGGTTGATCTAGCCCCTCTTTGTTCAGTTGTGAGAATTCCTTGGAGAAGTTGGGTGCCTTGAGAACGGGTGCCATGCACATGGCTGCCTTCAGGGCATCAACAGCTTTCTGACAGGACTCAGTCCAGATCACTTTCCTATCTGCTTCTTGGAAGCTAGCTCTGTTAAGGGGGGAATGATGGTGCCATAGCCATTACTAAATCTCCTATAGCAGCCGATGAGACCTAAAAAAGCTCTCACTTCTGTCTGGGTCTTGGTGGCTCCCAAGCCAGAATGCAGAGCCCTCAACACTTTCTCAAGGATGTTGTAAATGGTCTTCTCTGCTGGAACTGAACACAGCAATGTCATCCAGTTAGGTGGAAATGAAATCCTCCAACCCAGCCAACACCTGATTTCCAAACCGCTGAAAGGTGGCAGGGGCATTCTTCAACCCAAAGTGCATCACCTAAAACTGGTAATGAACTTCTGGGGTTGAGAAAGCTGACCTCTCCTTGGCCCCATCAGTTAAGGCAATCTGCCAGTACCCAGACGTTAAATCAAACGTGCTGAGGAACCGGGCAGCTCCCAACCGATCAATGAGATCATCAGCTCTGGGGATAGGGTTCGTGTTAGTCCTGGTGATGGCATTGAGCCCTCGGTAGTCCACACAAAACCGTAGTTCTGGAGTGGCACCGGGTGAAGCAGCCTTTAGTACCGAGACTACTGGGCTGGCCGAAGGACTGTTGGAGGGTTCAATCACCCCTAACACCAACATCTTAGAGACCTCCTCCTTGATGCTGGCCCTGACCCTGTCAGTCAACCTGTAACTTTTGTACTTTACAGGAAGGCTGTCACCAGTGTCCACATCATGGGTACACCAGTGAGTAACACCCGGGGTCAGAGAGAACAGTGGGGCGAACTGTCACAACAACTGACAACATTCCCCCTGCTGCTCTTGAGTCAGTGAAGGGGAGAGGATCACACCTTCCACTGACCCATCATGCTCCTTGGTAGACAGGAGGTCCGGGAGAGGTTAACTCTCCTCTTCCACCCCATCATCTGTCGCCAAGAGCATACTCCCTTCAGACCTCTCGAAGTGAGGCTTGAGGCGGTTCACGTGAAGGACCCTGAAAGGGTTCCTTGGAGTCTGCAAATCCACCAGGTAGGTGACATTACATTTGCGCTCCACCACCTCATATGGTCCAGTCCACTTGTCCTGCAAGGCACAAGGTTCCACTGGGCCATGACCCACACTTTTTGTCCAGGTTTAAATTCGACCAGAGTGGCATTCTGGCCATACCACCTCTCCATTTCTTCATGGCTTACTTCTAGGTTTGCCTGAGCGAGTTTCCTGAAGCGAGAAGTTTGGTTTCGGAAGGCAAGGATATAACTAAACACATCCTGGGAGTTTTCCTGAGAGCTGCCTACCAGCCTTCCTTTGTCAAACTCAGAGGTCACCTGACAGGGTGGCCATACAGGAGCTCAAAGAGCCGGTACCCAAGAGACTTCTAAGGGCACCTACCTGTATGCATAGAGAAGGCATGGCAAGAGGACATCCCACTTATGCCTCACGGGTTCTGTTAGACCCTTGATCATGCCTTTCAAGATCTGGTTGAATCTCTCCACCAGACCGTTTTCTTGTGGGTGGTAAGGAGTAGTGTACTTGTAGGTTAAACCACACTCCTTCCACAGGGATGTCATATACTTCGATATGAAATTAGTCCCCATGTCGAAAAACCACCTCTCTGGGGAATCCCACTTGGGAAAAGATCCCCATTAACGCCGAGCCCACCACTGGGGCTGTCGTTGTCCTGAGAGAGATTGCCTCCGGGTACCGGGTAGCATGGTCTACCAAGACCAGGATGTACCTGTTGCCCATGGCTGTCTTGGGATCCAGTGGTCCCACAATATCCATCCCTACTCTTTCAGAGGGTGTTCCAACAACAGGAAAAGGTTGTAGAGGATCTTTGACCTTCCCCCCACTCTTGCTACTTGCCTGACAAGTCTGGCAAAACCTGCAATGTGCATCAAACTGCCTTCGCATTTAGGACCAAAAGAAGTGGGTGACAAGCCTGTCAAAGGTTTTGTCCTGCCCCAAATGTCCTGCCAAAGGCACGTCATGAGCAAGACCCAGTAGGAAGGACCTGAAGCGCTGGGGTACCACCAGCACACTTTCTGACCCAGGCTCAGCAACCTTAGGCTCACTGTTTAGGAGACCATTCTCCCACTAGATCAGATTTGACCCGGACTGATTACCAGCTGCCTGGTCTGCAACCTGCTGCTGCAGACTGTCCACAGTAGGGCACTCTTTCTGCTCCCTGCAGAATTCTTCCCTGGTTGGAACCCCTTCTTGCTGCCAATGGGTCAGCTCAGAGATGTCTCCCAGTCCAGCTACCTGCTCCCCTGTAGGCACCAGGGCACCCCCCTCGAGGTCTGCCTCAGCCACTCCTTGGGAACTTCGGGGGCTGTTTTTCCGTGCCCCCTGCCCTTTCTCTTGGAAGGGACTTGGGCCATTGTTCCAGGCTCTAAGTCCTCTTGATCGCCCTTTCTGACTGCCATTGACCGAGTAGACATGCATGTTACTCTGGCAACCCAAGCATCTTCAAGTGAGACCTGAGCTCAACATCCTTCCTTAAGGACTGCTCCAGGTCGTTACCTAGCAGACAATCTATAGGCTTGGTAGGGCTCACAACCACCCTCAAGGTGCTGAGATCCCCCCTCGAAGAGAATCTGTGCACCATACACTGGCGCTCAGAGTTGTCTACAGAAACTACTTGGTGGAATGCCCCTGGGACTACCTGCTTCTCAGAGACCAGGTGACACCGGACTGAGATCACACTGGCTCTAGTATCTCTGAGAGCCTCTACCCTTTTCCCATTAATGGTCACCCAGGTGCTATATTTCTTTGTCTTAGGGGGCACCTGGTTTCCTAGGGCCATCTCAGTGTTCCCTAGTGAGACAGGGGTCATTTCTGTGGGATCCCCACCCTCTTGTGGGCACCCCTCCTCCCTAAGCGCTACACTAGCAAACACATTTGTGTGCCCACTGGTGGGTGGCTTTGTACCCTTGTGGTAACAAGCCTGTGCCTGGCCTACTAGTGCAAGGGATTCTCCCTTCTCTACACAGAGTCCTCAGACCAATAGCAAGAAGTTGGCACAGAAACTGGAATAGAAAAGACAGAATTTATTAAACCTCATGAGGTGAAAGTACATTCACACAACACCCTTTGGTATAGTATGAGGTAGCACACTGACTAGAAGGAGCTTGGTTATTTTATACCCACACATGGGCTGCAATTAAGGTGGTATAAGGTACAGAGTATTGGTTTCAGACTCAAATAAGGTCATACTGAGAGTGTGCTAGCAACAAGTGGGAAGGGCTGACAGTTAGCACATCTTGGCAGTAACAAGTTGAAGACAGCAGTTTGCTCTTCTGAGCATGTGCAAAGTAGAGGAGACTAAACATATCTTGTCTCTAGGCAGGTTTCAAGAGCAGTTGACATTAAGGTAGGACAGAGCACATGGCATACAAAATGGCCGACAGAAATACAAAATGGATTCCGTAAAACAGGCAAGATAGTCTTGAAATACCGAATGTCTTCTGCTAATGCTTAACCTAATTATGGCTAAACTACCACAGACGACCCTTTCAGCATTTGCTGAAGACATTCGTCTGTCTAGGGTAATCTGGATCTGCATCCTGTATATTGATATTCATCATATCAGTAATTTCATTGCTTAACATTTGCTGTTCTTTGTAACACTTCTTTTGGCAGGTGTACAAGCAGTAATGCACATAGAGCAAATCATGGGACCACATTGTATACAAGTACAGCATGTAAATAGTATCGCCAGTAGTATACATAGAAAAGTCAGTAGTTTCCAGGCCCAAGTAACAAAGAGTGTCCATATCTCGTTTGAAAATGTCCATGCACCAGTCTCTGGGTGAATGTCTGCAGCAATCTTATGCAGTTTAGAGATTGCATCATAAACTGAAGGTGAGTGGTCAGGTATAAAGACACAGCAACTGCTTCCGATGGTGTGGCATGCACCACCACGATCAGCCAAGATCACATCGAGCACCATCCGATTTTGGAGTGCTACAATCCTTGCAATTTGCAGTTCTTCTGTAAGGTTCCCAAGTGCCATAGCTGTCTGATTAGTGACAGCTTCCACTACATGAGTCAATTGTCTGATCTTTCTACTATTTAATGCAGCACCCACGAAGAAAAACAAACCCAAATTGAAATCAACATATTGTTGTAGGGCGGTGTCTGTCTGGTCAATCTCATCAGTACTTGTTGTCCGTTTATTTCTATTCCTTGAAACATCCTTATATAGTTTCAGGTCAAGATGATATGATGCAGGTGCTAAAAACACAGGGGGTAACAAAAATGATATGTAGCATAGCCCTGACCATCCAACAGGTAATTGGTAATATCCTTTATTACCACACACAAAATAGGTGTTATGTGACGATATAAAGCTGCTATTATTAACACCCTCAATGTTTAACACAGTAGTACATTCGCTTCGTCCTACGGGAACTCTCCCAACACTGCCAATACATAAATCTGCTTTTGCTCTTGTTACTGATATCACAATAAGTCCATTGTTTTTAATTGCCCTCATATTTGTGAAGACATATGGGGTTGAAATATTGTCCAGTTGGTATTCATCCCATTCCCATTTAGTCCCTTTAGCTTGAGGATAGCCATCTTTATCTTGGTAACATTATTTATTCGTTCGAAAAATTATTCCACCTATTGAAGGTTTCCCATAAGCTAACAAAAGGGCATACCAAGCTTGACATGAACCATTATGAGAAAAGGGTAGAGGAATAAAAGGCGTTCCTCCTTTCTTCTGGAGTGCAGGTATCATCCCACACACCAAACAATTGGTAGTATTTGTAGCATTATGGGTATGATGCAACATCTGAATGAATGTGTTATTCAGATAGGACTGTCGATGTTTCTGCTCATGATAGGGAAGAGTGTAATAGTGATGCTCCAGTGGAGCTGGAGTAGTTACAACAAAAAACTGTCGAGCAGGAACTGCTTTCTCAATGAACCAAGTTGTTATTGCCAAAACCACCAAGGCAACAACAAATCCTACAGCACAAACCATTTTCTTATTCATTTCAAATGACAACGATGCTCGATCTTTCTAAGAACCTGTTGAAAACAATCGTTGGAGCTCTTATCCCTTGGGTAGCCGCTGATTTCTTCACCACGGGCCAAGACGGGTGTCACTACACTAATGCAGGGCTGATCCCCCCCTTGCCTCATTGGCTCTCCGTTTTACAAACCCAGGGCGGTAGCTCAACCAGTCTCGTTCAAAACTGCAGATTCTTTCCTCGGTCTCAAATTATATTGCGCTGTTCCAGGAATCGTGTGGTCCGGGAGACTTCCGTAGACTCGTCAGATGAGAAAGCTTGACCCCTCTCCATTTCCAGAATCTCTCGATGGTCGATTAGCACAGCAGGTTCCACCAAGGCGGGCGATACACGCTTGCAATGCGTGGTATGGAGCCAGTTCTTTCTGTTCCTCACTCGAACTACTGTCCTTGTAGCCAACAGCACCTGCTCCGGACCTCGCCACCCCGGCTCTAAGCTGTTCGATCTGTCGAATGCTTTTACCATCACGTGGTCACTGGGACGGAGATCATGGGCCTCACCTGTAGATCTATCAGGAAGAGCTTCTCAAACCTGTTGATGAATAGAAGTCAAACTGTCAGTTAACTATGCCAAATAATCCTTCAACAGAACACAAGGTACATCATGTATAGGGCGTGGCTTAGGAACTCCCCAAATGTTCATCCGTCTTCCAAATACCACCTCATATTGTGTGAGACCTGATCGTGAGTGTGGTACTGATCTTATGGACAACAGTGCCAAAGGCAATGCATCTGGCCACTTTAGGAACGTGGAAGCCAGTATTTTTGCCAGCTTCAATTTTAAGGTAGCATTATACCTTTCCACCAATCCTGCTGATTGTGGGTGGAAGACTGCATGGAATTTCTGTTTTATCCCTAATCCTTTCAGGACATAATCAACAACTTGCCCAATAAAAAGGGGTCCGTTGTCAATCCATAAAGTTTTACAAACACCATATCTAGGGAAAAATTCCTTCAGAAGCACCTTTGCTGTGGTAAGAGCAGTATTATCTTTTGTAGGGTACGCCTCTATCCATTTACTGAAGGCACATGCCACCACTAGGACATATATTAGATAACTGCAGCGTTCAAGTTGGATGTAATCCATCTGCAAAACTTCAAAAGGTACGGTTGGTGTAGCAAACCCTCCTGTAAGAGTTTGCGTCCCTTTTCCAGGATTGTACTGCCAACAGATCAAACAGGACTGTACCACTCTTTTAGCTGTGCTGGCAATTTCAGGATGCTCCCAGACTTGTGTAAGCAATTTAGTTATTGCTAGAGCTCCAACATGTGCCAGCCCATGTGCCATTTGAACCATAGGTTGTAAGTAGGCTGCAGGCAATTTCCACTTGTTCATATCTTTGTTACGCCAACAATCATCATCGTCCAACATTCCGTCTTTGGACCACTGTTCAAGTTCTTCCACGGAGGCAGATCTCTGTATATCCAATACTTCCTCTCTAGCATCATGGCAACGCTCAGCTTGTGATTTTACTACGTACATAGGTGTAATGCTTCGTTGTATTGCAGTTTCGCGAGATACACGATCTGCAAAGGCATTTCCTTGTCCTATTTTGTCGGTATTCTTCTTGTTTGCGCTACAATGTAGGCCAAAATCATGAACCACTCCAAAAGCATAGCGGCTATCCGTGTAAATGTTAACAAATAAGTCAGTACTAAGCTCACACGCTTGTGTCAAAGCTATTAGTTCAGCTGCTTGAGCCGACTTCTGTGGTATGCGAACTGTTTCCACTACTGTTTCAAGTGTCGTGATTGCGTATGCGGCTGAGGTTGTGCCATCTGGTAACTTCAAACAGGACCCATCAACCCACAGCTCCCCATCGACATCTGGAAGGGGTGTATCTTGCAGATCAATGCAACCCTTTGTCTGTTCCTCAGTAAGGAATATACAATAGTGAGGCTCCTTTGACTGAGACTGAGTAGCAGGATATGGCAACAAAGTGGCTGGGTTTAATGTAGGGGTCTTCCCGCCCGACTGCCGGACGGGGCAGTGCTGCAACAAGCGACTACGCTGGAGCACCTTTTTAATGTGGGTGCTATGTGAGTGAATGGGAGTGAGTGTCAGTAAGTTCAACTGGTATAGTGGAGTCTAGAGGGGTGAAGGTCGATTTTCTTTTGAGACCCGTGTCTGATTGGTCAGTTCTCTCATTATCGGAGTTCTGAAAGAAGACCCTTAGTTTCAGCTTCCTCATGAACTCTTTCATTTCTTGACAGATTTTGAATCTGTCCATTTTGTTGGTTGGGACAAAACCAAGCCCTTTAGATAATACACTCTCTTGGGCTGCTGTTAGTTGCAAATCAGATAGATTCACCACTAGGTTCCCCGACTGGTTGATGCTGTTTGGCTCCTGGTTGACACTCCTGGGGGTGCCACTGGTTGCTGGTTCCAATGTACCCGCGTGCCTTTTCGGTTTCTTCCCCTTCGTGGGCCTTGGCGCTGGCCTAAAAAGTAAGTACGGCATAGCCGGTTAAAAGACAAGCATCAGTCCTTTATGCTTTTTCTCCCCACCACGAAGCAGCCATTGCAAATCAACAGGTTTTTCTTCCCTTTTTGTTCCTTCTCCCCGTTTGTTTTTCAAAAACTTGCAGCTGGACCCAAAATTACCCGTCTGTCCTGTTTTGGCTCATGGGGCATTACACCCCTCCTTGCAAAGTATGTATCTACCAACTTGTACATACCTTACCTATATGCACCGTTGTAGTGTGTGATTGACTGTGTGTATTCTTCAGTTGAGGTCACGTATATAACAATATTTGACCAATAATTCAATGCTAAATTCTGTACTTTTCTCAGGGCATCCAGCAACATCTGTATGTGTTTTATGTGTTAGTCCTTTTTCACCTTCTTTCACAGGTACCTTAGAGCGAAGCGCTTTGGGATACGCGCACTTGTAATTCCTGGTTCTTGTTTTTTCAGGCATACAACCAAGTATACTAGCATTAGCAAGGGCAGTGTATTTACATAAAATATATGTCCAATACACATTGATAAAATAGTACTTTACATTGTAGGGTATACACACACACTGTGGAACAACATTTAGTGAGTGACAGAGGGATCTGACCCCGGTCCTGACGAAGGGGCATGGCGCCCCGAAACATGTTGACCCGCACAGGAAAGTGAGCCCACTAACTAGCTTAACCTTTCCGACATCACCCAATTTTTTTAATAATACCAGCCAGTGCCCAATAAAAAAAAAATTCTTTCCACTAGGCCAGGTATTTTTTAACATCACCTATCACCCCCGACCCTACTGACACTCACTCCCATTCACTCACATAGCACCCACATTAAAAAGGTGCTCCAGCGTAGTCGCTTGTTGCAGCACTGCCCCGTCCGGCAGCCGGGCGGGAAGACCCCGATGATGAAGCATGACACCAAGGGCCCTTTTGGTGTGTGAGGGGTATCTTAACACATCTTGTGTATTCCAACAACAACAGGATACACACTAACCTTCTCGGAGGTGGACCTTTTTGATTACTAGTATCTTGACAAGAGGAGGACGAGCCCACCTCGGTGCAAAACCAGCACCACCTCTTCCTTCCCTCCTTTTTGATTTCCTTAATTTGGGTTTAATGTAGCACACCTCTTCAATGTAATATGGGATGCTAACTGTGTCAATTTGTATCCTGTCAAGCGAGCACTAGTTAAATGCTGAGTTTTAGTCTGATTCAAAAGGGCATCTTCTGCATGGGGTACTAGCACCAACAGTTTGTGTGACAAAACTATCCATTCACTCTGACGTATAGACAGGGCTGTCGCTGCGACTGAACGGAAATATCCATGCAACGCACAAGCAACAGGATCAAGATCTGCAGAAAAATATGCACAGGGACGCTGCTTGTCACCGTGTGTCTGTACTAAAACTGACAATGCACATCTATCTTTCTCGTGTACATAGAGTGTAAAGGCATTTGTATAATCTGGTGTACCTAACACTGGTGCAGAGCAAAGAGCTTGTTTCAACTGGCGAAAAGCATTTTGACATTCATCTGTCCAAGGAAGAGGAAGAGGAGTGTTCTTAATCAAAAGTGCTAGCAATGGTTTAACAATGTGTTAAAAACCCAATATCCATTGCCTACAAAATGAAGATGTTTCTGTGTGCAAGGTACTGGAGTGTCTAAACTTGCTTGAATGCGATCTGATGTCAGTGCACGTCCCTCCTTAGACAGAAGATGACCTATATAGGTTACCTTCGGTCTACAATATTGTACTTTCCTTCGTGATACTTTATGGTGATGTGTCGCAAGAAAATAATTTAAGGACAAAGTAGATTTTTCACACTGCTCATGTGTATCAGCTGCCAACAAGATGTCATCGACATATTGTACGAGAGCCACTCCTTCAGGCAAAATAAAAGAATCGAGTTGTCTTTTTAAGGCTTGACTATAGATACTCGGACTCTCAGTGTACCCTTGAGGAAATCTACAAAATCTATATGATCTATTATTCAAAGTGAAACCGAACAAATATCGGCTATCAGGATGAATAGGAATCGAGAAGAAAGCATTCTTCAGATCCATTACTGAAAATGTAGTTGCAGTTGGAGGGACCAAGGTAAGCAGTGTCGTTATGTCAGATACTACAGGATACTGTTGTACTACAATCTTGTTGACCTCTCTCAAATCAATGATAAATCTATAAATCTTAGTGTCAGCATCTTTTTTCAAAATGGACCTTCTTCCACCACCTCCACTTCAATCAGATCTTGCACAATACGTCTAAGTGCTTCTTCTCCTTCTTGAGAATATTTAGACTGAGGAAATCTCGGCGGTATAGCACCCTCGTTGACACTAATATGTACTGGTGGAATAATCATTTGCCCTACGTCAGTGTCTGAAGTAGCCCACAAAGTATTAGGGAGTGAAGCTAGTGCAATATCCTCTTTAACAATACAGGATCTCTAATCATCGGATGGTTGTCATTTAAAATAACCCATACTCCTTCCGGAGAACATCATATCGTGGCCCTGAAAATTTGAGCATGTCAAGACCCACAATATTGTCTGGTGTAATTGGAGAAAGCAAAAATGGACATGGAGCATTAAACTTATCAACATGGAGTGCAAGTGGTTGTGATAATGGGCTAAGGGTGGAGGGAAGATCCAAACCTATCGATGTAATAGTTAAGCCAGACAGGGGAGCCCTAGGAATCAATTGTTTAGACAAGGTGCTACGAATAGCTCCTGTATCAACCAGAAACTGATCAGTAGAACCCAAAACATGTGCTGTAACATAGGGACCCTTCTGATCCACTGGAACTTCAACTGATTCCTTACCCCATCCTAGGCAATCCTATGCATTAGCAGAATCTTGCAAATTAGATGGCTCATAGTCGGACATTTGATATTGATTCCGTCTGTCAAAAGTATTAGCCCCCTCTTGTCCACGTGTATTAGCATCAAACCTAGCACAATCATTCGTATTTCCTCTAGGCCCTGAATATCCTGCCGGAATTCTAATTTGTCCCCGACCACGTGTACCCTGCAGAGCACGTAGCACTGGACAATTAGAAATCCAATGTCCGAATTGTCTACAATACGAACACTGATCAACAGACAAATCTACACGAAGATAGGGAGGAAAAGACGAACCATAAGATCCACGTCCACCTCTATTATTACCTCTAGAAGGTGGGCCATAAGCTTGAGCCAACATAACCTTTGTTTTTACCTCTTAAGATTTTTTATCCTACTTACTTTTTGCTTCTAATGCTTGTCGTTCATAATACTGAGCCATAGCTAGGAGAGATACCGGACAGGAGATAGTCCATGAACTTTCGCTGGCCTTTAGGCGACTAGTAATTTCTGGCAAAAGGTTTGTGACATATTTATCGACAAACAGATGCCTACCCGTATCATCTGTCAATGACTGGCCACTAAAATTGTGGAATGCTTCTTCAAAGCGTGTGAAAAAGTCTGAAACTGATTCATCTACCTTTTGCTTGCAAGTTGCTAACATAGTCCAATATATCTTTTTAAGGTGAATAATCATCTTTAATTTAACCAATATAGCTGCTGGAAGATCTAAAATTCGCTGACACGATTTTTGTGCAGGTTCTCTATCTTTATCTAATTGTTCTATATCTGACCACAATGCCCCAAATACCGCACGATCGTCAACATTACGCACAGTTCTCCACATATCAGGCGGTAATATTAATCCAAAAAACAAATCAATATCAGACAAAGTCATAGTACAAGACCTAATGGCACCCTCAATTTCTTCATAAAAAGCTGTCAGATTATTTTGTGGAGCAGGCAATGCATTTTTAAGAGCCATGACATCTGCTCTATTCCAAGGAGTGTAAACCCAATTATAAATAAAATACCCTTCCGCGTCAGTAGAAGTCTTATCATCACTTGTGCCTGTTCCTTTAGGAGGAACATATAAAGGCGGGGCTTCCCGCATAGGTTTCACATTTATAACATTCTTATCTGTTTCGAGTGTCGGAGCTCGTCCCATGTTGATTCGAGATGTTTGTGCAGCTGCGTCTGCTGCCTTTTTCTCCTCCCGCAAACGGACTGCTTCATCACGTAGTTTAACCAAGCGTCTGATTGTGTCATGCACCTGGGAGAAAACAAAAGAACCTTCACGTAATTGCTTACAATCCGCTGCTATATCATCTGGCTCTACTTCCACCGAATATTTCCTAAATCGCTCAAGAACCTCTCCAGCAAATATCTCGGTGAAACATTTTTGTTCCCTTTCCGACCAATTCTGAATAGTATCTAAAATTTCAGAAGCAGTATTAGTACTATGATCGGCTTTACGCGCTGCAGATCTAATCTGAGAGGAACGTTCAGTATTTAACATTGAGCGAGTGTCTCGAGCTTTATCCTGATCCATAGGAGAGTCCTCATCTGACTCATCAGGAACAGAGGGAAGAGTATATGGAGGTGGACAACGATCTAATAAGAGATAATCATCTTGGGGTTTATTAAGAATAGGATAAAGGGGCCTACGAATAGCGTATTGGCCATTTACCTGTAACTGACGCCCCCTATCTTCCCTTTCTTTAATTTCTTTATTTCCCATTTCTAATGCTTTCGCATGCACACATTTACGCTGTTCTTTTTCAATCAAGGCCTGTTCACGCTTCATTCGCTCATGCACTTCTTTCTCCCACTTTCGCACACAGTCAAACATATCTTGCCTAGCCTTTTGCTTAAACTTCCGTTGCTCCACATACTGAATCTTTCGCAAATCAAATGACCCATGTATAGATCAAGGCAACTCAGGATCCTTACGGGTATATTTGTTCCACAACGTGTTGTACATTATGGACGAAATACCATATTTAACATACATGTCCCTATTGGGCTTCCCCTCTGGAGGGGCCGGTTGTGCTTCATTGATTCTCAAATTGGTATCACTACAAAAGCAACACATCTTACGAAGTGTGCTGGAAACAGGCATGCCGAAAATAGTGTAAAATATGCAGTATTATAATCAAAGTAGCGCTTAACCCTTTCGATGCTCATGACGAGCTCAGCTCGTCATGCAGTACACTGCTCGTGTGCTTATGACGAGCTGAGCTCGTCATGAATCATGGAAATCTGAAAAGTTCAGCACAGCAGGGGAATTGCTCTAGCAGTCAAGGTGTTAAAGTACTCTTTGTACGTTGCGCCGTTCAAATTTTCTTGGAAGTAGAGAAAAATCTCCTCATTACCTGCCTATATGTATTGCCACACATATATATTTTTCACATTCATAGGACTAACTCAATATTTGGCCAATTCCATATACATATGCCACAGTAAGTGTTTCTAAAACTACCTTACCAATCCAAGGTGTCAATCTTACAACAAGTGCCGCAAAATGGCTCTTAACAATCAAATGGTGTCCAGGTTCCTACTGCCAAGTTCTGAAATCGACCAAACGGTCACTGCACGGCGAATCAACAGAAGAGATCTCAGTCGAGGACCGGCGCCACCTGGATGGTCAGATCAGAAAGAAAGGGAAAACGCTGTGGACGCTAAGACTCGGGTCTCTTCCGGCAGTGATCACGTCCAAAGCGAGATTCCAATCCTTCCTCTCGACCAGTCCTTCGGGCACCTGAGTCGCCGATGAGTCCCACGTTGGACACGCCAATTTGTGGTAGCAAGCCTCAGCCTGGCCTACTAGTGCAATGGATTCACCCTTCTCTACACAGAGTCCTCAGACCAATAGCAAGAAGTTGGCACAGAAACTGGAATAGAAAAGACAGAGTTTATTAAACTTCATGAGGTGGAACTACATTCATACAACACCCTTCGGTATAGTATGAGGTAGCACACTGACTAGAAGGAGCTTGGTCCTTTTAAACCCACACAGGGTCTGAAATGAAGGTGGTACAAGGTACAGAGTATCTGTTTCAGACACATATAAGGTTATACAGAGAGTGTGCTAGCAACAAGTGGGAAGGGCTGACAGTTAGCTAATTTTGGTGGGCACATCTTGACAGTAACAAGTTGGAGACAGCTGTATGCTCTTCTGATCATGTGCAAAGTAGAGAGACTAAACATATTTTGTCTCTAGGCAGATTTCAAGAGCAGTTGACAGAAAGGTAGGACAGAGCACATGGCATACAAAGTGGCCGACAGAAAAACAAAATGGATTCCGTAAAACGGGCAAAATAGTCTCGAAATACCGAATGTCTTCTGCTAATGCTTAACCTAATTATTGCTAAACTACCACACCCTTTGGGCACCTGGGGTCTCCCTTCAAGTGACCCACCTGGTCACATGGAAAAAACACCTGCGGGGACCGGTCTCTGCAGGCTTTCCTGTAGAGACCCCTTTCTTCTTATCACCTGGGGATGGGAACCTTTACTCTGGGTACTAATTTGGGGCCCTTTAGAGAACTCCTGTGCTTTACCCTCGCCCCCCCACTTTTCTGCTGGGGACCCTGCCCACCTTTGACTGAGTCTCCCCCAAACACTTTCTTGTGGACCCTGGCACTCACCCAGTGGTCCGCCTCCATAGCAAGCTTCCTGGGGTCAGTCAGCTTACTATCAACTAGGTGCTGGCACAGATCTGCAAAACATAGACTAGAAAAGTGCTCCCACGCAATCAAATTGTAGAGCACATGAAAATCTGTTACATTACTGCCCTTCACCCAGCCATCCAGGGACCTACAGAGCATATCTAGACATTCCAACCAAGTGTTGGCCTCAGACTTTTTACTGGACCTAAACTGATCCGTGTTCTTTTCAGGAGTGAGTCCATACCTAGTGAGGAGAGGGTCTTTCATGTCAGCATAGGTGAGGTTCTGTCCCTTACCCAAAGCTATCAGGGTATCCCAAGCTTCTTCTGTAATGAGAGGCCATAACCCTGCCCCCCAGGTCCTCTCAGGGACCCCATTAATATGAATAGACGACTCGTTCCCTTGAAACCACCTTTGTATGTCATCCCGCTTTTTGTACTCTTTGCCTAAATTCTTGGGGATGTGTACAATCCTGTCTGTGTGTGCTGAAGAATTGCTGCCACCATCTGAGCCGGTTCTACTCTTTAGCTCCAGCTCCTTGATAATTCTCTCATGATCTAATATCATCTTCCTTTCCTCCATGGCTATACTTTTGTCTTCCCTCTCACTTTCTATTCTGAGGTTCTCCAATTCAAACTTCCTTGCTGCCCGCCTGTCCTCCAGTTCCTCTGAGCTCAAGCTACTGCTGCCTTGCCTGGAGGGTTTCCCCCCGGGTCCCCCCACCAAAAAGCACATCCACCCTAGGAACAGGCTCTTCCGTTTCTCCAATGAAATTACCAGATTGCCCACTGGCATGCCTGGCTTCTACCCAGGCCCTCAGCGCCTTTTGTAGCTCATCCTTCCTGGTGAGGCCTCTGACCTGGACTTTCAGGTTCTTGCATATGGTTTTCAATTCCTTTACGTTGCAGGAGTCTAACCTATCCTCCTCAAAGGCAATTTCCATTGATGCAATTGGTGATGCTCCAGATTCAGGCATATTGAAGTAGCAAGTTCAAACTGGTAAAATCAAAATAGGCCAAAAAGAAAAAAAGAACAAGTATGTGGTACTTAATTTTCTGTGATATGGTAGTAGTGCACGCCAATCACTGTAAGTCAAGTGCAAACACAAGTCCGATCCTCACCGCTGACAACCAATGTTCGAAATGGGAGTCTCTAGTTGGCAAGGGTTTGCACCTTTGTCCAAATAGGGACCCTTCTTCCTAGTCAGGACAAGGGAGTTACACTCCCAAAATAACCCCTGCTCACCCCCTTGGTAGCTTGGCACGAGCAGTCAGCCTTATCCTAGAGGCAGTGTGTAAAGCATTTGCATAAATCCAACAGTAATACAATGTAAGAACTACAAAAAGACCCCACACCAGTTTAGAAAAATAGCCAATTTTTTATAAACTTAAAACAAGACCAAATATGATAAAAATTCACAACACAGTACTTTAAAAATAGTTTATTAGCAATAGGACCCCACACCAGTTTAGAAAAATAGCCAATTATTTTATAAACTTAAAACAAGACCAAATATGATAAAAATTCACAATACAGTACTTTAAAAATAGTTTATTAGCAAGATGTCTTACAATTGCAAAACTAAGTTGAAAACACAGTTCGTATGAGTGTGTAGCTTGGTCCAAGCCTACCACGATGCTGAAAACAACAGTCTCGCAGTTCCAGGTGGCTGCGTCGGTACGGGTCAGCAACAGTGTGAACTGATTCGGTGTATTTTATCATTCTGAGTTCAGGCATACTAAACTAGAATTTCTACCATGTTCCCTGGGTCAGTTAAGATTATAGGATGTTCTAATCAAACTGCCCTCTCTGGCCTATGGGGAACAGGTAGCCTTGCTATAGTGAAAAACGAAGTAGGCTGTAATTCACTATCAGGATATGCCACGTCCTACCTTTCTCATATAATGCACCCTGCCCAGGGGGGTACCTTGGGCCTACCTTAGGGGTCACTCACATGTAGAAAAGGAATCTTTAGGGACTTGCAAGTGTATGCACTTGCCAAGTCGACATGGCAGCCCTAGGCTGAGGACTGCCTGCTTTCTTGTTGTCATCTGTAAGAACATCCTGCCAGTGATTGTCAGAGAGAGGCAGCTAATTAACTTATAAAGAGTTCATCCCCACCTTTGTCCTTTCCTAGGAGAAAGCTAATATTTCAGAACAGGTCTATTGCTAAGGTGAAGCTTTTAACTGCCTGACCACCAGGTAAGTAAAATATTTGCCCTATCAGAGTGGTTTAAACTCTGAATTCCATTTAGTCAGGCTCAGGTAAATATGTCTAATTTTAAGATACATATTTGAATACATGTAGGGCTTTAGTCACAAAGGCCCCCGGACTCGTGTTGGAGGCCCTACAGTTGTGGGGGAGTCTCCCCACTCGGGACTGAATCTCTGCATTGAGAATTCTCATTGCAGAGTTTACTCCTTCAGTGAGGAGACTCCCCTGTGACTGTGGGGCTTCCACCACAAGTGCGAGGCTCTTTGTGAATCAGGGCCCATTGAGTAAAGCTCACCCTGAATATATTCTTGGAAATTAATCATTTCTAGGGAAAGCTATATCTACATCATGCTAGTTCAATGGCATGAATTTGGCCTGCTTTAAAGCTGAACAATTAAACATTTAAAGTCCTCCAAAAAGTAAACGAATATTTCTGTGTAGCTCTCCAATTGAATGATAAAGCCATAGCAGGCTATAAGCAATGTTTTCTGGATCTGCCTTTCTACAGTGTTGCTCATCGACAAATGCCAGGCGAACTCAGGCACCTGTCGTCCTTGGTTAATCTGCTTACATGTGAGCACACCTATATATATGGTTTCATGTGTAATCTGCTCAGAACATCATACATTAGCTGTGCATCAGCAGCCCTTATTTTAAATGAAGGGCACTCCTGGCTCCAGCTCAAAACCATTTAAACTGAAGGTCGCGTTGAGTGAGGCTGGAGACTCAATCCCAGTATAGGTCCAAAATCTACAAGTCTAAAAACAAAATCAAAATACCCAAGGTTTCTACTCACAGGAGCTCCACAAGTTGAACAGACACATTCTTTGCAGTAGAAGTTTCCTCTTGAAGTCTAAAAATCCATGCCGGAATGATAAATGCATTATGCAGGTTGTTTTCTGGATTTCTACTTATGCTGATTGTACATCACTTTCTCCCCTTTGGATAGGGTCAGTGGGTTAAGTGCAAACATTCTTGACATGATCAAATGGAAGTTAGGTGAGACGTTTATGAACTTTGAATAATCTTAAGCTAAGCAGAGTGAATCAGCGTAAGAGTAGTGATGAAAATGTGATGGATTGCTGAAACAATTTCCCCTTGCCCCCCATGCTGAAGCTTGGAAGAATCCTTTTAAAGAATTATGTATTTATTTTGTAGTTTTGCTAAGCATGGACCAGACCACCAAGCCATCACAGTGCTGTACCGAAACGTAAGTGATATGTAAAGAAATATTTAAAGTGCCTAGTGCCATCTGCAGATTTGTGGATTCCGTGTTACAGTGCCTAAGGAGGTGAAAAATGATGCACCAATTTGAAACGGCGTTTACAAACAAATCTACTATTTACAAAATTGAGTTTACACCTGTGTTTTACACAGAAAGAAACTAATGCTACCCGTAAAGAGGCTGTATAGGGACAAGTCATTTAGGGGCAGATTTATGTTAACTGGCGCATCCCCAGGGATGCGCCAGTTAATGTGCGCCACAGTGAGCCACAGCTCCGCCACCCATGGTGCGCCGCATTTACAATGCGGCGCACCATGGGGAAAAAACGGCACAGATGCGTGACGCATCTCTGCCGTAAAGGCGGCGCATTGCTGGAGTTGCGTCGCAAGCGCGACGCAGCTCCAGCAAGGCTCGGGGGTTCCCTATCTGACCAATGCTGCATCAAGACCTACGCCTGCTTCAAGCAGGCGCGGGCTTTTGACGCAGCATTGGCGTGAAAGTGACTGAGTGAAACCTTATAGATTTCACTCAGCCACTTTAGCGAGGCGCACCTGCCCCGGAACGCCCACCCTGCGCCGGAACGCCCACAAGCGGCGCAGGGCTTTACAACGTGACGCATCTGCCTAGATGCGTCACGTTGTAAATCGTTCGTAGGGATGCGCCACGTTTACGCCGCCTTGCGTGACGCAACAGCGGCGTAAACGTGGCGCAAGGCCTTCATAAATCTGCCCTTATATAGTCTTTAAATCGGATTCAGAGAAAAATGTATGTTAAGTGAGTGACAAATTCGTGCAATAAAGGTATTTGCTTTCAGATGAGTATTTAAAAGATAAATACAACATGAACAAGCTACCAATTAAAGTGATACAATCGTATGCCAAAACGAGAGAGTAGCTGATAGAGCGGGCGATGCTAAGGTAAAATAAGTAGGGGTTGTATGATTCTATTTGTAATCAAATTCAAAGAAAATCTTTTTCCCATTTTCCTTGAGTGAAAGTGGCTGTTTGAATAAAGTTCATTGGGTAGGGAGCTCCGAAACAGTTGTCAATTTGTGGTTTTCCTTATACTGTTAGGGTTCCCCAAGTTGTGACCCAGGGCTTCTACAGCAATGAGTTTATCGCACCCCTTTGAAAAGGACACCAATCATTAAAAAGTTACATATTCACTTAAAGTTTCATTGGAACTTACATTATACTTTTCTAAATGTAGCCATGAATTCCTTATTAGAGAAAAAGTGAGGCCAATAGGGCCTGTATGCCTATCTGTCCTAACTTTAACATGAAAGGTTAGCACACAGGCAGATTTGCAATTAGAAATAGAAATAGAGTGTAAGTTCTATAGTTTTACAAAAAAGTCACAAAATTCGGACACAACCCTTCTCCTACACACCATTCACGCTACTAATTAGTAGCCCCATATGTAGCCCTCAAAATTCAGTCGTCGGGTAAAAAGAGGGCCTGGAAAAGTATAAATATATTTCTTGTTTTAGACAGGTGCCAGATGCAATCATTAAAGAAATTATCTTTGTAATGACGCTGGAATTGTCAGTCTCTCTGGATGGTTCACATGAAAAATAATCTATATTTAGTTTTGCTCGACTGGGTTTTGTCTAAATGAAGTGTGTTCAATGGTGTTTTCCCTCGGTGACGTATTTCCGGCTTGGAAGTACCTTCTGCACTAGAACAACTGAAGGATGGCTCATAGAAAGAGACCACCCTTTTCTGGGTTGAAATCAAATTATCATGGAAATGATCAGAACATTTTCTTAAGCATTTGGATTCATTTGATAAACTTCTGCATATATCTTTAAAGATCTGCCATCTTTGTATTGAGATTAATATCTTTGACTTCTAAAACCTTTCCATTTCACTCCTCATTCATTTTCGTAGCACTAGCTAGCAATAGCAATAGGTTGTTCTTCATTTATTCCAAGTCCCAAAACGTGGTGGCATCTATGTGTCCACTCATAATCAACAGTTAAGAGTAAGTTGCAATCCTAACTCAACCAACTGACCACTGGGGCCAAGCATTATTGCATTAGTACATGGTACTAATGACATGGGAGGCAAAGCTACAGGAGCAGACGTGTGGAGATGCTTGCCCATTTTCAAGAAGCTATCTTGCCAAAGGCTGGCATGCTAATATTCAGTCTAATACTGATATCCTTTATCTTGCTGTATTTAACACTTGCCACATTCGCCTAAGAAGATAGTGCGGTTCGAAAATAGTTAAATGGTTGCTTTCTGTATCATGAATGTTCACTTCAACATATGTTTGCCGCATGCTCCTTGCTATCATCCTACCAGTGGAGTTGTATTATGATTTCTTGTCAACCGGCCGTCTAAGTCAACCCCTCCATTGCCAGGTAACAAAGACATTAGGCTGAGAGCTGGCAGTAGAATCCTTGGAGGAAGGGAAGACATCCTAACAAGTATCAGCCAAAGGTTTCATAACTCCAACAGAAACACGAAGACCTTGAAACCTGCACAGATGAGAAACAGAATATCGGTGGGCACCAGCAAGTGGGCAGCTTGTACTTCAACATCACAGAGCAGGTAGAAGAGCAGGTATCTTTTAGGTTAACTTTTAATATGGGAAAAAGTGACATGCCAGTGGTGAAAGGGGCATGTAAATAAGCCCCCCTGTCTGTAGTTTAAGCAACACTTTTACCGCCCATCATACCTCTCCTGGCTACCACCTCCCCAGGATGGTCCAATGGCTTCCGTGCTAATCACACATCTCTTTTTTTTGTTTGTTTTTTTGTTTAAGAAGTTTGTATTAGGTTTTCAAATACATAAGAAAACAAAGAACAAGAAGAAAAATGGAGACAATAAAATGGAGGGAGGGGATACAAAAATATATAGCATACTTAAAATAGACAGTCAAGCAAATAATATATGATGAAATAGTAATATTACAATGAAAGAGAGATAGGAAGCAAAGGAAAGTGGAAAAGAGAAAGATAGGAAGAAAGAGAAGAGAGATAGAGATAAAGAAGGAGAAGGAAAAGCCAAAATAGTGTGAGAGAAGATTATAGAAAAAGAGAGAGAAAGAATTAATGTATAGGAGAGTGAGAAGAAAGATATGTAGTGAAAGGAAGCCAAAGAAGATCAGATTTAATTTTTTGAGAAAGGGAAGAGGAGGAAACAGAAGCAATCCTGTGTTCATCACAAATAAAATTCCACCACGTTAGCAAAGATAGTTTCGAATTGTCTTTCCAGGATGAAAGAATAACTTTAAAAGCTAATGCAATAAAAAGGTCAAATAATCTGGAAACAGAAGATACAACATCTACATCAGATTATAAGGAACCTAGAAACACATGTTGTAGTGTTAAAGTAACATTGAGTTCAAATATTGACATGCAAATATTCCAAACAGAATTCTAAAAGGATAAAAGATTGGAACACCCATAAAGTAGATGTTTTAACGTGCCCGTTTCACTGGAACAGGACCAGCATAGTGGAGAAGAGGTCGGTGAAAATTTGCAAATAGCAACAGGAGTAATAATAGCCCGTTGGTAAATAAAATACAAAGAGTGGGTTATACGAGCAGTAGCAGAAACTTTGAATAACTTGGACCACAATTTATGAACGGACAAGTCAGTTTCCCATGCAATTTCAATGTGAGACTTAGGTCTTTCAATAACATTTGATAACAATAACTTATATACAAGGGCAGCTTTAAGTCTGTGAGTTGAAAATAAGGGGTATAAAGGAGTAGAAGGGGGATAGAGGCGGTGTGTGAGGTGGAGGAGGAAAGGTGGTGATATGAGATTGTATGGCATTAATATTACTAATATATTCTTTGAGAAAAGAGTCAGGTAATTGATAGCGTGTTTTTTACGGCATGAAAAGGAACGATAGAATAATTGTAAAGTAACTGGTGCACAAAAATAATACCCTTTTCTTTCCAGTATTTAAAGTAGAATGATTTGCCTTTGTATTTAAGAAATTTATTATACCATACAGTGGAGGCCAGAAAACATTGACATGGAGTAAAAATCCTTAGAAAACGTGTTGAATAATAAAGTTCGGGAGTATTTTAAGACAGGATTGGTGGAGAAAAGGGTGCAGTTTGACATAAAGATTAAATGTTGAAAAGAAAAATCTTTAAATAAGGAATGTTCAAAAAGGATCCATCTAGGGACAGGAATATCCACAAAATTATAAGCTAGTGCAAAAGACTGTTTAATCAAAAAAGCTGAATGATAAACTTTAAAGTTTGGGAAACGTACACCACCTTCATCCTTAGGACGAATGAGTTTGTTTAGAGCAATTCTTGGATGTTTATTGTTCCACAAAAATGTTGTATACGCAGAATTAATTAGAGAAAAATATACATTGGGAATTCTAATAGGAAGCATAGACACGGTGTATAAAACATGGGGAATAATCATCATTTTAATGGTATCTAACCTGTCCCACCAGGAAAGATACAGGGGGGACCAAGTAAGGAGGAGTGTTTGGATTTTATTCAATAATGTATGAAACGTGAATTTAATTGTATAATTTAGGGAGGATGAGAACCAGATGCCAAGGTATTTAATTTGTGGAGGACACCAAGCGAAATTAGTATCACTAAACATAAATTGATAGCATATAGAATTTAAGGGCAAGACTTCCGTCTTTGAGAGGTTGAGTTTGTAACCAGAAATGCTGGAGTATAATCGAACTTCATTCATAAAATGTGGAAGAGACTCAACAGGGTTAGACATATAGATCAATATATCATCTGTATAAGCAGATATTTTAGTTTCTACAGAGTTATGTTTGAAGCCAGCAATCTGAGAGTTAATTCAAATACGCTCCAAAAATGGTTAAAGGCATAGGATAAATAATAAAGGGGAAAGAGGACAACCCTGTCTTGTACCTCTGGACAGAGAAAAAATTTGGAGAAGGGATTATTAACAAAGATACTGGCTCGAGGACAAGAGTACAAAAGTTTGATATAGGAGATAAAAGAAGGCCCAAAACCAAACCATTGGAGAGTATGAAACATGAATTGTCAATTAATACGGTCAAATGCCTTTTCAGCTTCTCAAGATACGGTTGCAAGGGGAGATTTGTATTTTTTGCCATTTGAAATGAAATCAGCAAACATCCGAGCATTATCAGATGCCAATCTGTCTTTTACAAATCCAACTTGATCAGTTTTGACCAATAGGGGAATGATAGTTTCAAGTCGGGATGCAAGAATTTTGGCAACAAATTTGCTGTCATAATTTATTAACGATATAGGCCGATAATTTTAACAATAAGAGTGATCTTTGTCAGGTTTAGGTATTATAACAATTAAGGCATCCATAAAGGATCCAGATGCATTAGCGTCAGCAATAAAGGAGTTAAAAAGTAACAGGAGCTGAGGGATAAAAATGGAGTTAAAGGTGTTGTAACATTCTACAGACAAACCATCAGGTCTTGGGGCTGTAGATTTTTTGAGAGAGTTGATAGCATCTGTCACCTCCTGAGGAGTGATGTCTTTCTCTATTGCGTTAAATTCATCAGGTAAAGATGGTGGGGAAGGGAGACCTGAGAAAAAGGTGTTTAAATTTTGATCAGTGGGAAATGTGTCATCAGAAAATAAGAGATTTATAATAATCATGAAGGACCTCGGCAATGTCTTCATTCGATGAGACAAGTTTTTTAGTAGATTCATTAAGGATAGGGCCGATATTTTTAAGTTCAGATTTAATTTTCAAATAGTTAGCTAACATCTTACCTGCTTTATTCTGACCGCCATGATAATTAGATTTGACCTTGAGGAAAATATTACAAGCTTCAATTGTTGCTAATTTGTTAAGTTCCAAGCCTTTGAGTGTTTGTAACTGATCCTCATATTTTTTCATTGTAATTTTCTTTTTTTTCGAGACATAAGAAATGGTGAATGCACAAAAAGCAGCCTTAAAATCATCCCAGTTATTAGGAACTGAAGTATCCAATGGGTAATTGATACTAAAAAACTCATTAATAAAAGTGGTAGCTTCTTATATTAAAACCGTATCTGATAACAAAAAATTATTACGTTTTCATAGGCTAAATTGAGAGGAGGTAAACGAAAGGTCTAGTACAGCTTGAACAGGGGCAGGATCCGATATAAAAATGGATCCAATTTCAGATTTTTGGATAGAAGGAAGCAAGGATTTATTTACTGATCAAAATATAATCAATCCTAGATCGGGTGTGATGAACATTGGAAAAATAAGTAAATTCAAGTAAATCAGATTACAAGTCTTCCAAACATCATATAATGAACGAGAGGTAATGGCTGATTGAAAAGCTTTATGAGATTTGTCAGGTTGAAATTTACACTTGGACAGTCTATCAGAAAAAGGGTCCAACCATTGGTTGAAGTCCCCAGCGACAATAATATTAGGAAAATCAACTGAAGAAAGTAGAATTTTAATATAATTTCAAAATGTAGGATCTGGTTTAACAGGACCAAATATATTTAACAGAACTAACTTTTTATTTTGTACCACAATCTTAGCCATTGCCCATCGTCCATCATCATCATTCTGTGTGGATAAAATTTGTACTGCCAAAGCTTTATCAAACAATATAGCAACACCCCCCTTTTTGGTAGATGAAGGAGAAAAAACAACTTGACCCACCCAATGTCTTTTCATCTTAAGAGACTCCACATGAGTACAATGAGTTTCCGGAAGAAAAGAAATCTGAGAATTGAGTTTGGATAAATGAGACAGTACCTTTTGCCTTTTGACTGGAGTCCCAAGACCGCGGACATTCCACGTGACAACATTACATATAGTGGATGGACAGGAGGGTATAACACAGTTGAAATCAATACACTTCAAGGAAGTAACTACAAGAGAAAGCACACCACAGAAAAGAGTTACATATGAAGAGTACTACATAACAACCCACATTACCAAGGTACATTAACAAGAAATCAATGACAAAGAACAATGTTGAAAAAACATAGATAATTTTAAGAAAAACGCATGTAGAAAAGGATAGAAAAGAGGGTGAGAAAAAAGGGGGAAAGGAGGAAACAGGAAGAAAAGGAGAGAAAATAAAGAGAAGGACGTGTACAAACAGGTCAAGGCAAAGAAACCAGACTTGTAAAAGAGTTAATAAAAAGAAAACCTCAATCAGAGGTAAAACATGTAGAGAAAAAGGTAATACATGTCGAAGAGAAGTGAGAAAGGGAAAATAAAATGAGTTAAAAGAAGCATTCCTGAGGAACTAGACAGAGAAATACAAAAAAGAACGGGACAGAAAATCAGGTGTTAGTAGCCATTCCAGTGGAAGAAAAAGACTGCAGAAAAAGTTTGAGTTTTTCAGGATCATCAAAGGCTCGTGAGCGCACATCATGAGTAATCTTGCAAAGACATGGATGGAGTATTCCGTATTGAATATTACGGTGTCTCATCTGGGGATGCAGGGCGAGGAACTCCTTACGACGGGCGTTGGTAGCATTGGAGATGTCCTATGAGATGAAGATGTTATGACCAGACCAAATAAGACGATGTTTGAGTTTAGAAGTCTTCAAGATATTCATTAGTTCGGTAAACTCCAGAAATAGCATAATTATGCCACGCGGTTTCGTGGGATTAGAAGGAACGCGACCCAGACGATGAGCTCTTTGTATATTGAGGGGAGTGGTTGAAGATGGAAGATTCAGAAGTTCAGGAAGAAATTTCTGAAGAAACAGTACCATATTAGAACCTTCAACATTTTCCGGGAGACCATATAGGCGAAGGGTATTTTGGCGTTTACGATTTTCCAAATCCTCTGTGTGGATTTTCAGTTTATGAATTTTCTGCTCTAATAGCGGAATCTTTGTAGAAATATCCTGTATGTCACTAACACGTTGTTCCAAATCCAATACTTTTCCGTCCATAACAATCCATCTCTCCTCAATTTGCCTTAATTTTTCATTAGTTGCAGACATAAATGGTTGCAGACCTCGAACGTTCTGGGAGGAATTAATCGGGGATGGTGGGTCATTTTTATGTCTCTTTGGCTTCGTTCCCATGAAAGAGGACCTGGCTGAATGTAAGTCGTTGGCCATTGTAATATAGGCAAAGAGAGAGCTGTGAAGAACTAAATGAAATATTCGAGTGAGAGTGGATTTTGAAATGAGTACACAAATGAAGAGATATTCAAAATGCACATATATCGTTCCTCATGATTTACTATCCACACATATTAAAGAAATAGCGAGGTAAGAAGTCAGTTTAAGTTCAGGCTTGTCTTTTTTTTTTAATACCACAATAGTCGTTTTATGCCATGAGGAGGAGTATGCCCCTTTTGTGCTCCCAAAAATAAGGACTCAAGCTCCCCTCTTAAAATATGTCTAAAAGTGCAAAAGAGTTCTAACGGGATAGCATCTGGGCCTGCTGCCTTGCCGGTTGCCAAGCAAGGTATAGCTGACTCAATTTCTTCAGGCGAAATTGGATTAGATAATAAATCCCTCTGTTCAGAGGTTATCTGAGATGTTACATAATCAGAAAGAAATCCTCCCCAGATATCATCGACCCATCCTGTTTGGAAGAATACAACCTTTGATAACGCTCTTGAAAATCTTCTAAAACTTTACTGGGAAGATCCTAGATCTATCCCCTTTGATCTTCAATTCGGTAGATTCTGTTCATAACCGCTTTCTGCTGAACCCTCTTTGCTAGCAATCTACCTCTATCCTCCCTTAATTCAAAAGTGTCTTCCCAGTGTTGCTGATATTTAATAGCCAATGCGTCTACAAAATGCTGGTATATCTTGGTTTTAATTATAGCGATCCTCTTTTGGCTTTCCTCTCTTTTCTGTGAATCGCCCACCCCAAGAATAAGCTCTTTCTCTGCACCCCGAAGTTGTTCCACCCAATTATTAATCATGTCTTTTATTTTATTTTGCCGGTACAATAAAAAGCTGAGGATTTTCCCCCTTACTGCTGCCTTGAAAGCATCCCAGACAATTATCTCAGAGGCAGTGCCCTTATTCCTCCCAAAGAGCTCCCTGATCCAATTTGACATAAACGTGCAATATTCCAAGTCAAGCAAAAGTTTCCTATCAAATGACCAGGTTGCCAATGTTTGAGGCAAATTTGCGATTAGGAGTTGAGTTGACAATTGGCTATGATCCAAAATTATTCTAGGTGAGAGCTCGCAGTTGGTTACCCCGGTTATTAAATTGGACAAGAAGAAGTAGTCCAGCCGTACATGTCGTCTATGAGGTGCCGAGTAAAATGTGTATCCAGCATCACCCGCTTGCTGAATCTGCCAAGTATCTGTCAAACCATGTTCCTGACATAGCCCCTGCAAGGACCTAAAAATCTTAACCTTCCTACCAAAATAAGGGGTATTATTGAGCAGGCTGAAGTTAACATTTAAATGAATGTTAAAATCCCCACACAGGATTATCCAGGGAGGCCACAGTGCAAGCTCAATATTTAAAAAATCAAGACTAGTGGGATTGTCCAAATTTGATCCATAAAAGAAACAAATAGTGTATAATGCTCCACTAATAACATCTTCTAGGATCACCCAACGTCCTAGCTTGTCTTCCTTGACGCAGTTACAACGGATAAAGCCATGTTTGGCCATGATTGCTCCCCCCGAGTGTTAGTAACTTGACGAGTGCATGCCAAAAGATCTAACCCAAGCTCTTTTAGCCACCCCCTATTATTCCAACAAAGTTGTGTCCCCTGAAGACAGAGCACATGAATTTTCATATGTCTGATAAGCTGAGAAAAAACAGCCCTCTTTTTCTTATCATTCAGGCCACAGCAATTAATTGAGCAAATATTAATGTATTTATTCTTCACTGCATACCAGTAGTTAATTGTTTCGACCTAATACAATACTAAGATCTTGACATTACCCTCTAGGCAAACATTACAAGAAGAGAAATGATTAACTGACAATTGAGGTACCATAGGTTTGATAAATTCCTCATAACTATAAAGACAAATTGCTGCTACTGTGAGCCACCCCCCTCCCAAGCCCCTATCCACCCCCCTAAACCCAATTCCTTCCCTCTCCCCCTCCACCCCAGCCCACCCTTGCCCCCTACCACCCACCATCCAAGGCATAGGGACCATCTGTTCCTGGTGATGATGAGCTAACCACCCACCCCTCCAACATGCTTGACAGCTGATTGCTTAAACAATTTTTAAACAACCCTTTATGAATAGGGATTGAATACTTATGTGCCTTTTTTAAAAAACTGTTTTGTCTTATAAAGGATTTCGAAAGACTTTAACATTTAATGTTAGAACAATTGGAAAATCGAAGTTCGGGAACCTCTTTAAAGATGGTGGACCTATCGGGCCGCCTCCCCGCGTAATCGGAATGCCTCACGGAAGTTGATATACGAGGCGTGTTGGTGGAGGGAAACAAATGGATTATTATACGCGGTCAGTGAGACCCCGGGAGGTAAGGAGTAAGGTGGGTAGCAATAAGAAGTTAGAAATTAATAACAAGCGGAGTCAAGATATTTTTGGTCCCTGAAAAAAGCAATGAGTACATTTTAAGAGGTGACAAGCACGCCATGATATTTTTGGACCATTGATAAACAATGAGAACACCTTAAGAGGCGACAAGCATGGTCACAATATCTTTTGGTCCTTTAAAAAGCAATGAGGACAGTTTAATATGAGAGGTGCAATGACATGCTGAACATACTCCTTTGTTGTTTTTTAATGTAAAGATAAATGTTACACTGGGACACCTGATAAGCTTTTGAATAAGTAATGATAAGTGCGATAGGCCTAGTTTGACAATCATCAGCTGGCTACGGATATACAATTATGGTGGCAATGTATGGGGGTGTACAATAAAAACGGAATCAATAGTGGTACCGCGTTTGCTATGAGTGGTTAAGAATGGCCTTGTGTACAAAGAGAATTCCAGGGGACCTATATGAAATGGTAAAGGGTTGTCCTGAATATTAGAATAGCGTTGTTTTGAACAATATATATGTATTGTCTTATAGATTGACATTATAGTTGAATCTTGAATCCACCCAGAGGACTCACAGATGGAGTCTCTTGTGTGACCTTAACAGATCAAGCCGGTACGTGGAACAGTGGCTTTTTGAGGGTAAATATGAATATAAACTTTATGACAAACATATTATGAGGTCTTTAGACACAAAGGGAGTTGTGAGAGTGATAGAGTGTGTTCTTTTTGTGTTTTTACATTTGGCAGTCTACCAAAAACGGTGTATTGTGTGTCCAAGACTGGGGCCTTGGCGAAGTTATTTGTCCTGAAGAATTTGCCTACAAATTGATGTGGCAAAGAAACACGTTTGCGCTGTAAACGGTATGCATGATAAGCAACAGCTATTAATTTGAAAAAGTGCACACTTGAATAATAAAGTTGAAATAAGTGCATTTCTTAAATTTTAATCATGCACGGTCACATTGTGGGATGTGACTGTTTCACTTCACAGCACTCAGTTTATTTTCTTTTGATTTGGACACCACATTTATTTTCTGAGACAAGATGACTACCAATGATGAGAAAAGTGGGCACAACTGGTAAGTACCAATCCAGTGAGCCCGTTGGTGGTGCGCGTGTGAGGGGTCATCTTGTCACTTCACACTTGATTCTTTTTTCTACACTGTTTACAATTTCCTTTATATGCTGATGGAAATATTAAAAGATGTGGAGACTGCCATGTGTAAAAACAGGTTTAGCTTTAAGTAAAGGCAAAAAAATGGTTGGTGAATACCTCATAATGGAAAAGAGAGGAATATATGGTATTTGCAGTTTGCGAATCCTCACCCCCATTTGAAAGTGCATAGACTAAAAAGAGGTGCCTTTTAAACCAGGTCTTTGTGTTTTTAGACAAATGATTAGGAAACAAAAATGTCAAATTTCTCAAAAGTGGCATTTTAAGAATTGTGACTTACAAGACAACTTTACCATTAAAGAGAATTTTAATATACAATGTATTTGACTATACACAGCACATCTCTGTCTGCTCCCAATCCAAAGTTATTATTCATTAAAGGTAAAAAGGTGACCCATTGTTAGTTAATGAGAGACATAGGCCTAAGAAACTTAAAAAATGACTTTAGGATTGTTTTCATAGCCAGGATATGTAAAGCTTAAGGATCCATGTCCTACTTTTTAAAAACACTGCGCCTTGAGCTATTAGCCTTTAGAGCCTACTTTAGAGGTGACTTACTTATAAGTAATATAAAGGAGGGTTTAGGCCTTGCAACAGGTTTATGTAGCAAGGTCAAAATAGCATTTTAAAACTGCACTACAGGCTGCAGTGTAGGGCCTGAGATGTGTTTTGAAAAGCTTCTTTAGTGGGTTGCACAATGAATGCTGCAGGCCCATTTGAAACATTTAATTTATAGGCCCTGTGCACATGTAGTAGCATTTACTATGGACTTACAAATAAACTAAGTATATGCCAATTGTACAATGTTTTAAGGAGACAGCACAAGCACTTTATCACTGTTTCACAGGGGAAAAGTGCAGAGAGTCTTAAATAGACCATGGCGGAGTTCTAAAAGAACTCAGCAAGATTCCGCAGAACTCCACAAATGGACAGAATAATACTCAGCTGCCTGTTTGCATTGCCTTTTCCTGCAGGAATGGCACCACAAGGTCCTCTTGAGCACGGCCATTTTGTCGTACCTGCTTTCTGTTCTGTGAATGGAGCTGGGCCTGATTTTTTGATCCATTTTTAATCTTTCCACTCCTCCCCCTCTCTCACTCATCCACTCCTCAAAAACCTTTATTTTATCAGTATGTGCCTTGTGCATTATAAATGTTTATCTTTATTTTCCTTTTTTCGTTACTTTTGGTTCTTTTCTTGGTTTCTTCCTTTACTTAATTACTACTTCCCTTCTTATTTTACTTCCTTCCTACTTTTCCAATTTCTTTTTTGCCCCATAGCAGAGCAGGGCAAGAGAAGAAGCGGCAGCACCAGTACGGCTAATAGCCATATAGCTTGCGGTTGCTAGTGCTGCCAAGGGGTGCAGCCTGCCCCAATTTTTCAAAGGCGGAGGTGGTGGTAGTGATTTATTATGTGCACCAACACCTGACCTCCATGCTGGCAGCAGGTGGCCGACCAGGGAGAAGGTATACCCTGTAGGAGCATCAGCTGCTATTGTAGGGGGCAGTGTATGCACCAGAGTACTGGGATAAAGCACACCCAGCAGAAGTTGATGCACCTCTGGGCCAACCTACTCGATTTGTGAGCAATTACTGATTTGTTTTGTTCTACAATGCCAATATTTTGTTTCAAGTAGCATCACAGTCAGAGGTAAGTAAAGTTTACGTTATGAATATTATGTGATCCAGTTTCAGCTAGCCAGGTTCTCGATGCTACTTAGTCGCACTCTGGCTGATTATTTAAGAAGATATGCAGACTCCTCTGTCCTGTCACTAAGATAGTGGTAGTTGTAAGATAAGTGAGTTAGCATTCTCTGTGCCTTTCTTTATGTGGCTCGTACAGACCCAAGCAGTCTCCCAGGGATGTGTAGTATGCATCTATGCATTCAAAAGGGAAATTGAGGGTGGAGAGGGTCGGGTGTGTTGTAAAATGTAATGGAGAAAATTATTCTATGATACATTTTGCCTGAAGTAGTATTTTTGTGTTTTTCTTTTACTTTGCACTGCTGCATTTTTGAGCAGCCTGTTTTTGACTCAGCTTATCAACATATATATATTTATTAGTTATAGCTAGTTATACCCTTGTCCTACTACCCTATGCAACTTTATTGACTATTAGGGTGGTATGCTGCCATTGCCCATATTGCCTAAAACAACCTAGATAAACAATTGCTTATTTTAACAGCGGTTAATGTCTTACTAACTGAACTAGTTCGTTGCACTTCATAGTTCACTCACCTTAATAGATGAAGCAATGGCTGCTATCTCTTTTGATCTTCTAAAACCTTACTACAGTGTTTCCTAATGTGCCTTCTTAATAGTGGTGGTAAAAGCAGCAAACCAGTGCACTAGCATGAAGGCATCGCCAGCGAGTTCCTACTCCTACATAGGTGAACACCAACTGTGGGATTAATCAAAAGAATTATCCATCACAGGCAACTAAATTGAAATAAAATATAGAGTTAGTGGGTTATAGCTCAATATGAGCAGTAGAGCACTGCTGTGACCACCCGCATTGAGGAATCTCACTGGGAGGTAGTCTAGCACCCGTTTTTTCTTGCTCATACTTGCCACTTTAATGTTTGTGTGAATCAAAAGAGAAAAACTCCGCCACACGGTGGTTGGCAGAGTTTTTGGTGAACTACTCATTCCAAGCGAATTGGGCAAAACTCTGCAAACTCCACCAGCTGAGCAGAGGTTACTCCCCACCACTAGTCACAAATGCACCAGCTGCACTGAACACATGCTGAGCTAACACACTGGCTACCGGACAAGCCAGATACTTTATTTGTAGGCCTCCAGATAGATGTGGTACATCCTTTGAATGGTCCAAGATGAGATTACAACACTGTCCTCTTTTGAAACATACCTTTCTGAAAAAGCAATGAACATGACCAGTATATTTTTTTACTGTGAATGAAGATTTGTGACAGATGTGTACTCTTTGGATGACACAAGGTATTTTTGCAGCTTTGTATTAACAGTCAAGCAAAGGATTAAGCTCTCAACGAAGACATGCACTTCTGCATTTTTGCTCACATCTGTGAACCTTTCAGACACATTTTTTAACTAGTCCTGTACCAGATGGAACAATGGGATAGCTAGGCCCATTGTACTCTTCGCTCCGCTGACTTCTAGTCTGAAAACCTCAAAAGGAAATAGCATCTGTGGCAGGCATTTGACTAGGCCCTATTTTTCGATCACCATGGTCATACTTCACCCAGTTTCATCCCCTCCTTTTTGAATGACATAGTCATTGATTGGATTGTACTGACTAAACAGATGTTGCAACATGGAATAAGTCAAATTCCAATGTGTTGGCACCTCCAGTATGAGGGCTTTAACTGGTACTCTGTTATACTGAATGGTCCTCAATTGCTACTGAAATGAATGCAGATTCATTTACAGGTTGTCTGTAATTTGCTGACTATGTCTTCTTTTCTGAGAAAGCCCTGCACCATCAGCTTGACGCAATGTGCCAAACACAGGACCCTGAAATATTCACCATCTGCCATGGCCTTAACTACATTACTTCCATTGCCCGTGGCAACAAATCCAATTCTGAGACCTCTGAGTCACAGCCATTCAAACAACTTGCTGTTAAAGTTTTCCAAGATGTTTGCATCTGCATCGGATTTCATTTCTCCTTGGTGAACATGGATATTGTTGCATGCCACCAAACGCATTTAAAAGTGTCTTCAGTGCTTAGACCTGTAGAAAGCTGTTGCCTCACCCTCAGAAAAGAGATCCAGTGCACAGTGATACACATGTAATCAGTAGCTTGACAACTGTCTGTCATCAGATAGATGGTGTGAGTAGCACTCTGCTACAAAGCTTGTCCAATGAATTGAAGCACATCGTGATAGAGAGCTGGAACAGCAATTCTGGCAAAAAAGGTCAGGCTGGGAACCTTCTATTTTGGACAGATGGCCGCCAAAATATCTAATAAGCCCACACCTTACACAAAAGAAAAAGTAAGGAGGTCTAGTGCTAAAATTTTAGTCGACTTATTATTGTACAAATGTACAGTTGGGTGGTTGCATTCATAGGACCCATCCTGCCTAAAAATGCCCATAATAGTAGCCTGGATTTTTTTCTTTTGTGGTGCCACTGGCGCAAGCAACTTCCAAAGGGAACTAGCAGGTGGTAGACTCAATGTGCGTCTTGGGGCAGTCACTGTGTACCAGGGTATGTCCATCTGATTCTTGTGCCATTTTGAGGTTGCTGAGGCAGGTGATACTGGCGCAATGCTGGGGACAGGGCTGTTATGCGTAAAGCTGTCACCTTCTTCCTCACCACTCTCACCCCCCATTGTGATTGGAGCTGATCCCCCTCTCTCATCATCACCTCCACCACCTGCAGCAATTTTTTATTGCATGATGTTTTTTCATATGGGTCATTTGGGCTCTAGTACCATAATTTGAACCAGACTTACTTTGAGAAACAATTACAAGGCAAATGTAGCCCTTTGTAATGGTATCCTCCTGCTTGCATTTGTTGAGAAGCCCCAAAATGGGGAGGAGACCTTTCTTAGCGTGCCACTGACAATGCCTGAAGAATTCCTGGAACTAGGTGGGTTTATTGTCGATTGCCTCTCTGCAGTGCGTTATTCAACTCACGTAGTGGTGGATGCAGATCTCATCGGGAGCCTATCAATTGTAAATATGGAAGGTGGTGGTACCAGTGCCACTTGCCTCAGAGCAGGTTTAGTAGGAGGGCTAACAGCAGTGTCCTCTAAAGAAGCTTCCATGACAATGACTGATTCATCATCCTCATCGAGTTTAATAATTGTAAGGCTTTCAGGAACTTTCCTTCGCCCTAGCCTCTCCTGATATGTCTCAGACTCAGCCTGGCCCCAGTCCATGTCCAGATCATCAGAAGGTGGGCATGGATAACATGTTGGAGTGCCCTTTCTTTTTCTTGCTGGAGATCTGGATACCAATAGTTCTAAAAGAGGAGGTTCTAGTTCAACCGGTAGCTCAACCTCTGGTTCTACTCCTACTTCAGGAAGATCTACTATTGCTGGCTGTGGCTGTGTCCACTTTGCTCAGTTTCCTGCAACAATTGGGTACTACTTTCCAAAAGAGAAAAATCCAGTTCATAGTCACAGCTCAACACCATCGCCATGATTTCGGAAGCTGTCTCGTATAGAGGTGAGGGCTTAGGTTGGGATGGTGTAATTGATGCAGGAGTGCTGCTCCCAGCTTGCTCCCCATAAGCCAGTGCGGCAGGCTCCAGAAAAAGGTTTTGGTCAGCACACTTGATCGTGGCAATCTGCTTCTTCTTCTCCTCTCACTGGTCGCTTGTTTGCCAGCACCTTTCTTTGTGGTCATCTTGAAGCTGTCAATTGACAGTAGCACTTAGCTGTATAAGAGGAAACGACTCGGGGACTCATGTCATGTGTTATGGTGTGTTCACGTAACTTTGTACAGGTCTTCTGTCCGGTAGTACGGTGGGTGATGTCTCTTGTGCACCTAAAAACAAACAAGCAAGAAAAACATTCATTGAAAAATGGCACTATCGCAGTTTGAATTGGTACAGACAAAGACAACATAATTTAGTGTGGTTACTTACGTTATTATCCTAAATGATTAACATCAATAGTGTATCCATTCCAAAGTCAAACCACACCACCATCATGACATAATATTTTATATTCAATCAGGATAACAACAACATACACATGTAACTGTTTGCTTTATGTGCATCTAAGGGAGACACATGTAGTAGTCAGGGAGGTGCATGGTGAAATGGAATAATTCTTGAAAAATGAATGCTGTTGTGTGCCTATGGCAGGCAAGGGGGCCCAAGTGGAAATAAAATAATCCTTAAAAAATGAATGCTGGTGTGTGTGCACCTATGGCAGGCAGGGCGGGCAGAGGAAATTAAATAATTCTTTAACCCCTTCACTCCAGGGGTGTTCCCCCCCCCTGCGCTGGGGGGTGGGGTGCCACGGCGCTCCGGTGCTCATGACGAGCTGAGCTCGTCATGACTGCGCCCATTTTAATGGAATGCTCACCACAGCAGGGGAATCAGCCCAGCGTGCAAGCGTTCCATTAAACGGGCGCGGTCATGACGAGCTCAGCTCGTCATGAACACCGGAGCGCTGTGGCTCATAACGAGCTGAGCTCGTCATGAGCACAGGAGGGGTTAAAAATGAATGCTGGTATGTGCACTGTGCACCTATTGCAGGCATTGGATCCAGGGAAAAATTGAATAATAATAATAATACTTAAAAATTAATGCAGGTGTGTGGCTCTGTGCCTATTGAAGGCATGGGGTCCAGGGGAAAATGAGTAATGATGACAATCCTTGCAAAATTAATGATGGCGTGGTAGGCAGGCACCTATGTCAAGCAGGGGGTGGCTGGGTGGAAGGAAAACATTAAAAAATAAAGAAAAAATGTATAACAAAAAAATTAACATCATTTTTATAAAATTAAAGAAATGATAAAATAAAATAAAAAATTAATAAAAACTATATCATCCAATTGTTGGTGTACTAGAGGACTGAGAGAAACATATTGGATGCAAGCAAGGAAGTGCAGGGGAAAAATGCAAAAAAGCATTTAACATAAAACACTGTTCATATTATACAGATAATGATCCTCATTCATATCATTAAACTGATATCAGGGACAAGTAAAAAAAATGAACAAAAACAAAAAGGCATAGCCCTCGCCTATCGATCTTCCTAGAAACTGGCTTTCAAAACTTGAAAAAGGGTAACTGCACAAAATGGCCACCTGCCACATGGTCAACCAACAACAAAAAGCAAGGAGTCTTGGCCATAACAAATAGCACATGCAGGCCTATGGCATACGCCGACAGGCTGGCTAAACAAAAGAGTCAATGGGCACATGGCCAAAGAATAACAGAAAGCAAGTTGGCATGACCACAGCAAAGAGCACATGTAGGCCTATGGCTGAAGCACATTGGCTACAGGCTACACAAAATGGGCACCGATTACATGGTCGCACAACAACAGAAAGCAAATAGGCATGGCCACATCAAAGAACATGTGCAGACCAATGGACGCTGACTACACAAATTCGCCCATGGCCACATGGCATGGAGAACAAAGACAAATGGAGACCTAGGGCAAACAAACTCACAGATGGCTAGGCAAAGAAGACTTGGCAGCACAGATGAAAACACTACCATTAATTCATCAATGGCACAAATTAAAATTAAGTTAGCTATAACAATTTGACAACAACACATTCTCCTAAGGCATTAAATATTACCTCATCAAAATACTCTTTTTGCAGAAAACAAAACGTGAAATGCAAAAAATAAATCCAATGCCACCCATACACTGAAGGATGTTTTAAAACAAAATATACAAGAGAAACAGTTGTTTAATTTACCTATGCCTAGTACCGGGCATATTGGCTGGATGGCCCATGAGCAGACTAGGCCACATCGTCAACGAAATGAAAAGTGCAAATATTTATGCAAATATATTTTACCTTTATGCAAATATTTTTTACCTTAATCCTTAAATCCAATATGATGTGGTCAGCAGACAAAGATAGTGATCCTTCCACCTTGAAATCCAAAGGGACAGTGACCAGGTGATGGACAAAGCATTTGGAGGAGTCTGCTGGATAGTGAAAGGAAGTTGGAGTCTGGGGCACTTCCTTCTCATCGAGAAGAATAAAATAATTATAAGAAGGTTTCTTGCACTAAAAAACAACCTGAACGATCCGCTGGAGTGGAATATTAACTCAAAAATCTATTTTTGAAAAGATTCAGATGCTTCTCGAGTAGAGAATCTGTTCAAGGTGCAGTTGTGGTCCCTCTCCAGCGCCACACTAGAGGGTGGCAAATTTTGTGCGGTCTCGTGACCGGCCAGCAAGTCTTGTTGCACTCACTAGCATGTGACAAAACAAGTCTCGCTCGCAGCAACAACAACACAATTTCTGCCATGGGCCACATGGTAGGATGTAGCAGGAACGTCTCATTACACTTGTAGCACTGAGCTCTTGAATTCCTCTAACTCCACAAGCGGAGTGAATTTTTCCACCTATTATTGGTGCTAATGCCAACTAAAATGGATTCAATTTTAAAGACAGTGGTCCTTAGACAAAAACAGGAATTTCGGGAGAAATTAATATAGGCCAAATGGAACTATATTTTTATAAGAAATGTCCAGCCGGACAATTTATTATCTTGATAGAAACAATCATGAAGCAATAAAACACAGAGTGTGATAGAAGCAGGACACCAGTCGATGTCCGACTAACACACTGGGGGAACACAAACAAGTGGAAAAATAGTAGGCAATATCAGGTCATCTGGAAATTGTAAATCATGAAACAGATAATCCAAAATATACACATATGCATGTAAAATTAGTGTCAGCTATGCATTTAGTGCATTTCAAGTCGACGACGTTTCGAACCTTAAACAATATTGGTTCATCCTCAGGACAAAGAGTAATTGCCTAAAGAGTTAGCAATCAAAATTGTCCCCACTACGTGAGAATCAATATTCCATACCATAACAAAAAAAATGAGAAGAAAAAGGGAACATAAAAGAATAAACATGTCAGTAAATCAGACCCTTATTACAACTGCGTATATAGTGCAAGACTCAAACCATGCCAAAGTGTCAGCGGCAACGGAGTGTAATGCATGCTAAATACAGGCAGTGTGTTGAAACAAACGGAGCGGGGTGGAAGGCACGACATCCAATTTGTGACACATGCTTGCTCACGCTTACTGAAAGGAGGGGGGGCGGGGGAATGAAATTAAGTGAATCGCTATTGCGCAATTAAACCGGTGAAACGTAACAAAAATTGTGTCCAAAACGAAGGTGGCGGAAATAGCCAGAACTAAGGGAGTGTGGTGGTGTTGTGAACCAAGTGGAGGCTTACCAGAGGGGGGAGGCTGAAAGAAGTTTCAGCACAGACCACGAATAGGGGCTGTCTTCTAGTGCCGGGGAAAGAAAGGGGGGAGGTCACTGAATAGCTCTGATGAACATTAAGTTGAATACCGTAAAAATGGTGAAAAACCTAACCGATTAGGTGAGTCCAATTCTACATACAAATCGATCTATGGGGAAAGGGACAGGGTAAATGGAGGTGTCGGTGAGCATGTAAACAAGGAAACCAGAGTGCACCAATGAATGGGCTTACCGGTCGGGACGATGCCCTCATTTAAATTTCTGTTGAAAAATGAAATACTGATATTAATGCTGGCATGTGTGGAGGGATCGTGTAATTGATCCAGCCAGAAATCAGCGTGGTCTTACCGGAAAATAGAAGGAGCCGGTCCGCAATGGGGGTCCTTGCAGGCGTGCACAATCAACACGACTTGCCATGAAAAAAGTGAAGACGATATGGGTGTCACTCGCGATCACATGGAGCAAAAGGGCCAATAGGGACGTGACCAATACTGTCGGCCATCATGGGTTGGGTACCGAATAGAAGTGTGGCGGCCATCTTAGGTGTATTAAGACTAAAGCGTCCAGAATGCGCATAGCCGTTCTGCGGTACCGAGATTGCATTAAGTAATACACACAATATACAAACACACAGTGACATATTTATGAGATCGAACAACACATTAATATCATAAAATTAACAGAAATGAGAATTCTTTTCTACACATACAACCATTTTGCAGTGAACTCAAGGAGCTGAGGATAACAGGGGAAAGTGCAATTAAAGAAGAATGAGCAAGTCAGGGCATAATTTACAGAATTAAATCGTCCAGTTACAACAAAGCGTTCCATTCAATAGAGCAAAGATGAAACTTAGATCAGGGAGGTCCAATCCTCAGTGCGGTTCAGACCAGTATGTAGACTCTTTGTCTTCAGGATCTAACGTAGTTCCTCCTTGTTTAGCAACTGTTGTAGATTACCGCCACGGCTGGGAAGTCTCACCAAAGAAATAATAGTCCATTTGAAGTCCATTTCAGTGTGAGAACGTTCCGTAAAGTGGTGCACAAGGGGAGCATTAGGAGTCCTGCATCGTATTCTGCTCCTGTGTTGTCACATTCTTGTGCGTGCCTTCTGAGTAGTCTGCCCTATGTAGATCATAGAACATGGACAGACAATGGCATAGATAGCATTTGTACTCTTACAATTGGAGAAATCTTTACGCATATACTTGATGTCATTATGCCCAAATTCCTTGCCCTCTATAGTACAATCACACATAGAACAGTTGCCGCATTTAACATGACCGGTTAATCTTGGGAGCCCCCAAAGTGCGTCAATAGTGGCCTGTTGTTCAGAAGCGGGTAGTGCTGCGCACACCAAATGGTCTTTAAGATTCTTTGACTTCTTAAAGGCAAACAAGGGTTTATCAAGTTGGAGTTGGCCTACATTCAGCACTTGCCAGTGTTTCTTGATACTCTTAGTTAGGGAATTGGATGCTGGTGAAAAAGTCGTCACACAGACCAGCCGGTTCTGTGCTTCTCTAGGTTTGGGTTCCAACAACACTTCCCTGGGGCAAAACCACGCTCTTTTGAGTGAAGTTCTTATCAATCTCCGTGGATAGCCTCTAGCGCTAAGTTTGTTACTAAGTAGTTGTGCTTCCCTAAAGTAAACTAAAATGGATTCAGCAACAGAACCAAAATTCTGACGGTGCCTCTTAAAAAAGGCAAACAATTATATATGTCCCGCACACCAATTTGATTCAAGTTTATGAGTTTGTAATAATTTAAGGGAGTCATCCCGTAATGCACTTCATCCTAGGAGCTCTGTGCTTTAAAACGAGAGGTTGCTGATATTCATAATACCAGCCCCGGGATGCTGCCACCATGTGGTGATGATAACCATCAATTTAATCAAATTCACGCCAAATTTCTTCTCAAGATTCTCATTTTATTTCTCAGTTGTGTGTATGGTGATACCAGTTATATCCAGTTTTCAAATGCTTGTACCATGCTCATTCGCCTTAAATACAGCATGTTGGAGTCACAGTTCCATATTTGAATACCAAATGCTTAACCCAATGCATTTCGGGCACATTATTGCCCTTCATCAGGGGTACATATTTGTAAAATTAAAAATCAAAAGGTACTGTTACATAGATATATAGATTTTTACGAACATCAATTATCTGTTGTTCTCTGAATCCCCATAGACAACATTTTCCCGCTAAAACTATTCAAGAAACCTTCCAGTGGTAGATTGATCTAGCATGTTGCCCCGAGACAATCAAACATCAATGTATCACGCTGATTTTTATCATAAAGCTAGTAGAGAGCCCTTTTGTACCTTAAATATTTCTAATGCAAACGTGCACTCTGCGTCTTCCTGAAATGTCGTCTATTTCAACCTCCCTCGTGATACGATCTTTTTAAACTAACCCGTAACCCCTCCTACTTGATTAATCGGTTCCACCTTGTTTTCATGTTAACTCTCTGAGCATACCTTTCCCAAAATGCACTTCATCTAACAAGCTATTTAAGTTCTTATTTGACTGGACTAGTATCAGTGATCTTAACCTTGAATATCCCATCCTCCCTCAATGGTTAAAACATATCTTGTGAATATAGTGGAACACTTAATTTGAACAAAAGATTTCATACAATACTAGTTGAGCTGACTCCAACAAATCAACCTTAAAAAAATTGAAAAATCAAATGTAACACGAGTTTTTGATAATCAACAAGATGACAGGAAATTTTCATTTTCTCTATCTACGGGTGCTGGGTCACAGTGGGACGATTCCATGCGAATGCAAAAAATGATATATGTCCCACACTCTTAAAAAAGTGCCAGCTCCAACTCTCCAGCCAATAGCTATGGTAGGGTAATCAATACATTGTTGGCCTTTCTGTTTAGGTGAGAGAACATGGACGATAGCCCTCTTTTGCAGCTGAACATGTCACTTCTATGCCCATCCAGGTCTAACTGCATGCCCATGGCATTATCTGCTGGATTCACAACACTAGCCCATGGTCAACCATTTTCCTAATCGATGAACACTATCTGTGAAGCTCAGAACCTTGATTTGCTCACAGATGCATCCCAGTAGGCAGACAGTACCATAATGGTCAACAAGGTGGCATGGCCCATCCAACTCGTGGGTCAGACTTCTGTTCCTAACCCAGTGAAAGATCTACCCATAAAGACTGCAAACAACAGAGGCAAATGACGGCTGTGGTGTCAAGAGCCATGCCCCGGACCATACAGAGCCAAGTGGATGTTCAAGGCAGGGGCAGGCATCACTTTCAGCTTTGGGGTTGACAAGGAATTCCCTACTCTCTTGAAGTTTCCTTGACCTCTATGGTGCCTCAGAGTGTGGGGCACCCTACTTTCATTCTCTTTTCCACCGGTTCAGGGGTGATTGCACGGGACTGTCCACTCAGCCTGAGGTCTGCAACCTGAGGCTGAACAGGTGCCTGGCAATTCAGGACTTCCAGGGGGAACCAATGCCCTCCTCAAGGCTGACACACTCTGTCAGTTGCATGTGGGGGTCTTTTGTAGTGCAGGCCTCCTGCTCTCTGTCTCTGTGACAGTGCCAGGAGCATTTCCAGGTAAAAGGGGCCTCACTAAAGTCTGTCTTGGGGTGCTCTGTTTTCAGAGCTGGCAACTCCTGATCCACTGGTCCTCCCACTGTGGACTGTTTCCACGTCCATTTCCTCCATCTGGACCTCCATACACTCCTTTTGGAAGTAGTACCCCCAGAAACCAGAGTTTTCAGGGTGCACTGGGTGGTGACCCCTCCCAGTTCTTCTAACACTGGTAGTAATTAATTTCCCAAAATGCAGTCAATGGGCAACTGGGGACTAACTATGACTGTGTGTTTGGTCACCTTCCCTCCCGTTCCAGGGAAGCCAGAGCCATAGGCCGTAAGAAGTCCTTCCTGTGAACATGATTCATCCTACACACATGTCTGGTGTACTGCTTGAGGAGAAACTGCTTTTCTGTCATCATGGTCTGACTGGCAGAGGTACCCCTAGGGCAGTAACAGGTATCCCATTAACTGTGATCGGATGGAAGTGATGATCCCCTGCCCTCAGGGATCACAAGTTAGCATTTGGAGTCCACTTCCTAACCAGGGGACTATAGGGCACATTCTACCATCTGCCCCATGGGACTACATCCCTCTAAGGCAGAGGTCTTCAAACTTTTTGATGCCGAGACCCCCTTGTAAAACCTTTTTAGACGTAAGGACCCCCTTACGACAAAAGATTCTAGAAACTGGTACTCCTCATCATCAACAACTATTGACAACCATAAATGCGCCTGTTAGACCTCATCACATCCATCCATCCATCCATCATTCATCCACCCACACTTTCACACATCCATCCATCCTTCATCCATCCACCCTTTCATCCTTCCATCCATACGTCCATCCTTTACCTATCCACCCGTCCATCCATCCACCCATCATTCATCCAGCCACCTTTTCACACATCCATCCATCATTCATCCATGCAACCTTTTACCCATCCATCCATACATCCATCCTTCATCCATCCACCCTTTCATCCTTCCATCCATACATCCATCCACCATTTCATCCATACATCCATCCATCCTTCATCCATCCACCCTTTCATTATTCCATCCATACATCCATCTACCCTTTCATCCATACATCCATCCTTCATCCACCCACCCTTTCATCCATCCATCCACCCATCATTCATCCCCCCACCTTTTCACACATCCATCCATGCATCCATCCTTCATCCACCCACCCTTTCATCCATCCATCCACCCATCATTCATCCCCCCACCTTTTCACACATCCATCCATGCATCCATCATTCATCCATCCATGCAACCTTTTTATCCATCCATCCATCCATCCTTCATCCATCTACCTTTTTGTCCTTTCATCCATACATACATCCTTCATCCATCCACCCTTTCATCCATCCATCCTTCATCCACCCACCCTTTTATCCATTCATCCCCCACCTTTTCACACATCCATCCATACATCCATCCTTCATCCATCCACCCTTTCATTATTCCATCCATATATCTATCCACCCTTTCATCCTTCCATCCATCCTTCATCCAGCCACCCTTTCATCCATCCATTCACCCATCATTCATCCACCCACCTCTTCACACATCCATCCATCACTCATCCATGCAACCTTTTATCCATCCATACATACATCCATCCTTCATCCATCTACCCTTTTGTCCTTCCATCCATACATACATCCTTCATCCATCCACCCTTTCATCCATCCATCCACCCACCTTTTCACACATCCATCCATCCTTCATCCATCCATCCTTTCATCTTTACATTCATCCACTCATCATTCATCCACCCACCTTTTCACACATCCATCCATCCTTTCATCCTTACATCCATCCATCCTTCATCCTTCCATCCATCCATCCATCCACCCACCCTTCATCCTTCCATCCACACATACATTCATCCATCCACCCTTTCATCCATCCATCCATCCACCCATCATTCATCCACCCACCTTTTCTGCGCCTCTCTCATGGGGGTGGGGTCAGTATCTCTCTGTGTCTTTTTCCTTCTTCTTCCTCTCTCATGGGAGGGCATCTCTGTGCTTCCCTGCTTGGGGGTGGGGGGAGCAGACAGGCTGTTTAAACACCTCACCGTGAAGAACAGAGTCTCAGGCACATTTCTCCTGCACAGGCACCAGGTATGAGTGCTTGTGGGACTTGAACCAATGACTGTAATGTCCTTCTGCTGTTTACTATGTGTGTTTGTAAAGCGCTCTGATACCTACGGGTTAAGCTAGTGCTATATAAAACGTTAAAAATAAAAATAAACCCCCCAGCTAAGTCCATTGATTTAACTCAAAGGGCCACAGCCTCTTCCCCAGACACCCCCCCCCCAGCCCCTGTATGTGAGCCCGGCTGAAACAGCTTTGGGACACACAGAAAGGCACACCCGAGTACTTCACAGGTCTTCAAAAGACCTGTACTTGTTAATGAGGCGTGAATTAGGCCTCCGCCGTGATCACCCTCAGCCTGACGCCAGGAACTGCACTCTCCAACAGAATCTGCGACCCCCTTCCCAGGACTCCACGACCCCCCTGGGGGTCGCGCCCCACAGATTGAAGACCTCTGCTCTAAGGCAACACTAGCCATTCATGTGGAGTTTGCACAATGGAATGGTTTCTTGAAGCAGGCAGGGTCCCCTTGCTTGTGCCTCTAATGGGAGCAACAAAGCACCAGGTTTGGAAATGGGTTGCACTGGGACACTTTCCACTAGAACCTACACCCTAATCATTAGAAGGGGCATGGACATCCTTCCCATGCCCTAATATGGGACCTGTCTGTGTAGCTTTGGACCTACTCCTCACTTTGCTTTTTGGAACTTAATCCACCATCCGCTGAGTCACTCTCAGGTACCTTCTTGTGGACCCTAGCGCTAAGCCAACGGCCTGCTTCCATGGCAACCTCCCTGGGATCAGTGACCTTGCTATTTATCAGGTATTGACTTAGCTCTGAAAAGCAGTTACTGAAGCTGTTCTCTCTCAAATCAGATTGTACTGCTCTTGATAACTGCTCACATCATGGCCCTTCGCCCATCCATCCAATGCCTTCCAGGAGAAGTCCATAAAATCTTACAATACTGGTCAGATAATTTGTGACTGTCCCTAAACCGTAAAATGTAGCCCTCTGGGTTGAGGCTAAACTTTGTGATATGGGCAGATTTTATGTGGGTGTGGAACATCTGGACATCTACCTCTAAAGTCAACATGGTATACCTGCCAATAGCTGCCATGTGCCTCCACAGACTAGCCCCTGCCCTCCAAAACTCCTCTTGGAACCTATGCATCATCAGGGTTACCACATAGGCTGCAACCCACTTCTCAATATCACCCCCCACCTCAAAGCTGGGCACCAGTTCACTGAGTAAATGGACTCTCTTGTCTCCTATGGACACTGTGAGCCGACTGTCACCACTACTACTGGACTCTATGGGCTGCTGCATTTTCAAGTGCAGTTCCTTTAAACTCAATTCATGATCCTACAAAAGTGTATTTTTTCCCCAAAGCTAGTCTTTTCTTTACCACGGCTAGAGCCCTCTCTACCTCTGTCCACTCCTCAGCCCTTGTCACTTTTGTAGCCAGTCCCAGCTGGACAAGCAGCAGCTGTGACTCGCTTTCAGCTTTTCTGTCATTCAGTTCCTCAGGAGACAAAGGGTGGGGGGCACACTGCTCCCTGTGCTGGACCCCGATTGGAACCTCACTCCTGTGGGTCTACCTTTCCCCTGTGGTTCTGGGGTTGAAGTGCAAAAGGTTCTCCTCTATTTCTATCTATGGATTCGATGCCAGTGTATCCTCTTCAGCCTCCATTTCATCCTCCTCTTCATTGATTTGATCCTCCGCCTCATCAGCCTGTTCATGTGCTGCAGCTTGAAGCCAGTAGTCTTCCCCCCAGGCTCAGATGGCTATTTTGAGGCAATATTGGAGTGCCCATGACCAGTGTCAGCCCCCTCTCCCTCCACAACTTATTCAGATTTGCTATACAGTAGCTGTCAAGGTTTAAAGTCCAATTCCATCTTTGCAGGTAAAGGTCATAGGTTCACAAATGTGAGGTAGGGATAGAATTTGGAACACACATAAAATAGCCAATCAGGGATAATATACAGAGAGGTTGAATCTTATTTCAGATTTATTATATGGGATTTTACCTTTTCACAAAATCACTGAGTGGCACTGCACAAACACAAGCACTGAATCCTACCACTGAACACCTAGCTATAAATTGGGTTATTGATTGAGGAGGGTGGAATCCCCACACAGGCAATAACCACCATAATTGTCAAAGTGAACAACAAAGTCCCTAAATTGAACTATGCCTAACCCCCTGATAGCTTGGCATAAAGCAGTCAGGCGTGACTTAGACGCAAAGTGTAAGCAAATGCCTCTTTTTGCATGATCAGTCCCAAAGTTTTGGAATGATGCTGCTGTTTTTCCAACTCTGAGAGTGCACTAAGGCCTGCTAACCAGACCTCTGTGACTGTGCTCTGACTGTTATTAGCATATGTTTCATTGGCCTATGCTCAATTGGTATAACTTTACTTACTTATACTTCCAAAGTTTCGGGTACAAAGGGTACCAAGGGCTTGTAAGTAACAGTGTTTCACAAGGCCTGAAGCTCTTGCTATGTTACCCTGAATGCTACCTCAACTTTGTCATTTAAACTAATGGCAAAGTCCACATCAAGTCAGCTCCTTAGCAGTTCTATTAAGTCCTGGTAGGGTCCTGTATATTAAAAAGGAGAAAATGTGTATATGTCCTAACATTGAAACCCATAAATTGTTGGTTTTATTGTGAAAAAGATAGTTTGTCTCATTGGCGAGTGCAGGGTTACACAACTCAGCTATGCTAATTTCTAAATGGGACTACTAACGTTGGTATTTCAATGCCTCAAAATATTAGTTACACTAAACCGACTTGATGCCCAAGGCACATTTAAATGCACCTCTTAAAGAAGTGCTACATTTGGAAAGTTGCCACTCTGTAACCCACATTTTTCAGTGGCCAATTGCAGATGCTTTCCACCAGGCAGCCTTCTGCCCTCCTGGGGAGAAGTGTGAATGACTTCCACTAGCAGGAACAATAGAGACCTTCCATTGAATGTCGTGTTACCTCTCCCTGTTAGGACTCCACACAAAGTGCGAGCCCAAAAGATGAGCTTCAATAATGGAGTGGCTTTGAAGGGCAAATGGTGGACACACTTTAGAAGGGCTGCTCTTTTGTTCAGGTGGAAGATTTAGCGTAAGGGGAAGAGAGGGTAGAACAGTGGCCACACAGTTTTTTGGGTAGGTGTGTGGCTCTGAGGCAGCCACACCTCTAGGGTGGGCTACCAAACTCCACAATATCAGACAGGGGTCCCACCACCTTGGGAGTGGGCAGAATAGAGCTCTCTGGTGTGGCTAAATGCTACACATTGCAGAAAGTTTTCATTAGGTAGGAAAGGTCCAGGTAGTCCATTGACGAGTAACTGCTGCATCCCCAGAGGGCACTTTGTGGGCATAACACTTGTGCCTTTGCCATCCAGACCTTAGATCACATCTGAACTAGAGAAAAGACCAAAGAAGGACTACCCTGCTATTCCTTTGACTTGGCAAGATAAGCTTCTTCAGTCGCTAGACAGCACCTGCTGGTCCTTGTGCTAGAAAAGAGAATACTGTGCCTGGCTCCTGAAAAAGTAATTCCTGAGTCCCAGACAGAAGAGGTGGCTGCCTTCCTGTTACAGCATCAGAGCAACAAAAGCTGAGGAAGCCCATCATGGCTAGTCAGTAGCAAAAATCACCTGATTGCCACTGGTTGCCAACGTGCAGCCTAGCAGACCAAGTCCCAATGCTCAACATTTGTACCTTCATCTGCTTAACCTCATAGATTCTTCAATGTGCAGTTTGGTTGTCCAAGAAAGACACTATCCTTCACCAAAGGAAACCACTGGTTTCACTCGGTTCGGAGACCAGTATTTCAGTTTCAACTGGACTTTTGCTATAACCATGATTACTATGAGGGACATCAACCAATGTGGCCAAAATTACCCCAGTAAGACCATGGATCATGGACCAATGAATATCCCCAGGAACCACCACCCCCTTCGGCCGCACAGCATTCGCAGCATCATACAGTATCTTCAACATCCTGTATCTCTTGCATCAGGACCACTCCTTTGAAGTCTTTGGTGGAATTAGTCACCCAAAGTGGGCCAGAGTACCCAAGCCAACTCTTTAGAAGTTTCAAAGCTTTCCACTGCCACTAATCACAGACGTTACCAATGATTGTTTGCATCTTGAGTGAAAAACTGTGATTTACATTTCACCTAAAAAGCACTATCTCTGGAACCATCTGGTTGATTTTGTTTGTTTTGGGGTCTATCAATTCATTAAAATAGGATCTATCATTATAAATTGGTTTTGGATTGCTTTCCTGTATCTGATTTTTTATTTTGTCATTTTGGTACTTCTAAATGTTTTGCACATGTTCCTTTGTTTAAGATTGACTACTCAAATTAATAGCTACAAAGGGTTGAATTAAGATTTAGCAAATAAGCCTGACTGGACCCATGTTGGTTATGTGACTGTATTACACTATGAGGTCATCTACAACACCATATAATATTCCACTTTCCTCACCGAAAGTGTAAAGTATTTATGCATCCCACAAACAGCAATAAAGTGCAAACACAACACAACAAAATTCCAATTCAATTTTAGAAAAATAGACTACATTTTAATACAATTTAATAAATAAAATGATACCAAGATGACGAAAATACATTTTGGAAACCAGAGATATTCAGTTTTCAAGTTTTAGGTAGATATAGCTCCTAAAAGTACGAAGCACCACTTGCAGTTTCTGGTCGCTCTAGACCAAAGGAAAGTCACAAGTTTAGGCTAGGTTTGATACAGGAACCTGGTTAGTCCAGCTGAAAAAAGTTACCTTTTTAAAGTCTGGCAGAAAGAGTTCCATTTGGAGTGAATGAGGCCGTGAGGACAGGGAGAGCGTTGAGTAAGGTTCTAGATGTGGTTGCTATAGCATGAAGTGTAGATCTCCCTTTTACGGTTATCCCTAGCAGTCACTGGAGTGGGAAGAGTAGTTCTTAATTGGAGTTTTGCGTTGGAGGTCATTGCGAGCTGCAGAGTCTTGGCATGAAGGGACCGATTGTGGACACGGAGAGCCCCAAACTCCAGGATTTCACCTTTTGTCATCAGAGGAGTTCAGGCTGATGTCAGCAAGACCTGGGGGCTTCTCTTGGGGATTAGTGCCTCACTCCAGTTGCAGGTCAAGGCAGGTCTAGTTGTAACAGATCCAATGTGCCGTTGCAGGGAGGCCTCTGGACCTTGTTCTGTCCCTGTAGCTCACAAAGAAGATCAGCCAAGTGATCCTTGCATTCACTCAGGTTAGTCTGGGATGAAGGGAACTGATCCACTCTTTCTTCTCAAATAGAACAATGACAACCTCAAGCAGCACGGCAGTCCTCTCATAGCAGCAGGGCAATCCTCTGGTGACAGGTCAATCGTTCTTTGTAATATCCTTAGATGCATGACTGTGCTGAAGAGTGGTTCTGTAGGTCCGATATTTATACCTGGTGCCAGCCATTGTATGTGTGTGGGGGACACCATGTCCTATCCCTACATCTGGTTCTATAAAGTTCTTTTCTTCTTCTGAAAAAGCTTCAAGATGTCTGGGGTAATAAATGAAAGGGCAAACATGTTGTCATATAACTTTGTGTGTGTGTCTGAGAGGTAGAGTGCTTTGCAGTGCAAGAGGACCTGGGATCAACTCTGTCCCCCGTCATCCTGGCAAGATAGTCCATCCTTCCCACACTTTCTTCCTTTGTGTTACTGTCTAGAAGCAGCACACAAAGCCCAACAGCAGTGCCATTTACAGTCATGAGAAACAGGACACTAGCAGAAGGCAAAAATCGTTAGGACAAGAAATGACACCTTTCTAAAAGTGGTTCTTTCAGGATTGTGACTTAGAATTAAACTTTAACTTTAATGAGGATTTTAAATTACAATTAATTTTGAGTGTTAACAGCATATCTCTATCTGCTCCCAATTCAAAGTTATCATTCATTAAGGGTAATAAGGTAACTGAGTGTTAGTCAATGGGAGGGATAGGCCTTACTATAGTGAAAAACAGGAGTTTTTTTCACTGCCAGGATATGTAAAACTTAACTACTTAAGTAAAGAGTGCTCCTTAACATGTGCGCCTTTAGGACCTACTTTAGAGGTGACGTATAAATATTAAAAAGGATTTTTTAGGCCTGGTAACATGTTTATTTAAATAACGTGATGCTAGAAGGACTCTAGTATCATCCCCAAGTAGGCACACAATCTTTGTCGACCTCCCTTAGTGTCAGAAAAGACGACTTGAATACAGTTCCATGTATATTTCTTGATTTTATTTACTTATTTCATCATTGCTTATTTCAACAATTCTTAGGATTAGGCGGAATCTTATGTTCGTGATTTAAATCATATTCCAATGTTATAGTTCAGACATTGTCTACTGAGTATGTCCAATGCATTTCGGGCATTAAGGAAACAGCCCTTCATCAGGGACTTGACACTGAGAATAAAATAGATATGAACAAGATTTACTAAATTATAATGCTTAGATACGCACACACATATGGTTATTAGAAATCAAGATGAACACATTTATGTTAAACAGGGATATTTGAATCACACGTGCTAAATAGCAATTTTATCATGAATATCAATGCAAATTAATGCAACTAATCGCTGTGGCCAAATACTACATGTAACCCAAAAAGAAACTTTTGGCTCGACGTGTCACTTACATGTCTGTGTTGAAGGGTTAAGGGTAAACCTAGGTAAAACAAAAATTGTGCGAAAACGGGGTTAAGACCGCTGGCCTCGAACTTAAGATAGTACTCGTTTGATAATAAGCTCTATCGGGGGTGTAAACTAACCTTTAGGATGTCGGTGAAAGCCTTCGGACCGGTGCTCGTCTCCGCCAAAAACGCCGGTAAAGCACTCGGGTTTGGCGCGGTCCTAATATTCAAAAAAGTCTATGTCATGTGACTAGTCACATGGGTCTCGAGACACTGAAAAAAGACTACGGCGTGTGAGCACTTACTAGTATTAGGAAAAAGGAAACTTATGGATGGAGTGTAAAAAACTTCTATCTTGGATACAAATATATATTAAATCTAATTCTTCGAGATTAGGGTAAAAAACGTGAAAATTAAAAAAATTAAAAAAACGGTAGATTAGGTTGGGTGCAGACTCGAACTAAGATAAGAACGGACGGAACTCTAGTTCGCTATTAGTTGAGCCATTGGGGGAATGATGTTAATTGTGGTGGGAAACTAGTGTCAGTGTGTGTGTTGATGGGAAACGAACACAATGACAACAGGAAGATATACAGAGCAATACAATCATATTTACAAATAACATGAGAATTCGATCCTCTCATTGAGTCCTGCAGGTTTCTGAGTTGATAATTTATGGATCCAGTAGTTCTCTCTTTGTAGCAGAAATTTATTATTGTCTCTGCCTTCAATTTTCAACACCGTTTCAAGAACAATAAATTTGACTTGGGAAACGTTATGCTGAGACTCCACAAAATGTGCAGATAATGCTGATTTAAGATTTTTCAGTCGAATGTTCGATTTATGTTCTGTTAGGCGTACTTTCATTTTTCGTTCAGTTTTCCCTACATATAATTTTCCGCAGGGACACTTGATACCATAAATCAAATTACTGGAATCACAAGTAGCACTCACTTTCAGTTTAATGGGATATCCTTGTGTGGGATGATTGATGATGTTTCCTTTGATAGTGTTATTACAATTGCCGCAGTTTAAGCAAGGCTTTGTTCCAGAAAATGAACCTGTCGGTTTTGGTTGATATTGAACTATTTCACCTAGATTCCTGGCCCTGGTGAATGCAAAAATAGGCGGTTGACTAAATGCATTTCTGAAGTCTGGTTCCATGTTGAGGATGGCCCAATGTTTGTTAATAATTCGTTTGAATTTATTGCTGCTTGTTGAATATTTGGAAACCACAACTGTTCGTGTTTGTTCTTTTTTGCTGGTTGGTGTTAGAAGTTGGGCTCTATCAGTGTTCTCAATTCTCTTTAGAGTTGTTTCAACAAGTGATTTCGGGTACCCTCTATTGGTGAATTTGGTTGACATTTCAGAAAGTCTTTGTTGAAGGGTGATTGGATCTGAGGTGATTCTTTTGACCCTTGCCATTTGAGAATATGGCAAATTTCGAATTAAATTAGGTTCATGAAAGCTGGAATACAGGAGCATATTATTCCTGTCCGTTGGCTTGACATAGAGATCGGTAATAAAACCTTGTGGAGTTACAGTAATTGTAGTATCAAGAAAGCTGACTGAGGTATCCGATATGTTCCAGGTAAGTTGAATCCGTGGATCGATGGCATTGAAGTTGAGCAATTCCTTTTTCAGTGATTCCTCCGAATCAGTCCAAATGATGAAAAAATCATCAATGTATCTAGCGATCATTTTGAGATTTTTGGTCCAGTTTATATTTTGAAGGATGTGTTGATTTTCATACCATTCCATAAAGATGTTAGCGTATACCGGGGCCGCTGCATTTCCCATAGCCATCCCGCTGAGCTGTTGGTACCATTCCTTTTTGATCTTAAAATAGCTATGGTACAACGTGTAGTACATCAGTTCCATAAGGAATAGTTGGAATTGTTGGTCTAAATCAGTTTTAAGTAATGCTGATTCAATAGCCTCAATACCCATATCATGGGGAATACTCGTATATAAGCTACAGACATCCGCCGTGCATAGAAGTATTTTTTCAGTGTTGTTGAATGGAATTTCTTGTAATTTCAATAAGAAATCTGAAGTATCCTTAATGTAAGTTTGCGCCGCTTGTACTGTCGGTTGTAGGTATTTGTCAATGAATTGACCGATGGGTTGATGGAAACTACCTTTGGTGGATACTATTGGTCTCATGGGCGGGCTTTGAATATTTTTATGTATTTTAGGCGTCATCCTTAAAGAAGGGCTTTTGGGATTTGAAGTGGATAAGAACATTTTTGTTCTGTCAGTGATGGTACCTTCTTTATGAGCACGTTCGATGATATCTTTGAGTGTGGTGTAATATTCCGTCGTAGGATTGGTAGTAAGTTTACTGTATGTTGTTGTGTCCTTGATGTGTTCCATCACTTTTTGATCGTACATAGTAGTATTCATAATAACAATTGCTCCTCCTTTGTCAGCCTTTGTCAGGATAATTTTGTCATTTGAAGAAATTCTTTTAAGAGTATCCAGATCTTTTTGGGTGATATTCTTTTTCGATGGTTTACAGTGTTTGATTTTGTTGAGATCTTGTTTGACCATGTTTTCAAACAAATCTAGTGTTTTGTGGCTCAATGGTGCTTGAAATGAGCTTTGTGGTCGTAATCCCAACAGTTGGTCTTTCTCTTGTATTGGGCGTTCTGGTATGACATTGTCGAAAGAGTGCCTAAGTCTAAGTTTCCGCATCAATTTGAAGAAACTGACCTCCAGTTCCAATTGATCGGTGGATGTGGTTGGTACAAACGAGGTACCTTTTTGCAATAGTTGTAATTCATGAGTGGTAAATCTTTGGTCACTGATGTTAATGACTAAGTGTTCAGTGGTTAGGTTTTCTTCGGTTTCTTGTCTTTCTCCTTGGTTGTGGATGATGTGCTTCGAGTGTTGGGTGGTTCCCTTTCCTTCTCCTTTTCTTTTGCTTCTCCGGGGTCTCCTTTTTGGGATTGGCCCTGTTCTAAAAAAGGACTTTTATCAGGTATTTTACTAGTAGTTGGTTCAACTATAATGATGGATTCCTGTGGTGTCCGTGTCTGTTGTGTTTGACGAGGTTTTTGTCTTTGTTCACTGTCCGTTGATGAGGTATCAGTATTTGAATTATAAGGACGGTTTCTGCGTTTCTGGGCATAAATGTCTGCCCACGTATATACCTCTCCTAGTCGGTAATCCAACGTATCACGTTTATATTTCCTGATCTTTCGCTCATTGATTTCTCTAGTGTGTCTATCGATTTGTTTTTTGATATCTTCCAGGGTGACGCTAAGTTCTTCCTCAGTCATCATCTTAGAGAGTTCAGTTGATGTATCCTGAATTTCTGCAGAAAGTTCTTCAAGGATAGTTGAGAGCTCTTGGATAATTAGGAGAATAAGGTCCAGTGAACATTTATTTAAAATCTCATACCACCGTTCTTGGAATTTTTTGGAGTGTTTGCATAGAGAAGGTTTTAGGGCAATCCTCAGCCCTCGAGGTATACGCAGATTTTTGTGATATTTGATGAGAGTACTCGCGTGTAGTTGTTGATTCGTTTTTCTCTTGGATAGGTAAAGTAATTGTTTGATTGTTTGCTCTTTCGATCTGCCTGTGGTTTCTTGTGTGAGTTCCTCCCTGATGAGCGAATATATTTGATCAATATCTTTTGATTCGAATGCAAAGGTGGAGGCTCTTGCCTCAGTACTCTTAGAAATCTCATCGTAATAACTCATATTATAAATTTATCTGATGATAGTTTAAAAGTTCCAAGGTGCGTGCTATCAAACTGTTGGACACAGAAGAGGAAATGAATTTGAAGTGGTTGTGCACAGCAAGTGTTTCAATAAATTTTGAGAATCGGTTATAAAGTCATTAGTAATTGTTCGTTGGTGCTCTACCAGGTGGCGTCGCGGGTCCTACCGACGTCTAGTAAACTCAAATAACGTGATGCTAGAAGGACTCTAGTATCATCCCCAAGTAGGCACACAATCTTTGTCGACCTCCCTTAGTGTCAGAAAAGACGACTTGAATACAGTTCCATGTATATTTCTTGATTTTATTTACTTATTTCATCATTGCTTATTTCAACAATTCTTAGGATTAGGCGGAATCTTATGTTCGTGATTTAAATCATATTCCAATGTTATAGTTCAGACATTGTCTACTGAGTATGTCCAATGCATTTCGGGCATTAAGGAAACAGCCCTTCATCAGGGACTTGACACTGAGAATAAAATAGATATGAACAAGATTTACTAAATTATAATGCTTAGATACGCACACACATATGGTTATTAGAAATCAAGATGAACACATTTATGTTAAACAGGGATATTTGAATCACACGTGCTAAATAGCAATTTTATCATGAATATCAATGCAAATTAATGCAACTAATCGCTGTGGCCAAATACTACATGTAACCCAAAAAGAAACTTTTGGCTCGACGTGTCACTTACATGTCTGTGTTGAAGGGTTAAGGGTAAACCTAGGTAAAACAAAAATTGTGCGAAAACGGGGTTAAGACCGCTGGCCTCGAACTTAAGATAGTACTCGTTTGATAATAAGCTCTATCGGGGGTGTAAACTAACCTTTAGGATGTCGGTGAAAGCCTTCGGACCGGTGCTCGTCTCCGCCAAAAACGCCGGTAAAGCACTCGGGTTTGGCGCGGTCCTAATATTCAAAAAAGCACCAACGAACAATTACTAATGACTTTATAACCGATTCTCAAAATTTATTGAAACACTTGCTGTGCACAACCACTTCAAATTCAAACATGTTTATTTAGCCAGGTCCAAATGCCAATTTAAAACTGCACAACAGGCTTCAATGGCAGGCCTGAGATATGTATTAAAAGTCTACTTTTGTGGGTGGCACAATGGGTGCTACAGGCATACATGTTGCATTTAATTTACAGGCTTGGGGCACATGTAGTACCATTTACTAGGGACTTACAGATACATTAAATACACCAATCAGGTATATGCCAAGTGTACAATGTTTGAAGGAGAGATCACAAGCAATTTTTCTCATTTTTGTAAGGAAAAAGAGCACAGAGTCCTAATGCCAACGAAAATGGGTTCAGCTACAGCAAGCAAAGATCTGAGGAGGACCGTGCAAAAAAGGCCAGGCCCAACACCCTTTTATTTAGTAGTGAATTTCATGCACTTCCCATGAGATATTAGGATCTCCCACAGTTACTAATAAAACATATATTGATTTTCACAGAACTTTCAGCCACTGTGGGAGCATCTTCCACACATAAAAGATTGAAAGGTCGAGGCGCTGGTCTCAGGCATATGTTTTGTGATTAGAATTAGAATTTTGTAGTATGTGAGTAGTATGACTCCTATACTACATTAGGTATACCACAAAGTGCATTTTTTAATAAGCCTCACATATTTCTGAGTGGTTTCTAGATAAATTAGTTGTATCCTTCCACTGTTGACTTGAAGGAACTATTTCTTTCTTTTCTGCTTAGCAATCCATGAGAGTATCTCTTCCTTGCTTTCTGTTCATGCTTTTTGCTGCGTTCCTCCTCACCCATGAGCTCTCTTTTTACATTTGTCCCTATCCTTCCTGCCCTGCTCTTGGCCTCATTCCCAGTGCTAACATTTTTTATGTATGCATAGTAAAGTAGGCTATGCTTCTATTATTACCCCCACTTTTTGCTTGATGTGATGCTGTTTTTGACTAGTCCGACCAGGATCATGCTAATCAGGACCCCCGTCAATCTGCTTTCTCCTTAAACATTTTTGTTCAGTACTTAGGTACATCCAAGATTGGATACTGGGGTACCCTTGTCAGTCCCTAGTATATGGTACCCATGTACCCAGGGCATTAGTACCCCAGAGGTCTCCCATAGGCTGAAGCATGTATTATGCCACCCATGAGAGACCATTCAAAATAGAACTAGAGGCCTGCCATTGCAGCCTGTGTAATTTGGTGCTTTCACCACTTACTAAAGATATAGGTTTACTATATCTAAGGGTCACTGCACTTAAAACATATAAGTCACCCCTATAGCAGGCCTTTACAATCCTAAAGGCAGGGTGCTTGCTTCTAAGTGAGAGGGTGCCTCTGCATGAGCAGGACACCCCTGCAGCTTTCGGAGTTCATTTTTCCTGGGTTGTTAGTGAAGCTGCCATATCCTACTTTTGGTATCAAACATGTAGGAATCCTATCTCCAGTGTGGCCGGTATGATTCCAAGCACTGGGAGAGCCCTTCGTTAGGCTCTCAGTGTTCCAGGTACCCAATCCTTCTAGACCTGGACAGCACAAAATGGTTGCTGCCGACCAGAGACACATTTCTGCCCTCCCGCTGCTGAGCCAAACTCGAGCAGAGGTAAGTAGAACAACAGGCATGCTATCACAGGGAACTGTGACCACCTCCCAGACAGGATTTAGTGTATTAGGGCTGGGTGAGTGCGCTTGCCAGGCCAGAAAGTCTGCATAAAGGACACATTTGGTGTCCCTGTGCATAGGCCAGTTCAAACCAGTCCTGTGAGCTGGTGAGTCCTGCTCCGGCTGAAACCTGGAAAAAGGACATGGGAGTAAGCTATCCCTGTCCAGAGAGTCCCCTGAATCATCCCAACCCTTTCCCTAGGGTACGTACGGGCTTACCTGGGTGTAGGTACCTAGATTCGTTGTGGGATAAGATTCAGAACAGACACCACTTCTACTTCTGCCATCTGGGCACTCTGGACTTTGCTGGACTTTTCTTGGGCCTGACTTCATCTTCCTTCCCGTCTGCTGCTGTGCCTGTGCATCATACAGGAAAACTTCCAAGGATTGTAATGCATCAAAGATACCTGAGGAAATCTCCCTTGAAGTGAAGGAGTCACTCCCCTGCATTTGCAGGCATGACAACTAAGTCAGCCAGTCTGCCGTTCCTGAGCTCATCCGGATACTGTGTGCTCTGCAACACAGGTGGTGGTTTTCCACAGTTCCCGAGGCCTGCCCTGCCTACTCACCATTTTTTAGGCCTGTATTCCTCGGGCGGTTGCAATAACCGAACCCCTGTGCACTGCATCCAAGTTGCAGTTGCAAAGACTTGTTGGCTTCCTTCCAGGAAGATATTCGGGCTCCATGTAGCCCCAACCTCGTGCATCTCCTGGAAGCAGAATCTTTTGCCACACCAAACAGTGGGCATCATGACCTGCATCTTTTTTGTGAGCTGCTTAAGGTCCTCTCACAACACCATTGCCTCCGGCCTGTGGGTTTACTTGAGTGTCACACTTATTACTTTGGGGCTCCCCTGATTTCTCAGGGCCTGCCCTGATTCCCCTGGCCCTTGCTGGTCCCAACTTTGCAACTTCTCGTCTTCCTGCATGTGTTGCATTTTTCCAAGGCTTGTTGGTGCTCCCGCCGGACACGACCCCTCAGCACTCAATATACTTTGTGGGACAGCTTGTATCCTAGTCCTGGTCTTCCTCAGCTTCGCCTTGTCATCACAGCTGCAGAATCAAGGTCATTGTCATCTTCCATGAAGCACCCGCCATCGGAGGGCATTGGTCTTCCAAGTCTCCTGGTCACTCCTGATTGACATAGACTCTGTCCCCTCTGCTTTCAGGTACTCCTCTTCAAGTATCCATGTTTGGATTCCCACAGACACTTGCTCCTTTTCCAGCAGTGGCAATTTCCTGAAGTCCTCTATTGGGTTCGGCGGCGGTTTCCGACATTACTTCACACGTATGCACATGGCTTCCCTGGTGTAGGTAACGTTGGTACTAGGTTATCCATGGGTGGGGCAGCTCTCTAACCTTCTGCCTTCTAAGGGGTTCCAAAACGTTAATGAGAGGGACACTTAGTGGAACCAAAGGAATGGGGTACTAGTAACAGGTACAATAAAGATTATTCTTTAGTGGCTAATCCTCTTACAATGCCTCTACTCATTCATACCACTTGTCTAACTTTCATTCTGACACATACATGTGACTGTAAGTAAGGCCCAAACAGTTAATCCACAATATGACAAGAGTAGAAATCAGTAAAAAATGTATTAAAAACTGTTTTTGACACTTCATTTGTTTGTTCTTTAGTTTAAAACCAAGGCAAGAAGCAGTAAACCAATACTACTAACTAGCTGGCACAATACATGCACTTAGATACAGTACGGAGTTCCAAGCACCTTTATATTTTTTAATCGGTCCTTGTTCTTTCTAAGGGGATCCTCCAGGGTCTACTGGGAAGGATCCTTAATCTTAAAAAGTCCAACTGTGTCTTGCACATAGACTTGTACAGAGCAGGTGGTAGTGTTCACACACTGCACACGCTTGCCGTGGGGTCCCTAACTACTTACCTTGGGTGGTTCTGTGGTTCCCCAGCAATTCTAAGTCCTCTAGACATCGTCCTGATTCGAGTTGTGGTTCTTATACCACATTCTTAATATATGGCCTGGTCCTCCCCTTGGGCCCCCTGTGTATTTTGTGCTGTTTACTGTGTTTCTTGCTAAAGTATTGTGTGCATTGTGATGATCTCTGTCTGGGAGATATTGGATATACTAGAGAGTATTATATAATAAATACATATTTGTATAAATACTTGGTGTGATTCTTATCACTTAATCTTTATTATAAGATTGCATACAAGCTTCTTCACACTCATCCTGGACTAAGCCTAAAGGATGCCCTCCTTAACTACCAATTAGAGAGCTTTATAAGGTTGTCTAAGAGATCTTAAATCACCATAAGCGTTGTCTGGATTGGTGCAAGGTGCTCACTTACATAAGTGGAGATCATATACCAGGCCAGCTTCTCACAGTATGTATGTATTTATTTATTAAGTGGGTCTAGTAGTGTAAAGTGCTGCCAAGCCCCCCCAAAAGAAAAATATAGGTGCATTGCATAACAATGCATTCATACACAATGATCATGATGAGCATCTGTGGTTGCATCAAGAAGCACAAGCATGCTTTTTACACATGTTCATGTCTGTCTTGCATTGGTAACCATCTTCAAAAATGTGTACTCGCCATCTGTCATTACCCATGTGTTTGCATGGTAACAGCAGGGGAAAAAAGCACAGACTAAGCTAATACATAGATTAGCCTTTTATATCCGAGATCTATTGGCTTTGCCAATGATTATCTTTTACAAGAATCGGAGCAAGGGATGATGCAAGTTTCACAGAAGCAAGCCGATCCAATCTCTGACTGAACTGTAGGAGCAGCACACTACGGCACAGGGTGGTGTACCAAAGAAGTAGTACACTGAAAAGACAAATGAAGGAACATATAAGCAGATTAAGCAAGAGCTGCAAGGCACATTTAAGGATGGTGTTGTTGCAGCAGAAGGCCTAGAAACCCCCAAATTATGTCAATATCACAGGGAACATTCACCCTATGCCCAGTTCAGAAGAGGAGAAGGTGTGTGCTAGTGGTAATGCAATGCGTGTGTGCATGGGTTCAAGAGGGACAAGCCACGGGGGTACAGAGATGTAGCAAGACCGCTGACCCAGTCTGAGGCCTGCTTTTCTCCCCAGCAGCTCCACTGTGCACTTCTCCGCCGCAGATCCCCAGGCCCAACCCAGATGGGGTTCAAGACCACTCCGCTCCTGGCGAGGGTCCACCGTGCTTTCTGGCTCTCTGTATTCAGCGTTGTTGCCCCCTTGTAAGTGGATTGTATTTTTTGTGCCACTTGTGACTGTACATTCCTTTTCTGTGCTGTGCCCATACGTTATTCTTTTTTCTTATTGTCTCTGTAACTGTCTTTCTGTGCCCATACGTTACTCTTTTTTTCTTATTGTCTCTGTAACTGTCTGTCTGTGCCCATATGTTCTTTTCTGTCGTGTTTTCCCACCGTTACCGCTCCCGCCTCCCAGCAGCTCGTTCCCTCCGCCCTCCCCTACTTAATCGACGGCTGTTGCAGGGGAGTGCGAGCAAGACCTCTGACCCAGTCTGAGCCCTGCTCTTCTCCCCAGCAGCTCCACTGTGCACTGCTCCGCCGCAGGTCCCCAGGCCCAACCCAGATAGGATTCAATAGCACTCTGCTCCTGGCAAGGGCCCACCTCGCATTCTGGCTCTCTGTATTCAGCATTGTTGCCCCCTTGTAAGTAGCGTGTATTTTTTGTGCCACTTGTGACTGTGCATTCCTTTTCTGTACTGTGCCCATACGTTACTCTTTTTTTCTTATTGTCTCTGTAACTGTCTTTCTGTGCCCATACGTTCTTTGCTGTCGTGTTTTCCCACCGTTAGCGCTCCTGCCTCCCAGCTGCTCGTTCCCTCCCCCTCCCCTACTTAATCGGCGGCCGCTGCAGGGGAGTGCGAGCAAGACCTCTTACCCCGTCTGAGGCCTGCTCTTCTCCCCAGCAGCTCTACAGTGCACTGCTCCGCCGCAGGTCCCCAGGCCCAACCCAGATAGGGTTCAAGACCACTCCGCTCCTGGCGAGGGCCTACCACGAATTCTGCCTCTCTGTATTCAGCGTTGTTGCCCCCTTGCAACAGCAGGGGAAAAATGCACAGACTAAGCTAATACATATATTAGCCTTTTATATCCGAGATCTATTGGCTTTGCCAATGATTATCTTTTACAAAAATCGGAGCAGGGGATGGTGCTAGTTTCACAGAAGTAAGCCGATCCACTCTCTGAGTGAACAGTAGGAGCAGCACGGGAAACAACCTTTACAACGCAACTTTTACAACGCACTACCATTACAACAAAACTTTTACAACGCAACTTCCATTACAACACATGCATTTACAACGCAACCATTACAACGCATGACACTACAACGCACACCACTACAACGCATGTCATTACAACGCAGTCATTACAACGCATAGCATTACAACACATAGTACACCTACACTATCCAACACTTACCCTACTGTTGCCCCCCCTGGAGTTAGAATAGTAATTTTTACCCATACACTATCCGACACTTACCCTACTGTTGCACCCCCAGGAGTTAGAATAGTAATTTTTACCCCTACACTATCCAACACTTACCTTACATGCAATGTAATGTTATGCGTTGTAATGGCATGCGTTGTAAAGATAGTATGCGAAGTAATGGAATGCGTTGTAAAGGTAGTTTTTAAATATTCGTTGTAAATGCATGCATTGTAATGGAATGCGTTGTAATGGATGTTGCGTTGTAAAAAATGCGTTGAAAAGGTAGGCGTTGTAAAAGTATGCGTTGTAACGTCATACATCTGAGCAGCACACTACGACCCAGGGTGGTGTACCAAAGAAGTAGTGTACTTAAAAGACTGTCCAAATTAAGGAATCATATAAGCAGATTAAGCAAGAGCTGCAAGCACATTTAAGGATGGTGTGGTTGCAGCAGAAGGCCTAGAAACCCCCAAATTATGTCAATATCACAGGGAACATTCACCTTATGCCCAGTTCAGAAGAGGAGAAGGTGTGTGCTAATGGTAATGCAAGGCGTGTGTGCATGGGTTCAAGAGGGACAAGACATGGGGGTACAGAGATGTGTGTGAGCTCGGGTCCCAAATTAACCATATGATAGCATATGGGAGCAAGACCGCTGACGCAGTCTGAGGCCTGATTTTCTCCCCAGCAGCTCCACTGTGCACTGCCCCGCCGCAGGTCCCCAGGCCCAACCCAGATAGGGTTCAAGAGCACTCCGCTCCTGGCAAGGGCCCACCTCGCATTCTGACTCTCTGTATTCAGCGTTGTTGCCGCATAGGATTGGGACTCCCTCTAAAGTTACTTTAAGACCAGGGAAAAGAGAGGAAAGTATCTAACCAAACATGATAAAGTTCCCTCGTGGTCTAATCATTTTTTCTCATATGTCGTAGCTCATATAATTAATCAAACAGCCTTCAGAATAACACAGGTACACAATTTTTCTCATTCTTGATTTTTTTTTTTTTTTTTTTTTGTCAAAGTGAGAGACTTTTTTTCTTTTTTATTCTTACTATCTTTCCATTTAAATTCATTAATTCATTGGTTATACATTTACTTTACACCATTAAAATTCAGTCAACAGTTCCATTGTTTCTACAAATCAGTGTATACATAAAAATAAAAAAGTTTCAACAAAGAAAAACAAAGATCCTGTACACCACACACTTGTCAACATACATACTTACTCATTCATACATATTATATACACTCCTATTTACAACCCAAAACTATTTCTACGGTTGAGGTAACACAGGTATTAATCGTGTATTTCCACGCCAGGTCTACGCGTTTCGGTGGGCTTGGACCACCTTCCTCAGGACCAACACAGAAAAAGTTTTCTCCTCAACGTGTGTGTACAGGATATCTGAAATTACAAATATAACATAATGTACCTGTTTCAAGTTTGTAACCAAAGGACTGTTTGAATTAATCTAACATGTTTCCTTAACCTAACACTTTATGACTGCTGTGAGGCATCAAATTACACCAAAAAATTCCCCACACCACCTAGATGTGAGATAACTATATGAATACAAAAGCTTAGGTTTTCTATTTTTAAATCTTCTCTAACCCAACATCAATGAGATCTATGGTTCAATAATTGTCATATTTTATCTTATCTTCATATTACCCTCAAGAAGCATCAGCCCAGGTCTATTTAGATGATCTTAATCAAGGTGTGTGAACTTATCATCTAGGTGAGTCAAGGTCTATATATCTTCTCACCTTTGATCTCTATGTGATCAAGTATATGACGTGTGCTCCTATTTCATCCCTCCTGCACTTTGGTCAGGATTTTTCAATTTCTTGGATGCTCGAAATATATGTGCCTATGGGTGAAGTCATCGGATTTTTTTAGAACACATATTATGTATCTGTATGCAGATAGTTAGTTTTAGTTTACCAAACTTTTATCTTACCCCAGATTCAATCAGGTCCACAAGTTAGAAGTGGCTATATTCATCAATATTTTTCTCGTAGGTAACAGTAAGGAGAATTTTTCTATAATAGGGAAGGCTCCGGTTTTATTCTGAAAGTCAAAATAAGATATATCGATGTGACTGATTTTAGATCAGATGCCTCCTTACCATAGTAATATCCTAGGTGATGTCATATTAACTAACCTTTTAATCCGCCATTGGTTTATCCTCTATAGTTTACAGTCTTCAAGTCTTATCAGATGTCAAATTATTTTCGTTTATTTCCACATACTCTCAGTCAATGAGCTGCAAATAAGGAATGAGTGAATCCATGTTTAGATATTGACGGTGCATATAGTATATATCTCCAAAAGGCGTATTGCACCCTATTTCTTTATAATTTGCTCCCATTTAGTTGAAAAGTTGAGGTATAAACTGTTTGGTAATTATAACTCAATATGTTATATATGGTGCTGACTTGGATTCTCCTTAGCTACATGGTCTATATCTAAAGGACATTACTGTGCCAAGATAGTTAGATCTTATGATTTATGTATGGATGTATTCCCTTTTACTCTATATCTAATATAGGGTGTCTTGCTCATACTATCTCTGTTTACGTGGGACCTGATGCATTTACATTACTATTCTAATGCATGTATCAGACAAAGGTCTCGATTATTAGTAAGCAGTTATTGGAGAGACCATGCTGTTGAATAGAGTATTGACATTTATAAAAGGAGTATACACATGTGTATATCGCTATATATGACGATATATTACTTCCTCGCATTTTAGCATGTGTTGCACGGTTTCAAACCAACCCATAATGGTATCTATCAAAACTACATATCTAGCTAAAGTTTAAACGGTATTTCTTGGCGCAATCGATCTGTCTTATCGACAGCCAATAAGTGGACTCATACCTGTTTTATCAGAGATTCCTCGCAGAGCCGCCGTATCACATCTCCTCTGTCGAAAAAATGCAGCGTAGCTTCTGTTCCTCCGGGGGGCTGTTATATGGGCTACTGAATGTGCGGAAACCTGAAGCTAATGATACTTTAACCCAAAAGTAGTTTGTACCGAAAGCATGTCATAGTCGGGTAATAGTTTAAACCGAAAGCATGTCGTATTCGAGTACGGGTGCCATATTGGAGTGGAGTTTTTACATTATCTGCTCAATTGTATTAGGTGATAATAATTGTTTCTTCATACAATAATTATTAAGAAACTTATTTTAAACATGAGCGAAACACTTTCTTAGCATCGGCTATGCCATAGAAGTCTGATTTTTCCAATTTTTTACGGCACATAATTATAAGTCCTCTAAGTCAGTAGATTTAGTTCTTTATTCTAAAGGAGATACTGTGTTTAGGTGGTTCACGGATAAAGTTCAGCTTAACTGCGTATTAATTGTTAAGGAGTCATTCCAATCCTTTTGCATAAGGTATTGCTGGATTATAATAGTCATAATTATAATTTGACAAAAGGATTTTGTATTCGGGTACCCACAAGTATGCGGATAATCTCAACTCGGGATACAGTTATTTTAACTAGGATCATTGAGGAGTGTTTTTTTAGATGATCATGTGTTTCAGTAGATCTATCTTTATAGTGCAAAGCATAATCGGACATGGTCAATATCTTTCCGCTACTAAATTCTAGATGGTGTTTCCTATTATTAAAGTTACTCTCATCTCAATATTTTTTCTGTTTGTTGATTGCATTCATACTGTAAATTTAGAGGAACCAAATAATGATACTGCAATTTATATGGTTTGCTTTTGATTTTCTATAATCGTCTATGCTTCCTATCATAGATGGAATTTCATCTAGGTTTTTCTGGGGACTAGTGCCAGGGAACTCACATTTCTGGTATGTCACATATTCTTTGTGACATACCAAGCTATATTTTCATTAAGTCCCTTCCGAACACTATCTAGACTGAAAATCCAAAAGCTCTTGCGTTTTCTACGGGTATATTCCATTGATTGCCGTGATTTGTGCTGCACTTTCTCAAGTATACGCCAGCGTAATTCAGCTTCATTGTGATTGAAGTCTAAGCAGTGTTGCACAATAGGTGCTGAGATTTTTTTCATTCTTACTGCTGACTTGTGTTTGCTAAACCTGGTGCGGAATTCACGCCCAGTCTAGCCAATGTATGCGAGGCCACACGGACATATAATAATGTAAACCACATTACTACTCCTACAATTTGTTAAAGATTTTAAATTTACCTGAAAGTTGTTGTAATTCATAGAATCAGTTGTTATGGCAGCCTCACATGCATGGCTTGATCAACATCTATGATTGCCACAGATCGGGGTCAGTCCTGTGATGGATGTCTGGATGCTACCTCACTTACATTTACTCCTAGTGTGGACTAAACGATCTCTCAAATTCCTATTTCATCTGTAGGCTACTAGGGGTTTTGAGAGATGAATTTCACTGTCAGATGTCTCCAAAATGTTCCAATTCCTATTTATAATGTTTTTAATCTTATAATTCAGTGAAGAGTGATTGATGACACAGGTAATTCTATCTGAGGGTTTACATTTGGTACCACTCAGTAGAGAGTCATGATCATAGTATTTGGCTCTTTTGAATGCTGCCCAGATCAATCGATGAGGGTATCCTCTGAGGAGGAGTCTCTCTTTGAGTGCTTCACCATAGCGCTGGTATTCCGTCAGGTTTGTACAGTTGCGGCGTATCCTAAGAAATTCGCCGAAAGGAATAGAGTCCTTCTGGCACTGTGGGTGGAAGCTTCCAAACTGAAGAATAGTATTCTTAGCAGTTGGCTTCCTACACAAGCTTACTTCCATTATTCCGGTATTTCCACTGATTTCTATATCAAGGAATTCCACTTTCTCTTTATGATAGGTGGAGGTGAACCTTAGATTGGGGTCACTAGAATTTAGCCACAGTATAAAATTTTCCAATTGTGTCTCAGAGCCACACGAAACAAAAAAAATATCATCTATAAACCTGCGTCACAAAAAAACATTTTCAAAAAATGGAGCAACCTCATTGTATACATTCTTTAGTTCCCATTCGCCCATGTACGCGTTCGCTACACTAGGGGCACAAGAAGCTCCCATGCTGGTGCCCTTCACTTGTTTGTAGAGGGCACCATCATAGTCAAAAAAGTTGTTTAGGAGGACGACCTCCAGGCATTGCAGAATGAACCTATCAGGTCTATTCTCAGGATATCTCTGCAGCAGGGAGGCCACCGCAAGTAACGCTTGACACTGAGGGATGTTGGTATACAACGCCTCAATGTCAAGCGTTACCAGGTAGTCAGTAGCGGTGTTAAATGTTGTACCTTCTGTCTTCGTTATCATATCGCCTGTGTCGCGAATAAAGGATTCGTATTTCTGTGTCAATGGGCATAGGAACTTGTCCACATACTTCGATAATGGCTCAATGCTCGAGCCAATCGTGGAAATTATCGGTCGCATGGGAGGACTAGTTTCGTTTTTATGAGTCTTGTGTAGACCATACATCGCTGGAACTACCGGGCAGGTTTTGTTAAGAAAATTCAATTCATCATTACAAATAAAGCCTTCTTCAAATGCAATATGGGTAATCTCTTTGATAGTTGCATTAAGGCGTTGTAATTCTCTAGGGTGTGCTGGCCTATAATGTTAATCTACACTCAGCATGTCTCGCATCTTTCTATCGTATTCACTTTTATCAAAGATAGTGATGCCCCCACCCTTATCACAGGGTTTAATTATCAAGTTTGGATTTGTTTCGATGTTTCTGAGGGCTACATTTTCCTGTTTAGATAGATTAAAGTTTGTTTTGTTGGTTCCTGTCAACAGGCGTGTGATATCTTGTATAACCTTCCGTTCAAAAATTTGAACTTCAGGTCCCACCATCTCTAGTGTTGGCGTGAAGCTTGAAGGGGGTTTGCAGCCAGACATATTATCATTTTCTTCTTCCCTGGTTTTACCCTCAAAGAATTTCTTCAGTCTGACCTTTTGAAAAAATGCAAAGAGATCTTCGTGAAGTTTAAATTTGTTGAGAGGGGCACAGGGAACAAAGGATAGGCTGCGACTTAGTAATGTAAGTTCTTCATTATTTAGGTTAGTAGATGATAGATTATACACTGGCATTATATCTCTAAGTTGATTCGTATTTTCATTGCCATTGGGGTCTACCACCAATATTGTTGGTTTCTCGTTTTTACATACTGTTGCTGAGGTTGTGGGCTCATATTCTGTTGTCCCCCCCTGTCTTGTTGCCAGTGCACGGTTTTCCCCCTGTAAGGGCCTCTCGATAAAAAAAACCCGGTTGTGGGTGTTTTGATATCCTTGTCTGCCTCTAAAAGGTGGTCTTGAATTGTAGCGCCCCATCCCTGGATCTTGATAGTTGTCTGGGTCTGAGTCAGAGGGGCCTGTGTCGGAGAAATTAGTGTAGTTCCTCCTATAGGTGATGTCAAAGTTAGGATTATAGTTACCTTAATTACCCCCTTGATAATAATTTGGGTTCAGGTAAGGGTAGATTTTTTCTTTTGTAAACCGACGTACATCTTTTTTTTAGCTTTTCAGTTTTTTGGTTGGTTAAGTATGTGTCAAAATCTTTCATTTCAGATTTGTTTTGCTTCATCTACAGCAGTGGATGATTGAAGTTTGTCTTCTAATGTTTGAATTTCTTGACTTAGGACTATCATGAGGTCTTTTGCAGTTTCGATGATAAGCATCATCCAGTCTCTGGAGCAGCAGTTTGAAATCAGTGACCACCGCTCCAGAAACCTACGAATTTCGATGAATAGCGCAGGGGCATTACGAACTCTAAGGCCAGATGGAATTACTCCCTGTTTTAAATATTCAAGCATGTAGAAGGCATGCAATTCAATACGTTTCATTTTCTTCTTTAAATGTAAAAGATTTTGCTATTCACTATTATCACCCAAGGTGTTTGCTGTGGTATTACTGTTATCAACTACTTGTCCCAATAGGGAGTTAAACTCCTCATCGGAGAAACCAAATGTTTCTAACCTCTCCATACTAGATGGGAGGTTGAGGGTGGGTATTCTACTAATAACCACAAAGTTTCTGTTACAACAAAATAAGACTTAATTATATTAATATCACCACTGGGGGTGGTCTCTCTGGTGTCTAGATACCTCTCAGCAGTCTATCTTAATATTTTATTTTAAAAAAAAAAACACTAGAAAGTGAAATTATACTTTAATTCAGAATCGTATCCCGTGAATGCAACAGCATAGGATTGGGACCCCCTCTAAAGTTACTTTAAGACCAGGGAAAAGAGAGGAAAGTATCTAACCAAACATGATGAAGTTCCCTCGTGGTCTAATCATTTTTTCTCATATTGCGTAGCACATATAATTAATCAAACAGCCTTCAGATTAACACAGGTACACAATTTTTCTTGTACTGGGGATGCTCAGACGTGAGTCCCAGGCACTCCACACCACTGGAATCAAGCTAGCCGGGCTGAAGAGAGGTGTTACCTCGAAACCGGGCCGGTCCTTGGATGCTTGTTTCCGTTCTGGGAAGGACATGGCTTTTGTAGTCCGGACTGGACTGTTCCCATGGGACACAGGGTCAGCGCTGATTTGCATATCGCCATTGTCTAACCCAGGGTGGTGTGGAGTGGAAAAACGATGGATTTGGGCCCAGATCTTTGGACTGGGGTGAATGTGTGACATTGATCCACATTCTGTCCATCATTGTTGTGTTTGCAGTTACCGCTCTAAGTGTACTGGGGATGCTCAGACGTGAGTCCCAGGCACTCCACACCACTGGAATCAAGCTAGCCGGGCTGAAGAGAGGTGTTACCTCGAAACCGGGCCGGTCCTCGGATGCTTGTTTCCGTTCTGGGAAGGACATGGCTTTTGTAGTTCGGACTGGCCTGTTCCCATGGGACACAGGGTCAGCGCTGATTTGCATATCGCCATTGTCTAACCCAGGGTGGTGTGGAGTGGAAAAACGATGGATTTGGGCCCAGATCTTTGGACTGGGGTGAATGTGTGACATTGATCCACATTCTGTCCATCATTGTTGTGTTTGCAGTTACCGCTCTAAGTGTACTGGGGATGCTCAGACGTGAGTCCCAGGCACTCCACACCACTGGAATCAAGCTATCCGGACTGAAGAGAGGTGTTACCTCGAAACCGGTCCGGTCCTCGGATGCTTGTTTCCGTTCTGGGAAGGACATGGCTTTTGTAGTTCGGACTGGACTGTTCCCATGGGACACAGGGTCAGCGCTGATTTGCATATCGCCATTTTCTAACCCAGGGTGGTGTGGAGTGGAAAAACGATGGATTTGGGCCCAGATCTTTGGACTGGGGTGAATGTGTGACATTGATCCACATTCTGTCCATCATTGTTGTGTTTGCAGTTAACACAATTTTTCTTATTCTTGATTTTTATTTATTTTTTCTTTTTGTCAAAGTGAGAGACTTTTTTTCTTTTTTATTCTTACTATCTTTCCATTTAAGTTCATTAATTCATTGGTTATACATTTACTTTACACCATTACCTCAACCTTAGAAATTGTTTTGGGTTGTAAATAGAAGTGTATATAATATGTATGAATGAGTAAGTATGCATGTTGACAAGTGTGTGGTGGACATGATCTTTGTTTTTCTTTGTTGAATTTTATTTATTTTTATGTATACACTGATTTGTAGAAACCATGGAACTGTTTACTGAATTTTAATGGTGTAAAGTAAATGTATAACCAATGAATTAATGAATGTTAATGGAAAGATAGTAAGAATAAAAAAGAAAAAAAGTCTCTCACTTTGACAAAAAGAAAAATTAAATAAAAATCAAGAATGAGAAAAATTGTGTACCTGTGTTAATCTGAAGGCTGTTTGATGAATTATATGAGCTACGCCATATGAGAAAAAATGATTAGACCATGAGGGAACTTTATCATGTTCAGCGTTGTTACCCCCTTGTAAGTAGCGTGTATTTTTTGTGCCACTTGTGACTGTGCATTCCTTTTCTGTACTGTGCCCATACGTTATTCTTTTTTCTTATTGTCTCTGTCTTTCTGTGCCCATACGTTACTCTTTTTTTCTTATTGTCTCTGTAACTGTCTTTCTCTGCCCATACGTTCTTTACTGTTGTGTTTTCCCACCGTTAGCGCTCCCGCCTCCCAGCTGCTCATTCCCTCCCCCCTCCCCTACTTAATCGGCGGCCGCTGCAGGGGAGCGCGAGCAAGACCTCTTACCCAGTCTGAGGCCTGCTCTTCTCCCCAGCAGCTCCAGTGTGCACTGCTCCGACGCAGGTCCCCAGGCCCAACCCAGATAGGGTTCAAGACCACTCCGCTCCTGGCGAGGGCCTACCGCGCATTCTGGCTCTCTGTATTCAGCGTTGTTGCCCCCTTGAAAGTAGCGTGTATTTTTTGCGCCAGTTGTGACTGTGCATTCCTTTTCAGTGCTGTGCCCATACGTTATTCTTTTTTTCTTTCTTATTGTCTCTGTAACTCTCTTTATGTGCCCATACAGGCTGTGCTGTCGTGTTTTCCCACCGTCACCGCTCCTGCCTCCCAGCTGCTCGGTCCCTCCCGCCGCTGCATCCCCTGCGCCCCCCTCCCACCTCCCAGCTGCTCCTCCCTCCCACCTCCCCTTAAATGGCAGCTGCTGCACGGCCGTGCCGCTGGCGCGCCGTCCGCGACTGGACCGCCCCCAGCGCCAGAACCCCTGGCCCCCGCACCAGCCATGAAGGCCACCTCCGATATGACTCATGCACCCTCAATGCTCTCAGCCCAGGACGGACCCTCACCTGCTGCAGGGCCGCCCCAAAGTGCACCCACGGTCCCCTTGCCTGCCGGAACTGCAGCTTCTCCTGCATCAAAGACGCCGAGACACCCGCTACGACAGAACACAACCAGCTCCGAAGCATCCTGATTAACACCCGCTCCGCACGCAAACACGCCGTCGAGCTCTGGGACCTACTCGAGACCGCATCACCAGACGTCGCCTTCCTGACCGAGACCTGGATGTACGAAGTCTCCTCTCCAGACATCGCCATAGCCATCCCCGATGGATGCAAGATTGCCCGCAGAGACCGCACCAAAGGAGTCGGAGGAGGAATTGCCATTGTCCACAAGAAGACCATCAGGGTCTCTACAAACACCAACGACACTCTCAGCACCGCCGAACACATGCACTTCCAGATCCACATAGACCCCACGACCACCCTAAGAGGCACCCTCGTCTACAGACTACCCGGATCACTACCACAATTCTGCGATGCCATTGCTGACTTCATCAGCACGCAAGCACTAACCTCCACTGACTACATCCTCCTCGGAGAACTGAACTTTCATTTGGAGAACAACGACAGCAACTTGTACACCCTGATAGGCAACCTCGTCAACCTCGAACTGGAACAGCTCGTCACGACGCCGACCCACATCGCCGGAAACACGCTCGACGCCATCTTCTCCTCAAGCCCCCATGTATCCTTCAGCCATGTCTCCGAACCCACCTGGACCGACCACCACTGCATCCACTTCACCTTCCGGAAACCTGTCGCACATCACCGCACCCTACAGACTCCCCGTCACTGCTGGGGCAAAATCACCGAAGTACAACTACAGACAGACCTCAAACTTAACCCACCGACCAACCCCTCCAACCCCGACAATGGTGTGCGCACCCTCAGGTGATGAATGGGCGACTGCGCCTACACCTTAGCCCCGCTGAAAAAGCAAACCCTCAAAGACACCAGCAAGAGAGCCAACCGGTTCACCCCGGAACTCCTAGCACCAAAGCGAACCTGCCAGATGCTGGAGAACATGTTGCATAGCGAGAAGTCTCCTGGCAGCCGCGCAGTCCACAAAGACTCCATACGCAACCACCACCACCACATCAGGACCGCCAAGAGGACCTCCTTCAAAGACCGCCTCGACAACAACACACACAACAACAGGAGCTCTTCAACGTCATGAAGGAACTCTCCAACCCCAGCTCCAACGCCAATGACATCCCGCCGTCGCAAGCCCTGTGCGACTCCGTCGCCCCCTTCTTCCACCGCAAGATCGCCGACATCCACGACAGCTTCAACTCCCGGACAACCCTAACAGGCCCCAACACGCCGGACCCCCCACACCCCACTGACCACGACCCCCTGACAACCTGGGCCAAAATGAGCATCAAAGACACAATCAGGACCATGGGTACAATCCACTCCGGCTCACCGTCTGACCCTCTTCCACACCACATTTTCAACAAAGCCGGCAGCTCCATCGCACCCCACATGCGCAACATCATCAACCTCTCCTTCGAGACCGCGACCTTCCCTGAGAGCTGGAAACACGCCAAGATCAACGCCCTACTGAAGAAACCCAAGGCGGACCCAGGCGAACTCAAAAACTTCAGGCCCATCTCCCTGCTTCCATTCCCAGCTAAGGTCATCGAGATGATAGTCAACATCCAGCTCACCCGCTACCTCAAAGACAACAGCTTCCTGGACTCCTCCCAGTCAGGATTCAGCAGCAACCACAGCACCGAGACCACGCTTATCGCCACCACAGACGACATCAGAATCCTTCTGGACAGCGGCGAGATGGTGGCCCTCATCGTTCTGGACCTCTCCGCCGCCTTCGACATCATCTGCCACCACACACTATGCACACGGCCCTGGACTGGACCTCCTCCTTCCTCTCTGGCATAACCCAGAGAGTCCCCCTCCCCCCGTTCTGATCCGAAGCCTCCGAGATCATCTGCGGCGTCCCACAAGGATCCTTCCTCAGCCTGACGCTGTTCAACGTCTACATGGCGCCTCTCACACGCATCGCCCGACATCACGACCTCAACATAATCTCCTACGCCGACGACACACAGCTGATCCTCTCCCTCATCCAGGACCCCTTCACCGCCAAATCCAACCTCCACCAGGGAATGAAGGCCGTCGCCGACTGGATGGAGGATAGCCGCCTTAAGCTAAACACAGACAAGATGGAGATCCTCATACTCTGGCCCAACCCCTCAGCATGGGACGACTCCTGGTGGCCCGCATATCTGGAGACACCCCCCGCACCCACCAACCAGGCACGCAACCTGGGAGTAATCCTCGACTCGAAACTCACCATGACCAAACAAGTCAACGCTGTCTCCTCCACCTGCTTCAACACCCTCCGTATGCTCCGCAAGATCTACAGATGGATCCCGACAGACACAAGGAAAACAGTCATCCAGGCCCTAGTCAGCAGCAGGCTCGACTACGGAAACACCCTGTACTCCGGAGCCCCAACCAAGCTCATCAGCTTACTGCGAAGAATCCAGAATGCCTTTGCACGCCTGATCCTTGATGCCCCCGCCACGACCACATCACCCCCCACCTAAGGAACCTGCACTGGCTCCCCATCGACAAAAGAATCTCCTTCAAGCTCCTGATCCATGCACACAAGGCACTCCACAAAACTTGCCCAGCCTATCTCAACAGTCAACTCTCCTTCTACGTACCCAACAGGAATATCCTCTCCAAAGACCTCTCCCTGGCCACCGTCCCACGCATCCGTAGAACCACAGCTGGAGGCAGATCCTTCTCCCACCACGCTGCCAAGACCTGGAACACCCTTCCCCTCAACCTGCGACAAACTGAAGACCTTCTCACCTTCAGGAGACGACTCAAGACCTGGCTGTTCGACCAGTAGCAAAAGCACCCCCCACCCCCACACATCCCACCCTCAGCGCCTTGAAACCCTTGCGGGTAAGTAGTGCACTTTACAATTGATTTGATTTATTGACAGCATTGATGGGAGTCGAGATAAAAGGATGTATCATGTCTAACATTGTGGGATGTAGGTGATCTTTGTAACCTGTTTTTCACGTTTGAATATTCGTTTTTTCTATGCTCCTACACTCCATATGGCTTTCATTTTTGTGATGCCACAACTTGTTCCAGCTTTCTCTTTTTTAACCGTACAGACTATTATTAAAACGTTTCTTTACATTTAGTTCCATGTAAAAAAGTAAATCAAAGTTAAAGAAACCAAACTCCTCATCAGCTCTTAAGATCAATTCTATTGAGGCTTTAATAAAGTTCACAGCTTAACAAGCCTCTAAACCAAATGTTAATGGAGCTGAAAAAGTTGAATGGATAAAAAAGGAGAATTCAGGGGTAGGTTGGGGAAATGTTATGTTGCACTATATCACCACTTATCCTGTTTGGGTTCTGAAGTAGTGTGCTATTCCTCGAAAAGCGCTTTGATGCCTCAATAGGGGTACAAAGTACTTTACAAATGCAAACCCCTCCCTCTTCTAGCCCTCCATTCTCCTTTTCAACCCAAATAACAGACTCCTATATACAACGCTCAAATACATTTTATATTTTGCTATACTAACTCACCACTGATCCTTTTTGGGTTCCAGAGTAGCATGCTACTCGAGGAAAAGTGCTTCGACGCCTCGTCGGGGTAGTAAGCGCTATGTAAATCAATTAAAATTACAATACACTCAACCACAGCACAACTGAAGTTGACACAAGAACCCACACTTATGCTATTAGTAAACCACTGGTACATTTAACATTAGATTTATATCATGCTATACAAGTTGTATTAGATTTCCAGTTGCTAAGGTTTAATGGGTCTTTCATCATCCTTTACACCTAAGAATTTTAAAATTGCTCTTCAGACCAGCATTGACTTTGCAGTGTTCAGATACTTGTTCCTCCATTCATTTTCCAGATTGTACTCACATGTCACTTTGGATCGTGTAACTTTCTATTATCCCAGGGTTTTGCAGAGAGTTCTTTCAATTATGGAACTGTTACCTGTTAACGTTTATCTAAGGATTTTGCTTCTTAGGGAATGCATTAATACGATCAGCAATGATGTCGTCTGCCATTTTAAAGAAGCAGCAATTATATGTGTAAAGTGTACGAATAAAAATGCAGTCTCTACCTTAATGTGCTGCCTTTATTACTCTTAACAATCTGTCAGTGTTTCTCCAGGTTTTTTAAACGAAGTGTAAGCCTTTTGATTTGTTTTTTTTCACTTCCAAATGTGCACATTCTGAACGTTTTAGCAGGCAGGTTCACTCCGTTTTTGTTGTTTGCATTTCAATACATATACACAGCCACCCTTCTGTTTTTAAATGCAGAGTACATTGTGACAAAGCTTTGTTTGAAGACTGTGGATATGTATTTATTCCCCAAATAGCTGCTTATCGCATCGAAAAAGTGTTCGAAATGAAACAGGAATCCATACTTTAAAGAGGCTAAATGATTCATGATTCTTTTTTTTTATTAATTATGTAGCATATTTCTTTGTACAGTAACTCACAGTATGTACTCCCCTGATTAGCAGTTAAAGTGAAATTAAGTTAGTCGAAATAATATGCAGGAGGGGGCATATTATCAAGACAGGTGATAGAATTATCGCCGTTTTAGCGGCAGAAAATTGCCGCTAAAACGGTGATAATGGGCTTGATAATATGCTCTATGGAATTCCAGATAAATCCCATGTTAGATGTCCTTCACATCTAACATGGGCTTCAATTGGAATTCCATAGAGCATATTATCAAGCCCATTATCGCCGTTTTAGCGGCAGTTTTCGGCATCCAAAGCGGCGATAATTTTATCATCTGTCTTGATTATATGCCCGAGGTTCTTTAGAATTTGTCAGCTAGCCCAGTGCCCGTGAAATCAGAGGTGATCTTGGCTTCCATGCCCCTAGCAGCTGGCCGCTTGCCACATTGAGAGATCACTGCCTCACTGGTACGGATCCGTGTGTGACGAGTTGATGACACAGCATCCATCCATCGTCTTTGCGGTGGATGCGCTTTTATCACGCATGAATTCAGTGCAGGCTGCCAAGATTTTTCGGCCCACTCAGCATTTCCGTTTGCTTTTTTAGCAACAAACCCTGAAAGCATGGGTTTGTTATTTACAAGCAGAGACCCATATTTCTGATGTGCTAATAGTTTTGTCCGTGCGCGCCAAAAACATTTTAACTCTTTCCTTCTGCAGAGTTACGTGATTGGCACGCAGGTTCCGGGAAGTAAAAAGATCAGCTATGGTCGCCTCACGGAATTAGGGCGGGGCAGCCACCACTGTGCGCTCGTGGTCTAGTGGTGAGAGGACCCCTGGGCCCAGGACTTCCATGGCATAGCCAGCTGGGCATGCTCTGTGAGAAAACCGGTGGTTCCTATGACTCGTAGTGAGATGGGGAACAACTAGTATAGCAGGTACACGCATGGAGATTTGTAATGTATCTCTCGGCCAAACCCTTTTCTCATCATCCGAAAATCTATTTGCAGTTTGAAGCCTGATGTTCAGAGGGTGGAGCTCATCTGAGTAATATGGTAGTGCTTCCCGACAATATATGCCAGGTAGGACTGCATGTTAATATTCAGCACGGTTAGCTTCTTGGCATTTTCAGTTTGCAGACTGTCATTTGTAATACTGTTTGTAGCCCTTGCTTCAATTAAACATCATCAGTGGATACTCTGGTGATAGAACATGTCAGATATTTGTTTGCCAGTCCACTTATTGTTAGTTCTTGTTCTATTTATCCGTGAAAATGTAGTATTGAATTTGATACATGTTCCAGGTCCAAATTTTATATTTTCAATGATGTCATGTTTGACCATTTCTTGTTACAGTGGCCTTCTTTGGTTGAATTTCCAAGCTGTTGTGGGACTAGGAAAAGTCCACATTTTGGAAAGCATTTTTATAAGAAATTGGGTTAATGGTTGAGGGGGGTGAAAACCCCACTCGGGTAACAATCACAGCCCTTGTCAGGGTGATCCACAAAGGCACTAAATTAACCTGCCCTTAACCCTCTGGTAGCTTGGCGTAAAAGTAGTTTTAACTTAGGAGCAGTGTGTAAGTATTTATGCACACACAAACAGTAATACAGTGCAAACACAACACAAGCAAAATCCCAACCCAATGTTGAAACATAGAGCAAATTTGAATAAGGATAATGAGACCAGAATGGTAAAAATCCAATCAACTGGAGATATGCAGTTTGAAAGCTTTAGGTAGATATAGCGTCTAAAAGCACAAATCTTCATTTGGGGTCATCTGGTCATGCTAGACTGGGGGGATATTAGGGACCAGGTTAGTTCCGCTGAAAAAGTTATCTTTTTAAAGACTGGCATGAAAAGTTCTCTCATGGTGGAGGGGGAGGCCTCGAGGAGCCAGGAGAGCATAGTGGACAGTCGCCAATGTAGCACAAAAAGTAGGCCTATGCCCCCGATGGTCGTAGTTGTAGCACTAAGATATGGTCGAGCATAATGGATGGGCATTGCTGGAGCTCCGTGTTGCCAGCTATCGCGGGTTGTCATTGATGTAGCGTGATGTGAGGATCTCCCATTGCCATTTATTGGTTTCAGGCAGTGTAGAACTAGGAGTCAGGTTCGCCAGAGTTTTGTAATGGCAGTCATCCTGAACAGGCTCGTTTGTGGTCACGAAGAGCCCAAAACTTCAAGATTTCACCTTTCTTTACAGGAGGTGCTTGACTGATGGCAGCCAATAGTCCAGGAACTGGGAAGGCACCTCTTGGTGATCAGAAACTCACTCCAGCATCGGCCATCAGGGCTCAGGCAGCTCTAGTTGCAGGTCCAGGCAGGTTTGCTGCAACAGGTCAGCTGGGCCGTTGCAGGGCGGCCACTGGACCTTGTTGTGTCTCTGCATTTCGGACTGGAGGTCAGCCAGCTGACCGTTGGAGTCACTCAGGTGAGCCTGGGATGAAGGGAACAGGTCTAGTCTTCCTTCTAAGAGAGCAAGGCAGCTTCCAAGCAGCAGGGCAGTCCTCTGGTAGCAACAAGGTAGTCCTCGAGGGGCAAGACAGTCCTTCTTCTGTAATGTTCAGAGGTCCAGAAGTGTGCTGAAGAGTGGCTCCGGAGGTCCAATATTTATACCTAGTGCCCACTTTTGAAGAGGGGAATTCCCTACACTACCCACACATCTGCTTTTAGAAAGTTTTCCCTATGCCTGTCAGGGTTCCAAGACATCTGGGGTGTCAAAGCTTGTGCCAAGTTCCTTTGTGTGTGCTGAAGGCTAACCCTTTGATGTGAGTGGGGCAAGGCATAGCTCTGCCCCCCAAAATCCTGGCAGGATTGTTCATCCTATCTACACCTAGTCTCCTTTTATTGTCACTTTTTGGAAGGATTCACAAATCCAATTAGCAGAGCTATTCACAGTTATGTGACCCAGGACACTAGCTGAAGGAACAAATGGTTGGGACAAGAAAATGTACATTTTCTAAAATTTGCATTTTCAGAATTGTGACTTAAAATTCCAGCCTTCCATTAAAGAGGATTTTAAATTACAATTTATTTGTGTGTAACACTGTTGTACACAACACAATATGTTTATCTGCTCCCAATCAAATGTTATCACTCATGAAATGTAACTTTGTGTTAGTCAATGGGAGAGTTAGGTAATATTACAGTGAAAAACAACTTTAGAGTGTTTTCACTGCTAGGACACCAAAGCGAAACCCAAATATCCAATTTTTGAAATACAATGCACCCTACCAACTCCAATGGCATGCCTATCTACAGAGTGAAGACATTGAACATAAATGGCCTCCCTGACCATGTCAAGAGGGTAGACATACTACATATCCACATGCACCTGCGATTTTGATTTTACAAGACACCCATCGCTTGCATTGAAATAGAGGCAAGATGGCGGCCGCTTAGCAGTGGCCGAACTCAGCAGAGCAGTGAAGCTCGTGTAATTGCCCCAATGGAACTATGGGGATGCTTCCCCTATCACTCTGAATCTCTGAACTCTCAGTAATGTGGAATTAAAACTAAAAACCGGCGGTGCACTCTACGGATGATTCTACAACTCACCCGCCGCGGCTCAGCGTTACGGCTGCTTCAGGAGCTGACACGGGCGGCTCTCTCTGTGTGCTCCCGCACCCGCCGGAAAGTGAATGGGCAGGGCGCGGGTGATGCTTCGCGGGCTCTGCGGAGCAGAGCTTGGTTCGAGGGAGGGCTGCTGAGGTCTGCAGGACGTGACGAGGATTACAGTGTGAGGAGGCTCCAGGCAGAAAAGAGACGGGACGCAATGGCCCCAAAGGTCAATACAGGAAGCAAATTGGCTGCGGAGAAGGAAAAGAAAAAGAAGGCTGGTGTGGAGATAGTGCCGGGTGACACTGATGGTAAACTGCAGACTCCCCCGGTAAGAAAGCAGGCGGTGGTTAGAACGAGGCAGGCTACAGCTACAGCCATAGCCCCAATTGCTGATATATTCACCAAGGCTGGCAGAGAGAAGGGGCTTAAAACTACAACACCAGTAGGGGAGGGAGGCGAGCCTGAACTAGTGGTAGGGGATGTAACCTCCTCAGTGCCTCCTGAGCTGACTGATTTGACTGACCCCCCCATGCCCCTGAATATCTTAGGAAAAAGCTTGATGAAAGGAGTCGACATGGTTGAGCCTGAGCCTGAGCCTGATATTCTAGGCAATCTGGTTAGTAAGGCTATGGAGAATGGGACTATCAGCATCATCACACTGGGCGAGGGTAAGCCAGGGGATTCTAATGCTGGACCAGATATCTGTACCACTCAAGGGAGTCCTGTGGACAAGGCGCAAGATCAAGATCAAGATGGACAGAAAGCTGGCGTGCCTACAAAGGAGAACCCGGTGGCCCATGGGGAAGCTGAGAGGGGAAAAGAGAATGAAAAGGTCCCTAGCGAATGTTTTTTCTCAGTGTCAGAGGGCGGTGAGTGGTCAGAGGATGACGAGGATGAAGACTTTGGCTCCTATGTGGTTTCAGACCCTGACGCAGAAAGTGACTTAGAGCCTGGCTCCCCCCGTAACAGCAGTTAAACCACCAAAAAGGCGTGAGCTCCCTCAAAGTGAGCTCAGTTGGGATCATTCTTCAGCAATGCCTCTGCAGGGTAGTCCGGGGGGGGGGGGGCTGGATAGAAGTCGCTATTGGAGACCATTCACAGTGAGATTCTGGCCCACAGGGAGGAAGCCCGGCAGGACAGTCGGAAGTCCCAAGCTGCTGTCAAGAAAATACAGGGGGCTGTTAGGAAGCTGTCTAAGGCCTGCATCAATCTGGGAGATCGGGTAACTAATCTGGAGGATAGAGTTGTCTCTACGGAGGCGGAGGCAGCAGCCGCAGTCAATAAGGTCAAAGCCCAAAGCGCACAAGTTTTAGACATTCAGTGGAAACTGGAGGACATTGAGAACAGGATGAGACGGAATAACCTCCGGGTTCTTGGGGTACCCGAAGGAGTGGGTCCGATGTCAGGGCCTACGTCATTAAACTATTTGAACAGGCATTTCCGGAGCTCTCAAACTGGGTCTGGGCAGCAGAGATCCAGAGAGCGCACCGCACTCCGTTCAAAATCAAAAAAGGTACCAAGGAAAGTGACAACCCTAGAGCTATTCTAATCTTTTTGGGCAACTTTGTGCTGAGGCAGGCAATTGCGGAGAAGGCAAGACCGGATGCCAAGAGGAACGTGGACGGGATCTTGTTCTTCTTCCGCCCGGATTTCTGCCATATAACAGTGGAGAGGCGCTGGAGACTCAGGCAACTGATCAACCCATTTCAGCAGAAAAAAATGCAGGCCTATTTGATTAACCCAGCTCAGCTGAAAATCATAAATGAGGGGAGAACCATGTACTTTGCCTCCGAGATTAAAGCCAGAGAGTATCTGGACTCTTATGGGAAATAGAACTGATGAATACTGGATGTATTTGTTGGTTTTTGTAGCACTACTGAAGCATTGGAGAGGGATCAGGTGAATTCGGAGTATGGGTTCTTAAAAAGATGGCAAGGGGTAACAGGATGGTGACTCAGATTAGGGTATTAAGAGCTTCACTGCTCTCACTGTGACCATCACCCGCACAGACCTGGTCTGAGTGCCTAACTAGCAAGGGTGCAGGGGTGCTGGGAAAGGGAGGGGGGGTGGAGGGTAGGGGGGGAAAGGGGGGTGAGGGGGGAGGAGGGGAAGGGTGGGAGGCTTGGGGAGGGAGAGTACAAGGGGTTGGGGAAAAAGCAAAAAAAGAGAAAATAAGGTGTATTAAGGTAAATAATATCAACACTAAAGTCCTTTTAATGATTATAACGATAATCCAAGCTCGGCAGGGAAATTTAACACAAACACATGTCAGGCATTAAAATTTGTACAGTCAACGTAGGTGGTCTGAATGATGCGAGAAAGCGTCAAAGGGTGGGACATTTTTCTAAATACAATAACTTCGATATTTTTTGTATACATGAGACCCACCTTCCTTGGGCAAAAAGAAATATGATGAATTTTAGGGGGTTTGAAATTTTAGCTTGCTCATCTCAAACATCAACAGTTAGAGGTGTGGCCATCTTAGCTAAACCCTTTTTAGGGGGAGCTAAGCGTCACAAGGCCGATAACGCAGGGAGATGGGTGATAGTGGAACTCAACTTAGGCTACACATTATGTGTGATATACGGTTCAAATCAGGATGATCCTGAAATCTTCAACTTTTTGGAAGGGGAGCTAGCCAATTGGCCAACGCCCATAATAGTTTGTGGGGATTTAAATATCTCAGTAGACTGGAATAAATCAGCTGACTATTCTGGGCGGAAACCTAAAGTTTTCTGAGCTCTGGATTCTCTTATGAATTCATATGGTCTCAAGGATGTGTGGGGGGTAAAGGAACCCTTAGATCCAGGGTACACCTATTTTTCTAGCCCCAATCAGAGATATACCAAGTTAGACTATTTCTTGATTTCCTCCACAGAGCTGAATAAAGTTCGCATCAAGAAACTCCCAAAGTCAATTTCGGACCATAATCCTCTGGTGCTGTTTTATGAAATGCCTAGAGTTGAGAGAAAACAAACTAGCTGGTCTTTTGAGAGAAAACTATTTTTAGATACCAGATTCGTGGAACATCTTAGAAAATAGGCTGTTGAGTTTTATGATGCTAACCGATATAACACGTCTCGGAATGGTGTGTGGGACACTTTTAAGGCCTCTTTAAGGGGAGAGACGATAAGTTGTTCAGCTAGGCTCAGGAGAGATGATAAGAGAGAGATTGAGAGGCTTATGGACATGTTGGGGTAGCTGAAGAACAGCATATCAGGGATATAGGCCAGGGACGGGAGGGACAGGAGAGTTTAAAAAGAATAACTGTTATTAAAGCTGATCTTCAGAAAATAGTTCTACAGAAGGAAACCAGCGAGTACCAGGTTTCTAAGGCAAGACGCTATGAAACAGGGGAACAGGCGGGTAGGGCATTGGCTCTGCAGATAAGGCAGGAGAGGACTAAGAACTAAATTTCCCGTATACAGGATGAAGATAAGGAGCATACGGAGCCCAAAGATATTTTAAGGGTCTTCCACAATTTTTATCAAAAGTTGTATGACGAGGAGGGTGACACTGGAGAGCAGGGCCCTGGCTATCAGGATAGTGGTCCGGGTTTAGATGCACAGTCCAGTGAAGTACTCGATAGAGACCTAGACATGTCGGAAGTAACCAAGGCTCTACAGGAGTTAGCTGCAGGCAAGGCTGCTGGCCCTGACGGAATCCCCCTGGAGGTTTACAAATGCTTAGAAAAGGAGATCGCCCCAATTTTACTTGATCTATTTAATGGGATCCTGTGCTCAGGTATTATACCTGAGTCCTGTCCTGGAAGGAGACTAACATCGTTATCTTCCACAAGAAGGGGAAACCTAAGGAACTACCGGGGTCTTATCGCCCAATATCGCTAATTAATGCGGATACAAAATTATACTCTAAGGTCTGGGCAGGCAGGTTGGGGGGATTATTGGCCGTCTCGTTTCCCCGTGGCAGCATGGGTTTATACCTGGGAGAGGCACTACGGAACATACTAGAAGAGCAATAGCGCTATTTGATGCCCATGATGCCACGGGGGGGGGGAGATGGCCGTGATCCTCCTTGACGCGGAGAAAGCCTTCGACAGAGTGGTCTGGGACTTTCTATGGGGCATTCTGGTCGGCAGAGGCTTTGGTAATAACTTCCTGAGGGCAATTAAGGCTATGTACCTCGACCCGGTGGCTCGGGTCATGGTTATGGGGCAATGGTCGGATGAAATAGTGATTAAGAGGGAGACACGCCAGGGTTTTCCCTGCTCCCCGATTTTGTTTTCCCTATATATTGACCCTTTTATACAGAAAATTTTAGCCTCCTGCCAAATTAACCCTGTGGTGTTTAATGGCTTTACAACAAAACTGCTTGCTTACGCCGACGACTTGGCGATAACTACTTCCAACCCACGCCAAGCAATGCCTGCATTGGTACAATTGGCTAATGAATTTGGGCGTCGATCTGGCTATCGGTTAAATGAGGGGAAAACACAGATTATATGTACTAAAAATATTGTGAAGACCGACTATAGATTTGTGAACTTAGCTGTATATCTTGGGGTTAGAATTAATGCATCAGTTGAGAAGATGGTTGGAGAGAACTATCTTCCCCTCATTAACTAAATCGAAAAAGATCTAAAAAGAATTGATGTGTTATACCTATCATTGATTGGCAGAGTGAATGTTTTAAAAAATAACTATGTTCCCCAAATTATTATATCTGTTTATGGCTATCCCACTGCTGTTAGAGGAAGGTGTGCTGAGGAAAATTGAATCCACATTTGTTAGGTTTGTCTGGCAGTACGGCAAAATTAGACGCTCAATTAACCATATGTCATTACCTTGGGATAGGGGGGGCCTGGCAATGCCAAACATTAGATTATATCATCTGGTATGCCTACTCACGCAAATGAATATACTGATTCAATCTGATCCCCCACCGTCGGAAGATCAAACTGAGAGTCAGGATCCTCCTTCTATTTTCGAGTTACTACTAGGGAGGAAGGCCTATGGATTACTGCAGTGTGAGGCGGATCGAAGGTACCATAGGAAGGCAAGATATAAGATCATCGAAGGGGTCTGGGGAACCTGGAAAGCTATTAGCAAAATTTTGAAGATCCCTAAAATAAATGCCAATACTAACCTGTGGAAATCCAATCTTTTTCCTCATTTGGGCCAAAGCGTGCACTGTATTGTATGGAGGGAGCACGGGATAAGATGCCTGGGTGATATCATGACAGGCGGTGTCATCCTCAGCTTTGTCGAGATACAGCTGAAATATAGGATCCCAGGTAGCCACTAGTTTCTATATGGACAAATTGCTCAAACTCTATTGCCATATAGACCAAAGATTCTGCTGCACCCAGACAGGCAATTGGTTGAATATGTAAAAAAAGGGGGAAAGAAGATAGGTACAGCCCACAATCTTTTGCTGCCGGGCCTCTCAGATGATCTGGAGAAAACAGAGGCCACATGGGTGCAAAAAATGGGGGATCCAGATGTTGACATAGACCTAGCACTACTCTTAAGTAAGAAAGTATTTCGAGCGTCAAATCTGAGGTCCCAACTTTACTTATTCATTCAATTGTATGGGTGGGGGCTAAGAGAAGATGATAAATGCCCTAAATGCAACACCGGCCCGGCAGACCTATTACATATGTTTTACCATTGTCCGAAGTTGGCCTTAATACGCAGTGAGATAAACCTGTTTTTAGAGGGGCTGCTAGGTATTAACATTGACCTATCACCTACCTTGGTTCTCACAGGGACAGATGATAAACTTAATTTTGGGAGAGACACCTAAGGGCTATTGTTCATTGCAGTAGCGGTACTACGAATCCTTATCTCTGCTGGGTGGAAGGATACCATCGCTCCCATGTTTCATATGTGGCTGTCCAGATTGTTAGGTATGCATAATCTAGAGGCATGTCTATATGAATTTAAGGGGAGGAAGGTGCAAGAATTTGGTAGGAACATCTGGGCGCCATTGAAGAAATGGAGGAACTAATAAAAAGTCTTTTTTTTCTTATTTTTTAGGAGTGTTTTAAAGCTGATCAGTGTTTTTTTTATATAATAGAAATTTGAATTTTCCATGAGCTTTGATTGTATTTATATCATTATCGTATAATGCTGACTAATTTATTGTATATTAAGAATTTTATATCTTTTATGATGTATGAAGTGAATATATATTGGATCTTAATGGAATTACACCTTATTTCTCAATAAAAAAAAAGAAAAAAAAAAAAGACACCCATCGCTTGGGCACAAGATGTGAATTCCAGGCCACAAGTGGCTATGACAGGGTACACCATGTGGAATACGGCCAGGGATCTAGGGGGGTGATGATTCTGCTCCACAAAATGTTCTGTTGGTGGTTTTCCAGATAGCCCTTGACACCCTGGGAGACATATGTACTCCTCAATGGCTCCTTAGAGGTTACCCAAAAAACCTCCTGAGTGTGTACATCCCTCCCTTCCTTGCTACATCCACACTAGCAACCCGCAGGTACCTTAACATACATACCCCAGGAAAGGTTGATAATTGGGGAGGGCTTCAACAAGAATCTGGACTCAGCTGACTTGGGGACCACGCAGAGGACTGGGAAAGCACTGGCTAACTGGGGAAGGCCCAAGACTTGTGCCACCACTAGAGAATATGGAAATCTGGGGTCCTGGGATACACACATGCATCAACAGCCCACTGGTGGCTTTCTCGTAAAGGTCTCTTGTGCTCCCGACCTCTGGCATACAATAGCTTTCCATATCCTATCAAGGGGCATTACTGACCATGCCCCTGTCACAATTCATTTTGGGGATAGAAGGACTAGAGAGAGAGCAATGTGGCATCTCAAAGTGTTGTTCCAAACTGATGCTCAACTTCCCCCATCCCAGATTGTTCAGTTACAGACATTCTTCGAGATTATTCGGGTGACTGTGAAATCATCAGGGCCCTGCTGGTGGTTTGCAAAGCCCCTACAAGGGTAATTGCTCAGTCTTATACCTGGTGATTTCACTGTTACCTGATTAATCTCGAAGAATGTATGTAACTGAACAAGCTGGGATGGGGGAAGTTGAGCATCAGTTTGGAACAACACTTTGAGATGCGACATTGCTCTCTCTCTAGTCAAAAACATGCTCATATCACAGAGCATGACACTACCATTATTGATTTAGAATGTAGCAACCCGGGTGTCCAAATAGCGCAAGTGAGCCTTCATCTGGCAGTGGATAGGGCTTCCTTGCACCAGCTGTGCCTGAATAAGGCCCATCAGTGTTGTGAAGCCTTGGCCAGATGTCTATATAAATGGGGAGATAAATCGAGCAAACTCCTTCATTGTTTGGCCACCAGCGACAAGGAATCCAGAATAGTTCTGTATATTATTGCCGGGTCCATAGTATTGGCACTGACTGCACCCTAGATAGTCTTCCCATTCGCAGAATATTATGGGTCCCTATATGCCAAGGGTGAACTACCAACACAAGAGAGTCAATCTTTGTTAATTGTGGACCTGTCAATGACCAGTTTGACTGTACCCAAATAGGAGGATCTAAATCAACCCCTTACGCGGGAGGAATAGGGGACATGCTCTCTGATCCTAACATTAGTAAGACCGCTGGACCGGATGGGTTCCTTACTGAATACTACTGTATACTCCATCCAGTTATCCTACTTCTTATCATGGAAATGTACCTCAAACCTATCGCAAGGGGGCATTTCCCCCAGATATAGACCTGGCGACTATAGTGGTACTAATGAAGCCGGGCAAGCCTCCTGACCGATGTTCCTCCGAGATCCCACATCAATACAGAGATCAAATTGTGAACCAAAGTCCAAGTACTAGGCCGCCTGGTCAACTCAGACCAATGTGGTTTCATTTTCATCACAGAACCCATCACTGTATCCAGTGGAGTCATCTAGAGTTGGCCCGGTTTCAATCCCTGCAGACCCTGGGTAGGGTGGCATTATTTAAAATGATGATCCTTCTGTGCATGCTGTACATACTCCAGAACTTTCAACTACTTATCTCACAGTGCTGCTTTCACACACTAACAGCTAAAATACGCAAGATCCTTTGGATGGGCAAGCCCTCAGAACTGCATTTGACAAATGAGTATTGTCTGTCTGGGAAGGTGCGCTTGCCATGTCCGACATACGCCTCAAATACTTAGCGACACAGGTCTTAGTGGTGATGACTGTCAGAACTCTGTGTCCATGGGGGACGTGACATTAATAGGCCTAGACAACATTAATGGTATCATATATGGTGCACCTATCCCTGGGATGCTCTAGAGATAACCAAGGCTGTGTTTCGGGTATGGAGTGCGGCGCGGCAGTGGACCAGACAAAACCCATGAGTGACTCTTGAGACTCCCCTCTGGACAATCCAATGGCTGGACCCAGTGGTGCATTTGGAAGGATTAAGAGGATGGGTCCAGATAGGTATATAACAAGTGGGGGACATGTAGAAGCAAACTCACATGAAGTTTTTTCAGGCTCTCTAGGATGGCTTCTCCTTACATACATCACAATTTTATCAAAATGTTCCACTGAGACACGCCATGTCAAATTACCAGGATGCTCTTGCTTATGGGTTGTTTGGGGAAAGGGGGATATCCCAGATGTATAAGGCACTTGTAATGTATGAGAGCACATTGGGGAGGCCTTGGCTGTGATGATTTCCATGAGATAGTCTGTGAAAGTGTCATTCATGGGGGTGGTAAAAGATGTGCAGTCTGCACTGAAGGGTGGTGCTGTTGCAGACGGAGAGGGCAAGATATTCGCAGGAATCCGTAAGCTCGGCTAGAAGTTCAGTGATAAGGAGGTTGGAGCTATAGATGCAGGCAATGCAACCCCCTTTTTTGTGATTGCCTGTCCAGCCTTACGATGTGATAGTTGGGCAGGACTAGAAGGTTTAGGCAGCGTAAAAAGACTTCAATAAGCCAGGATTCCGTCAGGATTGCTACGTCCGTGTTTAGGTTGAGGATGAGATTAGCCACATCAGAGGCATGCTTTACGGCAGAGCGGCAGTTGATAAGGAGACCGGATAAGGGGGGGCGTTATGCATGTCGTGACTAGGGGCGGAGGGAGGGACTAGCGCTAGGTTACTGTTGACTATCCCTCTGTTGCGGAGTGTAGCTGATCTATAGGGATTGATTGCAACCGTGCGTATATGTTGTTCTGTCTTCGGGTCAGAGGAGCATGAGGATTCATAGCTGATGAGGAGGTCTTCAATTTCGTCCTCCGGGAGTTCCAGAGGGCTGGTCGTAGCAGGGGTAGGTCAAGTCAAAAGATCTTTATTCGGAATAAAAACATCCATAAAAGTACAGACAAAATACAATAAAAACTTTGCAGTACATAATGACGTCTGGAAAACAAGTCTAGGAGCGATCAGACATAATCAAATTTCAATTTCATATTTACACGCGAATTGTCCCTTTTATAAAAACATCTATATACACAATTTAAAAATACACAGTTAAAAAGATACATTCTGATCAACATGGTTTAAGAAAATGGATGGGTGATAGCAGCATTATCAATATGTCCACATAAAACAATCTTTATAAAGAAATATACAACTTTAAAATTTTATTAAAATACATGGGAAAAAGTGCAATGTGCGATTATTATACATCGGTAGATAAAATGGCTCGCAATCTGACAGCTGCTTTAAGAAAGCAGCTCACCCTGAATACAACTTCATCCCATCCCAATAATAAAAACGACCTTAATGCTAGTTTAAAATTGGTCAGTGCATATTTTCTACAGTAGGGCATTAAATAATGAGCGGAAAGCTTTTTATAGAAACCGCAAAAGAACAAGAAATGCATAAGACTCTGTTTCAAACTAGGGTTACAATGACAATTCAAACTTTCTAAATGTTTATTGTAACCCAAAGGGAAGTTCAGTAAGTTTACTATACTTCCATCTCGGAAGCGAAACAGTAAACCCCTGTTCCACCTACTAAGTTGCAAACGTAAATACCTGTATGGTGGGCCAGGGTGTTTAATGTGTGGTTCCGAATAGCCCATATATTTAATAACAGTGCATTTAGTCGAGTTCTTCCCTTCACGTTCTCCTCTATACAAATCATATAGTGCCCTAAGAATAATAGTCTTATGGGAGCGGTTTATTAGACTTGGTGTAGAAAACAGGGAACCCTGCCCTACACTTTCAAGGCAGTCTTTTACCGCTTTTAACCACGGTATACAGTTTGCCCTATCGCATTTTAAACAATCTAAAATTATTTCACGGGTCAAAGTGGCAGCCGGGTTATTCCATAGCTTTAGCCAGAAAAGTACTGGTCTTGATCTTACAAAATCTTCTATGTATGAAATATTTAACTCATTATGGCATACATAGTTAGGGGAACAAATGACCCCGCCAAGCACCTTCCGGCAAAACCGGTTTTCTTCCATTTGAATATGGGAGCAGTTTGTGTAGCCCCAGACCTCGGCGCCATAGGTGCCAGTTGGCATACATTGAGTTTGATAGATCTTAACAAGTGGTGTGATTACATCAGCATAGTTGGGTTGTCTCAAAGAAGTGACACAATTTATAGCCTTGCCCAACTTATTCCTAGCATAAGATACATGTGCATGCCATGTACCAGTGTTTGAGAACAGCAACCCCAGATATGGAAAGGTACTGGTACTTTTCAAAACATTTGACCCTGATTTGATCTCGGCAATTTTATAATTTTTTGGACCGCAGCTCATAATCAATGATTTTTTTAAATTAGTTATCAAGCCTAAGTCGGCCATAAAAAGAACAAACCCTGAAATTAAGATGCGGAGTGCCTTCGGAGTGCGGCCCATCAGGACCGCATCGTCAGCGTAAAGAAGGGTAGGTATAGGGACTCCATTTACATGGGGTACATCTTTTGTTAGAATACTCAGGGAGCCGCTTAAGTTATTAATATACAAGATAAACAGGAGGGGGGCCAGCACACACCCTTGTCTGACCCCCCTACCGATACTGATGTCATCAGAAACTTCGCCAGATTGATTTATACGCACACGTGCTTTTAAATCACGGTGTAAAAAAGCTAAAAAGTGGACCAAATATTCATCTAAACCATACTCAAGAAGGGTGGACCAAAGGCGGGAACGATTAACAAAATCAAAAGCGGAACTCAAATCCATAAATCCAAAATATAGAGGGGATTTCTTGGCAATATTATATTTCGCCATAATCAGGTTCAGGTTTAAGCATTGTTCCACCGTTCCAACGCCACTACGGAAACCAAGCTGGCTGGGATGTAGGATCTTACTCTCGTCAGCCCAAGTTCTGATCCTTTTAAATATAATCCGCCCCAAAACTTTCAAAGTATTATCAATTAATGAAATGGGGCGGTAACACCCCGGGTCCAGCCTGTCACCCTTTTTAAAAATTGGAACGATTATGCTGCAGGACCATGTTTCTGGAATTTGCCCGTTTGTTAAATTATTAAAAACATTACATAACAGTGGGGCCCAAAAAACGGGCTCACACTTCAACTGGTCAATTGAGAGGCCGTCAGGGCCGGGCGCTTTTTTCCCAGTGCTTTCTAATATTGCATCCTCAACCTCAGATACAGAAATATTAAGTGGGTTTAAGGGTAATAGAGTTAAAGGAGGAGTATCTGGTGTTGCATAAATTGTTGCAAAATGTTCCATGCAGATAGGGCCGGTGATGTTACAGTTAATCTCCGTTAAGTTAGAGCCTATAGATCTTATCTCCTTTACCTCTTTCAATTCGGCTGAGCGGGCCAGGGAGCCCCAGTGAGATTTAAGCAGTTCATTTGATCTAGTTCGTAGGGTACGTTTATACTCTGTTCTGAGCAATCTTATTTGTGGTAGGTCCCTTGGTTCAGCTTTTAGGGCAGCTCTCAAATTCCTATTTGCTTTTGAGCAGAGGGCATCGAACCATCTAGGTGTTTCCACGGCTTTACTAGAAGCTGGTCTGGAGATCTCACCTTTTATTACGGAACAGAGTTAAAAAAATGACGTGATTATGTTAACCCCATGGTCATCAGTGGTGAGACAATTTTCGATCAAAACTGGGTATTTTTTAATAATTTCAGCTAGGATTCCCCTATTATCCACGCCTTTCCAAATTACCCTCAATTTATCAGTTGAAACCGTCAAGTTTTTAGCACCTATTTCATTTCGTATACACTTACCCCTCAAAAGTGATAGGTGAATAACAATTGGGTAATGGTCGCTATAAATTTTGCATACAACTTCAGCCCTTATTAGAGCATTAGCGACAGGAGGTGAAACAAAGACATAATCAATTGTAGTGCCACCCCCATGACCAATAAAAGTGGAAAATGGGGCGGAGCTATCCTCCATGCCTACATATTCCATACAATTTACAAGGTCTCTAGTTATGAGAAAATTTGATAGTTCTGTTCCTCTTTTACATGGGGGGTTTCTTGAATGTATGTGGGCGTTAAAGTCCCCTCCTAGGCAGATTCCTTCAAATTTCCCAAATTTCTGACCATCCATAATTTCATCAATAAAATCAAACAGAAGAATAAAATTGGGGTTAGGTTGGGTCAAAAAATCATTATTATAGAAATTGATTAAGCATAGTCTTGTCCTCTGAGTATACGATAATGCCATAAAGCTAGTGCTATTTGTTAGCAGGGTCTCAACTTTGACTTCCGCAGTAATCTTTATCCAGATTGATAATCCACCGCTTGGACGACCAAACGGGGGAACTGGAACAATCTTATTATGGCAGGTATACCCCTCAAATAACAAATCATCTGTGCACCAGGTTTCTTGGAACATTAATATGTCATGACAGTTAACCCAATCTTTCCAGGAGGTAATTTCCATCTTTGCCTTCAGCCCGGCAATATTCCAACTAAGAATTTTTAAATTATTATCTGGCCTAGAACAAGGGCCCTGGTCAGATTCTTGGACAGATGTTAATGTAATGAGCCCTTGTTGTTCACATGGTATACCAGATAAAAAGGTGTTCGGTGTCGACAGAGGCGCCTCAGGAAATGTTTCCACAGACCGATCAATAACAGAACACACAGGAATCGGTTCGGTGGTAGTGAGAGACAGTCAATCCAAAGATTCCAAATCCTGAAATATTGCAAACCTATTGTGTAAAGGGAAAACCGGTGGGGGCTGCATCATTTTGTGTGGGGGACGGTAAAAATAATTTAGCGGTAGGGGTTTCACCACAGTAGATGGGCCATGTCGGACAGAGGTTTTGTTCAACAAGAATTTTGCAGTGCCCGGGTTTCTAAAGTTAATTACAATGCAGTCCCCATTAATGTTTTTGAATAGAGGACCAACCCAGGTTACTCGTCTTGTGGACAGAATCTCTTTAGAAATATCATAGCCCACCCCCTTGTGCTTTGCTAACCAGTCTATGCACTTGTTGTGCAGTTGAACCCACGATTCTCCTTGACCTTCCCTAAGAGACGGGATACCAGCCAGAACTAAAACATAAGGACAAGCCTCAGGTGGAAGGTGGAAGGCAGGCCCTTGATGTTTAATAGGCCTAGTGTCTTCATGTATGATCTTATTATAGCGCTGGCTGGGGTTTGGGGCGGCCTTCTGCATTGTGATAGTGCCCGCCGCTAAAATACTATTGTTAATTGCTGTGGACGGACCAGTTACAACAATAGGGGAAACGGAAGATTTGTCGGAAACGCTGGTAGCGATACTTGGGAGCAAAGAGGATTTAGTTGAGGGAACAGACTGGTTGCCACCTCTTGTGCCGTTACTTTGGATAACTGCAGGTGTAATAGTTGGTGATAAATGAGTAGCAACCTGTGGTTCCTTGTCCCTATTGATGACCTGGTCCCCCCTAGTAAGAACACGAGTGGTGGATTCCAGGTCCTTTAGCAAACGTTCTACTCTTATTTTATCCAAGCTCACTGTACCTTTTCTTTTGGCATCATCGTTTTTAATTAGGTTTTCCAGCCTGTCAAGTCTTTTAAAAATATTATTAAATTGTTTGTTCATTTGACCTTCGAGCTGTTTAAAAATAGTATCTGCGATGGTCTCAATAAGATTCCCCTTTGATTTAGAGTAATGACTATTAGTATTGTTTACATTGGGGAGCTCAGTCTGGGTCGAACTGGACATAAAGTTTGAGTCTTCGTTATTTATGACTACAACATCACCCAGATGAGATTGATCCTGCGCTGATACAATTTGTTGATTTAATTTCTGTTTCTTCTCCCTAGTCCACATGCTTTGTGGCGTTGGTTGGTTTACACTCCTTAGTGGCTGCTTCCTTTTATTGTGGGATAATTTCACAGGAGCCCTCTTTCTCTTAGCAGCAGCATTATCAGATACCTTGATGGTAGCCTCCGCAGATGTTAGTTCTAATATAGAGTCAGGGGCTACTTCTGGGGCTATGTATATAACTGTATTTTCATCATCCAGAACAGTGGGCACAGTAGCAACAGAATGTGATGATTTAACCACTATAACCTCCGGATTTATGTGAGTGTTGACTTTTAGGCAACTCGTGGCATGTGGTTGATTAGTGTTCATAGGGCCCATGGAAAACCTTCTTTCAGTTTCAACAATTTCATTGAACGCGGTGTCAATTAGTGTCTCGAAAGAAGTTAATAATGAAAATGAGGTATCTATTTCCTGGGTGGGGGCATCAGCAGTAGTACTTATGTCCGTGCAATCGCCCATTCTATTTACCTGATAAGAGGCAAACCTTACGAAGGAGATGTTAGTGGGGTGGCCCGCCCGACCACTGATGACCTCTGAGGGCCTCAGAGGGCCCGCCCTTTGCCCGGGCTTAGCCCGGCGCTGCCCGCGCGCGTCCCGCGACGCGGAGGGAGTGTCCTGCTAAAGTAGCGCCTCCAGGCGCGCAGCGGCAGGAAGTGGCCGGAAGTGGTCGCACTGCCCTCTGGGAGCTGTAGTCTCCAGCCGCCACCAGCCGCGAGGAGTGGAGAACGCGGCAGCGGCGAGACCTACAGCGTCAGGGCCCCAGGGGCAGGAAGGCAGAAGAGCGTCTGGCAGGTAGACTTCCCGGCAGCAGTGTGGCTCGATTTCCCCGCTCCACCGAGGGAGCGTCCTGCTAAAGTAGCGCCTCCAGGCGCGCAGCGGCAGGAAGTGGCCGGAAGTGGTCGCACTGCCCTCTGGGAGCTGTAGTCTCCAGCCGCCACCAGCCGCGAGGAGTGGAGAACGCGACAGCGGCGAGACCTACAGCGTCAGGGCCCCAGGGGCAGGAAGGCAGAAGAGCGTCTGGCAGGTAGACTTCCCGGCAGCAGTGTGGCTCGATTTCCCCGCTCCACCGAGGGAGCGTCCTGCTAAAGTAGCGCCTCCAGGCGCGCAGCGGCAGGAAGTGGCCGGAAGTGGTCGCACTGCCCTCTGGGAGCTGTAGTCTCCAGCCGCCACCAGCCGCGAGGAGTGGAGAACGCGGCAGCGGCGAGACCTACAGCGTCAGGGCCCCAGGGGCAGGAAGGCAGAAGAGCGTCTGGCAGGTAGACTTCCCGGCAGCAGTGTGGCTCGATTTCCCCGCTCCACCGAGGGAGCGTCCTGCTAAAGTAGCGCCTCCAGGCGCGCAGCGGCAGGAAGTGGCCGGAAGTGGTCGCACTGCCCTCTGGGAGCTGTAGTCTCCAGCCGCCACCAGCCGCGAGGAGTGGAGAACGCGGCAGCGGCGAGACCTACAGCGTCAGGGCCCCAGGGGCAGGAAGGCAGAAGAGCGTCTGGCAGGTAGACTTCCCGGCAGCAGTGTGGCTCGATTTCCCCGCTCCACCGAGGGAGCGTCCTGCTAAAGTAGCGCCTCCAGGCGCGCAGCGGCAGGAAGTGGCCGGAAGTGGTCGCACTGCCCTCTGGGAGCTGTAGTCTCCAGCCGCCACCAGCCGCGAGGAGTGGAGAACGCGGCAGCGGCGAGACCTACAGCGTCAGGGCCCCAGGGGCAGGAAGGCAGAAGAGCGTCTGGCAGGTAGACTTCCCGGCAGCAGTGTGGCTCGATTTCCCCGCTCCACCGAGGGAGCGTCCTGCTAAAGTAGCGCCTCCAGGCGCGCAGCGGCAGGAAGTGGCCGGAAGTGGTCGCACTGCCCTCTGGGAGCTGTAGTCTCCAGCCGCCACCAGCCGCGAGGAGTGGAGAACGCGGCAGCGGCGAGACCTACAGCGTCAGGGCCCCAGGGGCAGGAAGGCAGAAGAGCGTCTGGCAGGTAGACTTCCCGGCAGCAGTGTGGCTCGATTTCCCCGCTCCACCGAGGGAGCGTCCTGCTAAAGTAGCGCCTCCAGGCGCGCAGCGGCAGGAAGTGGCCGGAAGTGGTCGCACTGCCCTCTGGGAGCTGTAGTCTCCAGCCGCCACCAGCCGCGAGGAGTGGAGAACGCGGCAGCGGCGAGACCTACAGCGTCAGGGCCCCAGGGGCAGGAAGGCAGAAGAGCGTCTGGCAGGTAGACTTCCCGGCAGCAGTGTGGCTCGATTTCCCCGCTCCACCGAGGGAGCGTCCTGCTAAAGTAGCGCCTCCAGGCGCGCAGCGGCAGGAAGTGGCCGGAAGTGGTCGCACTGCTCTCTGGGAGCTGTAGTCTCCAGCCGCCACCAGCCGCGAGGAGTGGAGAACGCGGCAGCGGCGAGACCTACAGCGTCAGGGCCCCAGGGGCAGGAAGGCAGAAGAGCGTCTGGCAGGTAGACTTCCCGGCAGCAGTGTGGCTCGATTTCCCCGAGGTTTGTAGGTTAGGAGGAGGACCTCGACTTCTTCCTCTGTGAGGTAGCAGGGCTGCCTGTGAGGGCGCCGGTGTCTCAGGGATAGCGGGAATGAATGGAGAGGGGGCTCAGAGTAGGAAGTGGGGGGGAAGAGTTCTGTGAGAGCCTGATATTCAAGAGATTAAGCTCAGTGAGGTGCAGGAAGTTTTTGAGGTCCGTGAAGGACTTGTGGATGCTCAAAAGTAATTCAGTAGCTTTGTGGTGGAGAGTATCCAAATCATTAAGAGAGGGGGGCTCTTGCTGGCAGGGGGCCAACGGGGTGAGGACGGACCTGGTGGAGAGTGCAGTAGGCTTAATAGAGTGGCTAAGATGTCCAGAGTCATGAGTTTCAGTATCCCCACGGTAGGGAGGATTTGAGGTAGCGGGTTTATGGAGGCTACTGATGGCTTGTGTTGGTGGCCTGGTAGACGGGCTAGGATGTCTAGAGTGCCTTGCGAGTGGTCTGACCACCGCACTATCACCTTCCGTCTGCCTGGCACTCACAAGACATGGACACCGCAACTGGTGATCCCCAAAATATGGACCAAGAACCTTGACCACGAGAAACTGGCTGCCCGCTGTGCATCCGACCTCCCCCCATATCACCACGGCCGACAACCTCACTGAACACTATTAAACAACGATATCCAATATAATTGATGACCTTGCTCCGCTAAAACTGAAAAGAACACAGATCAAACACAGGAACCCTTGGTTCAATGGATCCCTTAATAATGAGAGGAGGTCCCTCCGGCAAACAGAATGGAACTGGAAAAAGCACCCTTCCGCAGACCATCTTAAATTTCTCCGGCAAGCCTATAACAAAAAAATCATCAACTCTTAAAAAGAATTCTTCAGAACAGAACTGGATAATGCTAAAAATAGACCTCGCAAATTATTTGAGTTGGTCAAACACCAATCCAACAAACTAGCTAAATCTTCCAAAGAAACCCCTATATCTCCAATCCCATGCGAGCAATTCTCCTCCTTCTTCTGTGATAAAATCTCTGCCCTAAGAAAGGAACTCATGTCTGCTACCTATTCCCAAACTCCTCCGGTTCTTCCTCTACACTCCGCGCTGCCCTCCCAGACCTCCCTCAAAAACCAAGCGTTATGGTCCAACTTCAAAGTCTATGATGAACAATCGGTCTCAAAAATTCTTTCCTCTTTAAGCCCCAACAACCACTTCAACGACCCTCTTCCGTCAAACTGCCTTGCCGCTGCCTCTCAGGCTATCATCCCCTCTTGGATGACAATAATCAATTCCTCCCTCCTACAGGGATCGATTCCTGACTCTCTCAAAGCCGGCCAAGTTGTCCCCATTTTAAAAAAACCTACACTAGATACTGCTTCTCCTGACAACTACAGACCTATCTCAAACATCCCTCTCCCAGCTAAAGTGCTGCAAAAATTTATACAACAACAGCTGAGCCAACACATCACCAACTTCCACCTTCTAGATGACTTGCAATCTGGTTTCAAACCTCGGCACAGCACGGAAACCACACTCCTCCTCATTGTGGATGATGCCCTTCAGGCCCTTGACCAAGGCAAAACGTGTCTCTTGATCCTCCATGACCTATCCTCGGCTTTTGACACAGTTAACCACAAAATTCTCCTGAATCGCCTCAAACTTAGGATGGGCCTGGATGGCACCTTTCTGGTGTGGTTTAGGTCCTTCCTCCAGAACCGCTCACAGAGAGTCCAGATCAACGGCAACTATCCGCTTCCTTTCCGATCACAGTCGGAGTCCCTCAAGGATCAACCTTGTCCCCTTCCCTCTTCAATCTTTACCTCGAACCGCTCTCAGAGGTGCTGCATACTGCCAATATCTCCTACCACATGTATGCCGACAATACACAGCTCTACATCAAAATTTCTTCTCCAGAGGACATCCGCTCCCTGAATGAGGCCCTGAAGCTGACGGTTCACTGGCTCACATCAAACCAGCTTAAACTCGATGCCATAAAAACAGAGTTCCTCTTAATTTCACCACCTAACGCCAATACAGACATTCAAGTTTGGATCAAGGCTATCACAGCGCTAAACTGCTCTACTACCATTGTGGACTCTGGTAAATTCCTAAGAATTACCTTAGACAGCAACCTGAACATGCGGGGCCATATCAACACGATGGCCAAAACTGCCAGATTTCATTTGAACTACCTAAAAAACCTGAAATTTTTCCTCGACCCCCCAGATCTAAAATCGGCAATTCAGGCTCTAGTCATCTCTAGGCTAGAATATGATTACTCCACCCTCGCAGGCCTACCCAAGACCTCTCCGGCACCCTTGAAAACCTGCCTCAACGCCGCCGCCAGACTTCTAACTGGCTCTAAGAAGTTCAACCATATCTCGCCCCACCTTAAAGCTCTGAACTGGCTTCCTCTTGAGGGCAGAATCCAATTTAAGCTGGCTTGCATCACCCACAAGGCTCTCTAATCCAAGTCCCCTGCTTTTCTCGCACAGAAACTTGTTATATCCGGAGGAGCCAGAAACTCCCGGTCCTTTTGCTCCAACCTGCACACTTCAAGAAAAAAAGAACGTACAATCGGGCTTTCTCTGGGGCCGCATCATGAACATGGAGCTCACTCCCTCCCGCCATCAGAAGAATACCGTCTCTAGCTCACTTCAAAAAGGAGACAAAACTTTCCTAATGGGCAAATTCCTCTCCTAATGCTCACGTTACATTCACCTCCGTAAACTGACTTTACCTATCGTTACAGCATTATCTCTTGGCCCCCTCTCCTTATGTTACCCACCCGGCTCTTCTGAACAATCCTCCAGGGTGTTGAGACTGCTTTTCTAGCTTATTGTATCATTTTGTTTCTATCCCAAAAGGTAGTCAGATATTATGATTGTTTGTCTTGCCATGTACTGTATCTTTCTATTTGTTCCCTATCCCTTCTGCTCTCCTCCCCTTTGTCCTGTTATCCCACCCGATACAACTGTAAAGTGCTCTGATACCCTCACAGGTCTGATTCGCGCTCTATAAAACACTAAATAAATAAATAATATAATATTAATAAAGGTGATGATGATTGAAGGTAAGCATGTATGGTGCTCTGGGCTCTAGCAATTGCAGCTCACCTACACCACAACCAGGTCAACTACCTACATTACACCTACTTCACACTCCAGTGGCTGTGGAAGGCGGCCTATAGACTGCCTGTACTTACCTGCTTAAGGTGCCCGAAAGAGAAGGGGACTTTTACCACATGGTCTGGGGATGTGCGACCATTACATAATATTGGACTCCGATGTTTGCCACACTGTCTTCAGTATTGAAATGTCAGATTATGACCTTGCAGAGGATTTTTCTGTCTGGCATCCTCAAAGATGTTAGTGGCCCCCTGAGAGATTGGACCCCTGTATGGCTTGGGACTTTAATTGCAAAAAGAGATGTCACTAAGCTCGGGAACTGCCCCATTGTGGAAGGGAGTGAAATAATGGATAGGTGCGTGAAATAAGAAGAAAACATATATTCCACAATTCCATACACCGAACTATATTTCTTTAATGAAAATTGTGCTAACTCTTAATCCGACTGTGCCTCATCAATGTCACTTCTGACATAAATTTCTGTCTGCATCTGGTCCTATAGCATTTGAAGAAGTGGGAAGAAAAGGCTCTTAGTAGCAATCTCTTGCTCACTGTGAATGCAGCTTATGCACATAACAAGTGAATCTGAATGAACAACTTGATTAGATCCTTCCAGAGAAGTCAGAGACAAGAATGATCTAAAAGATTTGCCCTCTATCATGAAATCCTCAGGTTTGCCAGTAAAGATAATACAGGATTAACAGGAGGGAATTCAATTAATCTGAAACCTGCTGCATGTCAAAATTTAGCCGTGCATCATTATACCACTGATAAGGGCCTTAATTAGTTTGGGCTTCCAAAGAATGACTGAAGTGTTGATGGAGCGAGATAGAAAACAAAATTTTGTTTAAACTCGCGAAGTCACATTTCCATAACATGAATAATAATATTAATGATTTGTGATATGTCGTGCTAATACAACTTAGATTAAACTTTACACGTGGGGGGACTAACATGTGTGCTCATAAACGTGCATAATTGTTGCATCTTTTGTTCGTGCAAAATAATAAAATAATTTATTGTTTTCGTTTTTGTCATTACTAACTGCTGCAAACTTAAAAGAAGCATGTGCTTGTTTTGCTTTTCCTTGTCTATGTGATGTCATTTCTACTATTCTAGGTGCATATAAGTCTCATGGATTAATGAAGACTGGTAGATATAAACGCTGCTTTATTTGTTTGCATTTGCTAGGTAACATTTGACTAATCGGGTGGGTTAATTAATTAGTAAAACCTGGGGTGGATACAGAATCTACATTATTTCTTACATTAATACTTTTCTTGTGTTTGTTTTATACTAGAAAGCTTAAATTGCCTGCTTTTGGGCCTAGTTTGCTCTGGTTACAAAAAGCTGAAATTCACTTCTGCAAAAGTCACGAGACGCCCATTATGAAGTAAAGTGTTCGCCAAAAGCTGCATTCACAAAGCAAAAACTGACGTGCTATCATCATTCTGTCGGACGTGGCCAAGGTCGAAAAAGAACATTTTGTCAGCCTTAACTTGGCATCCACGGAAGTCGCATGGACGCAGCGAGAACAATTTTGTACATTTGTTGCAAACCTAGGAAGCTCCTGGTTGCACTCGGAAGAGACAATGGTCTTTAAGAAATGTGACCTAATGAAACTTTTGAAATGTGGGTGACATGTCACTTGTCACTCTCAGCCAATGGGACGTCGAAGATTTCTGAAAACTTTCCTTTGAGTAGTTTAGTTAGCGTAGAAAGGTATAAAAAGTCATGCCCCTAGGGATGGGCTGGCTGCTGCTTTCTGACTTTCCGATGAGGGTGAAGTGCTGTCGGACATTGCTTGGAGCACGTAAAAATCCTCAGAGAAATTTACTTTAATTTCTATCTATTTAGCTTAGCTAGGGACTTAGGTTTTAGAAATGCTAAACTTTTAAATACTTACTTAAACTTTGATTCAATTGCTTAAATTGTATTTTTCTTGTGACTTTTTACAATCATGCTTGCTTTAATGCTAATAAATTACATTTATAAAACTACAATTTGAAATACCATAATTTAGTAATAAAATCTTACTTTTGACAAACAAGCTGGTCTTGATTATTCAGAAGTGTAGGTTACTATTAGCTAGATCACGTCGCCAATGGTGGTCATTTAAATAGTGAGGATGTGTTATAATGACAATATTCTTTCCGCTAATGTATAATATTGTACATAGTTTGTAAATTAGGTGTATATAGGTTTAATCTGACCACCTGATTCAGTAGGCCCAAAATATGTCAGGTTTATAAATGGGTCCATGATTTAGTGTAGAATTTTGTTTATAGGTTATGAAGTTGGGTAGCGTTGTTTATGATATATTTTCTATAGGCCGCTGGATCAATTCTCTGGTAGCAGAAATTGATGGTTGCTAAGGGTAACCAAGGTAATATGTTGGTTGCTAAGGGTTACTAAGGTGTTATGGTATGGAAATAGGATCGATGTTTTAACACATGTTGAGTTTGTTATTCGTGCTATCTGTAAGCTATACCGGTATAGATTGTGTGGCGAGAAATTAGTCACGCAAGCCATCTGTTCTGTTTGTAGTGATATCGCCGAGTATCACAAGAGGTATCGCCGTGTACCATAGTGTTGTCGCCGAGCAACACAGTTTTAGGGCTAGGTGTGAATCTTGTATAGTGAGGGTTTTCTAAGAAATTAGAGCAGCATGAGAATAGGGACAAAGCGCCTTCCATAAAACTCACTGTGATAAGAGTATTAGTTATATCCGAGCTTGAGTGAAGGGTAAAGTAGCGTCGGTGCATGATTATCTATAAACAGGTTAGAGTCCTGTACGGGTACATGTTTCATATCTATAAACAGGTGAGAGCCCTGTACGGATAACGTCGTTATTTTGCTAACGGTGCATGATTTCTATAAACAGGTGAGAGTCCTGTACGGATTTCATGTGTGTTCGAAATTAGGGAATTTTCCGTGTGAAAGTGCGAGTTTGATTTGTATTTTTATGTCCAAGTGGAACTCTTAGAACTGTCACTTCGCGGTGCGTTCAGAGCAAAGCGAGTTCATAATTATACGCGTTAGAAGGGTGGGGTAAGAGTTACTCTACTGACAATTGAAAATTATCCTTAGTGTGAATAGCGCCGTCTATTCCGAAATGTGGATACTTGAATGTATGTAAACTATCCTAAATAGTGAAACGAACAGATGAGTCCTTATTGTCATTGTTAAGAATTAATTTACACTGAAAAGTGTTCTTAAAATGGCGCTGTGAAAAGATTTTGTGAAGGAGGGGTAAGCGCCAGGAGTGAGAAGCGAGAAACCGCAGCTGCTGTGTACGTCACAGAGCCGCGCTGGGATTGGGTGACCTACGTCACAAACTGTACTCTGATTGGCCCTTGAGACTCTGACGGTCCGTAAGCTAATTGGTTCCTTAGGAAAACTCTAAATTTATTGGTTGAGCTGAAAAGTGACGTAGCTCAACTGTCATTGGCTTGTTGGTGTGTTTCGCGCACGGATTGGTTGTTTTGCGGAACATCCCGGAAATATTTTACGAACGATTTTGTGAATTAGATTTAACTCTTAAAAATGAGTTATCATTTTAAACATGTTGAGAAAAAGCCAACACTATTTCAGAAGTTTAAGAATTTATTTTCGCCTGACAAGAAAATCGAAACGCGAGGTGGTAAATTACTTCATAAGTATAAAACACCTGCAGCGTACATGGAAGGTGAATATGGATATCATACTGTCTTATGGTTTGATAGTTGGAAACGATATACTAAAAACGACGGTGTTTTAACTTGGCCTGATGATGGTTCATTTAATGTAAAAGTCTTGAGAAATTTACGAGAGAAAATGAATGCTCTTATTCCAAAACCGAGACCAACTCAATTTGAAGCATTAGTTGAGTGGGAAGATGAAATGTATCAGTTACAAAGAGAAGCTAGTGGAATTAAAAGACCTTCTAAAAATCCACCTTGGAGAAGGGAAACTCATGAAGATAGATTGCGAATGTGGAGACAGGGAAACATGAGTGAAGGATTGTATTTAATTCAGGAAATGGTAATGGGTACTCCTACAGGGAAATCTATGGAAAGTGAATCTGAGGATGCAGTTATGGAAGAGATATATACTACAGCTAAAAAGAATAAGCCTTTGAGACCTCCTAGATCATGGTCTACTCCGGTGGTTTCTACAGAAACTTCACCAAGTGCACCTCCAATTAATGAAGCCCCTAAACTTTATCCAAATAATTGTGAAATTATTGAAACTCCTAGAAGACCAGAATTTGATAATGCTCGAAATGAAGGTAGGCATTTTACAATGACTCCAAGGGCAAGAGAAGCTCCAAAGGATTATAACAGAGAAACAAGAAATGTTGAAGATGTCGATTCTACTGAATATTTAAGATCGAAAGAAGAATTAATTAGAAGAATGACAAAAGGCATGGAAGCTGTGACAGTTCCAGTAACGATTGGTCCTGTTCAGCCTGTATTTGACCAAAAAGAATCAAGCAAAACAGGTTTAACTATTCCATTAAACACAGAAATTCAAAGGGTTGTTGAAAAATTTTATTCAGATTTATCTGAAATAAACTCTTCTAGATCGAGAATGCCTGATTTAACCTTTAATGAGGATTTATCTCCAAAAACACCAATGGGTGCTATATCGGATGTAGGGAGTCCTGAAGTCAGGGTAACCACACCAAAACTTGATGTGGCTAAATGAAAAGCAAATATCGAAGAATTAATAATTGGAACAATTGGTCCAGATAGTTTAAATTACTATCGAGATGATGAACTACTGTTCATTTGCAAAAGCATCCAGTGGAAAACAAAAAACAAATATGATCAACTAGAGGATCTAGCAGCGGAACTTGAAATTGATGTGAGCAAACAAAAGAATTTTGCAAAACATTACAGATTAGACTTTTCAGAAAGTGACATTGAGAGTTTGAACTCAATGGGAAGAATACTACATATAAAAGATTTGATCGTTTACATCAAAAAGCTAGGAGAACCTAATAAGTGGAGAGTAAAATGGACGAAAAAGAAGGAAGATGAAAGATTGGAAAAATTGTCAAAACAATTTCCAATGAGAGAGATTGCAGGTGGAGGATATGTTCATGTCCCTTGGTCGAGACAGGACATTCTGTTGTTTACAAATGACTTTCCAAAATTAAGGGAAAAACCAGTTGAGTGGTACAGACAAGTGGATAGATTTATCAAAGTGTCAAAAGTTCTGTGGATTGATTTAGATGGATTCTTTGACATTGTCGTTCCATCAGATCTTTGGACAGAATGCAAAATATCAATTAGTTGGCCAAAAACAGAACCTGAGCGAATCAAAGAAACAGGTGCTCCAAATCCACTTGTAATGGATTTTTACGAAAAAGTAATTGTTTGGATGAAAAACAAAATTCCACCCAAAAAAGTTGATTGGGTTAAAATAGAAAGGACAGAACAGGAAACAAAAGAATCAGTTCATTCTTTTTATGAAAGACTACTGTTAATTTTTAAACAATACAGTGGTTATGAAAAACTAGATGAAAAAGATATGAGTCATTTTGTCTATAGATTTGTTTATGGACTAAAGCCTGAAATTGGACACATGATCAGAAATAGCATTGTAGGATGGCAATCACTTTCTGTGGATGATATTCTGAGAAAAGCTAAGTATTGCAGTGATGAATTAGAAGTGAGACAGAAGAAACTCAAGGAAAAAGCGATGTGGGCACAGGTGAAAGTGGCTGAGCAACAGATTGCCAGCATGGGTAATAAGAACACAATTTTGTTCAAACTGGAAATACAAACCAGATACAAGGAAAGTTTAAAAGTAATAATTTCCCAAAGAAATTTAGCCCAAAGATTGAGGAGTTGAAACAAAGATTACCTTGTTTTAATTGTGGCGAAATTGGACATTGGAGAGACGAGTGTCCTCATCCTCCTAGAAACTTAAAGAATCCCTTATTAAATCCACAGATGCAGAATGGTGTTGACCTGCAGCGACAGCTACAGATGCAACAGGGGTTAAACGAAATAAACATTCAGCGACAGTTGCAGCAACAGCAACAGCAACAGGTGAATAATCGTCAGGATCAATTGCCACAACCACCTTTTCCGAATTGTGGGGGAGTTCAAAAATATAATCCAAATGTGGGATTTCAGGGAAGTGAGCAGGTAATAAAACCGCAAAAACAGCAAAAGCAGCAAAGAATTCAAACGCAAAATGCTACACAACAGTTTCTATTAGCAGAAAGTCAAGACAGTGATTCTGATGACTATTGCTGACGGTGCCCGAGAGAGGAGGAAGAGTGTGTTGTTGGAGCCACTCTTGAGGTTGACCAGTCTGGTCCTTTTGTAAATGGGAAAGTTAATGATGTAGACATCACTTTTCTAGTGGACACTGGTGCTACCCGTTCTACTGTTAGATCAGTGGAAATTGAAAACCTACCTCTCTCTGGGGATACCATCCAAGTTGTCGGAGTAAGTAATCAACAAATTAAAACTGATTTAACTGATCCAGTTCCAGTTGAAATTGGAAATTACAGAGACAAACACAGATTTGTAGTTTGTAATAGTAGTCCAGTGAATCTATTAGGTAGAGACATCCTATGTAAAATGAATTGCAGAATATATTGCTCTCCTGAAGGAGTTGAGTTACAAACAATGGAAGAAGATGGTTTGTACAGAATGACAATGATGATGATGGAAGCAGAAGAAACAAAATTGTTTCCTGCAATGGAAAAGAAAGATTTACCTGAGGAGCTCAGAGAAACAGTGAAATCTGAAATATGGGATTTTACCGGAAATGAAATGGGTTTAATGAAAAACATAGATCCAGTAAAAATTACTTTAAAGCAGGGAATAGAATTTCCAAACATTCCACAGTATAAAATGAAAACAGAAACAATTGAAGGGATTACACCTATAATTGAAAAATTCATCAAACAAGGTGTATTAAAGGAAATGGAGAGTAGTCCTTGTAATTCACCAATTATGGGAGTTAAAAAGTCAAATGGAACATTTAGAATCGTACAAGATTTGAGAAAGGTTAATCAAATTGTTGTTCCATGTTGTCCTGTGGTTCCAAATCCAGCAGTAATTCTGTACCAAATTCCGCATGATGCTGAATGGTATACAGTCATTGATCTTTGCAATGCATTCTTTACGGTGCCTTTACATCCAGACAGTTTTGAAATCTTTGCTTTCAGATTCCAAGGTAAGACCCTCGGATGGTGTAGAATCCCTCAGGGCTATACAGAGAGTCCTTCAATCTTTAATGAACTGTTAAAAAGGTCATTAGAAAACCTAGACTTACCTGGTAGGTCTACGTTAGTGCAGTACATTGACGATTTGTTGATAGCTGCTAAGACAAAGGAAAATTGTGTGACAGACACAATAATTCTGTTAAATCGCCTTGCAGAAGAAGGACATAAAGTGTCCCCATCAAAACTACAGTTTTGCAAACAAGAAGTAAAATATCTTGGTCACAGAATTGCAAAGGGAAAAAGACAAGTAACAATTGAGAGAATAAAAATGATTCAAGCAATGTTACCACCAAGAACACAGAGACAGGTTAGAATGTTCTTGGGGATGGTTGGTTACTGTCGACAATGGATAAGTGGATTTTCAGTAATTGCAAAACCACTACAAAGACTGACAAAGTCAGATGTAAAAGATCCAATTATTCTCAATGATGCTGAGATGGATTCTTTTGAGAACCTGAAAAAGAGCTTATGCCAAGCTCCTGCTTTAGGTATGCCAAATTATGAGAAAGATTTTGAACTGTATTGCAGTGAAAGAGAAGGATGTGCATTATCTGTGCTGATTCAGAGACACGGAAATCTAAAGAAACCTATTGCATACTTCTCTGCAGTTCTTGATCCAATTGCAAAAGCATTACCAGGTTGCTTAAAAGCAGTTGCAGCTACAAGTATTAGTCTCGAACAAAGTGAGGGGATCATTATGGGATTTCCTGTGAAAGTTTTTGTGCCTCATTCAGTAGAAATATTACTGACAAGAGGTAAGACTCAGCATTTAACCAGTAGCAGATTGACGAAGTATGAGAAAATCATACTAGGAGCAGATAATGTTTCGATTTCAAGATGTTTGAATCTGAATCCTTCTACATTACTGCCTGATTCTGAAATTGTTGATGACATTGAAACAGAACATGAATGTTTAGATGTCATGGAATTCTGCACTAAACCAAGAAAAGACATCAAAGACAGACCTTTGTCTGAATCGGATTTTGTCTACTTTGTAGATGGCTCATGCTTAAGATCCGAAGGAGGTGTCTTAAAAGCTTCATATTCAGTTTGTACAGTTAAAGATGTTGAAGAAGCATCATGTCTTGAAGGAGTTCGTTCAGCACAAGTGGCTGAATTGATTGCTTTGATTCGTGCATGTGAAATATCAAAAGACATAAGAGTTACCATCATTACTGATAGTCAGTATGGGTATGGGGTTGTACATGATTATGGACAACTCTGGTCACAGAGAGGATACATGACATCAGCAGGGTCACCAATTAAAAATGCAGTTTTCATTAGGAGATTAATTGAAGCAATACAATTGCCGAAAGAAATCGCCATTGTTAAGTGTGCAGCGCACACTAAAGGAGTTGATTATATCTCCAAGGGCAATGCCTTTGCAGATGAAACGGCTAAATTCTGTGCAAGGAAAAATTATGCATACAATCGAGAAAGGAGTAAAGAAACTGATTCAAATTCATTAATGCTAACAACTGTTGTAGAAACATGGCATGAGATTAGAGATTTACAAAATGAAGCAGATGATGAAGAAAAAGACTTGTGGTTAAGATCAGATTGTAGACAACGTGAAGAAGATGGAGTGTGGGTTTACAAAGATGGCAGAGTGGTTTTACCAAACTGCATGATTGCTGACATGGCCAGATTATATCATGGTCCAGCACATCTGGGAAGAGATTCTATGGTTAGACTTTTCAGAGAAACATGGTTTAACACTAAGTTCAGAACAATTGCAGAATCTTTTAGTCAAAGGTGTTTGTCATGCCAACAAATGAATCCAAACAGAAAATCAGTGGTGGGCACAGGAATAATTGGTCGAGAGGGTGGTCCCTTTACCAGGTTACAAATGGATTTTATTGAAATGCCCTTACACAATTGTTTGAAATATGTGCTTGTAATCGTTTGCTTATTTTCAAGATGGGTAGAGGCTTTCCCTACACGACATTGTGATTCAATTACAGTGGCAAAACTGATGCTCAGAGAAATTATCCCAAGGTACGGTTTTCCAGTCACTATTGAGAGTGATGGAGGAAGCCATTTTGATAACAAACTGATGAAATTAATTTGTGAAGCTTTGAGCATTGAGCAGAAAATACACTGTGCATACAGACCAGAGGCATCTGGGGTGGTTGAACAAATTAATGGAACAATTAAAAACAGAATTGGAAAAATGTGTCTTGAAACAGGTGTAAAGTGGACTGATGCTCTTCCACTTGTTTTGATGTCATTAAGAAGTACACCAGATAAAAAGACAGGTTTGAGTCCTCATGAAATTTTAATGGGAAGAGTTATGAGGCAAGCTTTCGTACCTGTAGGTAAACTGTTGAGCATAAATGACAGTGCTATTTTGGATTACTGTAAAAGGTTATCTGATATGGTAACTTCTGTGTCTAATCAGGTGGGAACTGAAGCACAATCAAATGAAAAGGTTTTGACACATGATCTGAGACCTGGAGATTGGGTCAGAACGAAAGTACATCGGAGAAGAAATTATCTGGCTCCTAGATGGCAGAAGCCTAGGCAAATAATTTTAGTCACTACTAATGCTGTAAAGTGCAGAGGATTGAAACGCTGGATTCATCCTAGTCATACTATTCCAGTACCAACTCCTGAGAGTTCTGATGTTGAAAGTGATACCACAGATGATTCTGATTCTGAAGCAGAAGGAGGAATAGAAGGTGAAATAAATCCAGATTCTGAAGATCGACAAGAAAGTCGACATCTGGAAGCTGTACCAGTGACAAGTAAAGACTTGGAAATCATTGAAATAGATTCTGAAGGTGAAGAGAATCTGTTAAAGAAGAAGATAACTGAGGATTCGGTTGTCTCCATCGAAGACAAAGAAGCAGAACAAAAAGAAGTTTCAGACCAGGAGAGTATCGAAAGGCAGAGAAGAAGCTCTGGAGTAAGGAACAGAAATCCGAAATCTGGGAAGTTGGGGGTAATTGAAGAAGAGGAGGAAGACGAATTACCGAGTACCAGTGACGGAAAACAAAGTGAAGTTCCTGAAGGAGTGAAATTGCCGAATAGAGAAGTTCCTGAGTCAATTGAAATTTCAGACTACGAAACTGAAGAAAGTGACGTGGATGGTGAAAGTGGAAACAGTAAGAAAAGGACTTGGAAGTCAGAATCAAATAATTCTGAACCAAGGAAAAAGTACGTGAGAAAAGCAGAATATTGGCCTGTTGGAAGATTGAGAGTCAGGTTGATCAAGAAACCAATAGAGCAAGTTGAAGAAATCAGTAGTCAAAAGAGTCCTGGAAGGGAAGTTGGAGTTGGGAGAAAAATTGAAGTGGTGTCGAGAAAAGGAAAAAGAATAATAAGACCAAACCAGAAATACAAGTCTCCTGAGTGGACTTATTTAGTAATTCCACCTGTTATTGACATATATGATAGTAGTGAAGAAGAAAACGAAATCCAAGAAATTAGTGACAATGATTGAAGTACAGAAATATTAATTTGGCAAAAGGCTGAAGAAAATCTGTTAGTTGACACAAGGTCGAAGAAAAACTGTTTAGTTGAAGAAAACTTATGTATGACATAAGGTCGAAGAAATCTTGTTTAGGGTTTTAAAAAAAAAAAAAAAAATAAATAAATAAATATTTTAAAAGGGGGGTGTAAATATAAATTTTGAATTTTAAAATTTTGTTTTGTTTTTGAGGCTAAACTAACCAAAAATGCCTTATGTTAAGGAAAACACTTCAAGGTGCTCTGTTTTTAAAAGATGCTGTAAGATGACTCTGGTGTGTCTGCTCATTTTGATTCTGCTCTGGTTAGTTTTAGCTGTGATAATCCCACTGGAGATGAATAGAGAATTACACAAAGTTAACATAACAAGCAAAGCTTTGGTTAGCCAAACTAAACATAGTGCATCTGCAAAAGTTATTGATCATCAGCCTAACATTCATCAAGGTAAATCAATTAGTGATTTTTCAAGTAATACATTCACAAAGCTTTTGAGTGAATATGTTAAGGTAATGGATGCAAAAGACTGCTACGTCTGTGTCAAGTTACCTGCTTCTGTTTCTGAGGGAGTAACATATAATATGCTTCCTCTCACATATGGTGTAACATGTAGTGTGTTAACTAGCTTATTTTATCAAACTGGACGCTTAGAATATTACTATTCAGATTTTGACGAGATTTTCGCAAATATTAAAATTGAAAATGCTTTAAATAAGCATAAGAAGGCAAAACAAATGAGAGAATTTTTCCTTGTTACTAATGAACTTACTTATGAGTATGCTTATAAGAATAATCTAACTTGCAAATTAAGTGCTGAAGGGAAGAAGTTTTTGAATATGGTTGAAGAGAGAAGAGCAATTTATAAAAGGAATGAATTAGTCAAGCAGACTAAGTCTAACTTCTGGCAGAAAGAGGACGAAAAGTTAAATGGCAAAATGCTTGAAAATGTTGCAATTCACATAGATAAACCAGTTAGTGGAAAACTTTGCATTAGAAGAGATAATACACTTTTTGATAATTACTTTGTAGGTGCAAGTAACTGTGAAGATACTTATCAGATTTTGGGAGGTTGGGGATTCAAAGGTGGAAAAGATCCAATCTTTCCTGGGATTTATTTTGTTTGTGGTGACAAAGCCTACTACAACCTTCCAGACCACTGGTATGGAACTTGTTATGTGGGAATTGTTTTTCCTAAAGTGTTTCATGTTGACAGAGATTCAGAAGGATTGTTTAAAATTCATAATTATGTAAATAGAGTTAAAAGAGAAACTTTTACTGAAGTTTTGGGAGATATTTTTCAAGCAGTGATACCTTTTGTTGGTATAACCCTAAATGCGGGGAGAATCAGAAAATTGTCCACTATAGTTGATAGATTATCAACTGACACAGCTGATGGGTTCCAACTAGTGAATGTTGAAGTTATTGCAATTAGATCCATGGTAATTCAAGATCGCCTTGCTTTAGACATACTCCTAGCAAAAGAGGGAGGAGTCTGTGGCATTTTACATGTACAACATTGTTGCACATATATACCTGATGAAAGTAAGAATATTGAAATGTACATTAAGAACATTACACAAATGCATTCCGAGATAATTCCTTTAGAAGAAGAAGATTTTACAGGGAAACTTTCTAAAAGATTCCAAGCAATTAAAAACTGGTTTCATGACATTGGGAGTTCAATTCTTGGCAAGATTTTGGCACCTTTGATTATTATATTGTTCGTTTTTATTTTGACCAAAATAGGTTGTTTGTTGCATAAAAGAAAGAAGCAGTTGAAAGAAAAGAAAAGAATCTATAAACTTAGAAAAGAAGAAGAAAGGGAGATTGAGTTACAGGAATTACATAGAGGGCGATATGCAAATTCTGAGGATTTTGCAGATACTGGTTTTTAGAATTTACTGACACAAATGAATTTGAATCATTTTCTCGGAAGTTTAAATTATAAAATTTTGGGTGCTGGTGTGGTGATTTGTTAATCACCAGATGAGGGAGTTGATGGAGCGAGATAGAAAACAAAATTTTGTTTAAACTCGCGAATTCACATTTCCATAACATGAATAATAATATTAATGATTTGTGATATGTCGTGCTAATACAACTTAGATTAAACTTTACACGTGGGGGGACTAACATGTGTGCTCATAAACGTGCATAATTGTTGCATCTTTTGTTCGTGCAAAATAATAAAATAATTTATTGTTTTCGTTTTTGTCATTACTAACTGCTGCAAACTTAAAAGAAGCATGTGCTTGTTTTGCTTTTCCTTGTCTATGTGATGTCATTTCTACTATTCTAGGTGCATATAAGTCTCATGGATTAATGAAGACTGGTAGATATAAACGCTGCTTTATTTGTTTGCATTTGCTAGGTAACATTTGACTAATCGGGTGGGTTAATTAATTAGTAAAACCTGGGGTGGATACAGAATCTACATTATTTCTTACATTAATACTTTTCTTGTGTTTGTTTTATACTAGAAAGCTTAAATTGCCTGCTTTTGGGCCTAGTTTGCTCTGGTTACAAAAAGCTGAAATTCACTTCTGCAAAAGTCACGAGACGCCCATTATGAAGTAAAGTGTTCGCCAAAAGCTGCATTCACAAAGCAAAAACTGACGTGCTATCATCATTCTGTCGGACGTGGCCAAGGTCGAAAAAGAACATTTTGTCAGCCTTAACTTGGCATCCACGGAAGTCGCATGGACGCAGCGAGAACAATTTTGTACATTTGTTGCAAACCTAGGAAGCTCCTGGTTGCACTCGGAAGAGACAATGGTCTTTAAGAAATGTGACCTAATGAAACTTTTGAAATGTGGGTGACATGTCACTTGTCACTCTCAGCCAATGGGACGTCGAAGATTTCTGAAAACTTTCCTTTGAGTAGTTTAGTTAGCGTAGAAAGGTATAAAAAGTCATGCCCCTAGGGATGGGCTGGCTGCTGCTTTCTGACTTTCCGATGAGGGTGAAGTGCTGTCGGACATTGCTTGGAGCACGTAAGAATCCTCAGAGAAATTTACTTTAATTTCTATCTATTTAGCTTAGCTAGGGACTTAGGTTTTAGAAATGCTAAACTTTTAAATACTTACTTAAACTTTGATTCAATTGCTTAAATTGTATTTTTCTTGTGACTTTTTACAATCATGCTTGCTTTAATGCTAATAAATTACATTTATAAAACTACAATTTGAAATACCATAATTTAGTAATAAAATCTTACTTTTGACAAACAAGCTGGTCTTGATTATTCAGAAGTGTAGGTTACTATTAGCTAGATCACGTCGCCAATGGTGGTCGTTTAAATAGTGAGGATGTGTTATAATGACAATATTCTTTCCGCTAATGTATAATATTGTACATAGTTTGTAAATTAGGTGTATATAGGTTTAATCTGACCACCTGATTCAGTAGGCCCAAAATATGTCAGGTTTATAAATGGGTCCATGATTTAGTGTAGAATTTTGTTTATAGGTTATGAAGTTGGGTAGCGTTGTTTATGATATATTTTCTATAGGCCGCTGGATCAGTGTCAACCACTTTTATTAAAGGTAGACATTATGTTAGCGGATTACTGACATAATATCAATGCATACAATATCGAAACACAAAAATATTGTGGCCGGCAACAGGAAATGGCCCATAACGCAACGTGGACATATCACATTTTTTCAAGGGAAACTGACCCTTTTTTGCAATGTGCCTAATTGTGGATATTGGATCCCAGCCCAGCCGGCACCTTATGAAACCTAGCAAACCTGCACATTTATGAAAACTAGACACCCAAGGGAATCCAGGATTGAGTGACTTGTGTTGCTCACTGTTACCCAGAATCAGGTCATTTTCATAAACATACTTGCTGCTGGGGACATAAAATTTCTAACAATCGAAAAGACCCCCATTTGTAACATTACCGCATGCCATTATTTTGCTTTATATCCACATTACCCTTTAAATACCACAAAATGACTGAAAAAGATTATGTTTTACCAATATGAATTGCAAAAATTGGGATTTCAGCTTCTATTGTCATTCTTCCAGACTTAAATGCTTCTTATTAGGGAAACAGAAGAAGGAGGAAATGTTTTCAACAATCTACAAAATAAGTAAAGTTGGCTATGGTTGGGCCAAAGAAATAGAGCAGGAATGGCAAATGGGGGGATAATAGGTCAGGGACTACTCCTTAGACACAGAAAAACATTGAACTTTTTTCTGGATGCTCATTTTTGCATTCTCACAAACAAGCGGGGAATGGCACGGACAAAACCCCAGCCTTGACCATTCCATACCATGTCCGGTAGGTCATGTAATGTGCAAGGCAAGGGTAGATGTGAATAGGGAGGGAGTAGAAAGGAGAAAGGAAGGGGGGATACATTGGAGAAATAATGGGGGATATTTACACAAGTGTTCAATATATATAGACCTAAAAACAGAAATAAGGTCTGCATTCTGACAATGAATGTGAATGTGGTGAACAATCCCACCTCACCAGGTCGAAGATTTGTTTATCTAAGAGACACTAAAAACACTTTATTATGTCACAAGAAACACATATAACACAGGAAAAAAACATACAAAACAGTACTTGTTAAAAAAATATCATTGGGTCCAGGATTTTTTTTCTCTTGTACCGAAGCAGCTCACACATATGTGCTCTCAGTGTTTGTCAGGTACTCTAACATTAAATAGATGAACAAGAGGGATGGGCGATTGTACAAATGCTCAAAGCAGAAGCACTTCGTACTTCGGTTTATTATCACTGCCCTACCACAAATGATGCAAAGATATTGATGGAATTTAAAATAGTTTTTCCAGGAACCCATACTCAATAGTTATAGGGAGTGAGTTCAATCTTACCTTTTCAAGGACTGACGCTTCCCATATGTACTTATTCGTAAAAGGGTATATGAAATCTTCTTAAAGTCATTTAAATGAGCTGCTTCAAATTTAAGTTGTGAATCCAAGTACTTTGAGGTGGTATTTTGCGGTATATGTATTGCAAATGAGAAATCTGTCTGTAAGAAACACCAAAGAATCCTAGATTTGACAAGAAACTTAAAGATAACTTCAGAAGCACAAAAGAAAAAAGAACAAACATTTATTTTGATCAAGAGTATATTGTCCATGCTACAAATTTTTAAAAGTAGATATACGAGGAAGGAAATAATGTGGGTCTACTACTAGCATCGCATACGAAAAAGTAGAGGTAAGGAAGGAAATCAACTGCATTGTTAATAGGGTATAACATGAGACAAATAAAATTGCAGATACTTTTTCAAAAGTAGTATGGGATTTGCGTATAGAGAAATTGAATCTAAGCCCAGAAACTATTATACTATTGCTTCAAGTAATACCAATACAGGCAGGCGATCCAGAGGAAGAAGAAAAGTTAGGCTGACAAATAGAAAGAAAAAAGAAGGAACACGCTAATCTTGCTCTACCAGTAAGAAAATTCCCAGAGCCTGATAGAATGAATTGAAAAGTATGCACTACTTGCTCAGATATATTGATACTGGTAATATTATGAATATTTTATAGTATTTGGAAGATTGGGAAACTGCCTAATTTGTTCAAGAAAGATCTCCTTTGTACTTAAAACCAAATGAACTCCCCAAACACTGTGGCCTTATTGCCCATCACTCTCCTAAACAGAAAATACGCAGTCTTTATGAATATTCTAGTGAATAGGCTAGAGACAGTTGTGGTGAGAGTGTTGGGTCGAAACCAAACAGATTTTATTCCATGATGTAATGTAGCAGCTCAGTCTCACATTTTACAAGAAGAGAAGATACCTTGGTTAATATTTGCATTTTTAGATGTTGAAAAAGGCATTTGAAATCGTGAACTGGAGATTTGTATGGAAAGTTCTCAAGAATATAAACGCTCTCATCAGGGATTGTTAAAAATTGATTCGCAATATATTAGCATACTTTTTAATGTTTTTATCTGTACAATATAAGATGTTTTTTATTAACTGAAATAAAATTACGTTTGACCTTTGTCATCCCTGATTAGTTCATCATGTCAGTCTCATTGGTGTACCATCTTGTGATGACATGCTTTAAGATGAAAAGGACACTAAACTTAGAACCTTTTACTATAAAAATACAGAGGCAGAATTATTGTGTTGCTTCCAAGTGGGGTGCGTTATTAAACTATACACCAATGATTTTGTTTCATTTTTTGAAACAAGATCTAATGGGAAACAGCGTTTACAATGCTGTCATTACATCACTGCACCATTACAACGTGGTTGTTACAGCGACCACGTTGTTAGTACGCAATGCATTTACAACCCAAGTCATTACAATTACTTGCACTAGAGGGCGCCAAGGTATTGGAAATGAATTTCAACACCTTGCCTACTGTTGCGCAAACTGGAGTAGGAATAGCAATTAATACTATTCCTAAGTCCAGAGCGCCCCCTAGTGCAAGTCGTTGTAATGACTGGCGATGTAAATGCATTGTGTACTAACAACCCGGTTGTTGTAAAGACCTTGTTGTAAAAGCAGGCAATGTAATACATTACATTGCAATGTACTATATTGAGATCTAATAAATGCGGTAAGGGCATTACATGTTATTCAATATTATTCTGAAGTATCCAGGTATAAAATTGACCATTAAAAAAAATGAACATCTTGTAGTTGGAAAGATATTTTATCAGCACACCTCTATAGTATCAGGGTCAATAAGGAAGTCTGATATTAAAGTTGTCATGTAGTAGATGACCTGGGTCAATTATTGCCTTTAAATTGGAAAATTAAACTTTGCAAACATTTTATAGTTGCCCATCATGTTTCACAGAGTCATCCATCAAACATTTCCTACATTAACAGGGATGGACATGATGGAGGTTCTTGTCAATATAGAGTGATGTCTATAGGACCAAGGTTCAAACGGGCAAGAATAGGTGGAAAATCCTTTGCCTACCTAGGACCCTCCCTTTGGAACACGCTCCCCCCCCTGCATCCGAAAGGAAGAAAATCATTTCAGGTTCAGAAAGCTTGTTAAGACCTGGCTGTTTGAACAATAATCACTCAACAGCCCTCTCCCCCGCTATTCTGCCCTCAAACTAGCTGTGTCTAGGCGCCGGGAAACCCTTTTTGGGTAGCTGTTGCGCCCTATAAATTGATAAAATAAATAAATAAATAAATAGGACTGACAGACATCCCTACATCTGGCAACGGGATATCAATAAGGACAACAGAGTAAAGTACTCTGTTGCCCAGAGAGACATTAAACCATCCGCCAAACTCAAGATCAAGCAATTTTTATTACCATCGACCCTACGGACATCTCTCTCCATTGACAAGAGCCTCCATCACAGCAGTCAGCTCCTGCCAATATAAGAAAAAATTTGACCGATGGCTCCATCAAACATGACAGCTGGCAGTCAAATTTTTCCAAAGTTTTACATTTTACAAAAATATAAAGCTAATGATGACCACACAATTGGAGTTTTCTTGCATGGTGTGGGGGGCATTTTTTACATTTCTACTGCCCCTCACTGCAAAACAGTACAGAGAGCAAACAAAAGCCATCCGATCACCCACTATAAATTGAGTGGACGGTCGAATGGTTAACTTCTGACAGCACACACTTTGTCAGGCTGTCAGGAGAGTATGTCATCGAATAATCCTCTCATTGACATTCTGTTGGCCCTCTCAGCCCTAAATCAGACGGGCGAGCCAAGAGTTTGGCGAAAAGGGAACTCTGTTGTTGCTGCAAAAGATTTCCCTCTCAAGCAAACTCCAAATCAGCCCCTAACTAAGCTTTCCTTCCATGATAAAAAAGCACAGCTGCATTTCTTTTCTTGCACGATAACGTAAAGCCCAAACTCCAATGCAAAAAAAGACTTTAATTCGACTTAGTATTTTTCTGTGCACAGACGATTCAGAATGACAAACGAGCACACTACGAACAAAAAGCAATGCCTACGAGTGCACATTGCTAATATGCAAGGTTAATTTAATTTAGACATAGATTTGCTTATATGCCACTCAGTGCATCTCTGAAGCTTTTTCAAATTACTTCATTGCTGATTTAACAGCTTTGCAATTTGCAGTTCCCTCACAAGGGTAACTTCGAGCGAGGCATGCTGAGAAGCCCTACATCTCTCTGATAAAGAAATTTTCTGACAACATCTCTCGGTGATGTTGTTTATGGCATCCATTTTCGCAGCACAGACGAGCTTACTCGAAAATGTCAGCATCTGGAACCATGAGCAAGCTAGTGACTAATAAGTCTGAATTATTTGCTACCATTAATTTTAATTGGGATTCAAAGCCATCCAAATTGGTGCAGATTTAATATGCTAATGAAGTCTCACTCTATAACCAGGATTCACATTGAGAAATTGCAAACACTGCATGTAAGCGTAAAAGGAAGTTCAGCCTCAGGAAAATTATAACAAACAACAGACTGGTATAGTCTTTGAATGTTTTTTATTCAGTTAAATTCCGCAGTCTATCTGCAAGTACCAGCACTTTGACTGCAAGGAATGTTATTCAGATTAGGTCAGAGGCGAACGATTTATTGTATCTATTACATTTTGCCTAAAGTGCAGCAAAGGTTGCCGAATTTGTGAATGTTGACGTCTCTGTCTGTTTTTTTAGATTCCAATCTTCTGTTCGATTACAGATGCTGGTCGTGTAATACATCTGCTGTGTTCGATGTCAGTTATAACCAAGGAGCTAATATCTCCTATGCAAACACACATTACCTCCTCTTCTGTCTTCCTGGTTGTAAACCTTATGCTTGAGATCCTTCACCCCTCTGGCAGATGCTATTTCGTAGCCGAAAATCAAAAAGTTCCCCCGATATGGTCACTGTTACCCAGACACCACTACAAAGGAAGGACATTAGTATGTCATTTGCTATTTTTTCCTTATGGCAATAGCACCCTATGCTGAAGATTGGATGATAAGGTAAGCATGTATTTTTGTGTTTGATCTTGGCCGCTTTCACAGTATTATGGGGCAGATTTACAAGAACTGACACATCTCTGTATATCAGCAGAGATGTGTCAATTTGCGTCACGCAAAAAACCCTTGCGCCACTATGGATGCATCACATTTACAATGCACCGCACCGTGGCGCAAGGATTGACAGATGCGTGACGCATCTGTCTGCGTAAAGTTACGCATTTCTGGAGTCGTGTCACAAGCGCGACGCAAGTCCAGCAATTCTCAGGGTTGGCCTATACTTATTTTGCTGCATTACTCCTTACGCCTGCTTCAAGCAGATGTAAGTTTTTGACTCAGTGGCATTGGAAAAATGGCTCAGTGAAATTTTGTAGATTTCACTGTGTCACTTTTAATAGGCCTGCATACATTATACCTGATGCAGGTTTAATGTGACGCAGGCCTTTACAACATGATGCATCTTCCTAGATGGGTCACGTTGTAAATGTGTTGGAATGTGGCGCATTGTTTACGACAGCGCTGCATCACAAATGTGATGCGACGGCGGCATAAAAGTGTCGCTAGGACTTGTAAATCTGCCCCTATGTCTTTATGCTGCTTTTGTCAGTTACACTACGCTCTAGTGTGCAGGGCTTATCAGTGTCTTGCGGCCTCGCAAAGCAGTCTGTTGTCAGAGGGTACAGCAATGCGCGTCTCCTCCCTCGCAAAGCAATCAGGGAGGCATGGCAACGCTACTTCATGTAATCGTGTGTTCTGGTAATCCGGCCTCCCAAGAATGCCCTTGCCTAGAAACTGACTGTAAACTGGAAGTTTCTGTCCGTTTCCTTCCACGTGTTTTTGGTGGCCTGGGGTGGGGGTCGAAGCGGGCCATCACAGCAGCGCTGGTGACTCGGACATTGGCATCAATGGAGATTTCTGATGACGGGGCAGGACCCTTATCACAGCCCTCTTTAGAATCAATTCTAAAGATTGAGAGTGAGTCTGAGGTGGAGGCAGCTGGTTCGAGATTGAAAGCCTCTTCCAAAGCTTCCAAGACGAGATAGATAATCAGAGGGCTGACCCTGATGATGATAATAGATGGTGTCATTACATTCAAGTGTCTGACTTGTTTAACCTATTACAATATTTAATGTATTACTTAAGTGTTCTTATGCCTGACCCCTCAGCTGATAAGGATCAGACTATAGAGCCAGAGACTGTTCCCTTCCATAATGATGTTAGGTGACGCTGGTCCCTTGAGGATAAAGAAGTGGATAAGGCATCTTTTCCAAGGTTCCTTTTTAGCCTTTATACTGTGGATAGGCTTTCTGCCGAGTTTCTGGCAGTGGTGAAGACAGACAATCTGATGGCTGATCTGTCCACTCAGGAAAGAATCAGTTGCTATATTTTTCACCTCAGATAACTATCATATCATAAACACATATTTTTGTAAATTTATCATGCATCATCTTAGTAACCGGCCGCATGTCCTTTCTTTTCATAAATTTCACATAATGGATTGTGGTCTGTACTAATAGTTTAAACGTCTCTCCATAAAACTTTTCGAAATGTACCTTTTACCCAATGTATTGCCTATGCCTCCCTCTCTATGACTTTGTAATGGACCTCTGATCCCCTAAGTGCCCTGCAGGCAAATGCAATCGTATGCTCAACTCCTCAACAATTTCAAATTAAATTCCTCCAACACCTTTTGCACTCGTCTCAGTCTTGAGAACACATTTTCTACCAAGAACAGATGTCTTCAAGCTAGGAAGATTTTTTTAAACTCTCCTTTACCTTTAAAAACTATCCTGGCAACCCAGATTTCACACATAAGCAAGGAGGGGCCCCCTGAGAAAACTGATTCAGGGCAGACCAGCAGGGGAATGAAACACTGTACAGAACAACAAAACAGACTGCCCTTTTTAATACCAAAAGCCCAGCTAGGGTCCCTACATTAAACTAGCAGTGGTAAGTTCACTGAAACCAGAAGCAATTCGAGGAAACCAGTTTATAAGACAAAATACATGTTTTATTTCATTTCTTTTATATAGACATATATTTTCTCTTTAACAAAAGTAGTAACATACATAACCAAACATTTCACATAATAATATCGAGGCGGTTATGTCAGGATGTCAGGATAGAGCAGCAATATGTGCTCAACGAGCTGAACAGATGTTCCAAAAAGGAAAGAAAATTACAGGAAATAGACAAGAAGATGGGAAACAAGCACAGCATAAATTACATTAGAATGTATGTCCAATTGGATAGGATGCTAAAAAGAGAAATCACAAAAAGTTCGGAAGTGATCACCCTTGAAAAATATATTGAGTGTGAAAGTGTACCTAGAGGCCTCAGAATCTTCACACTGCCTAACCATCCCAACACCAAGCCTGAAATGTTGGTAGAATGAGGAAAAACAATATGCAGTGTTCGAGCCACATGATGCTAATAATAGTAAAATATGCGACGGTTGATGTTGAAGAACTGCATAAAAACATAACAGAACGTGGGGTACGCATCCTTGCCTATAACCAAGAGGACGGATCTAACAAATTGAGGAAGGAAATGAAACGTAATTTAGACAGACATGAAAAGGAAGTCGAGGAGCGCAAAGAACTTAAGTTCAGAAGAGACGAACACGACTATGAATGTCGCACAATACTTACCTTTGCTAAACTGTATGAGGCGCTGAAATAACTAATGTGTAAAAACAAGAGGCTGCCACAAAAATCCCCTAACATCACACAAAGTGAATTGGATGCTGATTTCAGAGAAGGAGAGGTACAATCTTTCACTGGTCAGCGTACCTCTTGTTTAGACAAAATTAAACTGCTGTATTTAGACCAAAAAACACCAAGAGGAAGGGGAAGAGAACGTGGAACCGGACATGGAAGAGGAAGGGGGAACGGCCAGATAGCAACAAGAGGAAACGATGGAAAACCAGAGGAAGTTCCAGAAAAAACAGAAGGTTACCATCTACGCAATCGAGTGACAAAGACATAGATGAGGTAGAAAAATGGAACCCTATTTGATTATAAGCCTATCGAAACATGTTCTAACAAAAGTCTCCCAAACAAAGGCCTTACATTTTGCCCGGAAAAACACTTTGATTTCGTAGAGACAAAAATAGATCTATACAAATATGTCCGAAAACTCAAACTGGCCAAGTTTATCATCAAACAAGACAAACAAAATCCAATAAATGTTGAGAATAACACCAGTACAAACAAGGAACAAACAGTGGACTTGACATTTGCAGAAATGTCCAACTTGAGAACAGCATATGGCCTAGCCAATGAAATGAATGAGGAGAACATCTCAGACTCACAAATCCTGGAAGAGATGAGTATCAAAACAGACAAACACATGAACACTAAGTTCAAAGACAAATCCAAGTTCTGTCCTGCATTACATTTGGGGAATCAGATAGATACCTTCTATGACCTAGTAACTGCAGAACTGGAGAAAATGAGGAATTTGAAACATAGACAGAACAAATAAAATCTGAGCGAGCCAGAATGTGAATCACTTAAGTCACTCATGAACAACACCGTGATAGAGATTAAACCCCCCAACAAGGGGGGAAAATAGTTATCTTAGATGAAGAAGAATACATCTTGGAAGCCATGCGGCAACTAAACAACACAACTAACTATGAAAAAAAAAAACATGAATGACCTAGTGAAAGAACTAAATATGAAGTTAAAAACCTGGCAATACAATGGTTTATAAAATGACCAGGAGGTCCAGTTCCTGAGCAATGATACCCTATTAATACCTTCCATTTATTTCCTCCCGGAGGTACACAAAACCCTAACAAAACCCCCAGGTAGACCCATTATCTCCAGCTGTGGGTCACTATACGAAAACATCTCCATATATGTGGACCACTTCCTTGCACCATTGGTACTGACTTTAACATCGTACTTCAAAGATACTGGAGACTTCTTAAGAACACTGATGAATACAGAATGGCAGAAGGAATACCTACTGGTGACCACTAATGTGGTATCGCTATAAACGTCCATAAACCACAACATAGGTTTACAAGTGATTAAGTACTTCCTGAAACAGAAGCCCATTGAAGAACTACAACACTGTCAAATAGTCATTGAAATGATTGAGCTATGCTTGAGAAACAATGTATTCCTATTTAACAAGAACATCTACTCACAAAGCTGCAGCACCGCCTTGGGAGTTTCCTTTTTTACAATCTATGCCAATCTTGTAATGGGTTGGTGTGAGAAAACCATAGATTGGAGAGAGGAAAATGACCGCTGCGTAGCCAAGGTAGCACTTTGGCTACAATTTATAGATGAGCTCTTTCTCCTCTGGAGCAGGACTGAAATAGAATTTCTGGATTTCTTTGACATACTTAACAACAATGATGTCGGACTCAGATCCACGTACAATATCAGTGCAACTGAAATTGTATTTCTGGACACCAAAGTGTATGTTAAATCGGATCAAATAGAGACAACAGGATTCCGGAAGAGCACAGTGACAAACAGTGTGCTCCACAAAAGAGTTTTCATCCAGAGAGCTTGAAAAAGATCATACTGTTGGAAGAATTGATCAGGATGAAGAGGAACGGCTCAAATACCAAGGAGATGAATCTAAAATTCTAAAAGACGAAACAACTATTTTTACAAAGCGGATATCAATACAATGACTTTACGTGGAGAGATGAAAGCAAGATGCCTCACATGGGCTGAAACACTGATAAACAGAAAAGATGAAAATGCAGGAGACCAGCAAAAATAACACATAATAATGGTCATGACCTACAGCAAGGAAAGTTTAAAAATTCACAAAGTATTAAATAAATATTGGAATATTTCAACCAAAGGCCCAGACATCAGCAGTCAACAGAGAAATCAACACCAAATAATGTTCAGAAAGGCACCGTCAGTATCAGACAAACTGGTCAGAAGCCATTTAAGCTAACAAAAAGCCAGGATCATGGCTTCAAGGACTACAGAAGGGGTTCAGCAAATGCAGCCATTGCAAAGCTTGCAAAATTGGCATAAACAGAAAGAAGATCATTGAACCACAAGGCACGGGAGGAGGCAAAAATGGCGGCTGCGAGCTCGGCTGAGTAGGCTTGTGCCGTTATTCCCCTGGTGAACTACACCCCCTTGGTTTTTTGCTCCGTCCCCGTTCCTTTGCTTTTGTTATGCTCCGGTCCTCTAAATCTGCTTTAATCATCTCGCCACTCTTCGATTGAAAAAGATTAGTCATATAATTGTTCCAGATTATTTGTGACGGCGTATGGCACTGATCCGCAGAATTAACCAGGTGCAAGCGGGACTTACCGCTAAGCTTTTCTGGGTTTGGGCGCGCACCGCCCCCGGCTCCTGTTCTCATTCTCACTCACCTGGCTGGATTAACTGGGTCGACTCCGCGCTCTGCTCTGGAATTCAGGCTGGAGCTGCTGCTGGTATGGCCCCGAAGACGGCTGCTAAGACGGTTCCGGCAGCGGTGAAAACCCACGGTGCTGCACGCGTCGTCAGCTCTGGCGATCTTGAGGGAAAGGAGCGCCCGGCTGTTAGCGGGGGAGTCGAGGAGGCGGCGGGCTCTGTTAGCACATCAAAGCCAGCTTCTGCTCCAGCGACGGTGGCAAAAGGCAAGCGGACGCTCCCGGAGTTGTTTCGCCAATGGTCCCTGAAAGGCAAAGCTCCCCTGGAGGACAGTGACGGTAGAGTGGGAGAGAAGCAGGCTGATCTCGCAAATGTGCTAAAACATCGAGTTGTGGTGGAGGGGGGGGAGGGGGTGAAGTACTAGCATCCTCACAATTATCATCAGCCCCCGGTTCAATCTCCAGTCATGATAATGGCAGTAGTAAGTCAACTATTCTACTTGATCCAGCAACGACTGCTGTAACTATGTTACCAATAGATCCCAGTCTGAATGACACTATAGAGATGGATGGCAATGCACCGGTGGGGGAGCCTGGGATACTACTGCCATTAATAATGAGCGACGGGAGCCCTGCAGATTTCGTTGCACCTGGCCAATGCAGTCTGGGAACTGTAGTCCAGCCAAACATTCAAGCTACACCTCACTGTGAACCCAATGATAAATCATCATTGTCTGACCTGTTTGACCTTTCCGCGGAAGTCATTACTGATTCAAAGGAGTCTGAGGGTACAGAATCCACTGACAAGTTTCATTCTATGTCAGATCACTCTGTTTCCTCAGTGGATGAGGGGGGAGAGCTAGAATGGTCAGACTATGATAGTGAGTCTGGTGACTGGCATTTAAGTGAGGCATCTAAAGATGAGACGGCATCTGGGGGTGTCAGTACAGTCCGTAAGGTCATTAAACCTAACGTACCCCCCCAGCCAACATTGAGTAGTGACCCAGGCTCTATATCATCAATCTCGGGCCAGTTTACTCCAAGGAACGCAGTCAATTCTGTCACTCCTACAGGCCCCCTATTGGATCCTTCGGAGGAAGTGACTTTATCTATTATTTACCAAACGATTATCGCACATTGGAAGGAGGCGCGACAGGAGAATGTGCGTACGCAGGGGGCCTGCCGCAGAATTCAAAATCCAATCCGCAGGGTTGCGAAAACCTGTTCGGATATTGCTGCCAGGATTGGAGAGGCCGAGGAGCGAAAATCCGTCCTGGAAGATGCAGTGGCGGCCCAGAAGGGACTGGTGAGCGTGATTAAAGATCAGCGAGAGGACATGCTTTGGAAGCTGACTGATTTGGAAAACAGGGCCAGAAGAAATAACTTGAGGATTTTCGGAATTGATGAAGGCAAGGAAGGTGAAGATGTCAGGCAGTTTGTAGTGGAACTATTTACTGAAGCCTTTCCAGAGGTTATGCAGTGGGACTGGCACCTGGAAGTCCAGCGGGCGAATCGGTTCCCGTTCAAGAAAAGGCAGTTTTCTGGTTCTTCCGTTGCTACTGAAGCCAAGTCAAGAGCAATTTTGATCTGCTTAAATAACTTTCTGGCCCAAGAGAAAATCTATGACGCTTTCTAGACCGGATAGGAGGAGGGTGGGGAAGGGTTTCAAATTTTTTGTCCGGCCTGATTTTTGTCCGGCAACAGTTGAGCGAAGGTGGCAGCTTCGCCAGCTAATCACCTTGTTCCAGGCTAAGGGTGCGCAGGCTTTCCTACTTTTCCCATCTAAGTTGAAAGTAATATTCAAGACACAAACTAAGTATTTTGTCTCTGAGATACAGGCAAAGGAGTTTTTGGACTCTATTTAATTAGTATTGTTGCACATAGCCGGGCATTGGGGACGGGGGCGCCTATAGATAGTGATCATATTTGTTTTTTCTTCTAATTTTTTTCTGTTGTTCTGGCTAAGCGATCAGGGTCAGCTTTTGGACATTGTTAGCAAGGGGGGGTAGGATCCAGGGGAGTTGGGGTGATAACCAACCTAAACCATCATAAGTACTACGGTCCTGTTGCCCTACAAGGGGGTGAGGGGTTGGGTCTGGGTGGGAGGAGGGTTCGGGGTGGTGTCAGGGTTTGGTGGGGGGGTGGTGTGGGGTTGGTGTGTCTCTTTGGGTGTAATGTCGAGCTGGGAGAATGTGTGTCTTGCTATCAAGAGCAGAATTTGCTTTTGGATAACTATGATGATTACTGTCTTTACTGTGATTATTGAAAATCTGCTTTCGGATTTTGGAGAGGGGACATAAACTTGTTTATGAATGGGGCGGAAGAGACTGCGCTTTTGTTCATGGAATATATGTGGATTAAATGATGGGAAAAAGCGTGGGTTGTTTTACAAGATTCTCCAAATTATGCAGGTGGATATATTATGTCTTCAGGAGACCCACATTCCATGGAGTAACCGGGGGCTCCTAACACTGCCTGGCTATGAGCTAGTGGCCTGTTCTCGTCAGACCTCTATGATTAGAGGTGTGGCTATTTTGTTGAAGAAAGGGGTCGGCTGTTGTAAGAGAGTTAAAGAGGACAATGCGGGCAGGTGGGTGATTGCTGAAATGCTGATAAATAATTGTCTCTTGTCAGTCTGTTCAATTTATGGCCCTAACTTGGATGACCCTGAGGTTCTTAGAAATATCAATATTGAACTAGCAGTATGGCCACACCCAATGATGTTTTGTGGGGATTTCAATATTAATTTATCTAGTCAATTTAATCTAGTATATGACCGAAAATATATAGGTAGGAAACCCCGTGTGTTTAAGGCTTTGCAAACTCTAATTGTCGAACATGGTTTGATAGACCTTTGGCACTACCATCATCAAGACAAGGACGGGTATACATATTACTCTGTCTCGCATAATAAAACGGTTCGTCTTGATTATGCTTTTCTTTCTGATCAGTATGTCGGGACGGCCACTATTGAGGTGGTGCCAAGGATCTTATCAGATCATAATGTTTTAGTGGTAGAGTGTCCCTGGGAGCGTCCTATTAAACATCTTAGGTCCTGGACATTCGAGAGGAAGCTCCTGCTAGATCAATTATATCAGGATCACATGGAACGATGGATCTCAGAGTTTATGGATATCAATAGGGGGACAGCCTCTGACTGTGTAGTCTGGGACACATTTAAAGCTGCACTGCGCGGAGAAGCAAAAAGTTTTGCCGCTCATCGGTGGAAGACCGCACAGGCGCAGAGTAAAAGTCGGCTACAGGAGTTACGTTTGGCAGAGTTGGAGCTAAGCACCAATATTCGGTTAGGTCATGAGATCTCCCAGAGCCAGAAGGCGGTTGCCATATTAAAATCTAAATTGCTGGAGTCTTTTGGCCGTGATCTGGCGGCCAAATATGTTCAATTTCGAACGTCGATATATAAATTTGATGAAAACTCTGGCAGGGTCCTAGCCAAAAGACTTCAGCAAAAGAGTGTGGAAAATCATATTGTTCGAGTTATGGACCAGCAGGGTTGTATTCAGGATACCCCACGGGGTGTAATGGATGTTTTTACAAAATTCTATGCTTCACTTTATACTGAGGAGTCCAGTGTTATTCAACATCAGAATGCTGTGGATGATTTTCTCCAGACTATAGACACCCCGAGGATTACAACAGAACAGAATGAGGTACTCTCTGCTCCCATTACTTGGGAAGAGGCGGAAGTGGCAATTAAATCTCTGGCTAATGGTAAGGCTGCTGGCCCCGATCTCATTCATTTAGAATTTTATAAGACCTTCTCTGCGCTGGTGAGCCAGGATTTGCTTGCCGTATTTAGGGCCGCACAGGCTGGTGTTATTCCTGATTCTTGGCGACAGACAATGGTGGTATTATTTAAAAAGAAAGGTAAAAATGAGTTGAATCCCTCTTCATATCGGCCATTATCACTCATTAATACTGACAGTAACATTTACTCTAGGATCCTTTCTACTAGACTTGCGCGCTTTATAGTTCCCCTAGTCCCATTACGTCAACATGGGTTTATCCCCGGCAGGGATACAACCGACCATGTCCGGCGCGTCATCGCACTCTTGGATTGGGCGCAGGCCATGGGTTCCCCCTTGGGGTGATCGTGTTGGACGCCCAGAAGGTGTTCAACAGGGTCTCCTGGGGGTTGCTGTGGTCTGTGTTGCACTGGAAATGGTTTGGTGTGGAGTTTATTCAGGCTCTCCAGGCATTATATATCTCCCCAGTTGCGACAATTCGCATTTCAGGGCAAGAGTCAGGGTGCTTTAACATCAGCAGGGGAACCAGACAAGGCTGCCCCTGCTCGCCCCTGCTATTTGCCTTGTTTATTGAGCCTTTTCTCAATATGATTGAAGCTAGCCAGGATATTTCACCAGTCAGGGTTCAGGGGGTAGAATATAAGACATTGGCTTATGCCGATGATATTGTTGTCTTAACTGATGATGTTGGTTCTACCTTTTTGGCCCTAGTGACGTTAGCTGTTCAATTTGGGGCCATGTCTGGATACAAGCTGAACATCACAAAAACTCAAGTAATTCAGTCGGAAGGTATGCCTCCCTCGGAAGTATCTGTTGTACCAGAAGCTACTTATCTCGGGGATCAAATCTCTCCCCTGGTTGATCAGATTCCGGATTTAAATTATCTTCCTGCCATTGATTCCCACCATACAAAGCTGGAGAGGTTAGACCATCTCCACCTGTCACTCTTTGGACGTTGTAATGTTCTGAAAATGTTAATTCTTCCAAAGTTCTTATTTTATTTTAGGTCAATTCCTCTTTTGATTCCACAGAGAACATTGGTTAGGGCGGAGAGAATCTGTCAGCGCTTTTTATGGGGCTATCGCTGGGTAAGAAGAGCCGCAAAATGGACCTGTCTCCCCAGGGAACGTGGGGGCTGGGCTGTTCCCAATCTTCTATATTATTATTGGGCTGCCATGTTACAACATTTTGGCTCACCATTGGTGGGCGATAGGGTAGGTATTGCTTTATGTATTGGTCCATCTATATATAATATTGCCCTGGGTGATGCCGCCAAGGGTGTTCTAACACGTGTGTTAGAGCCGAGGTATTTAAAAAAAACTAAATTTAAGGTTAGCTGGGCTTTGTTTTCTTTCTGGCAGAAAATTAGTTCTTGTGTAGCCATCCCAAAGATTAATTTTTATACTCCGTTCAGTGCCATGAGTGTGCTACCATCAATATTTCAGGATGGTGTCACATTTAAATGGCACTCTTTGGGCTTAAAAGATATTGGTGATCTGGGTCATTATGGCCAGTTGGCCTCTTTTTCTTTTTTAAAGGATAAGTTTCATTTGCATTCTAATGATTTTTTAAAATATCTTCAGGTTAGGAGCTTTTTGGATAGATATCACCGTAGAAATCTTATCTTGTATGATAAGATTGCTTTAGTCAAACTGGTTAAGAAAAGAGCTAGAATAGGAGCCATTTATCAATGTCTTTTGTCAGATCTTCCTGATGACTTGGATATCCACAATGTTAAGTGGGCGGCGAAATTTGGTATTCCAACACTGGACTGGAAACAGCCGCTTGAAGTAGCCAGCTATGTTATAGTTTAGGGTACCTTGCGCATACAAAGCTATATGGCTATGTTCAATTTATATCATACCCCGGGCAAGATTGCTAGCTGGGGGGGGTTGTAAGGGTGATTCCTGTTCTAGGTGTAAATTTCATGCAGCTGATGCAATTCATATGTTTTATTCATGCCCCAATTTGAGTGTTTTTCTCAAGGACATTGAGGTTTTCATTAATCAGGTGCTCAAAATTCCGGTTAACATTTCTCCGGAGATAATTATATTGGGCTCTGAACATTCAGGAGCTATTAAAAGTCGGACAAGGTATGTCCGAGCATTTTTGTTTATTGCGATGGCAATGATAAGGTTATGTATAACCTCACAGTGGCTTAGTCTGGAGGCTCCTACCTTCTGTCATTGGAAAGCTAGGATGCTAGCCTGGTATAATTTGGAATCTTCAGTGTATTTGTTGAGGGGGAGAAGGAGGCGCCAATTGGCATCCAAGATCTGGGCCCCTTTCGAGCAGTGGTCTTTGCATTGAACCATCTGTTGCTATTTCCATTTTTTTCCTCTGCCTTTGTTTTTTTCTCTCTCTTTCTTGTTTTTATCGTATCTCTTTTTTCTTTTTTCTTCTTTTCTTGAGTATTAATTTAATGTTCTTTATTCTCTCGACTGATGTCAAATTTTAATCTGTTTAGCAGGCCAAATTTTTGTTATTTTTTCTGATCAAGATGTATGTATTTATTAATCTATTTCCCCAACGCGATACACTGTGTTATTGGTGTCATGTTTTTTTTCCTGAAAAATAATAAATAAAGTTAAAAAAAAAAGAACCAAAAGGCACGATGTTTAACATCAATGAAACCATCACTTGTGACACTACATATGTAATATATCTGTTAGTGTGCGCATGTGGCAAACGCTACACAGGAAGCACAAAATGCCCTCTCAAATACGAATCCTTGAGCACATCAGAGTAACTCAAAATAAGGATGTAACATATGCAATGGCCAAGCACATGATGACGCATGAAGGAAAAATATGGCAAGACATGACATACTCGGGTCTTGCAACAGTGCCAGTAAATAAAACAGGAGGAAACAGGACCCTGAAGTTAAGACATCTGGAATCAAGACTGATAATCAGATTTAAGACCAAGAAACCAAAAAGGTTAAACAGGGATGAAGAAATGTACATACGTTTGTAAGATAAACCTGAAACTGGGGTACCATCAGCAACTGCAACGTCGTTGATAAATGGGAAAGGACTGATGTGACTCAATAACTGAAAGAATTGGTTTGACGTAGTGAAATGTGAAACAAAATTGTTAAACATTATTGACATTGACCCAGATTTCATGAGGAAGAATATAGAGCACACCAACGTGAAAAGGGCACTTAGCCATTATAAGAGTGAAGAGAGAAACACATCGTCAAGGAACATGACTATGGGACAATGCGCAGAACAGATCATGTAAAAGGGCAATGAGCCAACAATCCAATAGTGTGATAATGGACACTGAGTCTTCTACACACCAGCTTAAAGGAGATAAAAAATGCAGCATGGTACAGGGTACCCGTTACCAGATGAGTGGTCCATTCCATATATAAATTTCTCATAAACGTTCATGTCTTATTATTTATAAAGAAAACCTAATTAATGCTTGGACTGCGGTATATCCGTAAATTAACTGGGTCATTTGGAAAATAATCCTATTAACATCTATTCATTGGCATTTATGATAAAATGTTGAGATTCATAATTTGTGACACATGTTGTTGTGTTTTTTGTATTTCAAACTTCCATTCCCATAATGCATCATAAAGGGCAGAATGGGTAATTGGTATAAAAAGGTGAAAACGTAGAGGGACTAACGCTATACACTGTGACCAAGACCTGTTGGTCGAAACTCGTTGTTGCAGGGATTCTGCACATATACATAATTATGCACGGGAAAAAGACCTTAGTGAATAGGGGTGTACCAACCTACCACATTAGTAACCAAAATCCCAAACCGACTAGCTATAGTGTCTCATTCATTCTCCGTCTACAGCGAAGCTACCAATGATTAGACAATCCAGAACATGTTACTATATCTTGGGAACCGCTGGAGCCAGACACTCTTTCGCTCACTCACTTGTACTTGTCCACAATGAGAATAATCTGAGACGCTGTATTCCTTAAAACGTTTATTCCAACTAACATGCTCTATGGTGCAATACACGAGCCAATACTAGCAGCAAAATGCATGAACACAATATAGTCAGCATTGTTACAATACCATAGAATACAAACTGGGATATTGTGTTATAAAAAACAGTGGAAAAGGACTGAACAACCTAACCACCCTTCCCGTGGTAAGAGATAGTTTATTATAAAAAAAGAAGACCTCGGGGTTTTGTCAGCAGACCCCGATACCTCAGGGCCTAGATGCAATGTTCACATCGCAGGACACACATCTCTGAGGAAAGGTGTCTCTCCAACTGTCTCAATACTTGTTGCGCTTGAAAATATTAATGCACGCGATTTCCAATAGTACAGCTGTGTGTAGCATGTTATGTCTAGGTGCAAGGGACTGACTAGAACAGAATAACAAGGGGCATTGTTGTTTAACCTTAAAAAGCGTGTGCAGACTAAACCTCAGAGCACAGCAGAGAATGTGCAAGGTAGACAGTTATCATGTGAAAGGGACACAAACAGGGTCGTGCGAAATATATGCATGCAGTGTTGTGAGCAAAAGCAGCCTCATGGCAGAGAAGCTCATGCTAACTTAGCCAATGTCCACAATGGACCTATTAGCCATACTACACCCTTCACCTTGTAAGTCCATCGTATGTAGGCATAAGAAGAAAACAGAGTAAAAAAAGCATGAGCAGATATCAATAGGCTTGTCCATAAATGTGGAATAAGCAAAGACCAAAGTCTATATAAAAAAAACAAGTTCAGGAAGATGCAGGAAAAGAAAAAAATGTAGTGGGAAAAAGGCATCCAAAACCCAAATTGACTGGTCATGTTCCTGTTTAATCCATCAAGGTGTGGGTGCAAAAGAAAGCAATATTCTCCAAAAGGTCCTCATTTTGGTCTGTGGAAAAAAGCGATGCCATCCAATTTAGCAAGCTGAAGGAACAAGAGTGTTCTTCATAGTCGGGTACTTTCATGAGCATTGCAGGATAACTTGTGTGATATTCAATGTAGCTTTGAAGTAGGAGATTCTTTGTAGCTTCACAGATATCCCATTGTGCCAAAATTCCAAGTGCAGCAGCACGTGCCATAATGCCAATCCAAGAACAGTCCTGTTCATGAGCAACTAAGGGACTCATAAGCTGATCGAAATCCGGGACTGGACATGCACGCAAGTGAAATATGCAACACAGAAGGATAATTCATAAGACACGCTGAGTGTAGCAAGTGGCAGTGTACTGAAGCATTCATGCATCCAGTCACAAAGCAATTGTAGCCAGCCGAGTCTGTGCAGCACCACAAGAGGAGCAATCCTTGTTTAGGAGGAACAGCAAAATCAGGATTTCAGCGGCTAATTCCATTATTAACGGAAAATTGCCAAAGACTCTGGAAAAGATAGAATGAATGAATGTAGGTATTACACCAAATATAGTCTGAAAAGAAGACACAAGGCCAGAACACAGAGCCTTAAAAAAATGTGATAGGCCTTGAGTAGTCGACACAGTGAAGATGCAATGTATTAACTCCCCAAAATGTAGTGGGAAGTTTGTATTTAAAAGTGTTTGAATTTCAGTGGCCACGCTAGTCACCTGGAGGGTGAAGGTTTCTCTTGCGGAAGTCAGTACAACTTCTTGTTGCGTTAAAAGCGCTTTTAATCTGCTCAGTTTGTTAAAATCTGCTTTCAAAGTTGGGATTGAAGGCTAAACTGAACTATCGAATGGCCCACACGGGGGTGGAAAAAATACATTATTGCAACAAATTACACGCTGGAAACCAGTACAATGTACGGTATGCCAGCAAGCAAGCCACAGCATTCCTGGTTATTTAAAATAAGATAGCTACTGTTAGCAAGCAAAGTGAATATGGGAATGATGGTTGGCACTAGTTTACCTTTCAAAACACATGAGAGGTTTGGAGCTAAAAGATTACATGCTCCATGCAATTGAATGTTTTTGGATACTAGGGAATGCCCTACTATGGAATCACAATCCTCCCCGCTAAGGTAAACCTCTGTATCTTCCCTTAAACAACAGTAAGTGAAAGGCAAGGACCACAGTCATGTAGAAAGGCATTGCCAAGGGACTTAAAATGACCTATAGGGAAATGTTTCGTACAGGAGCTGAATTGAAACACATGTAATGGTAAAGATATGATGCAATAGATTAACCAAACAGCAGAGTCAGATTGTGCTATAGAAAAAGGTAAAAGATCTATTTTTTGAATGTGCAGAAGAGTGTAGGTAGCATCTTTCATGGACCTAAATTGCTGTTTGTCTATTAAATTAAACAGTAAAAACAAAGCAGTTGCATTCAAATAATCCCACAGTACTTTTCCCATTTTCAGAGTTTGCAAAGTCTATGAAAATTGCATTACAGAATGCAGTTGATTCTGACCAATATATAACAGACACATCTTCTTGTACAATGTCAATAACAGAGGAAACAATATTATCTAATGTATACATGCGCAAAGACAGTGTATTAAAACTGTTGTTGCCAGAAAATTTTCTAAGTTTGCCTGGTCTATTTCCCGCAAATGAGATGCTGCTTCAATTTGAGAAAGTTTCCACATTTCATTGTATGCAGCGTATATCTGTCATTTTGTTCTAGGAGCTCTAGGTCTTAAGACAAAATTGGCCAAATTAATATTGTTGGACAACAACGACAAGTGTTGTTTAACAGACAAAAGCGTAGAGTGCTGCAACCACTGTTCAAAAAATGTACCCACAGAATAGGTTGTGACAGTAAGAGGATCAGAAAATCTCAGGTCAGTCTTGTCTTGCTTAAAACCTAAGCCAGAGTTAAGGAAACAAAATTGGCAAGCATTCGAACTAGTTTGCCAAACTTGCCAACCCAGGGGGTCCATGGCAGATTCCTTAAAGGAATTATTTTGAAATAAACTTTGTAAAGCTTCAATGTAATATTTTGTATGTGTACGCCAATCATTATATTCGGCTAATGTTGCAAAGGCTGGGGCATTCATTTTCTTAGCAGTAGCCAAACCAAAGCATGTGGTTTGGTATACTGTATTATTTAAAATCAAAATTTGTTTTGGGATGAGGCAGGCATGATGTAGGGCTTCGGAGCCTTGCATTCGCCAGTCCTTAGAACCCCAAATTTATTTTAGATCAATGGTGCCCTTCCACTGGTCATTACCCTTAATGGACAGAACCTGTCAAAAAGAATTGGAATATATTAGTTTACTATGGGTTAACATGACCTTCTGAGAGGAAAGGCTACTTAATTTGAAATAATATGACCCCAGATTTGATTTATCAAAATCTGTAAAGTATGACAACTTTTTCTTTAATGTTTTCGAGCTACCTTGTCATGGTGTAGGGCAATGTTTCCACTGAGTGTAATTTACGATAGGAAGTAATGTATTGGCCCTGTGTATGAAATGATGGCCATAACGTTGATAATAGAACAGGTTGGCATAATTTGCAGAAATCATATACAAGTCTTCAGCACCAAAAGCAGCATAATATTTCAAATCAGAATACTAGGCTTTTATTGCATGCACGTCACAATCATCAGAACGTATGTCTTGTGTCACCACATCTCCCATAGAAACACGAAATATGTACGGTACAGTAATGAGCTCTGTCGGACCATGAACTTGGAAATTAACTTTATCCCAAACTATATCATCTGAACCTGGGAACGCCGAAATGTTAACAAGAGTCTGGTCGCGCTTCAGGATGTGAGAAGATGAACGTAGGGCCAAAATACCATCAACAGAGTTCATAGCAGAGCGTTCAGGCAAGTAGTGACCATTGATGAGTCGGAAAAAAACACCTATGAATCCAATTTACATAAAAAGAAAAATCATAATTAGTATCAACCAGATATATGTCCACAGAGAAACCAAATAAGTCTGTTTAAACCAGGATAAAAAAATGGACAATTTTTCGGGTCCCTTGAGGAGGTGGAGGATGAGTCATTAGAAAAACTGACATGGTGCAAAGAACTATGAGGCAAATCATGCAAAGATCCACTTGTGGGATATGTGTATACAGAATCCACCTGGCAGGACGAAGCTAGGGGAACAGAAGAATGGTCAAAAACAGGGTCCATCTTGATGACAGTGTCGTGTGGCATATTGGATGAAAGTTCCTATTTCACTTGTCCTCGAAATTGTGGGACAGGAAACAGCAGGTGTCACACTAATTCAGGATTGGCCAGATGTTGTAGCTTGACATTGTCCACTGAGATTTATCTGTTGTCTTTGCGACCAGGAAGAGGAGGTAAAATAATTGTTCGAGTACCCTTTAAGCCAAGCACTGGTGCACAATAAGAGGGACCAAATATTTTTTTATTTTTCACCTTTTCTCCGACCAGATTTCCAACATTAAGAAACAGCCGACCGGTGTCAGGAGTGCTGCATCAGTTGCTGAGGACAAATGTTCAGCAGCAAAACTGTCACAGGTCTTTTATAGGTTCTGTAACATAGTAGAACGATTATACGTCAAAAGGCACGGCAGCTGACGGAACATACAGACCATCAAGGTCTGACACAAACATTTTGATGCCAAAGAGCATCTCCTATGGGGTCCGCCCACCCAGAGACCTTCTAGTGAGATTATTACGTGCACCTTAGATACACCATACAAATGGGCTAACCAGTTCCTGCCAGTACCTAAGACTCTAACTGTCAATGATTACTTTAAGTCACGGTTCATTCGCTCCACAATTGAGTTGCCCTCAGGCCTGTATGGAGACGAAACCTGCACCAGCACCCCTATAGACCTTATCGTATCCTTGTACGCCTTAGAGGCGAATGCTGGATCTTGGTCAGAATGAAAGGTGCCAGAGGCAAAAATCCCTACAAAGACACACAAATCCCTGATGACAGTTCGAGGGCCAGCACTGCGTTGTGGTCATTCCCAAAGGAATCTAGTGCACAAATCCACTGCAGCTGAAATATATTTATATGCAGCATTTGAGGAAAAGGGACCGCAGTGATCAAGATACACACAAGCAAAAGGGCGATTAGCAATGCAAAGCGGTGTTTGTGGTGGACGTGTTACCACACAAGGTTTAATTTTCTGACAAATGTCACAAGTAAGTACATAATTACAGGTCTGTTTATATAAACCATGCCACCAATAATGTTGCTGCAAGATAGAAACAGTCACAGACACGCCGGCATGGGCCGAAGCCATGCCTTCGTGTGCGGTTTTGATTAAAGCAGATCTCCAATGTCTGATATTCTAGAAAAAGGACCGTTTTGGGGAGTTAACTGATAAGAATATTAAGAAGGAAAACCTTGTGGGTAATTGAGGCCTACCTTAGTAGCAGCTATTGCTGCCAAAATGTCATTATCAATCTTAGTTTTGGATCTTATAGCAGCTACTATGGAACACTTGGCTACTGCAGATTTGGCTGCCTCATCAGCCAAACAATTCCCAACAGCATGCTCTCCCACACACTGGTGGCCAAGAGTATGTATAACATGTGTGAGCGGCAGACGCTATTTAAGATCTGCCACTCGAACCCAAAGCATTTTATGCTTAATTGTGCTGCCTTTAGAATCTCGATAATCATTTTGAGACCAAAAGAATAAGTTGTCATTGAAAGACTGAACACTGTAATAAGAGTCGCAGTCAATGAGAGTCGAAACATGTGGATTAGCAAACTCAAGAGCAGGAATCAGTGCACGCAGCCCAGCCAATTGAGCAGTACAGTCTCCCAGTGCCTGAGAATGCGCTATGGAAGATTTTAACACTCCATTCACCATTGTACCTGCTACAATGGCACAAGCCGCGGAGTAAGCATGTTTAGAGGCTGTGGCCGGTAGCGCTGAACCGATTTTGGAAAAGGGGGTGGTGATGAACAGAGTTTCTGAATGATGCAGAATACTCTTACCAAGTCAATAGATCATGGTTTTAATCCATCACCATTTTTTAGCTCACTGCACCATCCCAGCTCAGAACCTGGCTATATGCAAATTAGTCTGTTCCTGTCCCAGTGCATGATGGGAACAGGGCAAACCAAACTACCAAGCCAATTCTTATACTGGGAAGGAAACAAGCTTCCGGGGACCAGTTTCTGGCATCACAGCCTTCTTCGGCCCGGTTGCTTGAATCCTGATGGTGCAATGAGCAAGGGACTCACGTCTGAGTATACCCTCCCACACATAGTGTGGATAAAACCGATTTTGGAAAAGGGGGTGGTGATGGACAGAGTTTCTGAATGATGCAGAATACTCTTACCAAGTCAATAGATCATGGTTTTGATCCATCACCGTTTTTTAGCTCACTGCACCATCCCAGCTCAGAACCTGGCTATATGCAAATTAGTCTGTTCCTGTCCCAGTGCATGATGAGAACAGGGCAAACCAAACTACCAAGCCAATTCTTATACTGGGAAGGAAACAAGCTTCCGGGGACCAGTTTCTGGCATCACAGCCTTCTTCGGCCCGGCTTGCTTGAATCCTGATGGTGCAATGAGCAAGGGACTCACGTCTGAGTATACCCTCCCTCACATAGTGTGGATAAAACCGATTTTGGAAAAGGGGGTGGTGATGGACAGAGTTTATGAATGATGCAGAATACTCTTACCAAGTCAATAGATCATGGTTTTAATCCATCTCCGTTTTTTAGCTCACTGCACCATCCCAGCTCAGAACCTGGCTATATGCAAATTAGTCTGTTCCTGTCCCAGTGCATGATGGGAACAGGGCAAACCAAACTACCAAGCCAATTCTTATACTACTGGGAAGGAAACAAGCTTCCGGGGACCGGTTTCTGGCATCACAGCCTTCTTCGGCCCGACTTGCTTGAATCCTGATGGTGCAATGAGCAAGGGACTCACGTCTGAGTATACCCTCCCACACATAGTGTGGATAAAACCGATTTTGGAAAAGGGGGTGGTGATGGACATAGTTTCTGAATGATGCAGAATACTCTTACCAAGTCAATAGATCATGGTTTTAATCCATCACCGTTTTTTAGCTCACTGCACCATCCCAGCTCAGAACCTGGCTATATGCAAATTAGTCTGTTCCTGTCCCAGTGCATGATGGGAACAGGGCAAACCAAACTACCAAGCCAATTCTTATACTGGGAAGGAAACAAGCTTCCGGGGACCGGTTTCTGGCATCACAGCCTTCTTCGGCCCGGCTTGCTTGAATCCTGATGGTGCAATGAGCAAGGGACTCACGTCTGAGTATACCCTCCCACACATAGTGTGGATAAAACCGATTTTGGAAAAGGGGGTGGTGATGGACAGAGTTTCTGAATGATGCAGAATAGTCTTACCAAGTCAATAGATCATGGTTTTAATCCATCACCGTTTTTTAGCTCACTGCACCATCCCAGCTCAGAACCTGGCTATATGCAAATTAGTCTGTTCCTGTCCCAGTTCATGATGGGAACAGGGCAAACCAAACTACCAAGCCAATTCTTATACTGGGAAGGAAACAAGCTTCCGGGGACCGGTTTCTGGCATCACAGCCTTCTTCGGCCCGGCTTGCTTGAATCCTGATGGTGCAATGAGCAAGGGACTCACGTCTGAGTATACCCTCCCACACATAGTGTGGATAAAACCGATTTTGGAAAAGGGGGTGGTGATGGACAGAGTTTCTGAATGATGCAGAATACTCTTACCAAGGCAATAGATCATTGTTTTAATCCATCACCGTTTTTTAGCTCACTGCACCATCCCAGCTCAGAACCTGGCTATATGCAAATTAGTCTGTTCCTGTCCCAGTGCATGATGGGAACAGGGCAAACCAAACTACCAAGCCAATTCTTATACTGGGAAGGAAACAAGCTTCCGGGGACCGGTTTCTGGCATCACAGCCTTCTTCGGCCCGGCTTGCTTGAATCCTGATGGTGCAATGAGCAAGGGACTCACGTCTGAGTATACCCTCCCACACATAGGGGCCGATTAGGATGGCGGTTTTTCCACATCCTCCGGGCCGGCGGAAGTGTCCGCCGGCCTGGAGGATGCGGAAAAACCGCGGCGGAGACTCCAAAGACCCACCGCCAAATTAGGATGGCTGGTGGGTCTGATAATCTGTCCGCCGCTTTTCCGCCGCGGTCGGAAGGCGACCGCGGCGGAAAAGCACTAACATGTCTGGTGGTGTCTATCAGACACCGCCAGGCATATTAGGATGTCTGAAAATATATGCTTTTCCGCGGCGGCTTTACCGCCGTGGAAAAGCATACGGACCTTCACTTCGGGGGCCCGTTGCGGGCCCCCTGGGTGAAGGTGGGGTGGGGGGTGCACATGGGGGGTACCTATGGTACCCCCCTGCATTTGCGTGCACAATGCAGCAGGCACCGCGCGGTGCCTGCCGCTTTGTGCACGCAAATGCTGTGCATGGATTTTTTACATTGCGGCGGGTGCAGCTTGAAGCTGCACCCGCCGCAATGTTAGAGATAGAGGATGTGACCGCCACCCTGGCGGTCACATCCTAATTTGATCGGAGGGAACGCCGCAGCCCATGCGGACGTTCCCTCCTCCTCAGGGGTTGCGGATGGACTCAAGTCCGTCCGCGATCCTAATCGACCCCTAAGTGTGGATAAAACCGATTTTGGAAAAGGGGGTGGTGATGGACAGAGTTTCTGAATGATGCAGAATAGTCTTACCAAGTCAATAGATCATGGTTTTAATCCATCACCGTTTTTTAGCTCACTGCACCATCCCAGCTCAGAACCTGGCTATATGCAAATTAGTCTGTTCCTGTCCCAGTTCATGATGGGAACAGGGCAAACCAAACTACCAAGCCAATTCTTATACTGGGAAGGAAACAAGCTTCCGGGGACCGGTTTCTGGCATCACAGCCTTCTTCGGCCCGGCTTGCTTGAATCCTGATGGTGCAATGAGCAAGGGACTCACGTCTGAGTATACCCTCCCACACATAGTGTGGATAAAACCGATTTTGGAAAAGGGGGTGGTGATGGACAGAGTTTCTGAATGATGCAGAATACTCTTACCAAGTCAATAGATCATTGTTTTAATCCATCACCGTTTTTTAGCTCACTGCACCATCCCAGCTCAGAACCTGGCTATATGCAAATTAGTCTGTTCCTGTCCCAGTGCATGATGGGAACAGGGCAAACCAAACTACCAAGCCAATTCTTATACTGGGAAGGAAACAAGCTTCCGGGGACCGGTTTCTGGCATCACAGCCTTCTTCGGCCTAGCTTGCTTGAATCCTGATGGTGCAATGAGCAAGGGACTCACGTCTGAGTATACCCTCCCACACATAGTGTGGATAAAACCGATTTTGGAAAAGAGGGTGGTGATGGACAGAGTTTCTGAATGATGCAGAATACTCTTACCAAGTCAATAGATCATGGTTTTAATCCATCACCGTTTTTTAGCTCACTGCACCATCCCAGCTCAGAACCTGGCTATATGCAAATTAGTCTGTTCCTGTCCCAGTGCATGATGGGAACAGGGCAAACCAAACTACCAAGCCAATTCTTATACTGGGAAGGAAACAAGCTTCCGGGGACTGGTTTGTGGCATCACAGCCTTCTTCGGCCCGGCTTGGTTGAATCCTGATGGTGCAATGAGCAAGGGACTCACGTCTGAGTATACCCTCCCACACATAGTGTGGATAAAACCGATTTTGGAAAAGGGGGTGGTGATGAACAGAGTTTCTGAATGATATAGAATACTCTTACCAAGTCAATAGATCATGGTTTTAATCCATCACCGTTTTTTAGCTCACTGCACCATCCCAGCTCAGAACCTGGCTATATGCAAATTAGTCTGTTCCTGTCCCAGTGCATGATGGGAACAGGGCAAACCAAACTACCAAGCCAATTCTTATACTGGGAAGGAAACAAGCTTCCGGGGACCGGTTTCTGGCATCACAGCCTTCTTCGGCCCGGCTTGCTTGAATCCTGATGGTGCAATGAGCAAGGGACTCACGTCTGAGTATACCCTCCCACACATAGTGTGGATAAAACCGATTTTGGAAAAGGGGGTGGTGATGGACAGAGTTTCTGAATGATGCAGAATACTCTTACCAAGTCAATAGATCATGGTTTTAATCCATCACCGTTTTTTAGCTCACTGCACCATCCCAGCTCAGAACCTGGCTATATGCAAATTAGTCTGTTCCTGTCCCAGTGCATGATGGGAACAGGGCAAACCAAACTACCATGCCAATTCTTATACTGGGAAGGAAACAAGCTTCCGGGGACCGGTTTCTGGCATCACAGCCTTCTTCGGCCCGGCTTGCTTGAATCCTGATGGTGCAATGAGCAAGGGACTCACGTCTGAGTATACCCTCCCACACAGCGTAGCGCTGAACCATCAGAGTAAATGATGCATGCATACTCCTCCAAATGAAGCAAAGACAGGGGAGGTGGATTAACATGTTCATACTGCAAGACCTACTGTGTCTGAAGAGAGGGGTCAAAGATAAAGGTGACATCCGGGGATGTCAAGGAAGTAGCCCATTGTATCCAATGGGGATGCAAAGCCTTTGAGTTTGGCACACTAGCCTTTGTCACTGTTCAAAAGCAGGGTAAGGCAAAACCACCAAAATATAGTTTCCCTGTGCCGGTGCGCGTTCCTTTAGGACTGCCATTTGCACAGCTGTCAAAACTTTTTCAACAGTCAAAAACCTCATTTCGGCTGAAGTATACAAATGTGATTTGTATGCGATAGGTACCGTGTCTCCTTCATTGTACGTTAAGTATGTGAAACCCACTGCCCCTGGCATGCTTCTTATCACCAGGTTTGAGTGGTTATCACGCGTCAACAAGTACTTAGATTCAAGCAAATCAGATTGCGAAGAAACTAAATAGCAGAATGTCCGGTATCCAGTTGGCTTTTGAAAAAGTAGGTTGTATCAAGGCATAAAGTGGCTTGATGCGCTGGGCATATTCGGGAATATAAGAACGCCCGAAATGAAAAAATCCCAGCAAAGACTGAAGTTTTTTCAGGGTAGTTGGAGATAGCAAACATGCGCATTTCTCCAGAAAGTGGGGAGCTAAGCCCCAACCTTTAATGTTGAGCTCATAGCTCAAAAAGAGCACGCAGAACATGCAATGTGGGATTTGGCAACATTTATTTTGTAGCCGTAGTCCATAAATTCTAGATGCGGCCATAATTCATCATCTGTGAGATAGATATCCTCCACATAAGAGTATGCATCTGGGTCTATGCTGTCCAACAGAGAGACAACACGTGCGGCGAAAACCCCAGGGCTGTTTTTATACCTCAACGGCAAACGCCTGTATTTTTTCTGTATTCCACCAGTCGTGAACGCGGTCCATCGACTGCATTTATGGGACAGGTTTTAGCTATAAAAACCATAGGAAATATCAAGTGTTGTTTTATATTTTTTGCAAACTATGCTGCCTACTAAAGCAGAGCTATGGTATTCTGTACCGCAAAGGTCCAACAATGAGAGTTCAAATGCCAGTAATCAAAAACTATGCGGTTTGTATACAGTAAAGAGCGGATTATTCATTGGTGAGACACATGTTTCAAACACTCCTTGATGCTCCAACTGAGCGAGAATATCAGCAACAGGACCTTTGGCTTCCCGTTGTATGGGATATTGGGGTTGTGGTTGAGGCATAGACCGCAATGGAATATCAATACCCAAGCACTTATAAATTCACCAGTCACTCTCCTTGCAGTACTCTAATCATCCAGTCAGTACCCATGTACTTATGCAATGACCCAGGCACTAACACGTGCACTGCCACAATCCCCTGAGAACTACTGATGCAGTCCAGCCATCTCCATGTCACTACCCATGCACTCCTCCAATCACCTATTCAGCATCATGTACTTTTCCAATCCCTCCGCCAAAACCCAAACAGTTATAAAATATCCATGCACAGTCCTTGCAGGACTCTAATCATTCAGTCACTACCCATGTACTCATGCAATGACCCATGCACTAACACATGCACTGCTACAATCCCCAGAGCACTACTGATGCTGTCCAGCCATGTCCTAGTCACTACCCATGCACTCCTCCAATCAGCCAGCCAGCACCATGTACTTATGCAATCACTCTGCCAAATTCCAAGCACTTATTAATTCACCATGTACTCTCCTTACAGTACACTAATCATTCAGTCACTACCCATGTACGCATACAATGAGCCAGGCACTAACACATGCACTGCTACAATCTCCTGAGCAATACTGATGCAGTCCAGCCATCTCCTTGTCACAACCCATGCACTCCTCCAATCACCCACCAAGTTCCATGTGCTTATCTAATCTAATCATTCAGTCACTCCCCATGTCCTGATGCAATGACCAAGGCACTAACACATGCACTGTTGAACTCCCCATAGCACTACCCATGAAGTAAAGCAATCCCTCTGTCACTCCCTGTGTACTCTTCCAATCACTCTTCCAGCACCATATACTTATCTAATCTCTCTACCAAAACCACAGCACTTGTAAATTCACCATGCTCTCTCCTTGCAGTACTTTCATCTTCCAGTCAGTACCCATGTACTTATCCAATCACTCCGCCAAAACCCAGGCACTTATAAATTCACAATACACTCTCTTTGCAGCACTCTAATCATCCTGTCACTACCCATGCACTCATGCAATGACCAAGGCACTAACTCATGCACTGCTACAAGCCCCCGAGCACTACCCATGCAGTCCAGATATCGCCCTGTCACTACACATGCACTCCTCCAATCAACCAGCCAGCACTATGTACTTATGCAATGGCCCAGGCACTAACACATGCACTGCTACAATCCCCTGGGAACTTCCCATGCAGACCTCTAACCACCTACATACTATGTATTCACTCCTCCAATTACCCAGATAGTACCCATGCACTCCAGAAATCCCTCTGTCACTACCCATGCACTCCTCCAATCACCCATTGAGAATCATGTACTTATCCAATCACTCCGCCAAAACCCAAACAGTTATAAAATATCCATGCACAGTCCTTGCAGGACTCTAATCATTCAGTCACTACCCATGTACTCATGCAATAACTCATGCACTAACACATGCACTGCTACAATCCCCAGAGCACTACTGATGCTGTCCAGCCATGTCCTTGTCACTACCCATGCACTCCTCCAATCACCCAGCCAGCACCATGTACTTATGCAATCACTCGGCCAAATTCCAAGCACTTATTAATTCACCATGTACTCTCCTTACAGTACTGTAATCATCCAGTCACTACCCATGTACTAATGCAATGGCCCAGGTATTAACACCTGCACTGCTGGAATCCCAGAGCACTACCCATGAAGTACAGCAATCCCTCTGTCACTCCCTGTGTACTTTTCCAATTACTCTTCCAGCACCAAATACGTATCTAATCGCTCTACCAAAACCCCAGCACTTATAAATTCACCATGCAGTCTCCCTTCAGCAATCATCCAGTCACAATGCATGTACTCATGCAATGGCCCAGGCATTAACTCATGACAAATACAGAGCAGGTCATGCTAATCACAGGGGTACCCCAATGCATAGGGCCCCATTAGGATGGCGGGCGGATCATCCCCGCCGGGCCGGTGGTAGCCACCACTGGCCCGGCATGGGTAATCTGCCCGCCATCCTTCCAAAAAAGACCCCCCACCATATTACTATCACTGGGGGGTCCGTGGCAGACGGAAAGACCATCCACTGCTTTTACGCCCGGTCGGCTGGGTTCAATATGGCGGCAGTGTCTGTTAGACACCGCCAGACATATTTGGAGGTTTGCTGGAACATGACTTTCTGTGCGGCATTGCCGCCATGGAAAAGCATGCGGAGTCTACTTGTGGGGGACCATTGCGGGCCCCCAGGGACTCCTGGTGGATGGGGGGTGCACATGAGGGGTACCGCTGCAGTTCCATGCACAACATGGCAGGCACCGCGCGGTGCCTGCCATGTTGTGCATGGAAGTACACAACGTTCTTTCGTGGCATTGTGTCGAGCGGTGCTGAGTGCACTGCCCGTTTCAATGTCAGGAATGCAGGATGCGCCCACCTGTGTGGTGGGTGCTTCCTAATGTATGCAACGGGACCCCCGCAACGATGGCGGGTGGTCCCATTCCACTTTAGGATAGCGCGCGGACAAACTCCGCCCACCATCCCAATGACCCCCATAATGTTCCCTAGTGTATGTAGGTATTTTCACTGAATTCTATATGTCTTTTAGCATAACACTGGCTCTAGACCTGGTTAGTCAGAGTCAGTTACCACCGGTACCCATCAGCAAAAAGTTGGGGGCACAAAAGGACTTTCTGCTCCTCTGTTGGTTCTTTCTGCACATGTCTTGCTTCTTCCTCCACTTTTATTTGTCTTTCTGGAGTTCTGTTGCCTCTTTCTGCATTTGTCTTGCCACTTTTTTTGTGCTTTTCTTCCTCTTTCTTCACATGTCCTACCTTTGTAGGCAGAGTTAGAAATTAGCATTTAAAAAACCTTTGAAATTCACTGAAAAAAACATTGGTTTCAGGGACGTTATTGTTAGAAATTAGCATTTAAAAAACCTTAAAAATTCACTGAAAAAAACCACAGGTTTCAGTGACAGTATAGTTAGTTGGACATTTCACTAGTACAAAACCAGAGAAATGTGGCCATTATAGTTAGTTCAGCTAACTATAACTCGCGCCCCCGCAATGCACTGCTGATGACATCACATATTACATCATTCATGATATGGTCAGTGACATCACTGATGACATCTCAAATTACTAGGGGTAGGCGGAATTTGTGTAATTGCGATACGCAAATCTCCGCGTAATGGTAAAAAATCTCCGCAAACACGCAGAAATTCCACGAACACGCGGAATTGCCTGTTGGCAATGCTTTTTTCCTGTTCGCAATCGTTTTTTGCGTGCTCGGGGGAAAATATCTTGCGAACACGCACTTTCAGAATGCGAAGAAGCAAAAAAATTTGCGAAGTCACGGAACGCAGAATTTTGGGTCATTTTGCGTTCTCCGCGGAACGCGAAATTACCCAAATTCCACGAGTGGGACGGAATTTACTAATCAGGCATACAAATTACATCACTGATGACATCATCCACATGATAATCTGATGCACCTCCTCATACCCTAATATAACCTTTGATACACCCACTCTAAAATACAGACTACACTTTTTTAAACCATAGACACACCAATACCAGTTAGTAAATACCCACTCACTAATTCCTAGGACTACACACACATCCACTCCTTTACCCATACAGTCACTCATACATGCAGTCAACCAACAATGCAGCATCATCATATGTTCTCAAATATCTATACAGACACTCACACGCCGCCACTCATCCATAGAGTTACTCACACATCTAGTCACTCATGCAAAGAATCAATCACACTCCCATTTACTCACCTATTTATACACACACCACCTCACTTATTCAAACATATACTAACACATATTTACACTTTTACACAATACCTAATACAATCACACACTGATCCATACACCCACTCTCACAATCACTCACTCTCACATATAGTCATTTATACACTCCAACATTCACATATACTGACTTTTGCATATGCAGTTACTCACACATATACCACTGAGGCATCCATTTACTCACCAACACACCCAAACACACACTCACCCACCCATACAGCCCTTCACAGATACACTCTTGAACCCATACACCCAGTGAATCATCCACTCACACATCTATGCACAGAGTCACACCCACCCACACAGACACTCAGGCACCCATACAGATACTCAGCGAACCAATCAATAACCCATATAGATCCTCATTTAGCTACTCACCAACCCATGCAACCGCTTACACACCAACTAACAAACTAAACTGTGTGAATGTCTGTATCAGTCGAAAACCCATGCATTCAGTAAGACACATTTAATCACTCACTTATACAGTCAGTCACATACCTACTAAATCATCCATCCAGACACTTATACACCCAATCATTCTTCAATGCACCTTGGCATATGTGTATAACATATTTAAACTTTATAGAAACACACAGTCCCTGGATGATGTCATCAGTGATTTCATTTGAGATGTCATTGGTGATGTCATCAGGGATGTCACTGACTATGTCATGAATGATGTAATATGTGATGTCATTAGCAGTGCATTGAGGGGACTAACTATAACAGATGAATGTCTCTGGTTTTGTACGAATGAAATGTCCAACAAACTATAACATCCCTGAAACCTGTGTTTATTTTCGGTGAATTTCTAAGGTTTTTTAAATGCTAATTTCTAACTATAACGTCCCTGAAACCTATGTTTTTTTCTGTGAAAAAATGTATATATAGATCATTAACATAAAATCTATTAAACAATACATTCTATTATAAATTAAAACATTAAACAATTTAAAAATCTTTAAACTTAAATTTCCCATTCATGTCATTGTAGCAGTAGGGAAAGTGGTGGATAGCAGAGGGGTAAAAATTACTATTCCCACTCCAGTGAGTGAAACCATAGGGAGAGTGTTAGATAGTGGAGGTATAAAACTTACTATTCCCCCTCCAGTCAATGCAACAGTAGGGAAAGTGTTGGATAGCAGAGAGTTACAATTTACAATTCCAACTCCAGTCAGTCAGTGCAACAGTGGGGAAAGTGTTGGATAGCGGAGGATTAAAATTTACAATGTCCACTCCAGTCAGTGCAACAGTTGGAAAAATGTTGGATAGCTGAGGGGTAAAAATTACTGTTCCCACTCCAATGAGTGCAACAGTAGGGAAAGTTGTGGATAGCTGAGATGTACAAATTACTATTCCCACTCCAGTGTGCAACAATAGGGAAAGTGTTGGATAGGGGAGGGATATAATTTACTATTCCCAATCCAGTCAGTGCAACAGTAGGGAAAGTGTTGGCTAGCGGAGGGGTAAATATTACTATTACCACTCCGATAAGTGTAACAGTAGGGAAGTGTTTGATAGCAGAGGGATAAAAATTACAATTACCACTCTAATGAGTGCAACAGTACAGAATGTATTGGATAGTGGAGGGATGAAATGTACCATTCCAACTCCAGTCACTATTACCACTCCGATAAATGTAACAGTAGGTAAAGTGTTGGATAGCTGAGGGGTAAAAAATTCTGTTCCAACTCCAATGAGTGCAACAGTAGGGAACGTTTTGGATAGCGGAGGGGTAAAACATTCTATTCCCACTACAATGAGTTTAACAGTAGGGAAAGTGTTGGATAGCGGAGTGGTAAAAAGTACTATTCCCACTCCAGTGAGTGCAACAGTAGGGAAAGTGTTGGATAGAGGAGGGATATAATTAATTATTCCCATGCCAGTCAGTGCAACAGTAGGGAAAGTATTGGATTGCAGAGGGGTAAAAATAACTATTAAATCTTCAATAGGTGTAACAGTAGGGAAAGTGTTGGATAACGGAGGGGTAAAAATTATTATTCCCACTCCAATAAGTGAAACAGTAGGGAAAGTGTTGGATAGAGGAGGGTAAAAAATGTCTTTTGCCACTCCAATATGTGCAACAGTAGGGAAAGGGTTGGATAGCTGAGGTGTAAAAATTACTATTTCCCCTCCAGTAAGGGCAAAGTAGGGAATGTGTTGGATAGTGGAGGGATGTAATTTACTATTCCAACTCCAGTCAGTGCATTATTAGGGAAAGTGTTGGATAGCGGAGGGTTACAATTTACTATTTCCACTCCAGGCAGTGCAACAGTATGGAAAGTCTTGGATAGCTGAGGGGTAAAAATTACTGTTCGCTCTCTAATGAGTGAAACAGTAGGGAAAATTTTGGATAGCAGAGGGGTAAAAAGTTCTATTCCCACTACAATGAGTGCAACAGTAAGGAAGGTGTTGGGTAGCAGAGGGGTAAAAATTACTATTCCCACTCCAATGAGTGCAAAAGTTGGGATAGTGTTGGATAGTGGAGGAATATAATTTACTATTCCCACTCCAGTCAGTGCAACAGTAAGGAAAGTGTTAGATAGGGGTGGGATAAAAATTACTATTACATCTCCAATAAGTGTAACAGTAGTGAAAGTGTTGGATAGCGGATGTGTAAAAATTACTATTCCCACTTCAATAGGTGTAACAGTAGGGAAAGTGTTGGATAGAGGAGGGTTAAAAATTACTTTTCCCACTCCAATAAGTGCAACAGTAGGGAAAGTGTTGGATAGCGGATGTGTAAAAATTACTATTCCCCCTCTATTGAGTGCAAAGTAGGGAAAGTGTTGGATAGTGGAGGGATGAAATGTATTATTCCAATGTCACCCTCTGGTTCATCACTGCCACCCTCTGGTTCACCCCTGCCTCCCTCTGGTTCACCACTGCCACCCTCTGGTTCACCACTGCCACCCTCTGGTTCACCACTGCCACCCTCTGGTTCACCACTGCTATCCTCTGGTTCATCACTGCCACCCTCTGTATCACCACTGTCACCCTCTGGTTCATCACTGCCACCCTCTGGTTCATCACAGCACCCTCTGGTTCACTACTGCCACCCTCTGGTTCACCACTGCCACCCTCTGGTTCACCACTGCCACCCTCTGGATCACCACTGCCACCCTTTGGATCACCACTGCCACCCTCTGGTTCATCACTCCCACCCTCTGGTTCACCACTGCCACCTTCTGGTTCATCACTGTCACCCTCTGGTTCATCACTGCCACCCTCTGGTTCATCACAGCACCCTTTGGTTCACCACTGCCACCCTCTGGTTCACTCGATGCACCGGTGATAATTCCGACCCTGTGTACGTGTAAAATGGATGCTGCGGGTTGGGCAGTCTTGATGAAAACGACAAAAACAGAAGCGGGTCCTGTCAATGCTCGTCTCGCCTCCGAGGCGAGACGAGCATTGACAGGCCCCGGCAACCCGAGGCCCTACATTAACACGGATGCACCCGCTCATGTTTTTTTCGTTTTCAGCAAGACTGCCCAACCCGCGGCATCTATTTTACCCGTACACCGGGTCGGAATTATCACCGGTACATCGATTTAACGCACTCTGTCATTGCAGCCCTGAAGAGTCACAGGTAATGACCTGGTGACGAAACACCTGTCTGCTGGCGTTGTTTTCCTTCTAAGAATATCATCTACATAAAACAATTTTCATTGAACTACCGGTGTCGACTTTCTTATACAACAACTTCACTGTATCTAAACTGTTTAGCCTATACGTGTGCCCAGTACCTATTGTATGCATCTGCTATAATTCTGATGACCAGGTTTGTGGTATTAAACATGTATCCAAGTGACATGTTCAAATAAGTCAGGATGCAAAGACCTTGTTTTTCTGTGTATTCTGATGTACAACATATAGTGGAAAAATCAATCAATCAATCAATCACTGCATTTCTAAAGCGCACTACATACCCGTGAGGGTCTCAAGGCGCTGGGGGTGGAGGGGGGCTGCTACTGATCAAAGAGCCAGGTCTTAAGTAGTCTTCTGAAGGCCAGCAGGTCCTGGGTCTGTTGTAGGCTGGTAGGGAGTGCGTTCCAGGTTTTGGCGGCGAGGTAGAAGAAGGATCTGCCGCCAGCGGTGGTTTTCCGGATAGGAGGAACTGAGGCGAGGGCGAGGCTGGCAGAGCGGAGGCTGCGGGTGGGGGTGTGGAAGCTGAGTCGGTCGTTGAGGTATGTGGGTCCTGTGTTGTGTAGCGCTTTGTTTATGTGGATGAGGAGTTTGAAGGTGATGATACTCTTGTTGACGGGGAGCCAGTGAAGCCTTCTCAGATGGGGTGTGATGTGGCTGCGTTGGGGGGTGTCGAGGATCAGTCGTGCAGAGGCGTTCTGGATTTGTTGTAGTCGTCTCAGGAGCTTGGTTGTTGTTCCTGAGTAGAGGGCGTTCCCGTAGTCGAGTCTGCTGGTGACGAGGGCCTGGGTGACGTTTTTTCTCATGTCGTGGGGGATCCATTTGAAGATCCTGTGGAGCATTCGGAGGATGTTGAAGCAGGACGCGGAGACTTGCTTGGTCATGGAGAGGGTGGAGTCGAGGATGACCCCCAGGTTGCGTGCGAGGTCGGTGGGTTCCAGGGCAGTGTCTAGCGACGTGGGCCACCAGGAGTCGTCCCAGGCTGATGGGGTGGGTCCGAGGATGAGGACCTCCGTTTTGTCTAAATTCAGCTTCAGTCTGCTGTCCTTCATCCAGTTGGCGACAGCCTTCATTCCTCTGTGGAGATTGGCTTTGGCGGTGTGGGAGTCTTCGGTGAGGGAAATGATCAGCTGGGTGTCGTCGGCGTAGGAGATGATGTTAAGGCTATGTTGTCGTGCGACGTGGGCGAGCGGTGCCATGTAGATATTGAACAGCGTTGGGCTGAGAGAGGATCCCTAAGGGACGCCGCAGATGATCTCGGTGGTTTTCGACCTGAAGGGTGGAAGGCGGACGCTCTGGGTTCTGCCGGAGAGGAAGGATGTGGTCCAGGCCATGGCCTTCTCTTGGATTCCGGCGTCGTGGAGGCGTTCTGATAAGGTGTGGTGGCAGACTGTGACGAAGGCTGCTGACAGGTCCAGGAGGATGAGGGCGGCTGTTTCTCCCTTGTCCATCGTCGGTGGCGGCGATCAGGGCGGTCTCGGTGCTGTGGTTGCTGAGAAAACCAGATTGGGAAGGGTCCAGGATGTTGTTGTCTTCGAGGTAGCGGGTTAGCTGTTTTTTGACAATCTTCTCTGTCAGTTTTGCCGGGAACGGAAGCAGGGAGATGGGCCCGAAGTTCTTGAGGTCCTTCGGGTCCGCCTTGGGTTTCTTCAGTAGGGCGTTGATCTCGGCATGCTTCCAGCTTTCCGGGAAGGTTGCTGTTTCTAAGGAGATGTTGATTGCTTTCCGGAGATAGGGCCCGATGGTTGTGCTGGCTTCGTTGAAAACGTGGTGAGGGCAGGGGTCGGAAGAGGATCCAGAGTGGATGGAGTTCATGGTTTTGATGGTGTCTTCGTCGCTGATGGTGGACCACGTGGTCAGGCAGCTGGTGCGGGTGCGGGTGGAGGTCGCGGGGGTGGTGGTCTCGGTGGTGGGTGCCGGGGTGTCGGAGTTGAAGCTGTCGTGGATGTCGGTGATCCTGCGATGAAAGAAGGTGGCCAGGGAGTCGCACTGGTCCTGTGATGGTGGAATGTCGTTGGTGTTGGAGCTGGGGTTGGAGAGTTATTTCACGATGCTGAAGAGCTCTTTGGTGTTGTGTGCGTTGTTGTCTAGGCGGTCCTCTTGGCGGTCCTGATGAGTTGGTGGTGTCTGCGGGTGGTGTTCTTGTGGGCTGTTTGGTTGTCTGGTGTTTGGTTGTGGAGCCATTTCTTCTCCAGCTTCCGGCAGGTGCGGAGTTCTTCGGTGAACCAGGCGGCTTTCTTGTTGATGTGGTTGGTTGTTGAGATCTTGAGAGGGGTGAGGGTGTTGGCCCAGTCGCTGATCCACTGTTTGAGGTTGGTTGCGGCGGTGTCGGGGTCGATGGGGTCGGCGGGTGGTCTCAGGGCAAGGGTGGTTGTCAGTTGGTCCTCGGTGACCTTGCCCAGCAGCGGCGTGCCACCTGTCGGGTGCGGTGGTTTGTGGTGGGTTTCCTGAAGGTGAAGTGGATGCATCTGTGGTCGGTCCAGTGGGGTTTGGTGGTGTGGTTGAAGGAGACGTGGGGGTTAGCGGCGATGATGGGGTCCAGCGTGTGTCTGGCGGCGTGGGTGGGGGTCGTTACGAGCTGATTAATTCTGAGGTTGACGAGGTTGTCGATGAGGGCGGTGGAGTTGGCGTCGTTGTTGTTTACGAGTTGGAAGTTAAGGTCTCTGAGGAGGATGTAGTCCGTGGAGGCGAGGGCTTGGGTGCTGATGAGGTCAGCGATGGTGTCGTTCAACTGCGGTCGTGGTCCGGGTGGTCTGTAGACGAGTGTTCCTCTGAGGGTCGTGTTGGGGTCGGTGTGGATCTGGAAGTGCATGTGTTTGGCGGTGGTGAGGGTGTCGTCGGTGTTGGTCGAGACTCTGAGGGTGTCTTTGTGGACGATGGCGATTCCCCCTCCAACTCCATTGGCGTCGTCTCTGCGGGAGATCTTGTAGCCCTGTGGGATACCCATAGCAATGTCTGGTGTTGATGTGGCGTTCAGCCAGGTCTCAGTCAGGAAGGCGACGTCGGGGCCGGTGGAATCAAGGAGGTCTCAGAGTTCGATGGCGTGCTTGCGGGCGGAGCGGGTGTTGAGGAGGATGCATCTGAGGTGGTTGGGTTCTCTGGTTGGTGGTTTGGCGGGCCGGATGCTGGTGAAGCTGCAGGTCTGGCAGGTGAAGGGTCCTTGGGCGTGCTTTGGGGTTGCCTGGCAGCAGGGGTGGTGTTGTTCCGGTGTTGAGTGCGTGGAGGATGCTTGAGTCGTAGTGCAGTCTGGCATTGTGGCAGGTGCGGGGTACAGGTGTTCTGGCGCTGGGCGCGGTCCATGCACGGACGGGCGCAGACGGGCTTGCCTTTGGCTCGCCTTCGGCGCGCCATCGGCACGTCCGCTGCACTTCTGTGCGACCTACTCTATAAGAGGCGAAGTGGGAGGAAGGAGCAGCTGGGAGGTGGGAGCGGGGCGGCCTATGGGCGAGGGCACGGGACACAGAGGCAAAAGGGGGCGGGCCACAGGGGAGCAGCGGCGGGAAGCAGGGAGCGGGGGGGCACAGAGGACAGGGGCGCAGAAAAGATCGCTAAGAACAAAAATATAAGATACAGAACAAAATATAAGAAACAGGCACAGTTGGGAAATAACAGAATCAGTGCAGGGGAGACAAAAGAAAACAGATACCAGGGGCACACCAGCGGCGAACCCTCAGCAGCGGCAGCAGTGGGGAGAGTCACGGACACCTAGGAGGAGCCGTGCGGCGTGGAGAGCAACCAGAGGTCAGTTCACACTCACTGCCGCACGGCCTCCTCCATAAGAGGCCAAGTGGGAGGGAGGAGCAGCTGGGAGGCGGGAGCGGGGCAGCCAATGGGCGAGGGCACGGGACACAGAGGCAAAAGGAGGCGGGCCGCAGGGGAGCAGCGGCGGGAAGCGGGGAGCGGGGGGGCACAGAGGGCAGGGGCGCAGAAAAGATCGCTAAGAACAAAAATATAAGATACAGAACGAAATATAAGAAACAGGCACAGTTGGGAAATAACAGAATATCAGTGCAGGGGAGACAAAAGAAAACAGATACCAGGGGCACACCAGCCGTGAACCCTAGGAGGAGCCGTGCGGCATAGGGAGCGACCAGAGGTCAGGGTTTATTAATGCATAAAGAGGTCTTACGCATTGTGCATGGACAGGTATGTATGTACTGCGAAAATTGCGATTCTCATATTACCATGACTAGAGAATCTGGATTTCATTAAAGACATGGAGGCTGACATTATCCCTCTTTTAAATGCTACTCCAAGCAGATAGGTTCATTTTCCTTCATTACCATTATTCATTTTTATCTCTATTTTGAAGTTCCCTTGTGTGGTAGTTGGACCTCCTATATTGCTCTTATCAATGTTTTTACTTTTCTTAAGTCTTTTACCCCTTAATTCAGTGATGTTGTCAGAGTAGGGGTTTGGAATTTCTGAGATTTCGTCCTCATCAGGGAGTGACCTTTTTTCGGATATGATCTGACTTAAGGTCTCAAACATGCAAGACCTCAATTCCTTATGAAATATTTTTTGCAGGGCTTCATTGTCTATGTTAGTAGTAGGGGCAGAAGCCTCATCTGAGTCAGAGTCAGACATGGTATATAGGAAATGTTAACTTGTAAAAAGTGGTATAGCCCTTCAATGAAAAGATAATTAGGATTTCCCTTAATAATAGTGACAAGGTGTATAGATAAAGGAATGTCAAGAGAATAATTCCTCTATTATTATAATTAATTTTCTTATAGAATGTTGAAAAGGTCAGTTAAATGAGGATCTCCTGCTAAAACCCCCTTTTTTTATAAATAAGATTGTAAAACAATAACTACTTGAGGTGATACGAAGAGCAGCAGTAACTGACACTCTTGCGATCAGCTCCTGTTGCTAAGATGAAATCCAGCCTCGAGCACGATTGTGAATGATCGGCTGGAGACCGGTAGACTACGTTATGAAGAAAGGTGCTTAGCTACAGGTGGACGAAGCGTCACCATTGCTAACGTGAGTTCCTCTAATCCAACAAGAGATGCAGAGCCGTGTTAGAGAGCTCGGTCTGCATAGGGGGCGCATGGGCATGAAATCCAAAAATAATAAAAGGTAGCGATGCAGAGCCACGTTGGAGTGCGCGGCCTGCATCCGTGGAGAGAGGTGAAAAACGGGAGTTAAACGAAAACATTAGGTAAGCTCATTATGGCATGAGGAGGTAGAACAAGGATGAAATTGAAGAATATTCGTTTACACAAAAAACAAAATATTAAGCTCGATTAAACATCTAAAAATCTTTAAATATATTCAAACGTGAGAAATAGTACATAAGCTTAAAGAAAAGGAAGGTTAATCTGGTCAGTCACGCAAGGATGGGACGAGGGAAGGGGGTGTAGGGAGATCTCTGTGAATTGGAGATCGGTATAGAGGCAGTAGGAAGGGGGGGTTAAGACACACACAAGGGAACTTCAAAATAGAGATAAAAATGAATAATGGTAATGAAGGAAAATAAACTTATCTGCTTGGAGCCGCGTTTAAAAGAGGCATAATTAGCCTCCGTTCTTGAAATGAAATCCATAAATCCTAGCAGGGATCTGCAACTTTTTAAGTGTGTTTGGAGGTTTTAATTGTGCACATTTATCTAAAAAATTAGGGGCAAGACATTTACTCTTGTGTGTAAGTTTATATCCTAAGAAAAGGATACTCAGAAAAGCTAAATAAGACTTTTTATAGTTAAACTTGTAGCCAAGCTCAGCAAATCCTGAAATTATGCAATATATTCTGGCCAAGTGGGGATTTAATTTATCGTTATCGAACAAGTGAAGGAGTATACCCTGAAGACTAAAAGATTGGCACACGTTATAAAGAGAGGTGCATAAAAGGGGAAAAGTTCTCCTTTTTAAGAAGATCCCTCACTCACCAACCTAGTTGGTGACATGCTTCATCATTGGGGTCCCACCCGAATAGCAGAATGCTATCCGAGTGTGCTTCAACACCTGATTACAGTGGGGCAGTATTTTTTATCATCAGTGGTGCAAGTGAGTGAAATCAAGTGAATTAAAAATTTACCAGATTTAACTCACTAAAATGTTCGCTGTTCAACTGTAACACTTTTCAGTTTCTTTTACTACCAGGAACTGCTGGAGATTCTGGCGCACTATACTGACTTCTGCCACGCTATCATGGAGAGTCACCACCCAACTCCTGTTCAGGAAGAGCGTTCTCACTATCTGTTGCATATTTAGAAGTCAAAGCCTCAACTTTCTGTTTCTGAAATGGGACTTTATATAGAGGAGTTTTGCCCTCATTCTTTATCTTCTCATTAGAGGAGCGTTGCTCCTACCAAAAAGCCCTGTCATGTTCTATATCAATTTAACCCCTTCTACGTAAGCAGAATGAATATATATACAATATATATTCATTCTGGTTAAGTAGGAAGGGGAGTGTTAGGGTTAATTGTCACATAACATGACAGGCCTATGGTTAAGTAGTCTTATAACATGACAGGGCTATATATTCATTCTGCTTCAGTCGAAAGGGGGGTTTGTTTAAATATATATATATATATATAAATATATATATAAATTATATATAACATAGATATGGATATATATAAATACGCTGGTGGGCAGTCTTGCCTTAGCTTTGCTCAATAACTTTTTCAGAATCCCTTTATCCAATTATATGACAAGACATTTTTGTTCACAAACAGCAGCTGCATTCTCTTGTGATGTCTAGGTGCTTGTATCTGACCAGAGAGAATAACAAGGGACATTGTTGTTTGACCTTTTCTAGTATGTTCAGAATAAATCCCAAGAAAAGAATAAAACACGAACACATGTGCAGGTTCTGTGTGAAAATGAAACATGACACAATAACAAGGACTCTGTGTACAAACTATAGGCAGCCTATAAAGTTTGCAACTAGGCCAACATACGGAAAACTACAATGAACCCTGCAAGACACATACTACAGGTCTATGATTTATGTATATTATACTTATATTTTTATATATTATTGTGTGAAGTCTCTTTTGTTGTGTATTTATTTTTTTGCTGTTGTGTGTGTGTTCCGCAAGCGCCCTACACATTGCCTCTAGGAAAAGCTTGACTGCTCTTGCCAAGCTATCAAGGCGGTGGGCTTGGATTATCTTTGGTGTGTAATTTAATTGCCCTGACTGGAGTGGTGGGTTCAGCCTGGCTTAGGTGCTAACCCTAGCCAACCAGAAACCCCATTTCTAACAGTCCCTGTCTCTGACAAGCAGAAAACCCTTTTTTGACTTAATATCTGGAAGCAGAAAACAGAAGTCTGTATTGCAAGGAGACTTGCTTCAATCACTTGGTTCATGTGTGACCTGTTTCTTCACAGAGACAGCAGACTTAAAATCAAACAGGTTGATTCCTTTGTTTTCATTTTCCTTTTTTAAGAGTGCTAGACTCTTTCATCTAAATGTCACTTGATGTCAGGCAGGGTCAAATATTCAGAGAAAAGATGACAGAGTCTTTGAAACAAATTCACAAGTATGTGGTATTCCACATAAAATAATTTGAAATTGTCTAAATATTGGTGCTGAGAGCGCACCTATAAAGATCCTTGGCAGGCTGGCAGAGCATATCACTAGGCGCATCTCTCTTTCAATATGCCTGTAATACACATGCTATGTACTCGATCAATGCCTGTTCTTGAGATCTGATTCGGCTTATGTGTTGAGCTTAATTTGAACAACACAGACTCAGAGCCCGCACCATGTGCTGTTATTCAATGATGGACAAATGTACACTATACTGTACTAGTAATAGAAAAGTATCCTGAATCAGAAAAACGTTCTTTCGTTCATAATCTAACAAAGATAAGTCTTTAAAGTGGCAATAAAAGTAGCCATAAGCTGACTGTATCAGTGCCTTGCTCCCAGACTCAAAGGGAAAACCATTATCACATATCACAATTGAGTCCCAACAGAACTCAGAAGGGAAGGTGCTGATTCCATAAAATCCACCTGCACTCTTCAAAGCCAAGAAGTAGGACTTTGGTCTTATCATCATTTAGGGAAATCCAATTGTTGCACATGCAATCCACTGCTGGAATGTCCACAAACATCCTCAAATCTCAGCTGAGTCCTGTGAATTCGAGTCAAGATCAAGCAAGAATTGGATTTAAGTGACATAAAGCTGCATCAAAGACCAGTGGTGGCTCGTGATCTTTGAAACTGGTAAGGAGTAATATTTGCACTCTATTCTAGCAAATTATTCTAGGCTCTTACTCTCACTCACTCCCCCTCACTCACTGCACCTATTCTTACTCACTCATGGTTATTTTCACTCACTCAGTACTCACTCTCCCATGCCCACCCACTCTCCTCACCTGAGAAAACTGCATTTTCTTTTCTTTCCCACCTGTCAATATTATAACAACTGTGTATATCTCTTCTACAATGCCATATCAAATGGTAATTCCTATTGGCACTTGTCTGACCATTGACCTATGTGCTCAGCATTGAGGCCATATCAGGGACAGGATGATTATATGATTATATGGTTTGCACACCTTATGATCCACTGGCAGGCACTGTGAAAATCTCTAACTACTGTCAGTATCAATTATGTATCCCATCATGACTATCTTCTCACAACTTGAATTCACCCAGACACCTAGAGGTGGTACCAACAAACAAGACATATTGTGCATGAGAAAACCCTACAGAACCTCAACATTTAGAACATGGCATGGGCAAAGTCAATAGGTCTGGCTTTAATGTGCAGATGTCACCCAGTTTCTCTACCCCACCAATTCCCATTTCCTAAAACCAGAGAGTTCTTCCACCTCTCGTAACATGTTGCTGTCCCATAGGGGAGTGCTCCCTGTCAAACTCCCTTCCCATCCCAGATGTGTAGAGGCTTCCCGCCAGGCCCGCCCCACCGACTGTGTTTGAGGGGGAAGTTGTTTCTTCTCTGCGATAGAGTGCTTCTAAGTATCCTCTCTGTCCCATTGCCCAGTGTTCTCCCCTAAAAGCTGGGTCATTATGGTCTGTGAACACCCAGTTGTTTATCACTGTCTACTGCGCAGCCCAGTAATATTTCCTGATGTCTGGGACTGAAAGGCCATCATCACAGTCCCCTCTTTGTGGTTTACACAGCACCAGTCTTGCGCAACCACCGTCCCATAGCAGTCTATGGAGCTTCATCTGGGAAGACAAAGGAGTAAGGATTGCCTGGAAAAAGATCCGCCGTAAGAAGATATATGGAGGAATAGCAAATCTAGGTCTTCTCATCTACTATCGGGCCTTTCAATTTAAGACCTTTAGACCCCTGCTTTAGAGAGAAAACACTTCTCTCCTCTGTTTAAAGCTCTAAGAAAAGAACAGGCAAAGCAAGATGACTTATTCCTGTTCAAATTCGGTCATCCAAAATTCTTTAAAAATGTCAGACTGAAGACACTGAGGGTTGCATGCACTTCTTGGCATCAAATAAAGAGAATGCTGGGGATACCGTACTATAGTGCCATGGCCCTAATATGGGACTCCTTGGGTACTCCAAATTGTTTGGAAGACAAACTAGCAGCCCCTTTGTGGTCAGCAGGAATAAATAAGTGGGGGCAAATCATGCATGGCAGATCAGTAATCTCCTGTGATATTATGAGTGGGCTAACAGCAGGTCACCTTTCAAGGTTCAATTCTACCAGCTAAAATGCTGCCCAAGAGAACTGGGGAAAATGGATGAAGGGTGTTCAGACTACGACATAAAACAGTTTCTGAAACCTCTGCATCCCAAGGAACTGGCAAAATGATACTGGGAACTAATAGAGGCTGGAGAAAAACCTTACTCTGAACTAGAGAGATCTGGAAGATTGACATGCCAAATGCACTTTTTTGTCTACAATAAAACAATCAAATCCACCCCCTCAGAAGAAATCATCTCCTCACAGTTCATAGGGCATATTGGACACCGAAGAGATTATCCAATCTGGGAAGACAAGAGGACAGAAAGTGCAAGAAATGCAGGGAGACAAAGGAGGATGATATCCACATGCTCTGGCTGTGTCCCCTTCTGGAGACCTTCTGGTAAGGAGTGGGTAAGAAAATCAACGAAATTATAGATAATAATATTAAGGTAAGTCTTGCAATGGTTATATTTGGGGTTATAGAGGGAGCCGGTAAATTGGTGAAGCTAATAAAAAGACATCAATTCTTGTTGTTTGTACTCTTACTTTTTTCACAAGGAGAGAGTTATACCTAAAGTGGTTCGAACCCGTTCCCCCAACATTTCAGAATGGGATTCAGCAGTCCAGAGAGTTAGAAACCTCGAAGGGAAGCTTTCCTCTGGTAACAGAAAAGGAAAGTTTTGGGAGTTATGGGACATCCAGGGAGTAGCAGAAGCAGAAGGATAAAGGATTTAAGGTGACAGGAATAAAAACCGAAGAAAACCTGGTCAATGATTAAAAACATCAACAGACGTAATCTCTGGGAAAGCAGTTGGGATATGAGGGCACACAGAGAGAATATCCCAATGTGTCATCCAAGATAAGATGTTAAGGAAGGAATGGTGAGTTGGGTCCATGGTCTCTTTCGCTAACAAATACAGCACAGCCCCAGACTTGGTCCTAAAAACACCAGAGGATCCGATAATAACAGGCAAAGTAGTCAATCCAAATCACCACAAAGCTTCCGGATGTGAAATGAGGACTTAAAGAAAAAATCAGTCAAAGCTATACAAATGTAAAATCCATAAAAAGTATAATCATGAAAGTTGATTAGATACCGTGTTTGGCAAATATTGTCATCGCCCTGTTTCCCAAAAGACAGCAGGTTCATACAGATCTAAATTCGCACCAAGGGAAATATAAACCAACTCTTTGTACAGACAATTTTGAATTGGGGTAAAACATTTATCTCACTCTGACGGCCCTGTTATTTTTGCAGGTAGTACCGCATATGTTACATCCCTCATACATTGGTATGTTAAATACAAATACCAGTGGTTATGATATTCAGGAGAGTAGGATTATCTTTCCATTCCATGTATCTCGCCTTGGAATCAAGGTTGAAGTAGTATTACTGTATGTTTTCCTCTATTTTGAGCAGTGAAACAAAATGCGTGGTCTCATTTTGATGTCATGGAGGTCAAGTGGTCAATAAGGGGTGCCTGTATTTTTCCAGAAATCAGCCCTTACTTTACATAACGTCTGCATTTGATGAAGCCATGGGCCTTCTTGACTATGTGGAGGCCTGTGGTATCAGGAATGTTCACTGGAGACAAGGGGCCTGATTTAGATTTTGGTGGACAGGTTACCGTTGTGAGGCAGTAACCCATCATCAGGCCCTATGGTGAGGTCTGGGATGCATGTATGGCTGTCTGCAAAATGGAGAAATTTCCCTTTTCAAATTCTTCATTTTATGCAATTAATGGAATGGAACAAACAGGGGTTGTTTGCTTCTTCATGTAATACCGAGTCATTATTATACCTAGAAAATTGAAGTAAACTCTATGTACAGTTGTATAGTGATATATGCATAAAAGGAAGAGAGCAAGTAGATTTTTTTTTACTTTTAAAAACTGAAAAAATATGTTGAGATCGCGTCTTTCTATTCTGAAAGCAACAAAAATAGAGCAAGTCCATTTCGGTTCAATTGTCGGGCCTGGTTCTGCTTGAACTTTAAGTCGGGAACAAAATAAAAAGCGCAGAGAGTAACTTTGAGGCTTCCTCTTTCCGTCATTTTTTTATTTGTATCAGCTACTTTCAGACCTTGCTTATAAAAGTGTTACACTCTAGAGCAAGAGTTTAAGATTATTCTGTCTTCACCCGGCTCCAGTTATTATATAATGATAAGTTGTATTAAGGAATCCCATCTTAATGAGGGGCAAAAGCATGTTTTTTCTTTACACTCTGGTGATTTTTGGTAAAGGGAATAAGGGCTGCACAGCCCACCTCAGAAACTGTTTGACTCTCCCTCCCATTAAAGGTCAGACGAATCACCTGAATTTGTGGCTGTCCGTCATCTTTGCAAAGGGCAACCTACTTATGTAGGCTGTAATGAGCATAGGGTAAGCCCTTGGTTCTAAGCAGTGTTAAAGTGAGTCGTTGGGGAAAATGACCACAAAAAGCACTTTTCATTAAATCCCAGGAGCACAAATGCTCTAAATTGGTTCTCTCGGAGTGGACGAATAGACATAAGCACAGATAAGTGGTCTCTGACCGCATGGACATAAATGGAGCCTGACACTTTCCGCACCCTTTGTCCTGAAGAACTCATGGCAGCAGCCATAGTTGATGGAGAGGAAATAGAAGTGTACAACGGCGTGCATTTCAAGTTAAACTGTTGAAATTAAGAAGTGCAATGCTTTTTAATAAACCCTCTGTGGTCCAAAATATCTAAAATGTCTTAACAGTTTAGCTATATTTTGAAAATTAGCCATTCTCTATCAAATAAAGTGTTTATCTAAATGCTTAGAAATGACCTCATTTTGATTGTTTTTTGTTAACACATGTCTATACTCTGTTAAGTGAAGCCGATTCTCTCTATTGCTTCCCAAGTCTAGTGTCTGAAACTTCTGTGGACTTTTGTCTTCTATGCAGACTTCTTATACATAGTTCTAATGCGTTTGTAATGCACCACCTGAGACCTTGCAGTAATGTCTTTCTATGAAACAATCTATCCTCAAAACAATTTAAGGTTAAAATTTTCATTGCCATTTTAATAATGTAATTATCAAAATGTTACCAATGAATAACACATAAAGTGTGCAAATCACCATGGTAACCTCATCACTTCTCAGGCTTTTCCTCCTCACTGCTAAGTATTTTTTAGTCTATTTAGGGTAGTTCACACTTACACCTCCATAACTATTTTTTTCACATACAGTCTTTATGCTAAATTTAAGTCCTTTTTCCAAACATCATGGGGATTCCATGGACAGCCAGAGTTTGTGGATTGCCCTGGAGGGGACAAAGAAAATATCCAAGATGTAGCTAATTTTATTTTTTAGGGGGAAATTGGAAAAAAAGTGTTCAGCAAAAAAGTGTTTATTTTTCCTAAAAATGACATAAAAAAAGATTTGCTGTGCTGAAAATGTTGTTTACCCAAATTACAGGAACATGCAAAGCTGCATCTGAAACCAATTTGTTTTACTACAGTTTTGGCATTTTTTCCTATTTTTTGGGCTTTCAACGTTTGTGGTGGAAGCAGGTGTAAAACCCATAAGTGATGACGGAAAGATATGTGTGAAAACCTTAATTTGATTTTCAGTGGCGCTTCCTCCGCTATGGCGGAAAAGCGTCGCCCCACTGTTTTTGAGCAGTGCAAAGCAAAGAAAATATGTAATGATAATAACTTTTAGTTATCATTTTATGTTTCTTTTGTGGGCGGGCAGGTGGGTAAGACTGCACTGCTCTCGGAGCAGGGCTGGGGAAGAGTGGTTTGCCCATTTCTAAGTGTTCAGTGACTGTTTGGTTGGCCCTCCCAGGCTGCCCAAAACTGCCATGCTCACTTCCCTTGTTTTCCATGCAGGCCATGTCTGAACTGGGGTGGCAGAGTGGGCTAAAGAACGGTGATGGATGAAACCCAGATCTTTTTTTTTTACTGGGTGTGTGTGTTTGATTGGTTCAGATGCTCCGTCCATCACCACCCACTTTTGTACGGCTGCATTACAGCCTGCATAGAGATTATGCCCAGGTCCCTATTCCCTGGTTGAGTGTCGAACCAGGATGCTCAAAACCAATCACAATGCTGCATTGCAGCAGTGTGATTGGTCAGGGGAGCCTGGCTTTTGTTCCTGGCTTCCTGTTCCTTTAGTCCCACAAGGAGAGCAGGAGCAAGGAGCAGAGACGTCGGACCCAGCGGCAAGGTAAGTTTATATTTTGTTGTTTGTTTTGCGCAACCCCGTACTCCCCATTCACCCCATGTGCATCCCTCATCCCAGTGCCTGCCCTGCCACCTGTGATTTTAAAGGAAATCATAAAAGTACAATTGCCAGTAATACATTAAACATTAAACTCCATACTAGTGTTCTTGCAATGATTATAAAATGTATACAAAATGTGCAATTAAGATATGCAGCTGGAGACGTGCGAGTGCGCGATTCAAAATGGCTGCCGCCTAAGGAGCTCTGCCGCGTTTTCGCCCGTTTGTGCACCAAAACGACGATTTTATGTCAGGAATTGGTGCCAAATGAGGTCGCTGTGCTAGTAAAGTGGTTACCTGCATTATAAGGAGGTTTCGAGCTTTTCTGTGTGCCGAAAGTGGTGTTTTCAGCTCTCTGGTTCCTGTTCCCTGTACTGCTTCAAGGTTCTGCCTGGATTCTCTGTCAGGGGGGCTGAGTATTCCTCAAGAAAGGGCCTGGCTTGGGCCTAGCCACACCCACAGTACAGTTTAGCCGCTGCACCAGTCATTTGGTGGATTGCTTCATCTCTTTTACTATATTTCCTCAGAATTTCTTCATCTATATTTAAAATTTCTTCATCTATATTTAATTTAATTATTTTTCTACAAACATGGAAAATAAAAATCCTCTTAATAAAAAAAGGAGACAGCAGGTTTTACCTCCTCCATTAAAACCGAAAGTGGTATAGTCATCTGAACCTTCACTATCTTTAATTTTGGAAGAAATTCAGGCACTTCGTGCTAATACAGTCACTATTGCTACAGAAATGAAAAATGTGCAAAAAGAAATGGCATGTTTATGAATGATAATTTCTGATAATTCTATTAACATTCAAGATAATAAAGTCAAAGTGGACGCTTTTACCCCACTTGTGGCGAAAATATCTCCTATGTGCTCAAATCTTTTGGATATGGAAAATCGCAATAGGCAATACAACCTTCGCAAATTTAATTTACCAGAAGAGGTTGCAGTAACTAACTGTCAATTATAATTGGAGAACCTAATTCCTGGTCTTTTAAATATCGAATTCCCAGAAAAATTTGAAATTGATAAGGCTCACAGAATTCCTTCCCATCGTAACCCTCAACATACCAAGCCTAGACAAATGATATTTAAAGTGTTTTGTCATCATCATTTGGTTATGATCAGAAAAGCAGCAAGATGGTAAATGGCAACAAATTCTTTATTCATCAGGATTTTGCAAAAGAAACTGTTGCAATACGCTAGGAATTTATTGAACTTTTCCCTCAACTGAGAAGTCTTGGTTACAAATACAGCCTTTTTGACCCTTCTACAATGCGCATATGGAAAGATTCCTTCTCAAAATCCTTTAAACGGCCTGAAGAACTGCGACATTTTCTTGATCAACAACTTCAACACTCAATGGACACTCATGACCTGATTAATTCATCATAATTCAGGGCTCCAACGGTTACGGTCATGCTTGTAGAGCGTGTGTGCGTTTCAATGTTCATATTTATGTATTTTGTTTGTCTCTTTTTTAATATTTTATTTTCTGCTTTTCCTTTTGCATGCTTTGGAGCTACTATCTTATTATCATATATACTTTCTTCTTACTATCCTCTTCTTAATATTTTTTCTTCTCTTTTCCTTCTACTGTGGCTAGTATTAAAGTTGTTTCGTTGAATATTAAAGGTTTACGCCATCCAGTTAAACGTACAAAATTTCTTGATTATTTAGGTAATTGCAAAGCTGATTTTTATTTTTTACAGGAAACTCATGTAAAAGATAAAATCCTTGATGTATATGAGGAAAAAATAAGTTGAAAGTATTGTTTCTTCTACCTGCTAATGGCAAAAAAAATGGTCTAGCTATACTTTTTGCAAAAAAGTAACATTGTCAAATTTTGAGTAAAATTACATATACAGATGGGAGATATTTAATTGTCAAAGTTAAAGTTGATGATTCTATCATATTTGTATTAAATGTCTATGGTCCTATGGCGGATGACCCTGTTTTTTTTTAATAATCTTTCCACTGAGGTGTTGAAAATTGGTAACGTCCCTTTAATTGTTGCAGGTGATTTTAATGTTATATCTGATCCGTTATTATACAGACTATCTTGTACTAAATTCCATTCTCTGAAGGTTTATTTTGCTTTTAAATCTTTTCTTCAAACCACCAAGTTAGTTGATATCTGCCGTCTCCACTTTCCTACGGAATTTTTGTTTACTTTCCTTTCAAATCCACACAATTCCCATTCTAGAATTGATTATATATTAATCACAAGACAACTTCTTATTTCTATTAAATCTCCTACGATTGGTAATATGGATGTTTCTGATCATGCTGTGATCTCTTGTATGTTAAATCTAAATTCAAATTTTACTAAACACTCTAGATGGAGAATGAATTCTGGTATAGCGCTCAATGAACATAATAAGCCAAAACTTTAATCCGCCATCCATGATTATTTTCAACTGGATACTGAAGGTTCCACTTCTATGGTAAATAGATAGGGTGATTTTAAAGCCTATATTAGAAGGGTTACTATCTCTATTATGGCCCACCAAAATAAGACTTTTAATGCAAATATTAAACTATTGGAAAAACAAATAGCAAAGTATGAACGACTTTTTATTACGTCTAATGATCCACAATATAGAAAAAAACTGCAAAAACTCCACTATGATTTTAATACAATCCTTAGTAAGAGAGCTGGTATTCAGATCTCCTAGGCCAAACTAAAATTTAGTTTCAATGCAAATAGATCTGGAAAACTTTTAGCAAATTATCTACGTATTAAAAAAGATAAAACTCAAATCACATCTATTCATTGCCCCAATGGTAAAATTGCTCTATCTCATAAATATATAGTTGATGAATGTTTGGCTTTTTACTCTAAGATATATAATAAACCTGATCTGATTTTAATGATGATTCTTTGGTGGACTCTTTTCTATCCTCATGTGATTTACCTAAGATATCTCAGTCAGATAAAATTGGACTCGACTTACCTATTACTAAAAAAGAAATGTTATCTTCTATAAAATCTCTCCCCCAAAAAATATTCTCCTGGTCCTGATGGTATACCAGCAGAGTTTTATAAAGAATTCCAGTCACAACTTTCTCCATTATTACTTCAACTTTTTACAACGTTTGGCTTATCGGGAATTACATCTGGTTCTTTTACCGAGGCCTTAATTATTGTACTTCCCAAACCAGATAAAGAACCTACTCTTGTTTCTACTTATTGCCCTATTTCTTTAATAATCAAGATTGTATATTATACACTAAAATATTGGCTACACGATTATCCCCTATATTAGATTTCATCATACATTAAGACCAATCTGGATTTATGAAAAATAGATATTCTGCTAATAATACAAGAACTTTATTACATGTTATTAAACAAGGTAATGATTTGACTGTGCCTTCAGGAATTATGGCTTTAGATGCTGAACAAGCCTTTGATAAACTTCATTGAAAATTTGTATTTCAAACATTATCCTCATTTAATTTTGGTGACAATTTTATCCGCATGATTTCAGCTTTATATTTTGCTCCTACTGCTCGTCTGTTTATTAATGGACAAGTTTCGAATCAATTCTCCCTTTTTAGAGGTACACATCAGGAGTGTCTCTTTCTCCATTATTGTTTTTAATCAGTATTGAGCCCTTTCTTACTACTATAAGAAAATTTGCTAATATTAAAGGAATCAATGTCAAGGATGCTATTATTAAAACCTTAGCGTATGCTAATGACGTACTTTTATTTATCAGTGACCCAGTATCCTCAATTCCTTCCTTAATAGACATGATAGCAAAATATTCTATGGTTTCTGGGTATAAATTAAACAGTAACAAAACAGATTATTTTCCTTTAAACATTTATTGCACTCCTGATATGATTCCTATGAGTGAAATTATTTGGCAAAAAAATTAATTAAAATATCTTGGTATCTTTTTCTCTTCTTCCATAAAATTAACATTGACTTTAAACAGTAATTTTGTTTTAGATTATATTAAAGATAAAACGTCTATATGGTCTTCCTTGCATCTTTCATGGTGGGGTAGAATGGAATCTATTAAAATGAATATTGCTAAACAAATCTTTTATACCCTTGCCATGATTCCTACTCAATTTCCACGAAAATTTTATAAAAATGTTGATAAACTTCTTTCCAAATTTCTGTGGAATAACAAAGCACCTTGTAATGCTTATAAAAAATTAAAAATGTCTAAATGTAATGCTGGATTCGGTATCCCAGATTTTTTTCATTATCATAAAGCTTTTATTTTAAAACAAAGTGCCATTTGGTTTAATCAGTCCTTTCTACAAAATCCGCCTACTTGGCTTCACATTGAAAAATCTTTTGTAAAACCCTTCCCACTAACCACTTTGTTACTTATGTCTAACAAATCATCATTTTTTCACAAGTCTGTTATCCTCAAATCCACTAAAATGATTTTCAACGATTTAGACTACATTTTCAAATATCCCATGTGTAGTACTGATGAATTATCTTTATGGTATAGTAATGTTATCAAATTTAACAGAAATATGAGTTTTTGGTCTTCATGGAATAAAGCTGGTATTTTTTATCTTAAAGATGTTTATTCTCAAAACACTTTAATATCGTTTCGAGATCTACAAACAAAGTTTGGTCTATCTAATTCTGAATTTATAAAATATGAATATTTAATTAATTCAATTTTAGATAACATTTTTTTGGCAAGTTATTCCATCTAAGGTTCAAGCTGATTTATCTATTTAAATCCAAACTGTATCAACAAATTCTCATGGTATTTCTATTTTATATAGAAAATTATTGAATACTTTTAACATCAATGTGACTACAACGTTCTGGAATAATGAACTATCACTTTCATTATCTATTGATACATGGGAAATGTTATGGCTGAATAATATATCTGTTTCACTTTACCAAACTAATTCTTATATTTTACTTAATTGTTTAAGGACTCCAATATGTTTATTTCAAGCTAAACTTCCTCAATCTGATACATGTTGGCATTGTAATTTACACACCGGTTCATTGCAACATATGCTTTACAATTGTCCTTTAATCTCCAAATTCTCGACGGAAGTTTGGCTTATTACTAAAAATAGTCTAAATATTCATGAAGACATATCATATAAAATGTTAATATGCAAATCTGTTATTTTGTCGCCGGATTTAGGTGAACGTGAATGTAAGCTCTTTAATTTCTTAGTTTCAGCTGCTTTAAAATCCATTACCTTCTGCTGGAAAGATGTTTCAAATTTATCAGTTCATACCTGGTGGTCATGGGTTGTTTTTACAAGAAGAGGTGCTCAGTTATCTTTGTCTGTGGTTAGTCATAATTCTAATTTGTACCACTCATTTTGGATGCCTGTGAATATTTATTTATCACCTTATTGATATTTGTATTAATTCTTCTCTTTGGTATTGTACTTATATTATAATAATTGATGTGACGTAGTAGCTCTGTTTATTGCTCAATCAGAGCTATGATTGAATGTTTTCCATCCCCTCCTACCCTTATATTTTTAGTTTTTTCTAGGTATAAGATTAATTACATATATATTGGAATGAATATGCATTTATTATATTGTATGTATTATGTTAGATTTTTCATCTTCTTAATATTTTACTGTATGTCTTTATGTTTTGTCTATTATAAAATCTCATTAAAACATTTTGAACTCAAAAAAAGATATGCAGCTGGACAAATCTCAAAGTACATAAGGTGGAATAATGACAAGATATAATAAAGCAACATGTCCCGCCAGCTTCAAAACAATTCTGTTAACAAAAATCTCTATGGGTGAGCTATATAACAGGGCTTCGTTTGTGAGCCTTTGTTGAGAGATTTTTGAACAACCATAGTTCCCTACGTTTCCATATTGGGTAAACAAGCTATTTGTATGCGTAAAAGTAGATGTAGACAAGCATATTTAATAATGCAGGAGTGAGAAATGCTATTATCAGGTTGTCCTGAAATGAATTTACACACATTAATCTTTAACTGGCAAGATACTGGGAGTCTCACAAAAATGCTTAAAATTATTAATTAAAATTCAGTGTCATATAACATCATAAAACACTAAATCTATGCCATGACACACAGGCATAAAACAATTCAGGGCACAATTGCAGAACACAAGTGTATGGCTTGCTGTTTAAAATCTGCAATCGGAAAGCATGTCCTCACTGTTTATTTTTGCAGGAACTACATGGCAAACCTGCACTGCCTGAAATTTCCCATCTTCAGAAGTGGTAGAATGTACACAGCCCTTAGCAAGGAGTAGTGTTCACAGAAAACAATAAACTGCATGGTGCTCTGTGCAGTACATTCATCACATGGGCAAACAGGTAGTTTGGCAGCAAACATATCTTGCCTGGAATATGCAACAAAAAAATGGATGGTATTCAAGCATAGTCAAACTAGCAAAAACCTATGGTGTAGATTATTAACCCATGACAGGTAAGACTCAGTGCCAGGAATGTGTACGAATTTGAGCATGAGCGACAACTGTGGACATTCCTCAGTTTTTTAACATCCTTTCATCTGCACATTTTACTAGAAAACGTTTAGTCAGTGGTCTGAAAAAGCTTGCCCTAAAGGTACAGGGGTTCAAAACAGCTCATATAAACCAAGCTACTGTCAGGTTTTAGCTATATCTGCAATCCTGGGGATTTTTAAGCTCTTATCCAGATTCAAACAATCTGATAGGATTTTGCGATTCAATGTGTTTTCCCCCTTGGTCCACATTTTTAGCCATAACAAGAGGGGCTGCAACCTAACTGTTAAAACTGGGACGCAAGGTTGGCTGAGGTATGCACCCAAGCCAGGAAGGAATCACCACTCTAGTCAGGGTAAGCTAAGGACACACTAATAGATAGCATGTGCTCGCCCTTTGGTAGCTTGCACTGGGCAGCCAGGCTTATCTAAAGAGGCAATGTGTAAAGTATACAGACTACACACAGGTTTAGAAATACCGATCATGCTATTCTGAACAAAACAAGATCAAAATTACAAAAGTCCAATGTATAGAATCTGAGATATTGAATTTCAAAAGAGTAAGTAAAAATGAGGGCAGGCCTAAGAAAGGCTACTTCTGTGGTTGCACAATCGGTGCTGCAGGCCCACTAGTAGCCTTAAACTTACAGACCCAGGGTAGGTTATGTTATAGGGGCTATTTATAAAGCGTGCTGCTACTCAAGCGAGTGTCCCGGCGCTGGCCTAACCCTTTTATCAGAACAAATTGAGCTGCAGAAATGCTGCTTCTCATTGAAATAACCATGTTTTTAATTTCCTTCTGTAACTGAGGAGAGCTTGTTCCTGTCTTAAGAAGAGTGGCAGGTTGTTCCACAGCTTTGTGGTGGTTACCTGGAACGTGCGCCCACCCAACCGAGAACGGACAAACTTGGGCACGACAGACAGCTTTTGCATTGAGGATCGCAGGGATGTAACAGGAACATATGTATTCTCCTCCTGATGTAGGGGGCTCCAATATTATGAAGGGCTTTAAAGACCAACACCAAAGCCTTGAAAATCACCCTTTTTCGCACCGGGAGCCAGTGCAGAGATATTAGGAGGGGGGTCATATGAGTTCTAGGATCCACCAGCAAACCGGCCCTAGCTGCCGCATTCTGTACCACCTGCAGACAGCCTAGTAGGTAGTCGGGTAGGCCGAGATACAGAGCATTGGCGTAGTCCAGCTGAGATGTTATCAGTGCTTGGACCACTGTTTTCATATGAAGTACTGTCAGGAGGGGAAGAAAGTTCCTCATCATTTTCAATAGTCCGAAGCGGATGTATGACGTTACAACGCATACTTTTACAACGCCTACCTTTACATCGTAAGTTTCACAACGCATACCATTACAACACATAATGCTTTTGGGCGCTGGATAGTGAATAGTTTAATTTACTATTCCAACTCCAGTCCCCGTGGATAGTAGGGAAGGTGTTGGATAGTACATTAAACCTATTCCCTATCCTAGAGCGCCTCCCAGCGCAATGCGTTGTAATGGTTTGTGTTGTAAAAGTTGCGTTGTAATGGTAGTTTGTTGTAAAAGTTTCGTTGTAAAGGCTGTATACCGTCCGAAGCATGTGGCGGCCACCAATTGTACTTGTATCTTCATGGTCATGTCTACATCCATTTTTACCCCAAGATTCTTTACAGTGGTAACTGGACAGGTGGGGGGGACATGTCGTGGGGCCACCACTTGTGCCATTCTACGTCAGGACTGTGGCCGAAACAAATGATTTTGGACTTATCGGAATTACACAATAATTGGTTAAGCCTGAACCAAGAGAATACCTTGGACAGGCTGTTGTTAATATCCTCCCCTCTCAACGTCATGTTTTTCTCATAGGTGAACAGCAGCTATGTGTCATCAGCTTATGATATAATTTTAGCCCAGTGATGCTCAGCCACGAGTGCCAATGGAGCCATATATAGGTTGAACAGGGTCGGGCTCGGGACTGAAACCTGAGGCACTCTGACCCTCATAGGAAGAATAGGGGCAGAAAAAAGGGGGGGACCATATGATTTGCTGGGGACTTTCGAGAAAGGAAACAAACCACTTGAACCCCGTGCCCCCGATACCACAGTCCTGAAGCCTATGCAGGAGTCGCTTGTGGGGCACGGTGTCAAAAGCCGCTGAGGGGTCCATCAATATCAATACCGCTTTCCCTCCACTATCCAAGGTGGCTTTAATAGTGTCAGAGACTTTCAATAGCACCGTTTCTGTACTATAATTGGATCTGAAACCAGATTGGCTAGAGTGTAAAGCATGGGTGGTCCCAATAAAATCAGTAAACACCATGTTCACATACTTCTCCAAAGTCTTGGAGAAGTATGGCAGCAGCAATATGGGTCTATAGTTGCTGAGTCTTAGGGGGTCTGCCGAGGGCTATTTTAAAAGTGTCAGTATTCGTCCATGTTTCCAGAACTCAGGCACCGCACCCTCCAACAGAGAAGCATTAAGAACTAGATTAACAGCTGGATTTATCACATCTGCAATAGAGACTAGCACTCTGGCCGGACAAGGATCCATGGGGGAACCAGACTTCAGTGCTTGCATTATTTTAAGTGACGTAGCCCTTGAGATACGTGGAAACTCACAGAGAGTCTCGCCTACCCTAGGGTTGGTAGAGACCACTGCGCCTAGGCTAACGTTGCTAGCTTTGCACCAAGTTTCAAAGGCATCCTGAATATTTGTTATCTTGTTATAAAAATATTGTGCCATACTGTTAGTCCAATCCAAAATAGGAGTAAAAGGGGGCTTAATAGCGTTTAGGGAGGAAAAAGCCTTAACAATTTTGAACAGTTCAAGACTTCTGTTGCCTGCTTGTTCTATTTTAGAATCAATCATCTTGCGTGGTATAGGATCAATATACACAGCTCAGCTGCCTACACCCAAAGGCCGGTGGAGCATAACATTATGGTCAGTACACAGCGTACACGTCTACAGCCCGGAGGGCGACCCGCGAAGAAAAGCTTCCGCCCATAGCATGCATACAAGGCAACTGCTAAGATACCACTTTTACAAAAGAAAAGAACAAGAAAATAGACAAACACCCAGCCCCTCCTCCCCCATAAATCCCCCCACCACCCCCTCCGTATCAGTCTCTAACTCCTCATCCTACCACCCCATAGCTGCCGTTCACACCTCAGAGTAATTCAGACTACTTTTGTGGCCCCCAATGGGTCCAGAGAAATAAGCTGCAGAATTTGTAGATATTTTTGGCACATGACTTCCCTCATTTTCTTGGAAAGGAGCTGCAGAAATGGACCTCATAGCTTCCCATATTCTGACCCCTTCCCATCTATGCTGAGCGAGAGGCGCTCCATTGCTAACAGGTGCCAGAGTCTCTGAATCCAGTCCCGTGGGTCAGGTGTAGTCGAGGAACCCCATTGCACTAGAAGAACCTGTTGTGCCACGAGCAATGCTAATGCTATCTGTCTACCCCTCAGCGAGTGCAAAGGGAAGGACTTGGGTTGGGGGAGTCCTGTTAGGGGAAGGGCCAACTTCCACGGGAGCGAAGACAAATCCCCACACCTCCAAGACACAGCAGCAGGAATGCGCTAACAAGGTAGACCACACTCCTATCTGCTGCATCCTAAAAGTATGAGGGAATTTACCCAAGGAGTGTCCACCACTCTCCTCATACGTGGGGTAACAGAATAGCAGATAAGGCGTCTCCGGGAGGGGTGGTCCAGGCTAGGAAACAAAGATCAAGTTAGGAATAAACACAATCCCTATGCTTACATGAAACACCCTAAAACATTGACAAGTGTGATCACTCTTGGTTCTTACCCCAAATGTAGATCGGGCCAGCGTCAACGATGAGTCCAGGCAATCAGGGAGGGGTCCAACAGGACTCACGAAGGACTCAACACACCTCTGACGCAACGTAAATGGTAAGGGCAGGTGAGGTGAACTGGCCGGCTGACTAAAGAGGATCAGGCCAGCGGAGCAGTAACACCAAAACACCATACAAAACAAACACAAAACAGAAAAGGAGTGAGGGGCACCGACCGGCTGCACAGGGGGCGAATACAGCGGAGCAGCACCCACTCAGGAGGTGAGACACCCGGCCCCTAGGAGGATAGGGCGGAGCGCTCACTCTCAAGAGGAAAAAACCACTTAAGTAAAGGGGCAAACCAAAGAGGTAACAGTGGTAGCAAAACCAGTATATAGCAAAGAGTGAACCGATAACGCCCGCAAAATGCGTGAGGAATAGCAGGGCGTCGCGTTCACTGAAAACGAAGCGGAAAAGAATACCGCTTTCACAACCAGACACCACACGCACACTCACAGGGCAGAAAAGCGAGTAGCAGAGGGTCAGGAGAGTCAGGTATCAGGCGACTAGAAGACAGAGCCCAGCAGAGCTCTAGACGGCAGCAAAACAACTCGAACAGGAACCAGGAAGTGGGAAGGGGGCGTGGTCACAGCAAGTAAGCCAAGCAATGATGGGAGGGCCCAGCTCCTCCTTATCCCCCTTAGGGAGCGTCAGGAAAGTACGGGTTTTGGTGCTAAGGGGTCAAATACAAATGCACAAACCGGAATGAAGCACACTTGCCAATGTTAATTCCTAACAAGTCCCAACAACACGTGCTCAGGTGCCCGGGGGAGCGTAATTTGGAATGCATCATCAAGGTCATCAAGCACCGCTGTCCAATATCCCACCAATTTTGGGCAGTGCCACAGCAGGTTTATCAGGTTGACAGGAAGGCCACACCCCCGCCAGCAGAGGCCTGACTTAGTTCTGTCCCAAGGCTTGATACGTGCCGGTGTACAGTACCAATACAAGACTACCATGTAGGCAGATTCTGCACCCGCGGTATTGGAGGCAGTGTGGTGGGCTCGATAAAAGATGTGTTCCCATTCTTTGTGCATCAGGGGGCACCCTAGTTCAATCTCCCAATGAACCTGTGCCTTCGTATGCTGCCTCTTAGGATGCGTCAGGATCATTGCGTATAGTTCAGATATGAGCTTACGGTCATCCTTCTTGCAGACTAACCATTTTTCAAAAGCGGTCAAACAGCGAGACATTAAAGCGACATTGAAAGGCTGGATCACCCAGTGTGCCAGTTGCGAGTAATGGAAGGCGTCTGACTCCGGCAGGTTAAAATAGTCCTTGCATAATTGAGAGAAGGGGATCAAGTCATCTAGATCAAATAGGAAGCCCACCCTTTTGCATCCCCCCTCCCTCCAGCGATGAAAGACTGGGAAGGCACACCCCCGCGGGAATTCGGGATTGTCCACAATAGGCATCATAGGGGAGGGAAACGTAGTCCAAGCCCTACGCTGCGCAAATTGATCCCAAGCTTTGAGAGTTGGCGAGGTCACTGGCGAAGAGTAGAGGCCCCATGCTCTGTTTTAGCGCGGAAGCCACAGTCCACGCCAGATATCACAGCCAGCTACTGTCTGGTCCATAAAGTTCCAGTGCTTTCTGGACAAGGCCCTATTCCATTCCGTGATATAGCGGAGGCAGGAAGCTTGATGATAAGCACTCATAGCGGGAAGCCCAGCCCCCCCACTGCTTTTGGCAAGGTAACACGGGATAATGCGAGCCTCGGTCTCTTGTTGCCCCACAAGAATTTATTAAGGAGCCACTGCTCGGAGAGCACTTTGGTCTTTTGATCCACCAATAAATTATAATAGAGAGGGACCGTTTTAGTAATAGAGGAAGTCAGCCGGATGCCCAGGTATGTAATATCAGAGTGCACCCGCTGAAAGGCAAAGTCCTGTTGCAAATCATGGACCTCATCATCAGGGACAGAAATATTTAGAACTTGCTATTTCAAAAAGTTTACTTTAAACCCTGCAAACTTTCTGAATTCAAGGAGTTCCGCAGCCAGATACCGCAATGTGGAGTGAGGTTGGGTAAGCGATAGGATATAATCATTGGCATACATACTAATTTTGTGGGTGTCAGCGCCAAACTTAATGCCCATGATATCCAAATTGGATCGTATGCGTTGAGCAAAAGGCTCCATATAGAGCACAAAAAGTAGCGGGATAAGGGACACCCCTGCCGTGTCCCTCTGGAAATGGGGAAAAGGGCAGATTTACACCTGTTCAGTTTCACCGCCGCTTTAGGAGCCGCATAGTGGCATTGAACCCACCGTACAAAGTTATCACCAAGACCAAAGGCCCGCAGGACTGCAAACAGATACTTCCAGTCCACCTGGTCAAAGGCTTTCTCCGCATCAATGGAAAGGAGAAAAGGCTTGGCCCGAGACCGGTGGACTAGGTCTATGAGGTGAAGAAGGTGCTTGGTATTATCCCCACCCTGTTGCGTTAGAATAAAGCCGCCCTGGTCTGGATCGATGATACCCTCCATCAGGGGGCTAAGACGCGCCGCCAAAATACTCGCAAAGAGCTTCGCTTCAATATTTAAAAGTGAAATCGACCGATACGAGCTATAGTCTTTAGGATCTTTCCCCGGCTTAAGGATGACCGTGATCGCTGCCTCTGACATGGAGGGCGTGACCACCCCAGTATCGAGAAAAGAGTTGAAAAGTTGAAAAGTCGTGTTAAAAGAGGAGCCAGCTCCACACAAAAAGTTTTATGAAACAAAGCGGAGAAACCGCCTGGCCCCGGGGATTTGGCTATCTTCAAACGAGCTATTGTTGATATGACCTCCTTTATGTGAACAGCCGCATCCAAAGCATCGGCCGATGATTTAAATAGAGGCGTAAGGTTACAATACGTTAGATATTCCGTCATCCCCCTCAAGCTTGTCATCTCCCCCCTATACAGGCACTGATAGAACTGACGGTAGGAATCCACAATAAGGGTGTCTGTGGTAAGCTCAATTGCCTGGGAGTCTCTAATGGACTGAATAGCTGACATCTGCACCCGCGATCTTAGTCTATGCGCCAACATTCTCCCCCCTTTGTCCGCGCTAAGGTAAAACTTTTGTCACAAGCGCAGGAGGGTATGCTCAGCTCTATCTAAGTCTAAGTGTTTCAGCATGCGCCGCTTTGTTTCCACCTTTCTCCAAACCCTTGGAGCCCCTGTCCGTTTGTGCACTGCTTCTAGGGCTCCCACCTCTCTCTCTAACTCCGTGCGCTTATCTTTGCGTAGCCGCGTGAATGACGCAGCAAGCATGAAAAACTTCCCCCGCACCACCAATTTCAAGGCCTCCCATACCGCCGCTGAAGGTGTACCCTCCTGGTCATTATCTGCAAGGTAAATGGTTATAGTGTCCCGTATTTGGGTGACAACCGATTCGGAGTGGAGCAGGGAGTCATGAAGGCGCCAGCCGGGGGGGCGGTGGGCATTTGCCGTGAGAAGTAAAATTAACCGAGATGAGGTCATGGTCCGATAGAGAGCGGGCTGATATCTGCTGCAGACAAGTGAGGCAGGAGAGAGGTTGTGCATAAAAAGTGGTCTAGGCGTGCGTAGGTTTTGTTTGCTGCAGAGTAGTAGGTGTAATCGCGCTCAGTAGGGTGTTGGACACGCCTCACATCATGCAATCCTCCATCAATCAGCCATTGGTTCCCCCCCTGCGACAGCGCTCCTGTCTGATGTGACCGCTGCTCAGACCTATCCATCACTATGTTCAGGTCTCCACCCACCGGAGATGCCAGAACCTCAGAGAGGGCGACGCTCAGGAAGGATTCTTGTCGTTCGTTCAGAGCATATAGTGACCCAACCATCAACTGTGTATCCCCCATTGGACGCAGACAGCCAGGAATCTACCCTTAATATCAGCCACATGGGATAGTACTTTGCAATGTGCGCGCGTGCTAAAAAGGATTGCCACCCCATGCTTCTTAGCCGGGCCCGAGGGCCACAATTGTAGCGGGAAGCGCTTGTCTCTCATCCGTTTAGTTTAATTGGAGAGGAGATGGGTCTCCTGAAGCAGACACACATCTCCCTCAGCATTTTCCAAGAGGGAAAGGATGGTCACGCGCTTGACAGGGCTATTCAGTCCTCTGACATTCAGGCTCACAACCTTTAAGTCTCTACCCATAGCACCCAGGGGAGAAGTAGAAGCTAGTTAGCCGCCCAAGATCATAGTTACGAGGTGAGTAAGTATGCAGTGACCGCGGCCCATACATCCACCATACATGCCTGAGAACTGATGCGGAGCCCCAAAAGTAACCCCAAAATCCCAACAAAACCCCATTCCCTAAACCAAAATGCAAGAGGACATAACGAGGAAAGAAACTCAGAAGTCTTGTACAGGAACAACAGTCTGTCTCATGGATCAAACGTTTAGGGGAACATGGCGCCATTCTGGGTTACGTAACACGCCTGATACAGGACAAATCCACCATACAAGGGTTGAGCAATGGTACAAAGCCTCAACAGAATATCTCCCACCTCTGGCGCCGGAAAAGAGCCCACCTGATGCCATTCGTGTGCAGCTCAAGGGACGCCAGTATTATCCGTCACCTGCGCTACAGATGAAACAGCCGACACCCTTTCCAGCATACTATCAGACGCATCTGGTTTCAAAGGCTGGGGGTCTTTCCTGACATGTTGCCAGTCGGATGAGCGCCTGTGCCGTCTTGGAGGAGTTCCGGTGTTCCCAGGCTGAGAAGAGGACGGTTCCAACCCAAGGGCATCCTAGGCGGTGTCCAGGGAACGAATCTGCAGAAGCTTGCCATGGTGCTTGAAGATAAGCCGGAACCGGTGGCCCCATGAGTAGGGGATGCCTTACTCATGCAGATGGGTAGTGATGGGCTTAAAGTATCCACGTTTGACATACTCACAAAGATTATCTCCTTCCCCCTTCCAAGGCACCGCCTGAATTCTAATATTGTTACGCCGGGAGTAACAGCTCGACCACCCCGGTAATAGATACGAATATGTTATAGTTGTCTCAAATTTTTATGAAGAGGATAATTTTAAAGCCTGGATTAATTTTAAAGACAAATTATTAAACATTGTTGGTTGTTTGGTAAGGATCCAATATCTAAATGATGTGGCACGTTCAGAAGACACAATCATTGATCCTGATTATTTATCAAAGTGGACACACAGAGCCATATGTAAGTAAGTAATCTTTATTGTACAGTTAATTAAAACTCACAATTTTGAAACTCACAATTTAAAAAGAAAAAAGCTTTCAAACTTTAAAATACATAAGTCAGCGTTGTATCACTTTATGCATTAGTGAGTAAAAATCATATTTTCAGTTTAGTTTATTGGTGGTATTCTGGGGGCCAGAGTCCCAATACCCTTTTTTTGTTTGTTTTTGGGATGCCTGTTCAAGCATTCAGGCAATTCAAGATAAAATAAAGTGCTTGTGCTTCAAGGTGCAAAAAAACATAGGCAGACCATCCCGCTTTGGTGTGGCTGTTGGCTTACTTGATTAGGTGTGCTAGCTGCCTGCTAGTCTGCTTCCACGTTTTGCAGATGCTTTAGTCTTCCTGCCAAAGTATCAAAGTATTTTGAGAGACAGCAGTTTAGCTGGGTCTCCTGCGGGTTAAAACACAGTTTGACTGCCTGCCTGCAAGTCCTAATGCCCTTTTGGTTCCATTTGGCTCATAATAAAGCTCGCCTTTTGTCCATTAAGCTTGGGCAAATGCAAATTATGTGTATTAGATCCTCAGATCCTATTCTACAGAGACGACAGGTCTGCTCCTCTTGTATCCTTTTCCACGGCGCCAGGTGATGGAGAATTGGTAAGATACCAAACTGCAGCTTTAAAGTTTTTCTTTTGTCTTTTGTTTAATTCCCCTTTTCAAGTAAGCTTGTGGCTTAAGTGCTTTGTAGTCATTCAACACTGTCCAGCCGCGTGCCCTCTTTGCCAGAGTTTCCTTGTATTCTGTTAAGGATATCATTTTCGTTACTTTAGTTACAACCTTTTTAAAGCTCTTATGATCTACTGGTGATTCCCAAAGATCGGTCAGTTCATGTCTCTCTAATGATTCCAACAGGTACTCTCTGGCTGGTGATTGCTCTCGTTGTAACAACTCGGTCCAAAGGTGGGCTTTTAGGGTTCCTTGCTCTGCGTCTCGAATCTTGTGCCAACATTTTATGTAAGTGCCCCTTCTTTCCACTGCCTGCTACTGAAGGCCAAATTCGAGGTGTTTTTGGGCAGGTGATACATAGTTGGGTAGCTGAAAAATTGCTCTATATGTACTGCTAGTCACTTTGTCTAGAACCAACGCATTTTCCATGTGTTGGTTCGCTCCCATATTTGAGCATGGGCTGTAATTGTGCTCTGATTACTTGTAGGAGGGGGTCAAGTGTACAGTCTGGTAGAACATTCTTCAGGGGCTTCATCGCGAGATAGCTCATGGTGCCCTTTTGATGCAGGGTCTCTAATTGAGGTTTAAACGAGCCTCTGCTGTCGAGTAGTACCCCAAGGTACTTATAGCTTGTTACCTGATCCAGTTTCCGCTCTTTCAAATACCAAGTGCTTTTCCTGGTCTTATTGTAGTTCACGGTCATGATTTTTGTTTTTGTTAAGATGATGCTTAATCCGTTGCCTTGCTAGAATTTACTGGAAGTGTCCATTAGGTGCTGGAGGCCAATTAGAGTCCGGCTTATTAGGACTAGGTCATCCGCGTATAGGAGATTGGACAGCATGATTTCTTCCAGTCGTGGGGCATGTGATTTAGTGTTGTCCAATTCCCCGGGAAGGTCTGCTAAAAAGAGATTAAACAGCATGGGGGCTAGGACGCACTCTTGTTTTAAGCCTTTGGAGGTGGGAATCTGCCTTGAGAGTGGCGTCCCATCTCCCAGCTTGATCTTGACCCAGGTGTTGGTATGAAGTAAGATCAGCTGTTTCATGAGAGGTCTTGGTAGCCCCCATTTTTCCAACTTTAGCCATAGTTTGGCCCGATCCACATGGGCAAACGCTGCGCTGTAATCGATAAAGCATAAAAATAGCAAGTTCTTTGCTGCTTTTGCTGCGTCTGCCAACAGGGTTAACGCCATGATGTTAGAGGTGGTACCCTGTCCTCTACAGAATCCTGCTTGGTTTGCCGGGATTATTTGTTTTGACGATGCCCAAGATGTCAATACCTCCAGTAGTAGGCCGGCGTAGTACTTTGCCTCTATGTCAATTAGGGCGATAAGCTGGTAATTGCAAGGGTTATTCCTGTCGCCCTGCTTGTAGATTGGACTTATGATTGAGCCTTTCCAGGATGCCGGGCTGATTTCTAGCTCTTGAATGCCCTTGAAAACTGGTACCAGTATGTTGCTCCAAAATTCAATTTCATGCTAGTACATTATTGGAGGTATACCATTGGGACCTGGTGCTCCTTCCGACTTCCCCTTCAGTATTTGTAATTTTATCCGAGGCCGCTGATATATTAGTATTTTTTTCTTTGCTATTTGATATAAATTTTGGGCTTGTATTTCCTACCCCATCTTCGTCCTTTTGTTTCTACCGTTTATCATCCCGTTTGATGTCTTTGCTAGTCCCTTGTTTGGTCTTTCCTACGTTGATGTCATTCTGTTTCATCTCCTTTTTCCATGGTTTCTCTTCAGTTGAGTTTCCTTCTTGGTTTTTGTCGTTAAAGTGATTGTACAGGTGATTTGCCCAATCTGCCTCTGCTAGATATGAGCTTATTCCATGGTGAACTGGCTGTTGGAGACTATGAATTGTCCACCAGAACCTGGTGCTGTTTTTCAATTTTGAATCGTACATTGTTTTTGCCAAGAATTCATCATTCATCTGTCTTTTCTTTTCCCAGATCACCTTTTTTAGCCTGGCTTTTAAATTACGTAACTCCCCTTGCAGAGCAATATGCCTAATGAGGTAATGTTAATTCTTTTATAGCATATCAAAGCCAGGACGGTCTCCTTTTGAAGATTGAATAAAAGTTGGGGCTAATGGCTTCTAACAAGGCAGGTCTTCAAGCTAAGGGGATTTGTTTGGTGACGGTTTAATTGAGCAAGTATGTAACGACTTTCAAAATTCTAGGCAAGGCACTGCTTTATCTTTAGAAAACGGTGCAGCCAGAATGTTTTTGGGAGGTTTGACAGTGATAGGAACCTCTTTAAAGGATTTTATAGTTCCATCATCAGATCCAGAAATGTCACCTTCCTAAACTAAGATTGCAAGCCTTAATTTTTAATGGGGGAAGCATTTGGCAGCGTGTCTTTTAGCCTGGCAAAAAATAACATAAGATCCATAGTTGTTATCCACAATTTAAGATTATACTACAGACATGTATTCAGAACCCTTATAAAAATATCTTCCTAAATACTTGTTTCAGAAGATCTTTGTACTTTGGTTTATAAGAAGTAGATTTCCTTATCCAATTCAACAATCTATCTTCCCACAGGTTTTCTCAGAAACCTCTTTTTAAGTTCCAAAAAAGAGCAGAAACATGCACCCAGAGATAAACCTATGAAAATTCAAAAGCTTTCTTGTGTATCATTTCAAGATGGAAACCTTTTTCCATCTCAGAGACTCTTTTTTTGCAAGATGACTCAATGTTTCATCTAGACATCCTGGTTAACTATCTCATGGCTGTACTTTTAATCTCACCACGATAAGTACTCGACCAGTGGTACCCTCAAAATTGGATCTTCGCATCTATTCCCCATGCATAAAGAAATTAATTACATCAGCCTGATTAGTTCCTATGCATCTAGAGTATTAAGGGTTTCATCGAACTTAAACATACTGGACTTAAACCTATAACCTGATGTACAGTCACACGCCTTTTCAGCAGACATCCTTACTATATATCTCAAGATCTAGGATTTCCATAAATACGCTAAACTTACACATGAACCCATAAACCCTTTGTAAATCACATACAAAATATAACATGTCATCAACAAGAGCACAACTGAAAACAACTTAAGCAATTTGTACAAAACCTTACAATGCAGTGCAGATTTCGACTTTGACACATACCCAAGACAAAACACCACTGAAGTAACACTGTGATTTGTGCACGCAGAATAACTAACTCACTCCACACCATATGTCACAAGACAACTCAAGTACATCATCACTATCTGCATAACAACACATAAAACCCACGTAACTCACGTGAAAAAAAGTCCTAACAGCACATGAAGCAAATCCCAACACAACTGTTGTGACAATTAATTCCAGGATTCCATAACTCTGACATTTTTTGAAAGTGCAAATGCCAATTACATTTTCACAGAATTTGCCCAAATGTTGTATTTATCCTCTGCTACCAAAATCTGTTGGCATTTATTACTGATAAATTATCAAAGGGCTGATTTGATGGACTGGGGCATGCAAGTCCCAAAGATCACGTGTCCAAAGCAAATAAAGTAAACCCACCCAGCACAAGATTCACAGTCCAACCCACAAAGATATGTTCAAAAGAAATAATTACAGAAAGCAAAAAGGTAACTAGTTATTCAATTTAAATAAGCATCAATATATCATCAATCAAGAGAAAAAGTTTAATTAGAAGAATTAGCAAAAGGGCAGACATGAAGTCTGCCTCCGGAGAATAGGCAAAGCACTCTGGCTCAGAAATGATCTAAGGACAGAATTAAAGAACATTCTGTGATAGAGAAATGTTCAATTGAATTCTCAGAAACGTCTGGCACACAACCCAAATAAGTATATTTTATGCTTTCAGACGAGTAGAAAAAGATGCTCTTTGCATGGCTTGAAGTGGCACCATTGGACGACTAATAACTGTAAAATGACAGAAACCAATCAACATTTCAGAAATGGTGGTATGTAAACCATGTTTTCTCTAGAAACCGACCTAAAATTAATAGTAAAATATACCCCTTTAACCTCCATACAAATGGAAATGAAATTACACTGCTAAATAATACATCATTTAAATGAGAAAAAAACAAATAATTGTGGCTATGAGCAGCATCACCCTTGAATATTTGCAACATTAGGAGAACAGGGCCTTATGATTTCCTTCAAAGCACAACATTATTACCTAGCATGCAGTTTCAACACAAAATGAATACCACTTTTACTATTTTTTTTAGCAGCAAATGACAGCAATGAAGAAAACATGCACATAGAAAAGTTTGCAATGCACTTTTAAAAGCCAAATGTCATCAGCTGTCAATGAAAAATAACAAAGGTTTAGTAGATCCATTTTGCAGATTGGATGGACTAATTTAAACAGATAAAATAAACAAACTTTTAGCTAATAAATCTGGTCTGAAAAATGTATGTCAACAAAGTCACCACGAAGCTTCATAAAATCGTATTTATATTCTGTGGTACCAAAAACAAGGCTCCTATCTCAAAAACATTTGAACGAGGATGTGCAGGGTTTCTTTTTGGTGTGCAATATCCATCACTTGCACTTCCTGACATTAACAGATGGCCCAGTAGACAAGGCAGTGTTCGGGGATGCCAACTGTCCACGGTGTAAGCCATTACAGATGCAGAAGTGCCAATTCACTGTATTTTTTTCCGGCTATTTCTAATTGTACAGCTTCAAAAGGCACTGCCAATCTGCAAATATAATGTGTAACGAAAAATTGTAGCATATAATGCAATTACATCCAATAAGTAATTCAAAATTGAGGCCAAGAACGAGAACGGTCTGGTACTGAGCCTGTCGTCCATTTTGGAGTCCACTGAAGCTGCGTCTCAATTCTTTCCCAGGCTGGATTCTTGGCTTTCAGACAGTCCAGGCTGTCAGCGCACTCTGGAGCCATAGCATGAACAATGTGATCCTTTGCAAAAAGTGGCATGCGTCTTCTGTTAGCACAGGTGCAGTGATTTACACGCCGGCTCATTCGCTTGTACACCTGCCCTCTGTTGTGATTAGCGCAGACGGGCCTCTTACATTTTCATCAATTACTGCACATTTGGTAAAATTGTTCCCTACTGAGAAGATGGAAAAACTCACTCTGCCATTTTCCCCATATTTTATGATAAAATGTTCAGCCCTTGATGAAACATCTGATGTGTGCATTAAGTCCAGAGCAATTACCAGTTGCTGAGATTAAACCAAGCATTCCACCGATTGTATTTTTTCCTCAAAGTGCTGAATTAGGCGTGCCAACAACAGAAACGTGAACGCATGTTTTTTTCACAGGTGCACATTGTTCGTGATTGGGCTCTAGATCTTTCGAAGACAGGTGCGGTTGCCAATCCTGCGCTAATAGTGGTTTATTGAACACCACCACATGTTTTCATCCTTCTAAAGCGAAATCGGAGGAGCGACCAACGGAGTGGATTTATTCTTCAAGCTTGTGTGACTTTACACTAAAATATGTGCTGTTATGGTTCTGTGTTTGTGTAAATGATTTTGGTAAGTGGTTTAAGTACCCTTTGGCAGGGCTTTAAGTGGGCCGGGTCCTGCACCGGCGCTTCTAAAACTAGGTGCTGGGATGCGTCCTTACTGGGCTCTCCATTTTTGCCCACAGGGTGAAAAACAAATTTAAACTCTGCAGAAGTGCCACCCTTCACTGCCTTTGAGGTAACTTCAAGGAGACTCGTTATAGTTCTTTCACAGTCTCATCATTTCAGAACTGAAGCATTTTTTATGTTTTATTCAAGGAAGCCATAGTTGTTGCTTATCTATCTTGCACAACCAACACCAATTAACAAAGCCAATATAGACCTGACTTGTTGTAGGTCTAATGTAACTTGTTGTATGTAAACCTGTAGGCAATGACAGAAACAGCAAGATGCCAGTCGGCGGCACACTTGCATATTTTTAAGCCACGCCCTTAACTACATCGGCCACGCCCCTTTGAGATACCCCCTAGTTGTTTAACATTCCACTTACGGCCCTGCCCTTTGGATTCCAAATGTGTCATTAAATACGAGTAACGCTTTCATGTCACCTTTTGTGGCTCATGCTGAACTAGTCTCATTGCACTTGAGCAGAGTCTTTGTTCCAGCACATTGGTGGGTCAGGGGGGTAAAGTATGGTTATTTTCAAATATTCAAAGATCTTACAAGAGCAAATATATAAACGGGATTTTCAGACACGTTATCTGTGAACTATTGACTTTAAATGCTTGCTTCAGACTGGATGTATGCTGTGCATGTTGCAGAATATGTAATCGTAGATTAGAAACTTCACTCTGCATTCCTTACCATTTCAAACAACAGGTTCCTTTTAGAATTTTAGGCCCACTACCACTTGCCTTTGTAATGAAAAGGGGTACACAGTGCGATCAAATTAAAACAAAAAATGAAAGTGTCTCAAATATGTTTATTACATTGGTTGTTTGTTGTATCCTTATTCTGAATATTTCCATCCAGTCACTCATTTTAAACGTGTATCGCGGGAATACAGCATCGGATGAAAATCACCAAGGTCACACATTCAGTCTAAGTCGTGGCTGCTTTTTAAACACGGCCATTACAGTCTCCAGCATTACTATTATTTACTAATTCCTTATTTTCACTTATCAAACAATTGCTAAAAGTCTACTTGAAAATGCTTGTGATTTAGGGTCATGCCATTTCTCACTTATTAATACTATGTTACATTTCGTACCTGATTTCTATGATAGGAGTTTGATTGATATTTGTTTAAGTGTGTGTATAGGTGTGTGTGTGTGTGTGTGTGTGTGAGAGAGAGAGAGAGAGAGAAAGAGATAGAAAGAGAGTGAGAGGAAGAGAGATAGAGGAACACTTGGGATGATAAACAAAAGATCCATTTTGGTTTATTTGATGAATGGGAGACTGGGCTAAGAGCTATATAGAGAAGGTGACAACAACGTGTCAGCAAGGATTTGACCTAGATGTCATCATCATCATCAACTTTATTTCACACCACCCGGGTGCATAAAAGTACACAGATCAAACATTTCAATACAGATGAAAAATATAAGTTAAAAAACTGGAATGGCACTATCATAAAAATAAACCAATAAAAACATTACAGTGCAAATAATAATCGCAAGGTAAAAACAATACAGGTACATATCCTTTAACCAGTAGCAGCATTCAGGAGTTAAAATAAGTGCCAACGATTAAAACAGTGACTCTTGGGATACTATGGATAAATTATTGAGGGCCTTACGAGATCCCACAGCGGCCAATGGGAAGGAAGCAAGTACATAACAGACATATCGTGTTTCTAGTTAATAAAAAGGAAAAGGGAGCTGAACCTGGGTTAGGAATGGAACATTTCTTTAAAAGAGGAATAATACAAATCTTCCTTTCTTAGCTGTACAGATGGCAAAAGAACAATACATGTGCAGTTGATTGTGTCGCTCTGTTATTACAAGGGCAAGGTGGTAAAAGATTAATCGAATATAAATTGTGTGGGTGTCCAAGCATTAAAGGAATAAAATTGAGACTAAATCTAGTCAAAGTAAAACTATGCTGGTTAGTCTAAAAAAAAACTAAATACGAGTGTGAATTATATGGCAAATGAAGTATGCTCTCATAGAACTTCAAAGACTGCTTATCTTTTTGGCTTTCCCACCTGTCCCATGTAACTTTCTGTAAATAGATGTCCTTCAGTCTAGATTAAGGGAACTGTATGCAGAGAGTAGGGGTGTTGTATAAATAAGCAAAGCCCAAGTTAGGGTTTGCCTAACATACTAAAGCCACAGGACTTTGTGAGCATGAGTCATATTCATAATGTCTTTCAAAATTTTCTGATTCAGGTTCACATTTGCAAACCTGCACTTTATCTCTAGGTTGAGTATTAAGCGCCTTACGCAGATTTGCAGAGACTACGGAGCAGTCCTGGTCAAACCATCTGTGCGGGTTACTTTCTATAGTGTATAGTGGCTGTAACAATTGTAGTTTAAGAAAGTGTAATAACTTCCTAAAAGTGCTTGTAACCTCAATTTTACTAGCAAAGGGATCCAGACAGATTGAAATATCCTCCTGATTTTTCATGATGAGATTATTAAAAAGCGAGACCACATCAACCTTGTCCCATTTTCAAGTAAAGCCATTTGTACTACCAAGGACTGGTTTTAGTGCGAAAGTGTAATTATGTTTTTTAGAGTCCCGCCATATTAAGACACATGAAAGCATAGCATGTTCGCTGTGTATATTACAAAGTGTCTGGAAAGTAGTGATAATTAAGCTGGGGAAATCAGAGCAGATGATATAATCAATCGGGATGAGTAATCGGCTCTCAAAAAGGTAGGAGGGAATTTCCACGTCTGTGCGGCTAACACATTAAGTATTTTTAGTTGCCACTTCATTAGGATACTATTTAGAGTCCTCCCCATAACATAATGGTAAAAATGGGGAATGATGTCTCCCCTTTGATTTACAATCCCACATAAGTCCTCCATAGCCCTAGTACATGGCTTTATAATAAAATAGCCGGCCCAGATTAGGTAAAAGGGTTTAGGATGGGACTCTGCAAAGTTCTCTAATATATCATCTAAAAGCAGAGGTACGGTCTCAGGGTTTTGGAAATTGTTATTGTAGTAATTCACAAGCAATAGGTCCCACGTGTCTGTAACATTGTGCAATGCAGTCTAGTGCTTGGGGGGGCGGAGCTAGAAACAGGAACAGGAGGAGCCGGGACCGGCTAGTGGTTAGATAGAGTAGGGACAGGGACTGGAACAGACGTGTTAATAAAGCTCAGGGAATAGAAAGCATATACAACGAGTCTGTCGTTATTTATGTCAAGACATGACAACTGGCGACGAGGGTGGGATCAGGTGACCTGCCATCCCTGCTGAATCGAGAACTACCCTGTCCCGGGCACCAGCAAAGACGTGGTCGCTGTCGCGCCGTTTGTGCCCCACGAAGCCGCCGCCTACAGCCCTAGGCCAGCAGTGGATGAGCCGCTCCACGATCAGGCGATCGTGTAGAGCCCCTCCGGAACAGCGTGACTGAAGCGCTGCCTCTCCGGCACCAGACGCGATCTTTCGCGCCAAAAGAAAAGTCGTGAGTATGCCCCGAAGGCTGTGCTAACAAAGAAGGAACTGGGAGCCCACCCCAGCCCTCCAGAAGTGCTCTGAAAGAGTGGGGAGCGTCCGGAGAAGGAAGTGACCCCCGCGGAGGCGCCAGAAGAAAAGCGTTGATTTTGCCGCCACCGGGTCTCACCCCCAATGCGTGAGAAATGGCACGCAGCGGACGGAAGAAACCGGAGCTTGCCCCTGGCCTACCTTGATGGTGAAAGTGGCCTGGAAGTGGGAGCTGGGCTGCACAATTCCTGTTGTCCGGAGAAGAGATCCTCGGTGAGTGTCCAGTGAGACCGAGTGAGCTGAAGAATGAATGCAACCAAACCTCGTGGGAGATGAGAACTTCTGTGTGGCGGCCATCTTAGAGTCAGGCGGTTGTGAAGGACACCCCTGTGAAATGCATGAGCGGCCATTTTGAAGTCAGGCATCCCAAGTTTGAGGCCGAAACAAGCATTGATAGACGCAAAACAAGCACTGGTGAGTGCAAGGACAAGTATCGATAATTGCAAAACAAGCACTGGTGAGTGCAAGGACAAGTATTGATAAGTGCAAAACAAGCATTGGTGAGTGCAAGTGCAAAAAAAAAAAAAGGTGACGACTGCAGAAACAAGCATTGCCAGTTGCAAAACAAGCATTGGCAATTGCAAACAAGCATTGGAAAAGACAAGAAGAGAAATCTAGCAAGCGTTGGTTGAGCCAAGGAAATAACAAACAAGCACGAGTGAATGCAGAAGATGAACAAGAAAACAAGCAGTGATAAATGTAAGTGTACAGCAAGGACAAGCATTGGCAAATCTAAAGGAACAATCAGTGGCAAGTGTACGGAACCAAGCACTGGCAAAGGCAAATGAGCAACCATTGACTAACGTGAAGGAAACAAGCCTTAACAAATGCAAGAAGTGAATCAAACAAGTAACAAGCACAAGCAAATATAAGAAACGTAATCAAACAAACATAAGGAAATGCAAGAGATAAATCAAGACAACGTTGAGCACAAACAGAAGAGTGCAGTCCTGCAGAAGACCCAGAAGAGGGCAGTCCTGCAGAAGATCCCGAAGAGGGCAGAATTGCTGAAGACCCCAAAGAGGGCAGAAGTGAAGACCCCGAAGAGGGCAGGAGTTCAGAAGACCCCGAAGAGCGCAGAAATGCAGAAGACAGTACCAGAAGCCAAGAAATTAAATGATCCAGAGGCATAGTCTGGAACAAAACCTGCACTAGTCTGGAACAAAACGCAAGAAGAAGATGTCCATGTTGCCACATATCGTTGCGACAGCCCCACCGACTATCTGCAGTTAGCACGCAACTCCAAAGAAAGCGGGAATTCGCAGAGACACGAGTCGCGCATGGTGCAGCTGAATGGTGGCCAGTTGACCTCAGGAGATCCAAGCTTAACTCACTGAAGCATACCGAGACAGTCGTGCCAGGGGCGGACAACATACAATAGTCACCCGGGAGCGGTGCATCTTACCAGAATCAAAGGAAACGACCAAACAAAGACTAGCGGCCGAGGAGGGTCGGCAGAAAAAGATAGGAAGCAAAGGGAACAGTCCTGTGACATTGTCATGCCACCACATTCCACCATCATGTTGGTGAGAGAAGAAACACATACATCTAACCCCTGCATTGGAGTGCCACCCCTAGTGACACGGACCGGCAACCAGAGTTTGGGTCCCAAATGCAACCGGTGGTTAAAATCACTGGATGCATTCCTTGACATAACCGGAGGCGAAGAGATGGCAAACGTCTACTACTACTACTTCAACTGGTGGGTCACGAAGGCCGACGCCTAATCAGAACCTTTTCAGCAAAGGATACAGGGACATATCAAAAACTCAAAAAAACGATACGTGCTCATTTCACCACAAAGGAAGATGTAGATCATGAACGCATCATTTTCAATGCAGCACGGCGGGAACCAGGGGAATCATTATCAAACTTCATAAAGAGGTTACAAAAGTTGGTACGATACTGTCAATTCAATACACTCACAAATGAGGAAGCGATTTGTCTCCGGGCAATTGAGAGCTGTTCAAAACCAGACGCACAGAGCAAGATACTTCAAAGGCAATTCTCGCTAAAGGAAATCATCAGGAGGGCTGAAGCTCGAGAGTGAACCAAAGCGAGAGAATCGTCAAGAGAATTGCATGTCACTGCAAGAGAGGAAGATAAGCGAAAGGAGACATCCCTCATGGCAGAGCATAAAATCCAAGAGGCAACCGAAACCAGAAAGAGGGAGGGCGAAGACAGACTAGATACAAGACAGCAGGAGAGACAAAGTGACATGAAATACTTTGAGTCAACAATGCAAAGATAAAAGACTGGGATGATCCAGGATCATGACAGCCTCACCGACATAACCTCAGGGAGTCCTTCAACCTCCAGGAGTCACTCAACAAATGGTACAGATTATTCTGAAGAAGAGTCAAGTGGGACAGATCACATGGATGGAACCGATGACAGCCTGCTCAACAAGTATGAAGGAAAGACAAGCTACAGAACACCAGACCAGTCACGTCAACTCTGGGAGCCGATACACAAACACACCCGAGCAACCTGCGGTTCAGCAATTTTTATGGACGAGTCAGAAGAAGCATATAGCCGAGGAAAACACCACTCCCAGGACACAGACAACAGAGCCCCCAACAAGTGAGAAAAAGAAAGAAACCTCATAAGATTGGGTGATTCACTCAAACACCCATAAATGATAGGCAAGCACACTCAGGACAACAGTGACAATGAGGGAACTGAGAAGAGACAAGTAACATCATACGAGAGGGGCAGCGACAAAAGGCCTTGGGATCGAACAAAAGAAATAAACGCTTGGTTGTCAAGCAATCTCTCCACTGAAACAGCGTGGAAGACATGTCAAAAGACATACCCCAAGAAATGTCCCAAAGACAGTTCTGACTCTAAAAGCAGTTCGTCACAGTCTACCAGTTCAAGAAGTGTATCAGTCAAAACACACTTGAAAGAAGGGTCCCAAAGGAAATCAACAAGAGACTTCCCTAATTCAGAAGACATGTCAGTACGATCACTCGGATCAACGGAATCAAGTTCACGACAAACCCCATGGCATCGATCACCTGAACGGACATTGGACTCAGAGAAGATTCTACCCGTCCAAAGCAACACATCTCACGCCGATGGCTCGGAACATTCGATCACCCCGTCAAGCAACTTGTCCTGTCCGTTGCAGTCATATCCGGACTGAGGAGGGTACCGTTACCCCTGACGGGGTTTGCGAGGTTGACTCCAAGGGTTTTCAGAAGAAAGACAACCATAGGGGACACTATACACTGGCGTGGGAAAAGACTGTCTCATCACTCCGTCAAGAAGACAAGGTGTGTTGGCAAAGATGGATCCGCATCACGAAGGCAAGAGGGGACGAGAACGGAACGTGCTCATGCCCCAATGCTCAAAGAGTTCAACATTTACAAACGCGAGTGGGAGCAGATAGGACGAATAGAGCCCGAAAATGAGTCCCAAAACCGAACTAGGACACTCAGTTCAGATAATGTCTTATCAGGCAATGCTCTATCGTCCAATACGCAGGGCCGTGAACACGAGAGCATTGATGTCCCTGACCGAATGGGTAAAAGAAGTGAAACCACAAGCGGATGCCTAGAAAAACAAGTGTCACAATGGAGAACAGACTGCCACTACCGCGCTGAGATATCAGTAGTCACACAGCAAAAAGAAACCATGACAACTGTGGAATCTGAGAACAAGCAGTTCACGCACAATGTCTCACATTTTCAAGAATGCGCTCCTGTGGTCAAAGATGTTTGTGTTGAGACAAAAGAAAGATCGACCAAAGACAGGCCCCTCACTGATTCGACCTTACTGATGCTTGAAGATCGGACTGAATCTGAGCTCATGCATGGAGACACATTCCTGTGGCCCAAACAGACTGTCTGCCGACTCATGGGGCAAGTGGAAATTACGAACTTGGTAGAAGTCAATTTCATTTTGTTAAGAAAGGGCAAGATGTAACATTGTGCAATGCAGTCTAGTGCTTGGGGGGGGGCGGAGCTAGAAAAAGAAACAGGAGGAGCAGGGACCGGCTAGTGGTTAGATAGAGTAGGGACAGGGACTGGAACAGACGTGTTAATAAAGCTCAGTGAATAGAAAGCATATACAACGAGTCTGTCGTTATTTATGTCAAGACATGACAGTGTCATTGCCTTTACTGATCCAAATGTGAAAATAAGGTGAGGCGTTTATAAAGCTTATAACCTTGAAAGTCACCACGTTAGAAATCAGAGTAAGTAGACTCCCCTTTGGTCTGCCATGTAAGGACGGCACAGCTGCAGTTTGTAAGGATCGAAAACCATTTCTTGTAATAGACGCAGTCTCCCAAGTTTCCTGTAAAGTAAGAATCCGAAAATTGACCAGAAAAGAGAGCCACTCCTCATTATTCTGCTTGGTGTTATAGCCTGCCTTGCTCCATGTCACCAAAGGTTAAGCTGAGTTAGATGCTCCGCAGCTCCGGGAATAACACCACTCATTGCCCCATTTAAAGTGTCTGGGGTAATTTGGGAAATCCCGCTCTGTGGCGCCATGTCTCCTAGTGGGGGGCTAGAGGCATCATTTCTCACAATCCCTTCAATACCTTCACCTGCCAGTCTAGATAACGATTCAGGTCTTTGATATGGGACCTCATGTCAGTTGCATAACTCCAACCCTGAATGTGGAGCATATCTATTGGAACTACCCAGATACGTATGATTAGTCAATGCCGGCCTATCAACACCAAGATCAGGAATTTGAGTAGTGACGACAATCTTCTCGGTAACAATGGGCTGCGGTCTGTAAAAGAAGCCCAAGGGCACCGGAAATATCTTAGTCACTGAATTAGGGGCTAGTCCGGGACAAGAAAGTAAATCACCTACAAACTGGGGACAATCAAAATGAAGTACAATGCAATCACCTTCATATATCTTTGGAGACTGCCCGACCCATGGGTTTCTGCGCGCCATTAACAAATGATTTTGAATCTGTTGATGTCAGTATAACCTGTTTGCCCTTGTTAATAGATGTGTGATATTTATTGCAGCAACGTGCGGATCTTTATTATGAGAAATACACTTTCCATGGTTCTGTATTGTTAGAGCACTTTATATGACCGTTTTTGCCACTTCTCTGAGCTATAGTTAACAGCTAATACTTTTGCCTAATAGACTGCTACTTTATTTAGTTGCTTGTGAGGAATGAAAGACCGGTTTGGCTGTCTTTTGAATTTGTGATCTTCAGCTCACCAAAGATTTCCTCGGCAAGCGCTCAACTTCCTGAGCCATCTTTCCTGCTGATCTTCCAATCATACTAATTCCAAAATAAAAATAACATTGGTATGCGGAAAAGGCAGCGCATGTTATTACACCCTTGGGTGGCTCATTGTAGGGACGGCAAAAAGTTCTTGTAACACTGGAGAAGATCGTTGCTGGGTGTTAACTTTGGAAGTGACATGAACGTTATTGTAGAACAACAAACATTCAAGCGTGCAGGACATGAAGATTTATTGAATGTCTCCACACTGGCTCTTGCACTCTCTGACGAACTTTTCACAGATACTCCGATGCCCTCATACATTTAATGACAAATAACCCGAAAATGGCAAAGCAACCGAGAAGTATTTATACAGCATTGCCCACTATAATCGTCACATAAATTGCTTTAGTAAAAAAAAAACGAGATAAACAAAATAAGCATGTTGTTGACAGTGCCATTGGTTGAACGATGAGGGAATCGAACCTCATGTTTGGGGACCAGAAATTATTTTTCATCCTAAGCCTTTGAGTCAAAGCAAAAGAGCGAGAGGCTGAAAGGGAGAAGGACAGAGGTAGAGAAATATATGAAAATAAGGACGAAACGTGAAAGCAACCTTCAGGAAAGAGATAATGAGAAAGGAAATATGTTGATGGGAAGGGCATGAAGGAAGAGACATCAGGAAGGATCACGACTAGGCAACCAGAGCATCTAGTGCACTGGGGGGAGGTTGCTGGAGAAACGTAGGCCTCTGTACCTATCATTATAATAATTTTTTTACACATTAAGAACTGCTGCCTAATTGAACAGAACATGTTAAAATGATGAACAAATGATGTATTGTTATATCGATGAATAGAACACGGCTAAATACCAGGTGGCTTTTCTAAATTAAAATCAACAATATGAATACACATTTTTTAATATTAATTCAAGGAAATGTGGTCTTATATTGTGGGATTTATTTGAATGTTTGAAGTTTGAGGAACTTCAGAGGCTAACTTTTGATATGTCTTTGTCCCAAGCTGCAACGCAAAGGAAAAAGGCTTTTGCAGTTGCTGACATGAATTATGTTTTTATATCCAAGGACCTCGGGGCTCTCCCTATTGGATGATAAATTGTGAACAAAACTGCTTTTGAAGACTATTGCACTGGAATTCCTTGCCATAGATCATTTCCGCAAGTAGCATGTGTGAAGTGTATTAAAATTGTTTCCATCAGCATTTTTGCTTCGAGTTCAGGGTTTTAAAAAGAGTACGTCTAGGAAGGAGAGGAAAGTGCACACAAATGCTGCGTGTTTGCTGAACATACTCTAAAATGTCAGGCAAAGACACCGCAGAATGCTAAATCATTTGGTAAAGTGCAAAGGCAACGAAAGAAGGTTGTTTTATGGGAAAATGTAATGGAAAGAAGTTGAGAACGTTACGAAAACATCTGTTTTGATGATACAAAAGAGTAGTTTGTAGTTTGGCAGTTTCTGTAGCTGAGTTCTGATTTTTAATATCAACAATGCAATGCTGTGTGCAATTTGAATGAATGTGGGAACTGGAAAATCTTTGATGCTCTATGCACCTTGCCAGCCAATCTAGGTCAATTTCCAAGAAAATCTAAGGTTGTCTGGACAGGTGCCATTACAATGGACTACAGACAGTTCACGAACCCCTATATTGATAAACTATGCAAATCAGCTTTTCTTTCCTTGAAAACCTGTGACACATCTTCCCATACCTAGGAATCCCTCAAAAGGTTCAGACAGCAATATCTCTTATCCTACCAAATTGGAGCTCGCTAATGCGATATACTCAGGGCTCACCTTTATCAATGAGGATCAGATTACAAAAATTCAGAACTCTGCTGACGTACTACTCCTATGTGTAAATTCACGAGCCCATATCACCCCTACTTTGAAAAACCTTCATTGGTTACCAGTTACTAGAACATCAACATTCAAGCTGCTATATATGGCCTACAAGCCAATATATTTTAAAGGTCAAGTATTCATTAGAAAGGAAGTCACCAAAGGCATCCAACCAAGGAACGTATGCTGTAGATGAGCATCTAGTCTAATCATTCCAGTTTACAAGAAAAATGTGTTGATTGCATGCTCTTGTGTGTGGAAGCGGCTAAAAGGTGGAACTCTTTACCAGCAACGATAACGGTTACATAGATTCAAATAATTGTCAGAAAACAGGCTAAGAGCTGACTATAAAAAAGACTTTATTAACAAATATTTAAACAACTTACAGAAGCAGAAATAAACTGGTACCAAACAGCACATATTCATGCATGTGTGTCTTTATTCATGTATATAGATTATTTCAAAAACAGTTTCAGCCACACTCGTTTTCTGCAACCCAATCTTTGCATGCACTCCAAGTTATCAATCCAAATGTAAGGGCATTCGACACAGTCTCTCATTTCATTCTGCTAGAGAGACTTTATAAGTTAGGGGTCCAAGGCACTCCACTGTCTTGGATTAGGTCCAGTCTCAGTGGCCGGACTCAACTAGTAGCGCTTCATCCTTTTGTTTCGGTCGAGGAACTATTGAGGTGTTGGGGTTCCCCCAGGGCTCTGCTCTAAGCCCTCTCTTTTTTAATGTGTATCTCTCCCCCCTTGCGGCGCTGGTAGAGTCTTATGGAGTGAGCGTGATCTCTTACACCGATGATACTCAATTAGTATTTCCCTTCGAAGATCACTCAGAAGTGGCATTCAGTAACATCAGACACTGTCTATGTAATATCTCGTCATGGATGGCACTGAATTCACTCAAGCTCAACTCGGACAAAACCGAGGTTTGTTTTTTAACCAAAAAAAGCCCCCTTTCTCCGGCACTCTGGAGGCCGTCAGTAATTAATCCTCCTCCGAAGCCTGTGAACTCAGCTAGAAACCTCGGCTTCCGGTTTGATAATGGGTTGTCCTGTAAATCCCAAATTAGTCAGGTGTCCTCCTCTTGCTTTGGTAAGCTGCATATGCTTCGAAAATGTCTCCACTTCTCCGTCTAGAGTCCCGCTGGACCGTTGTCCATGCCTTAATTACCTCACATCTGAACTATGCAAATAGTCTTTATCTTTGGGCACCAGTCTATTTGATAAGACGTCTACAGATCATTCAGGACGTTGCTGCCAGGTTGATTTGTAATATCCCTTACCTCCATTCTATCTCCCTTCACTTGAGGAAGCTCCATTGGCTTACTGTGGCCAAACATGTGCAGTTCAAGGCGCTTGTTTTGGCTTTTAGGGCCTGCCAAGAAAGGGGCCCAGCTTACCTCAGAGCTCAACTCAAGCAACGTCAACATACCAGTGCTCTCAGATCCAATGATCTTTGCCTATTGACAACTCCTCACTTTTGTCATTCTAGAGAGGGTGGCAGAGCCTTTGCAGTAATCACTGCCAACATTTGTAATAGCCTGCGACTCGCTTTACGTACTGCTGAGTCTGAAACCACTTTCATTCTTAAGACCTGGCTGTTTTCCTGCCCTTAGTCCCCTTCTGGCTTCTACCTCTGTCGGCTGGCATAGCGCCAGGACACCCCAGTTGGAGGTAGCTGTGCACTCTATAAACTTCTAAATAAATAAAAAATAAATATCAAAGGTTTTGCATCACCCTTGTGCCACGCAAGGAGGCGCAGGGTGACACAAAACCTAGATGAGATTTACGAACGCCACACAAGGCTGAGCAAGTCCTGCGTGGATTGGTAAATTCGGAGCAAAGCAATGCACCACAAGTCGCTACCATGTGTTACTCTACCTCATGGAGACATTCCATAGCTGGAGAGTGGGTGCTCCCATTGATCCACCCATGGAATATGGAGCATTTCCAGATTTACCATGAGTAGTAGACCTGGGAATACATCGAAATTGTACGCCTTACCAGTGGCAATGTCAGAAGGAGAAATATCTCTAGTTCTCCTTGCCTTTTTCTCTTTCTACGCATGATGAATTCTACAGCACTCATACAAACAGGAAAACATCTCAAAGGATTGTTTTTTGTGCAGAAAGGAGTTCTTTCCTGCTCAAAAACAATTCGGCCTCCATTGGTGCTAGGTGGAACACAGTGCAGCATCACAAGGACAGAAATATGCCATATAATGTAAAATATGGAATATTCCTGGCCTCTCCCTGTCACACAGCGCAGCAAGGTGTCTGGTTTTGCTGCGCTGCATAACATTTTGATAAATCTGCCCCTAATCTTTTTTCCCCACTGCCCCACTTATATTGATGCGTTTTAGATTTCCATGACCTTTAAAACCACATTTCTAGTTTCTTATAGTCTATTTTATTCAACCAACTTACATTTGACACAAACTATTCACCAACTATATCACACAAAATAGCAGTAAATGCATGAGGTTTTCAAGAACACAATAACTAACCCAATCAATTATTATCTTAGAAGAATTAGCCAAACTAGCTGACCACCAATCACTAACCTTGGGTTCCAGACTAGAGTGAAACTTAATGCAAAGCACTTCTAAGCCTCATCTGGGGTACTAAGCGCTATATAAATGCAAATATAATTACAGTTCCAATTCCATTTACAATATGGGTTTTAGTTTATAACACTGATCAATCAATCATCAATCAATAAATCTTTATTCGGCTGCAAATCAACCATAAAAGATTTCATAATAAAAACGTTTCATACAAATAAAACAATCAAATTTATGTAAAAAATATTGTTTTACGCAATATAAAATCATTTACCAACCATGTTTCTAAGCTGCACCGCGGTGGAAATGTATTTAGAAATAATTAAACAAATACATTAATCTTTCAAGAGGAGCAAATATTGTAACGCAGCCCTGCACTTTCTTATATTTAAAAATCTTAACAGTGGTTTTAAAAAAGCTCGTCTAGGAGTAGTATTGAGTCCACAGAAAAACATAAAATGTAAAGTGGTTTGTGCTGATTCTGAGTCCCAAGGACACAAATCCAGTTTTGCATTATCATGTGCATCACGCGGATAGGAAACCAATAAATGGGCAATACCCATCCTGAGTCTTATGAGATAGAACATCTTACGGTGATTAAAATAGAAAGAGAGATAGGGTACAGTACCTAAAGAACAAACCAACAATGAGTGTTCAACAACTCTTTTCTTGCTATATTCTAAACAATCTCTGACTTCATAGCTATATGTCATAAACATTCTTTTCAGTTTTACTCTTTTGAAATTTTGCCTATATTACCGAGAGTGTCAATACAATCTGAGAGCCCCAGCTTCCTCCGTAACTAGTGTATATACATAATCCAGGGAATTTTCTAGACACAATCCAGTTTCAAACAGTCAGTGATTATAGCACAATTTAGGACAGTCTCTTCTTTCACCCAAATACTACGCCATAACAGAAGTGGTGATAACTAGAGACGAAAAGGTAGTGGGGTTACACCTGATGCATTATGACAAATAGTAACAGCAGAACTTTTAGGCACTAATAACAACCGTTTCAGAAACATATTTTCAACTCTGTAAACCAGCAGTGTTACAAAACCCCCAGACACCAGGGCCGTACAAAGTGATGGTGCATGTGCGAGCCTTACATATATCTGTGATGACTTTTATGGGCCAGGAGCCTAGTTTTTTTGTGAACCTAAACATAGTCTCAACGTTACTATTAAAACCTCCAATTCTTGCCTCCACTAAGTGGCAACCTGTGTTTTTTTGATTAAAAAGAATTATCCAAATCGGAAAAGGTGGGTATACAAAGTAATTGTTCATCTATATATATATAAACAAATGTATGTCTGTCTGTCTGTCTGTCTGTCCTTTATGCATTACTACACCATTCATCCGATCGTCATGAAACTTTGGAAGTTGTGGAGTACACTCCCGCGAAGGTTTCTGGCATAAACATTTTTAAAATATCGCCCCCCAGGGCCCACATAATCTTTCGAATAATGAATATTTCCATTTATTTATTTTCAGCGAATTTGCGAGCATCGTCGACAGTTATGCCCCCCAAAAGGAAATTGATTGGTCGATCTACATCTGAAGCACGAAAGAAAAAGGCATTACGAGCTTCAGAAACAGACGAGCAACGGGAAGCAAGATTAGAAGCTGTTCGAATACAAACTGCTCAAGCCTGTTCTTCTCAAACGAACGAGCAACGACAATCAAGATTGGAATCGATCGAGTACGCACTGCTCAAGCCCGTTCTTCTCAAACGAATGAGCAACGAGAATCAAGATTGGAAAGACATCGATTACGCACTGCTCAAGCCCGCTCGAATGAAACAGGAGAGCAACGAGAATCAAGATTGGAAACTGATCGATTACGCACTGCTCAAGCCTGCTCGAATGAAACTTGAGAGCAAAGAGAATCAAGATTGGTAGCCGATCAAGTACGCACTTCTCAAGCCCGTTCGAATGAAACAATTGACCAATGGAGAGCAAGACTGGAAACCAATCGAGCACGCAATGTTCGATCCAAGAGGACACTGCACGCTGATTTGAATCTTGCTGCATTCTATTACGAGGCTGATTATGATTACAGTCTTAATCGAAGTGTCGTTATTGGAAAAATGGACAAGTTATGCGAATTTTGCCCTGCATTGAAATTCAAGAAGGAAACTCCAGGAATGTGCTGCGCAGGTGGAAAAGTGAAATTGCCAGAATTGCATTTACCACCCGAACCATTATCAATGTTGGTATCAGGTGACACAAGCCAGTCGAAACATTTCTTGGCAAACATACGCAAGTACAATTCATGTTTCCAAATGACATCGTTCGGTGCAACAGAAATCATACGTGACAATTACATGCCAACGTTCAAAGTCCAAGGGTAAATTTTGAATTCAAATGTTTACAGTTTCCAGTGAGACTCGCTTTTGCAATGACCATCAACAAAGCACAAGGACAATCGCTGCAAGTGTGTGGAATCCATTTGGAGAATCCGTGCTTCTCACGTGGACAACTGTATGTGGCCAGCTCACGCGTCGGAAAAACTTCTGATTTATTCGGGTACGCACCAGACGGAAAAACAAAAAATATCTTGTATCCACAAGCACTCGACTAAATAAATAGAATTCAAACAACACTTTGAAATGTTTTCCATATTAAAATGAATAAGTTTCAATAAAAATGACAATGTAAATTGAATGTTATCATAACGAGTTTCCTTGAATTTCCTTTCTTATGAGATCGCAGCAACGCGCAACGGGTAAGCTAGTTATTAATAAAACATGTTTTTGTGATCTTCGGAGGTTTGCCCACCACCGTAACATGGGATTTAGCAACATTTGTTTTCAGTCCAAGATCACTCATAAAACCATTAAAACTAGTTAAAAGCCTCTGCAGCCCCACCCCTGTTCTGGACATTCAAACATAATCATCGGCATATAGAAGTGCTGGAAGCGGTCTACAACCTATCTGGGGTACATCCATATTTCCATTGACCAAATTACTCTCCAAGTCGTGGATGTAGAGGCAGAAAAAAAAGGGGCAAGGACGCAACCCTGATGGACCCCACAATCTATCTTTATTGGGGCAGTGAGCTCGCCGTTGACACCACACCTCACTCTACCCGTTACACCCGGGTGCATTGCTGCCAAGAAGTGGGCAATCAATGGTTCTAATGGTTCTATACCCAGAGAGAGCATCTTCTCCCAGAGTCTCCCCCTCTGCACTCAGTCAAAGGCAGACATCAGGTCCAGGAACCCCAAATAAAGAGTTCCTGGCCTGGCTAAGGTGTACTTGGCGGTGACCAGGGACAGGTTCAGACACAGTTCAACAGTGCCAAGGCCTCTCTTAAACCCATATTGAACATCTGGGAATTTCCCCGTCTTAACTGCCCAAGTCTCTAGCCTCTCTAATATTACATGTCCCATGATTTTACATGTGCAATCAATCAATGATATGGGGCAGTAACATTTGGGGTCCAACCTATTACCCTTGTTGAAGATAGGGACTATTATGACTGTTCTCCAGGATTTTGGGGGACCATGGGCTGAATTACATCTCAGTAAATCGGTTAGAAGTGGCAACCAAAGGGGAATATTGGCTAAAAACAGATCTGCTAGCATGCCATCAGGCCCATAGGCCTTATTCTTGACTGTCTGGGATAAGGCTCAATCCACCTATTCCAATGACGACGGTGCCAGAGAAATATCCCCAGATTGATAAGTAAGACTCACAACAGAATTATTACAACTCTGGTACAGTCTAGAAAAATGGTCTACCCAATCCTCAGGCATAATTGTTACAACAATATTTTCATTGGTAGAACCATTAAAATAATCTTGATTTATGGTACACCAAAAAAGTCGGGAATCTTCATTTTGATATGCCACGTGAAGCTGACGCCAAGCTTCTTGCCTAAGCTTGGTCTTGCGTTTCTCCAATGCATGTTTATAAATATAGCGTACGTTTTTTATCTTCACAGTATCTCTGGGTTTTTCTTTGAAGCCTTTAATTAATTTAATGTGATGAAAGGTGCAATTACTGTTGAACCACTGTTTATTATTCTGTGGTCTTGCACCTTGCTTCCTAGTTAATATCACATTTGTGGTTGCAATTATTACCATAAATGATGTTGCAATGGACTCAAAATGTATATCCTCAGCTAGACAGTCTAAAAGTTCTCTTAAATTGACTTCTATGATCTGCTTAAGGACAAGGTCAGGATTTATAGCCAACCATTTCTTAAGTAATCCTACGTGTTGTCAGTTGGCAACAAACCCTGCACTAAATGCACCTTCATGATAGGGAGCCATAAAATAGAGAAAGTTAAATCATTCTCATATTTAGGCTTACTATTTGACGGGTCATTAAAATTTAATTGTTTGGTGGAGGAACGTTGCCATAAGATGAATGTTACGAACGGCGCAATTGCAGGTTACGGGCGAAGGTTGGGGAGATGGTGCCCTGAACAGGTGTTGAACCTGTATAACTCCACAAAGTTTAGCTGCAGTAATTGCACATAGGGAGTTAGGGGTACCCTACATTGAAGATTTGGTGAAGGTCAGGCCAATTTTAGCTTGGCTAAAAATCTGGGTTAACCCAGAGGCGACCTTAAGCAGGGAAATCCTGAATGACTGCCTGGGCAGAGACAAATGGAGGCGAATCGTGTGGCTCAGTTATGTTAAGACTGCACTAGAAACCATGGGCTTCGGGAATCTCTTTGTTGACCCGGCAGTGATTATCCCCCAGCATAAAATGGTTGTAAAAAAAGTGTTCTTGGCAAACAAAGTTACACGGAGAACAGAGTTAGAAAGGGCTAAAACCACGGTGTGTGCTTATAACCTTGTTAAGATCACAGAGGGAATGGAGCCATATCTATACCTGATACACAAAGCCCAGGATAGGTTTTTAATGTGCCGTTTTAGGCTCAATTTATTACCGTATTTATTGGCGTCATCATTAGGGTTTTCAACTACAATTGAGCAGAAGGGAACCTGCGGCTGCGACAATAGGTCTCCGCAGGATTCCCTTCATTTTGTATTGTTATGTTCATTTTATTCAAAGCCTAGACGTAGATTCTTGGATGATATTTTAAAACAAGCTAATATGAAATGTGCCCAAGAGGCCTTGGTGTAGCTACAACAAGCGACTGACCCTCTCACACTGTGCTGTATCATTAATTTCATTAAAGTGGCGGTTCGATTAAGGGCAACCGGGGAGGGGGACTGTAAGATTTTAGCGATAGATTTTAATGTCTACAAATGTCAATTTTATATTCACTGTCTTTGATTGTATTAATATTGGGATTCATTTGCTAATTTAATTGTATTTTTAAAAGAAAATATATACTGTATGTTTGTGCTTTTATGGTGATTTTTAATCATCGAATAAAGAATCCTGAAATGAAATGAAGTAATCCCTTATTTCAAACAAGTTTCAAAGGGGGTATTCTAACAGGATCATAGTTATCATCAAGTATGTTTACCAAATCCAGTTAGAGGGGATAAAAGTCACTTAGTCCATTTTTGTGTATATTAAAAATAACAGAATGCAAGCTAAAATAATCAGATAAGACAATTAAATCAATCAATGTGCCCTGGCCTCTTCCTGCATTTGTTGCCAAGTCAGGGCCCATATCTTCTAGGAGATCAATAGTCATAAAGAGAGAATATTTTAGCAAAAGGGAATTAAATATATTCCCACACGGGTTATGATCAAAATGATGACCACTATCACTGTCCCCTTGAAATAAATAGCATGCAGAGCATTTAGAAAAGGGGCATATCTTACAGTTGAAGTCACCTCCCCAAAGTAAAACAAAATCCATAGTTATCTCCTCAATATGCCTAGATAACGTGGATTCCAATTCTTGGGCAATGCAGGTATCTAACACATTACAATTATTATGGTAAAAATTTACAACAACCAGAGTCAGATTTTTTTACATAAAATGTTAATAATTTGAAAGTGCAGGGACTCCAAACAAATGTTTCCAGTTTCCCATTTAAGGTGGTTGAGAACAGGGTTAGAAGCCCTCCTTTATTGTGTCCACCTAGGGATACTCTTGCTGGTGTACGGATGGAGTAAAACCCATTTAAATGTGTGATGTCACGCATCCAAGTCTCCTGAAAACAAATTATGTTATATTTTTCAAGAACGCTAACCCATTCCTCTATCTCTTATTTATTCCGCAGCCCGCAATATTCCAAAAGAGGCTTCCGTGAGTTAACAGAGTGTTCTGGATGACTTGCACTCTCTCAACACCACTAAAAGGCTGCACAACTAGGGGGGAAGGACAATCCGTACAACATGGGGCTAGGGGGCTAAAACAGCGTTCACATTGGTCTGAGCGCTGGGCCATAGACAGGGTACCACCATCTCTCTCTGTTAAGTCCTTTATTTTCCACAAGGCAGGTAATCTGTCCACTATCTTAGTACAATCAGGTCTGCTTGCCGCTCTAGAATACCCCCTCACAACCCGCAGCCGTCCCTCCACCCGAATCTAAATGCTGGGGGGTTGGATCAGTCAGTCAATATCTTCCAGATTATTAAGGGCTTCAAAAAAGTTGTTGACTGGGACAGCATAACTGTACCGAGCTAGCCCCAAGCCGGAATCCTTCACCAAGAAATGCTGAGAAAGTCTGGGGGTTGATAAAAGAACCCTAGGGGGACAACACTTATCCCCCTGCTTCTGACTGGCCAAACACCCACCCTATCTAGGATAGTTCGGACCAAGGCTGGGAATCTGAAGGCCAGCACCACACAGTCACCGGGAAAAGCTTTATTAGAATTGCCGACCCACCCTATTCACCATGCCATCCTAAATTTGATGAAAAGATTAGAAGTTATTCCTGTTTACCTAAGAAATGGAAGGCTTTGTTTCGCAGAGTCCACCAATGCTCAGCTTCTCCATGTGGCAGTGGGGGCACATTCACCAACACTACAGTGTATGGTGTTGCTTCTGGTGGAAGGTGTAGTTCTTTTTGACCCTGTAAACTGCCCCAAGTGCCCTTTTGGGTACCAGAGCTAATTTGATTGTGGCCCACCTGGCCCAAAATATGACCGTCTCTGCCTAATATCGCACGATTAGGGAAAGGTCTTATGATGTCTTTCCCCAGAGAACTACCTTGTGTGGGATATGGGGTCTCTTGCTCTATTATCGCCGGAGGTGCATCTCCCACATCCTCAGGGGCAGATCTTACTGAGTTTCTAGATAATATTAGGGGGTTCAGTTTATGTTGTTGTGAAAGAACATTACACAAAGCATTACCCCTAGGGTTATTTAGCCCCCCCATTTCCCATATCCATGGCAAAGCACTTCTAAGCCTCATCTAAGCGCTATATAAATGCAATTATAATTACAGTTACAATTCCATTTACAATATGGGTTTTAGTTTATAACACTGATGTTAGGATGTATGTTGAACCCATTATTACAAATATTTAAACAAAAACATCATACAAAAAAACAGGCTGTGATCCACACATTTAGCCCTCATTTGATAAAGTTTTGAGTGAGCATTTGCAAAACACAGTGAGATGCAAATGATAGCGTCAAATTAGTTTCCATTTTAAAGGCTCAGCGTGCACAGTGCTAAATAGCAATGTTCATACGAGCGAACATTTAGTAAATGACATCCAGCCAGGGTAAAATATATAGTTAATTCCTAATTTACTATGTCTTACAATACATGCTTTGACTCAAGGATATGAAAATGTATCTTTTTTTATTTTTAATATAGGCTATTTACGTATCTGAATATGGTGAAAAATAAAGCATACATTTCACTCTCCACAAAGGAGGCCTCAAGCAGCGTGCGTTCGGTCACTATGGAACTCTGGACTGGTGGCATGATTTTGTCAAAATCCGACAGGTGCCAAAGGTGCATCACGTCCTGTGCCCCTGATTATGATGCAGGGAGTGATGATAACAGACTTTGATCCTGCTATCTGGTCATTGTAATTGTCTTAATTAATCCTTACAAATTCTTGAAGTTATAACGTGATTATAAGCCACGAATACTAGACTGGCCAGACGGCTAGAAAAACATTCACAAAATCCAGAAAGGACTTGAGATATGGTTTATGCAAAGCTGATGTGTCAAAAGTGTCAAACATAAGTATTGCACTTTGTGGTATCTTCCACTCCTTCCTCCCCCCGGCAGCTCGGCAGACAATGGAGCGGCTCGCGGTGACATCACTTGGAATGTCACCGTGACCAGCATTTCAGGACGAGCGCCGGAGAGAGAAATGTGTTGAGCTGTCGCCCGGCTGTGCGTTTGCTGTGGCTGGGGTCGCTGACCGTCATGTGTATCTAATGTGTATTAAACGTCAAACCGGACCCCAGTTTCTACGTCTGGTCTCATTTATGTCCGATTTCACACTGGCGACGAGGACGGGATTGACACAGCGACCTCAACACGCCTGAGAGGTATAGGAGCCTTGAAACGGGAGAAGAATAATTGTATGCGGAAGAAGCAGACTGTAGCGCTGCGAATGATCTCGGAGTTGGAACAACGGCAAGTCAACATCAGCGGGGAGAGCACTCAAAAAGGCAGTTCCGATATATGAATGGGAAGCATCATACAGTGAGTAGAGTCAGCTGAGTGCGGGCGGACTGTGCTGTCACCCATGCGTGAGGGGCGAACAGAGTATATGGTGTGACGGGCGTCACGAGAGAAAGTAGCGCGGATGTGAAGGACTACGACGGTGCCACGTCCTCTCAAGAAAAAAAAAAGGAAGAGCGGCTGCGATCATCGGAATTAGGGTTGAGGACTAAATTGGCTGAGATGTCTGGAATGAGGTTGAGGCATTGCGGGGCTCAGAGACTGACGGAGGTGCTGGCGGCGTGAGGCGAAGAGTAATCTGGCTGACTAGTCGGGGCACACGCACGTCCCTTCGCGTCGATCATAAGCCCAACCCGACAGCGTATAGCGGCGCAGGCACTGTACAGCGTTTGAGCTGAGGCCAGTCTGGGAGTTACAGATGTGAGTAGTGGTGTGAGCTGCGCTACCCAAGCATATTTTCAGGCGAGCTCTGTGATCTTGGTTGTAACATCACCTAAACGAGAATTTCCACTCTTTGTGTAAATCAGAAGCTCACCTGTGCTTTTCCCAATAATCCATCGCCATCTGCTCACAGAGGACTAAGACTTTCTAATATCACTGGTGTAGCAAGGAAGGTATCGTCTTGTTATCCTCCTCAGACTGGAAGTGTCCTGAACATGAACAACAACTGAGCAGACTTCAAGCTTGTGTTCGCCCCAGTAAGAACAGACTCGCACGCTACAATGCCACCTAGTGGTTCATATTGAGTATGTTTATGTCATCTGTAAGGTGCAGCATTTGTAATCTGTTCAGAGAAACCACTTAGTTTAGTGCATGTACTTTGGGTTGTTTACTGTTGCCAGTCACTTCATCTCTTAGAGTACCCCACATTACTCAGTACAAGCTTTTCCCCAGTACCTTAGGTAGGTTAAAAGTAACACTGTAAGCATGCAGAGTGTAACGCCCCACCCTTCTTCTTGACTAACCCAGGGGAACCTGCAATTCAGTGGAAAAAGTGGAAAAAGGTGTTCCTAAATTATGCTACTGTGTGCGGCCCGAATCTCGGGTTAGAGAGGAAGGTGGCACTATTGGCGTATTACTTGGGAGCAGAGGGGGAAGAAGTTCTAGATCACCTCCCAGATCTAGGTGTGCAAGAAGCGAGAGGTCTTAATGAGCTAGAAGTAAGCCTAAAGAAGCTAGATTTGCACTATCTCCCGAAGACCAGCACTATAATGGATAGATATCATTTTGGGAAAAGGGTACAGAAGGAAGGGGAATCTATAGAGGATTTCGTCTCTGACCTTAGGAAACTAGCAGCTACGTGCAAGTTTGGTGGTGCTAGTGAGGAAAGGATCAGGGACCAGTTTGTGTTAGCTTGCAGGATGGAGCGTGTACGAGAGGAATTGTGGCTTAAGGATGACCCACCCCTAAGAGAGGTCTTGATAGTAGCCAAGCAGGTAGAACACATGTTGCAGTGCGTCAAGGAAATAAAACAGGACAGTGGGGAGAAGAGAAGTGAAGACAAACCCAATGTGAGCGAAGTTGAGACTGATCTGGAAGCTGTGTCTGTGGTCAAGGGCCAGAAAATAGTGAACAAAGAATAGAAAGAGAACAAACCGGGATGGTCATTCAAGGGTGCTTGTTACAGGTGCGGGAAGCAGGGGCACATGGCCAATGATAAAGAGTGTCCTGCCCTCAAGTTCACATGCAACAAATGCGCAAAGAGGGGCCATTTCAGACAGTATTGCAAAAGCGGACAGGGTTTCAGTAGACAGAGTAAAGACAGGACAAACACAGTATGTGATGAAATAGTTGTGCAAGTCGAGGAAGGCCAGGTCCGCAGCCCTAAAGACACTATAAAAATAAAAGGCACCGAGTTGGAAGCACTGTTTGACTCCTGTTCTAGGATAACAATTATCAGTGCGAAAGAATTTTCACGAGTGTCCAAAGGGAGGATAAACTTGAAGAAAATGGATGTGAGGCCCGGGGGATATGCAAGTCGCCCAATCTCAATGAAAGGATACTTTTGGGACATAATTGAATACAAAGACAGAACAACAATGTCTAAAGTGTATGTGTCTACTGTCGGCGATAACATCTTGGGTTGGCAAGCACAGAAGGAGTTGGGAGTATACCTTAATCCTAACAGAAATCCCCAAATTTTGATACAAGAGATACGAGAGCCGGAAGAGGGTCTAGTGACGGAGTTCAAGGAAGTGTTCAAGGATGAGCTAGGGTGTTTGAAGAACTACTGCCACAGGATTAAATTGAAAGGAAATGCGAAGCCTGTAGTAGCCAAAGTCAGGAGACTACCCATTGCCATCCATGAAGCGGTCAAGGCGGAACTCAAGAAATTGTGCATGGCAGGAGTCATTGAACCGGTGGAAGCGACAGAATGGCTGGCACCCATCGTGGCCGCACAGAAAAAGGATGGTTCGGTTCGGCTGTGCATTGACCTTAGGGCCCTGAACAAGGAGGTTGTGGTCGACCGCTTCCCGCTGCCGAACATCACCCAGATGATGAGCATGCTAGAGGGCGCAAGAGTATTCTCCACACTTGACCTTACCTCAGCTTACTTCCAAATCAAGCTCCATGAAGAGTCGCAAGAACTCACGGCTTTCGTGACACCCATGGGTGCGTACAAATTCAAGAGGATGCCTTTCGGGTTGGTATCTGCAGCGGCCGTGTTCCAGAGGATCATGGGAAACATCTTGAAGGAGATTCCAGGTGTTGTATGCTACCAGGACGATGTGCTAGTGTTTGCCAGAAACCATGAGGAGCATGATAAGAGACTGAGACAAGTGTTGGCCAGGTTTAGGTCGCAAGGACTGACACTGAAGAGAGAAAAGTGCATGTTTGGGTGTGCTGAACTGGATTTCTTGGGACACAAAGTGACAGCGGAAGGAATCCGCCCCAAGGCAGAGCTCCAGAACACCATTGTAAATCTGGCGGCCCCGAAGAGCAAAGACGAGATCAAATCTTTCATGGGAATGCTAGAGTTCTACGGCAAATTCATACGGAACCTTGCAGGGAGGACGCATGCTATCACGTTGTTGTTGAAAAAGGAGACGGTGTTCAACTGGAGTCAGGAGTGTCAGAGAGAGTTCGAGGACGTGAGGAATGCTCTCGCAGAAGCACCCAGCCTGAAGTCTTACATACCCAACCGTACGACAATGGTCACCACGGACGCAAGTGCTAAAGCGTTAGGCGCGGTGCTCTCACAAGTAAGCAAAGACGGAGAAGAAACAATCGCTTTCGCCTCAAGATCCCTTCAGAAGTCAGAAAACAACTACTCCGTGATCGAGAAGGAAGCCTTAGCAGTATTCTGGCCAGTGAGCAAATTTAGGGATTTCCTGTGGGGCACAACGTTCATCCTCTGTACCGACCTCAAGCCATTGGTGGAGGTTTTCAGTAAAAAGGGGCTGGATGCGATCTCCAGTAGGATCAGGCGTTGGGTTGTTGGCCTCCAGGAGTACACCTTCAATGTCGAATACGTCCCCGGAACTCGCAATCTGGCAGCAGACTGTTTATCAAGGTTGGTGGAAGAGAAGGATGAGAATGAAGCGCATGACAGAATGGAAGATGATTTGGAGGGTCACCAAGTGGAAAATGTGTGCGCCATCCAGAAAGCGATAGGTGAAGAAAATTGGAAGTGTGCATTAAAGGATGACGGAGTCTTAGGTGAGGTGTGCAGAAAAGTGAAAGACAGATGGAAAAATGAAGATAAACGTGTGGAGGCACTGCGACCATTCTGGATTGTAAAAGATGAATTGTCCGTGGTCGATGAATGTCTGTTCAGGGGGACTAGGTTAGTACCTTCGCTCGCGGTGAGGGAGAATCTTATTGACATGGCTCACAATGGCCACCTGGGCATCACCAAGACCAAACAAAGGCTGAGAGAAGACTATTGGTGGTCGAGCATGGACCTAGCAATTGAGAGGAAGGTGAGGGACTGCATTCCGTGTAGCATCAGCGACAAAGTACTGAAGCAACTGACACCTCCAATGGTGTGCAGGCCACCGCCTTCGGGACCCTGGGATGAGTTGGCGTTGGACATCGTGGGTCCCTTGACGGGAGAGGTACGCACACCATACATTCTGGTGCTCATGGATTTGTACTCCAGATGGCCGGAAGTGAAGTTGGTGAGCGAAATCACGACTAAGGTCGTCATCGAGTTCCTTCAAGGGTTGTTTGAAAGGGAAGGTTTACCCAGCAGTATTCTCACGGACAATGGGGTGCAACTGTGTTCGAAAGAAATGGAAGACTTTCTAGAGGAAAGGGGAATCACACACAAGCGTTGTGCCCTGTATCACCCTGAGACCAATGGCATGGTAGAACGTTTTAACAAGACCCTCAAGGAGAGTATCCAGTTAGCCAAGGCCAGCGGCATGAATTTGAAGGAAGAGGTATGGAGGCGAATAGAAGCGTATAGGTTCACCCCGCACCAGACGACGGGAGTCACCCCGTTCGAATTGCTCCGAGGAAGAATACCCAACACCAAACTGTCCCTTGGGTGGATGGGGTGGCTCAAGGGTTGGTCAGACCACTCCAAGGAAGCAAAAGGATTAGTAAGGCAGGAGGAAGCATTGATTGAGAGGAAGGGAAGATTCGACAGGCTCCACTCTACACAGGAGGCCGAGTTTAAAGTAGGGGATGACATTAAGATCAGGACACCTACTGGCAGGGCAAGTTGGTCAGGATACAGTAGGCCCACTAAGATCAACAAGTTGTTCAGGAATGCCGTAAAGACCCAGGAAGGAAAGATTTGGAACCTGGGAAGAGCAGTGAGGTTTTGCCCACCCGGTCAAGGTTCAGGTAGAAGCAGTGAGAGTGAGGGCGACTCTGAGGGGAACATGGGTTTCCCTCCCAGGAAACTTTGGGCAGTCTCCCACCCTGGTGGAAGAACTAGCCGGAGAATGGCCAGACCACCCAGACATTTTGAACAGTATGTGATGATGTAATTTTTCTGTATCTTCATGTTCTTCTGTTGTTTCATTATTCAGGGTAGGGGGATGTGTGGTATCTTCCACTCCTTCCTCCCCCCGGCAGCTCAGCAGACAATGGAGCGGCTCGCGGTGACATCACTTGGAATGTCACCGCGACCAGCGTTCCAGGACGAGCGCCGGAGAGAGAAATGTGTTGAGCTGTCGCCCGGCTGTGCATTTGCTGTGGCTGGGGTCGCTGACCGTCATGCGTATCTAATGTGTATTAAACGTCAAACCGGACCCCAGTTTCTACGTCTGGTCTCATTTATGTCCGATTTCACACACTTGTTTCTGCACAACTGGGAGAATCTATGCTTCTGCCCATATATGTGCATATCTACCTCTGCACAATTTCTGCTGTGACTATGGAAGTTCCGCAACCGAAAATGTACAAAGACAGTGCAGAAGTATGTGTTACCAATTGATTTCTCAAAAAGCACAGAGGCTCGCCATGGAAAAAAGGAATTGTAAATGTAAATGCGAAGCAGTGACCAGGGGAGGTAATGAATTCCAAAGAGCACATGCACAAAGAAATAGTCAGACAGTAGAAAAGCCAATTAAAAAAAGCTAATTTAAACCTACTCAAATCTTATCTAGTCATAACAGGGCCAGTTTTAGCGCTGGTGGTGCCTGGTGCGACAATCTTTGTTTGCGCCCTTCCAATGACCTTCTTCTATACACACGCCTAATTACCACTCTCCAAGAGTGCCCCTCGTCTCTTAATAGCCCATCTTTCACTTTTAATTTCTTATATGGGGCTACACATTCAAAGAGGCGTGTCAGAGGCTTTACATCATACACATATATTACAAAGACAATGAATTACACAAGTCTGTAAATCATTGTACAGAAAAAAGTTACATAAGACAACCAGGGCTACAAGGTGCCGGGGGAACATATCATACTTGCGGGTAGACTTTGTGTCAAGGGTGCTTTGTCTGCAGAAACAGAAAAACAGACTTTACAATGTAACGCTGTGGTTGGGGTTATCTGCACTACGATGAATGTGTTACTATCCAAAGGAACCCTTTTTAGCAACCTTAGAACAACGAACAATTGCGAAAAATTAAATCATTTACAGTACTTAGGGCCATATGTATCATTGAAATTCGCATTCGCAAAGGCCGAAATTCGCAGAATTTTGGCCTTTGCGAATGCGAATTCCCAATATGGTATGTATTAAGCAAATGTGGTTCAAAATAAGGAATCGCACAATTTGCGATTCCTTATTTTGCGATTGCATTTAAGGAATCGCAAAATTTGCGATTCCTTAAATGCAATGTATGATGCAAAAAAATATTGCTAATTGTCCCTAAGGAATCGCAAATTACCACCAACTTCAAGTTGGTGGTAAGTTGCGAATTCCTTTAAAAAAGCATATTTTTAAAAACAATACTTTGTGGTATCTTCCACTCCTTCCTCCCCCCGGCAGCTCGGCAGACAATGGAGCGGCTCGCGGTGACATCACTTGGAATGTCACCGTGACCAGCATTTCAGGACGAGCGCCGGAGAGAGAAATGTGTTGAGCTGTCGCCCGGCTGTGCGTTTGCTGTGGCTGGGGTCGCTGACCGTCATGTGTATCTAATGTGTATTAAACGTCAAACCGGACCCCAGTTTCTACGTCTGGTCTCATTTATGTCCGATTTCACACTGGCGACGAGGACGGGATTGACACAGCGACCTCAACACGCCTGAGAGGTATAGGAGCCTTGAAACGGGAGAAGAATAATTGTATGCGGAAGAAGCAGACTGTAGCGCTGCGAATGATCTCGGAGTTGGAACAACGGCAAGTCAACATCAGCGGGGAGAGCACTCAAAAAGGCAGTTCCGATATATGAATGGGAAGCATCATACAGTGAGTAGAGTCAGCTGAGTGCGGGCGGACTGTGCTGTCACCCATGCGTGAGGGGCGAACAGAGTATATGGTGTGACGGGCGTCACGAGAGAAAGTAGCGCGGATGTGAAGGACTACGACGGTGCCACGTCCTCTCAAGAAAAAAAAAAGGAAGAGCGGCTGCGATCATCGGAATTAGGGTTGAGGACTAAATTGGCTGAGATGTCTGGAATGAGGTTGAGGCATTGCGGGGCTCAGAGACTGACGGAGGTGCTGGCGGCGTGAGGCGAAGAGTAATCTGGCTGACTAGTCGGGGCACACGCACGTCCCTTCGCGTCGATCATAAGCCCAACCCGACAGCGTATAGCGGCGCAGGCACTGTACAGCGTTTGAGCTGAGGCCAGTCTGGGAGTTACAGATGTGAGTAGTGGTGTGAGCTGCGCTACCCAAGCATATTTTCAGGCGAGCTCTGTGATCTTGGTTGTAACATCACCTAAACGAGAATTTCCACTCTTTGTGTAAATCAGAAGCTCACCTGTGCTTTTCCCAATAATCCATCGCCATCTGCTCACAGAGGACTAAGACTTTCTAATATCACTGGTGTAGCAAGGAAGGTATCGTCTTGTTATCCTCCTCAGACTGGAAGTGTCCTGAACATGAACAACAACTGAGCAGACTTCAAGCTTGTGTTCGCCCCAGTAAGAACAGACTCGCACGCTACAATGCCACCTAGTGGTTCATATTGAGTATGTTTATGTCATCTGTAAGGTGCAGCATTTGTAATCTGTTCAGAGAAACCACTTAGTTTAGTGCATGTACTTTGGGTTGTTTACTGTTGCCAGTCACTTCATCTCTTAGAGTACCCCACATTACTCAGTACAAGCTTTTCCCCAGTACCTTAGGTAGGTTAAAAGTAACACTGTAAGCATGCAGAGTGTAACGCCCCACCCTTCTTCTTGACTAACCCAGGGGAACCTGCAATTCAGTGGAAAAAGTGGAAAAAGGTGTTCCTAAATTATGCTACTGTGTGCGGCCCGAATCTCGGGTTAGAGAGGAAGGTGGCACTATTGGCGTATTACTTGGGAGCAGAGGGGGAAGAAGTTCTAGATCACCTCCCAGATCTAGGTGTGCAAGAAGCGAGAGGTCTTAATGAGCTAGAAGTAAGCCTAAAGAAGCTAGATTTGCACTATCTCCCGAAGACCAGCACTATAATGGATAGATATCATTTTGGGAAAAGGGTACAGAAGGAAGGGGAATCTATAGAGGATTTCGTCTCTGACCTTAGGAAACTAGCAGCTACGTGCAAGTTTGGTGGTGCTAGTGAGGAAAGGATCAGGGACCAGTTTGTGTTAGCTTGCAGGATGGAGCGTGTACGAGAGGAATTGTGGCTTAAGGATGACCCACCCCTAAGAGAGGTCTTGATAGTAGCCAAGCAGGTAGAACACATGTTGCAGTGCGTCAAGGAAATAAAACAGGACAGTGGGGAGAAGAGAAGTGAAGACAAACCCAATGTGAGCGAAGTTGAGACTGATCTGGAAGCTGTGTCTGTGGTCAAGGGCCAGAAAATAGTGAACAAAGAATAGAAAGAGAACAAACCGGGATGGTCATTCAAGGGTGCTTGTTACAGGTGCGGGAAGCAGGGGCACATGGCCAATGATAAAGAGTGTCCTGCCCTCAAGTTCACATGCAACAAATGCGCAAAGAGGGGCCATTTCAGACAGTATTGCAAAAGCGGACAGGGTTTCAGTAGACAGAGTAAAGACAGGACAAACACAGTATGTGATGAAATAGTTGTGCAAGTCGAGGAAGGCCAGGTCCGCAGCCCTAAAGACACTATAAAAATAAAAGGCACCGAGTTGGAAGCACTGTTTGACTCCTGTTCTAGGATAACAATTATCAGTGCGAAAGAATTTTCACGAGTGTCCAAAGGGAGGATAAACTTGAAGAAAATGGATGTGAGGCCCGGGGGATATGCAAGTCGCCCAATCTCAATGAAAGGATACTTTTGGGACATAATTGAATACAAAGACAGAACAACAATGTCTAAAGTGTATGTGTCTACTGTCGGCGATAACATCTTGGGTTGGCAAGCACAGAAGGAGTTGGGAGTATACCTTAATCCTAACAGAAATCCCCAAATTTTGATACAAGAGATACGAGAGCCGGAAGAGGGTCTAGTGACGGAGTTCAAGGAAGTGTTCAAGGATGAGCTAGGGTGTTTGAAGAACTACTGCCACAGGATTAAATTGAAAGGAAATGCGAAGCCTGTAGTAGCCAAAGTCAGGAGACTACCCATTGCCATCCATGAAGCGGTCAAGGCGGAACTCAAGAAATTGTGCATGGCAGGAGTCATTGAACCGGTGGAAGCGACAGAATGGCTGGCACCCATCGTGGCCGCACAGAAAAAGGATGGTTCGGTTCGGCTGTGCATTGACCTTAGGGCCCTGAACAAGGAGGTTGTGGTCGACCGCTTCCCGCTGCCGAACATCACCCAGATGATGAGCATGCTAGAGGGCGCAAGAGTATTCTCCACACTTGACCTTACCTCAGCTTACTTCCAAATCAAGCTCCATGAAGAGTCGCAAGAACTCACGGCTTTCGTGACACCCATGGGTGCGTACAAATTCAAGAGGATGCCTTTCGGGTTGGTATCTGCAGCGGCCGTGTTCCAGAGGATCATGGGAAACATCTTGAAGGAGATTCCAGGTGTTGTATGCTACCAGGACGATGTGCTAGTGTTTGCCAGAAACCATGAGGAGCATGATAAGAGACTGAGACAAGTGTTGGCCAGGTTTAGGTCGCAAGGACTGACACTGAAGAGAGAAAAGTGCATGTTTGGGTGTGCTGAACTGGATTTCTTGGGACACAAAGTGACAGCGGAAGGAATCCGCCCCAAGGCAGAGCTCCAGAACACCATTGTAAATCTGGCGGCCCCGAAGAGCAAAGACGAGATCAAATCTTTCATGGGAATGCTAGAGTTCTACGGCAAATTCATACGGAACCTTGCAGGGAGGACGCATGCTATCACGTTGTTGTTGAAAAAGGAGACGGTGTTCAACTGGAGTCAGGAGTGTCAGAGAGAGTTCGAGGACGTGAGGAATGCTCTCGCAGAAGCACCCAGCCTGAAGTCTTACATACCCAACCGTACGACAATGGTCACCACGGACGCAAGTGCTAAAGCGTTAGGCGCGGTGCTCTCACAAGTAAGCAAAGACGGAGAAGAAACAATCGCTTTCGCCTCAAGATCCCTTCAGAAGTCAGAAAACAACTACTCCGTGATCGAGAAGGAAGCCTTAGCAGTATTCTGGCCAGTGAGCAAATTTAGGGATTTCCTGTGGGGCACAACGTTCATCCTCTGTACCGACCTCAAGCCATTGGTGGAGGTTTTCAGTAAAAAGGGGCTGGATGCGATCTCCAGTAGGATCAGGCGTTGGGTTGTTGGCCTCCAGGAGTACACCTTCAATGTCGAATACGTCCCCGGAACTCGCAATCTGGCAGCAGACTGTTTATCAAGGTTGGTGGAAGAGAAGGATGAGAATGAAGCGCATGACAGAATGGAAGATGATTTGGAGGGTCACCAAGTGGAAAATGTGTGCGCCATCCAGAAAGCGATAGGTGAAGAAAATTGGAAGTGTGCATTAAAGGATGACGGAGTCTTAGGTGAGGTGTGCAGAAAAGTGAAAGACAGATGGAAAAATGAAGATAAACGTGTGGAGGCACTGCGACCATTCTGGATTGTAAAAGATGAATTGTCCGTGGTCGATGAATGTCTGTTCAGGGGGACTAGGTTAGTACCTTCGCTCGCGGTGAGGGAGAATCTTATTGACATGGCTCACAATGGCCACCTGGGCATCACCAAGACCAAACAAAGGCTGAGAGAAGACTATTGGTGGTCGAGCATGGACCTAGCAATTGAGAGGAAGGTGAGGGACTGCATTCCGTGTAGCATCAGCGACAAAGTACTGAAGCAACTGACACCTCCAATGGTGTGCAGGCCACCGCCTTCGGGACCCTGGGATGAGTTGGCGTTGGACATCGTGGGTCCCTTGACGGGAGAGGTACGCACACCATACATTCTGGTGCTCATGGATTTGTACTCCAGATGGCCGGAAGTGAAGTTGGTGAGCGAAATCACGACTAAGGTCGTCATCGAGTTCCTTCAAGGGTTGTTTGAAAGGGAAGGTTTACCCAGCAGTATTCTCACGGACAATGGGGTGCAACTGTGTTCGAAAGAAATGGAAGACTTTCTAGAGGAAAGGGGAATCACACACAAGCGTTGTGCCCTGTATCACCCTGAGACCAATGGCATGGTAGAACGTTTTAACAAGACCCTCAAGGAGAGTATCCAGTTAGCCAAGGCCAGCGGCATGAATTTGAAGGAAGAGGTATGGAGGCGAATAGAAGCGTATAGGTTCACCCCGCACCAGACGACGGGAGTCACCCCGTTCGAATTGCTCCGAGGAAGAATACCCAACACCAAACTGTCCCTTGGGTGGATGGGGTGGCTCAAGGGTTGGTCAGACCACTCCAAGGAAGCAAAAGGATTAGTAAGGCAGGAGGAAGCATTGATTGAGAGGAAGGGAAGATTCGACAGGCTCCACTCTACACAGGAGGCCGAGTTTAAAGTAGGGGATGACATTAAGATCAGGACACCTACTGGCAGGGCAAGTTGGTCAGGATACAGTAGGCCCACTAAGATCAACAAGTTGTTCAGGAATGCCGTAAAGACCCAGGAAGGAAAGATTTGGAACCTGGGAAGAGCAGTGAGGTTTTGCCCACCCGGTCAAGGTTCAGGTAGAAGCAGTGAGAGTGAGGGCGACTCTGAGGGGAACAT